>NC_064761.1:10689841-11327909 GCF_011397635.1 Epinephelus fuscoguttatus | reverse complement strand
TGCACCGCCATGTACATCTTGGTGCCTATAACACAGACTTGCTGCTGGCCTTCCTTGATGACCTCCACGAACAACTTGTTCCACCAGATCACACTGATGATCCACAAAGAATTAATTATGTTGTCATCTGGGACAATGTGAGTTTCCACCGGGCCTGCTTGTAATGTCAGTGGTTCCAGGCCCACCCACATTTTACGGTGTGTTATTCTCCCGCCGTACTCCATTCCTCAACCCCATAGAGGAGTTCTTCTCTGCTTGGAGGTGGAAGGTATATGAGCGAAACCCCCAGACCCAGGTCCCACTCGTCCAGGCCATGGAAGAAGCCTGTGGTGACGTCAGCCTCGAGTCCATTCAGGGATTCATGCGCCACTCAAGGCGGTTCTTCCAGAGATGTCTAGATAGGGAGAACATCGCCTGTGATGTGGACGAGGCCCTCTGGCCTGACAGAAACCGAAGGCATGATGATGCTTGATCATGATGATTCCTCAATCATATACAATAAAAAGACATTTTTGGCTGCATATTTGTGTGCTGTTTTAAGTTTGTTTTATGAAAAAAGTAGGCTACACTGAGTCATTTTTACAAAAGGAGAAATATCTTATTTTCCAGAGTCATTGTCATTCATATGGTGTGTTCCATTTTACAATAGTGTTTTCAATTTTGCACTACAATGTGCTGTAAATGCTTGGTAGTGTGCAGCAAAAGCTTAGTTGTGTGTGCTCAATGAATGGTATGTGTCATTGGAAAATACGACTGTGTGTAGCAAATGAAAACATGAGTTCCATTTTGTGAACACAATGTAGAGATTTGATGGCAAGAGTCTTCTTGCAAAGGGAGTGTCAGGTTTAGCATTTTGTGTGTGCAGTTTTCAGTTTTGTGTGTGCAGTATTGAGAAAGCCGTTATTGTATTGAGAAACGTGTGTTGACAATCGTGAAAAACTGTAAACCTAATGGTATCCAAAATGGTATTGCTCTCGGTCATATTTTAAAAAATTCCATGTGCTGTTGGGCAATTAAATCATTTAATCTAAAACAATGCACCATATTTTTATGTTTATCATGTTTTGTGTGCAAGGTATTAATCTGCAAACTAGTAAGCAGCTGTCAAATAAATATAGTGGAGTAGAAATTTTCAAATTAAGAAAATAAAATTGCACTCAAGGTCCAGCTGATGATTTATTACATTTTTGCCTATGTTCTTTGAGAGAAAAAAAATCAGAAACCAAAATGGAGAATTAAATATTTCATGTTTTTTTAATTTAATGATGGCGCCCCCAAGCTGTGCATGAGCCAGTCCAACTGATGTGGGTTCTCCATCTTCGTTTAGAGGAACTTATTGTCTGATAGTTAGATAAATCATTTCATTTTAAACTTCATATGCCTAAAACAGTAATGTTGCAGTTTTATAATTGGCTCATGGTGACAGTAGTCTGCCGCAGTGATGCCACCTCCTTATCTACAAACATGGACACATGTCTACTCTTACATCTTGGCTTGTTAAACGGGACATCAACCAATCATCCTCTGGATAGCAGTGCAGTGCTGGTGTCACTGTGCAGGCTAGTTAGCTAATTAGCTGTCAGCCGTGCCCCTTCAAATCTTACCTGCAAAATGCCAGCATCAGTTTATTTAGATGCTAAATGAAGTGCGTTGTATTTTTAAACCCTGTTATCAGAGCAAGTTTGTGTGTCTGCATGTCCTGCCAGCTCAGCCGTCAGTCAAACACATAGTCTACATGAACCGCCAAGACAGAGGCTGAGAGTATCCTCCCTTTTTTTCAATATATAAACACAACGGTTTAAGCCAATTCAACATCATTTTTTGTGCAAAAAGGGATGTAGTTGGATATTAAAGTCAAAGTCAACAGCAATATTTCTTTATTCGGTCCAAAGGCAACAAAATCTGCCTTTTAACATCTGCACTCAGAGCTTTGAATCTGCCCACTCCACAGAGTTTAAGGTCACTGATGGTGTCATGACATACAACAGCAAGTTAAAATGTAAAACAACCAATAAACTCCATGGCGGGACTTGTTTAGCTGCGAGGACTAACGGCATTGTCAAGTGTTGTCAAGCGGTGTACCAGAACCAACAGTATACAATATCGCCCAACATCATAGTTTCTCTTACTTCGCTCCACCTCACTCTTACAACCCCAGAAAAACAGGTATGTTGGCATGGCTACACATCAGTGTGGACTTGATAGATTGAGGCAGATTCATAAGTCTCTACTGATTGGTTTGGAAAAAATCAAATACCACTTCCTAACATAAATCGTTAAGAGTGGACTATGTCAGACTGAAAATGGAACCGAAGTATAACCAGCGGAGAAGTCTGTCCAATTTCAGGCAACCTCTAAAGCTCACTACTTAACACATTATATTGTTTGTTTAATCTTTACCAAAAAACTGAAGAATAAAACAACAAAGTTATACAAAGATATGCGATCATTTCTGAGGCAGGCAAAGTTGCTCCCTAGAGTCTCAGCTGGTTGCCTGGCAAAGTCACAGTGACAACAAGACATGGAACTGTGCCAGGTTTGCTGTTTGCCCCCGTTTCATGTCTATGTGCTAAACTCTGTTTTTCTCTAAACTGTTTCCTTAAATTATATTGCAGGAGGAACAGACATTCTTTTATGATTAAGTCCTACAGAATTAATGAATAATACATTTACCATTAATAAAGCCATTAGTTACTGTCCTCAGAATAAACCATAATGAAGTCTGCCTTATTATAAAGTGATGCCTTGTGGTAATGATGTCGTTGGAGGAGGCGGGGTTGACTTACTTTATTCTATATATTGTAATATAAAGGAAATTTCATTAACAACAATACAAAGTATTTTGCAGTCATCTATGTTAAAATATCAATCTGGCAGAACTTTGTAACTGTGGCTGTCAAATGTAGAGAAGTAACCATAAGCCTCTCTCTGAAATGTAACATGAGAAAGTGAAGTACCTTAGAGTTGTAACTGCAGTACTTAGTCATTTATCTTTGAGCACTTTTTTTCTCTAAAACTCTTTTTCAACACAAAATCATTTTGTCAGTCAGAACATGTACACATTGGGAGCATATTCGAGAGAACTTTTTCACTTTTTGTCCTCACTGCCAGCAGTCGGTCCGGTCACTTGACTGAGGCAGAAAAACACATAAGGGCAAATCATAATGAGTGCCTGCGACTTTAAGCTGCACATACTGGTGAACCATTGCTTGAATTATTTACATTGCATTTCAGTCTGCAATCCAGAGCTCCTGGCTGAGACACTTGCAGCAACTGTTCTTGAATCACCCGGCCCCGATTTTAATGGGAAGAAAAAAATTAAAATGAAGATCATGACCTTTACTGCATTTGTGCTATGAAATGGCTAAACAGCACTTCTAATCGGGATGCATTCTCCATGCAACCTCTTGCAAAAAGGTGATACTCAGCAACTAGTGAGGGGCTCATTACTTCAGCCCGAGTGTTCCTGGGCTCACAGTTGAATAATGAGGCTATTATGGAGATATCCTCCAAGAAAAGCTGGAGAGGTCTCAGCTCCCAGTGCTCAGGTAGATTGCCAAGCGGCTATCTCCAACCATAAAATAAACTATAGCATTTATGTATCCGCAATGCATTGCAGCTGGGGACTTTAACAAATGCATTTAGTGCTATTTGTAAAGTAGTAGATGCACAAATGTGACCATCATTACTTGGTACAGCATGTAATGAAAAATGGATGCCCTGTGGTTTGGGAGCCTGTTGGAGCACTTTTGTTTTAAAACAGGCTGAATCTGCCAGACTCGTGTGCATTTGTATCCCTCAATTGGGCAATACCAATAAGTATTTGTGCCATCAAATCGTTTTCCTGAATTGCATTTGCGGATGGTGGCTGCAGATACGAGCACAGACAGTAAGGCTCCTCTTGACTCTTGAGCTGCATGTATGTCTCCGCTCAGTCTCTCCATTCTGATTGCTTTCATTTTCAGGATGAAGAAATGATATATTAAAGTTGTAGGCCCAGCTTGACTCCCTGGGGAATTGTGCCTCATTATCTAAGAAGCTGCTTACACTCCACTGCTTAGCTCATTACAGATGGTAGAGCAGAGAGAAAGAGAGAGAGAAAGAGAGAGAGAGAGCTCTGAGGGTGAAAAGTATCAGAAATGCTGCGCTCTGCCTGAGTTCCACAGTTTTCTTACAGGAATGAAAAGTTGATGTAGTATAATTAACTACATGCTCTTCCTAACCATCTGCTTCTTGTTGCTGCTTTACTTTTTCAACCTGAAGTAAAACGGTAATAAGCACTCCCAAGAAAAAACCACACACACACACACACACACACACACACACACACACACACACCTATATATATGTCTATACGACAGACAGAATAGAAATACAGTTTAGGCAATTAAAAGACAAACACAAAAACACTTCTTGCTTTACATGATTGTTGTAAAAATCTGGACTAAACACAAATAAACCTAAAACAATAGAATAACTTTTTCCATTTGTTACATGTCAGGGTTTTTAACACCTACACCCACCCAAATTGTCAACAAAAATATATATTAATCAACCGCCCAAACCCGAGCCAGCCTGCAAAACCATCAACTTTTACACACTGCGGTAGCACAATTGTCAGGACTGAAGACTGAGACAAGGACTGAGCACTGTTGCATTCTACAGAGTGTGTGTGAGTTTTTGAAAGAGAGAGAAACAGACTGACAGTCAGTGAGTTTCTATCTAGTTGTTTTATGCACATTTTTAATTGGCACATGAAAAAAAAAAGTCTGTGAAAATGTCAAAAATTTAAAAACATTTCAGAATATCACAAAAAAGTTTTTATGCTTGGGGGAGGTGGAAGAGTTGGTGTATCAATAAAAGGTAAATGCAGCTAAGGGCAATAGAATCCAATTCAGTGAATAAGAACCCCTCTACAGCTTGCATTAAAATGCATTTCAGGTGAGCGGCTTGCCACCTCCAGAGGTTCAGGGAAGCATTGTGACTGAATTGATCTCAAGTGTAAATGCAATTGCATTTTCAATAAATATACAGCTACTATGTGGGGGGAAATGTTGAAAACCAGCAGCTCTCCCTCACCTGGCGGGTGCACGGTGGTCTCTTTCTCATCTGATGCTATCACTGCTGAAGTGTCTCTCTCATCTGTAATATATTCTCCCTGTTGATAACTGTCTTTACAATCAGCTGGGCCTGTTTCATCTTGCTGTTGCCCCCTGAATCTTCCTGACTGGTTCTGACATGTAAAACTAAGAAAAATCAGATTTGGATTTCCATTGGATTTCAGTGTTGACACTGGAGACACCTATTAATACAAGGTGTATATATAATCAGGTTAAATCATATAGAAAAGAGACACATATTTATACAAGGTTTCAAGGGGCTTTAAATTATGACATACAGACATGATGTACCATGATTGCAAAGACCACTGCAAACTCTCTGTCATTTCTATATGGCTTTTAACACACTGATGTATATACGCAGGGCTGCTGCCAGACTCTTCTTATACGTTCATTGTTTTCTTTTGTTTGAGGTGTGACTGGTGCTCTTTTAATTACATCATTTGGTTGTGTCCTCTTCTGCAGTGGCACCTGGCTGGAGAGTTAGTGCATCCTACTGCTTATCTTGGTCCATCAGCTCCCAATATTGGCATAACAGTAGTGAATGGAAAAACAAATTAGTTTTCTGAAACTTCAGTTAAAATTTGCTCTACAGTTGGATGAAAACCCAACCAGTGAGTAAGAAAGAGAAGGTGGAAGGTGGACTATTGCGCATGATGTTTTTGTAAGTTAATAACTAACTAAGAATGCGTCTTTGTCACCATTTGAGCCACCCACTAGGGATGAGCAAGTACACAATTATTTGTATCTGTTTCTGTCCAGCCAACTAAATATGTGTATCCATATCTGTACCTGGGCTGGGCGGAATTTTAACCAGAAGTGGATGGGGCCTAAACCAGAATTTGTTATTTTAAGCCTGAAACTGATGTGGGTTGATCAAAAGTTGCTGCATTTACTAAAACTATTCACAGAACAATCTCAGGCTTGAACTTTAGATCATTTGTTGATCATAAGAATTGGAGTTTGAACATGGCTATCCAAATGGGAAAGTACAGATATTGACACATGTTGTTTGGATGATACTTGTACTGGTGAAAATTACATTATCCGTTCTGGATACTCCTTTCATCCAAGTATTGAGCTCAGCCCTACTGCTCACCCAAGACCCCTTTTCTAGTAAGCTTATCCTAACCAGTCCGACCTGCAGGTTGTGGGTCAATTACCACCAGTTCTTAAAGTGCATCTGTTTTGTGACATTACTCTGATGCATGGGCGTTTCCCATTTCAGCCTTTGCAGAGAGGTTACTTTAACATATCCTGTTGCTCTCTTTAATGTGACAACAACACCAACAGACATTGTGAAGATTAATATCTACAAAGCCCTCGATAAGGAGGCTGGAGTTGGCTCAGATCAGAGGTTATCGGCTTCAGGGATTAATGGGACAAACACTAAAACCTCAAATTTGAGTCAACACGCCACCGCAATCTCCTTTGTATTCAGACGCCACCCTCTGCCCTTAGGATCACATTCCTGATCTCCTGCTACAAGCACTTTACCTCCAATCCGCTAGCAATTTCCTCAAATATAACAAATGCAGAATTAGTTTGACCTGCAGCGGAGGGGAGGGAGCCCACACAGTGTATATAAAGAGCTTTCAGGGGAAGCAGCAGGAGGAAAAAAAAGGCTTTAAATGTTTTGTCATGATGCCAATCAAAAATGAGACATGTTTTCCCCAATCTGTGTGCTGTCAATCTCACTGTGCAAAGCTGCCTGACCACAGCAAGGCTGCTGATCGTCTTATTGCTGATTTAGGAGCATTTTCTCTCCCAACCCGAAACCGTCTCAGAATTGTTTATTTTAAAACGAGGAGATAGATCAAAAGGCGTGCTTTGACAAGCTAATATGACTGCAGGAGCCCTTGACACCGAGGGTACAAAGAAAAGGAGGGGAGAAAAAAAATGGCTTAGTTGTTGAGAGAATTTCTAATGACAGAATAAAATAGATTCAAACGTGTTTGCTTTCAACATTTGTTGGAAAGAATTTTGCAGCATTTTACAATAACACACTGTAAAAAATAAATAAATAAAAGATAAAAAAAAGGATAAAATAACGGTATTCCAGACCTTAGAGGGAAAAAGGAGCAATCCTCTCAGACTAACCTGATCAGTTTACTATTGGACGCATGCAGTGAAATATATAAATACAGTTTAGAGAAAAAAAAGTCTCATATTTATTATTATGGTTTCCAACAACAGCAATAGCTTAAGTGAATTTTACATAACTGTGTAATTTTCCCCAGCATGCCATCATGATTGCTTTCCTGCTCATACAGACAGATGTACAGTTGTGAAGAGTGTTTTTTTTCCCCACACAATAGGGGATCAGTAGGCATTAAAGATAAATGGGAAAGGCAGCTGAACAATTTGAAAACTCTGAGAGGGAAAGAGAAAAAAAGGCAATTTGCACTCCCCATTTTGCTATTACCAATGCATGAGGCACAATACCAAGCACTTTCAGGAAAGTCTTGCAATGTTTCACCGTGGCATTTGGATAATTGGCTGGGGAAATCGTTTTCTGCAATTAACAAATTAAAGGATTTTTAATGCTGTGTTCACTCTCTCCTTCCCAGGGAGAGCGGGCGCCAACACTGCCACCTCGCTTTTTCTGCCCCCTGCAGCAAATCTTCGTCCAGGTGATACTAGTGACAACCTTTTCAGAGAATGAGGCTGTAGCTTTATTAATACGCCTGTGATGTCACCTCCAGAGATTTCCAATTTTGCAAAAACCTCAGCCGACCAGACCCGAGGAGGGAAGAATGTCAGGCTGCCCGGCTGGAATCTAAATGGCAGATATGTCCCTGACAATGCTGCAATAACATATCGATCAGGTGCCGTGTTAGAGGTGCATGAGCTCAATATAAAGTCTGGTGAAATGCCCTAGAAAAGAGGCTACAGGAGAGAATTGAGAAGCAGGCTGTGTATTCAAATGTCAGCCCGGATTCCTCTACAACCTTTTGCCGCCATCGAATGTCTCGAATATAAATGGACTGGAGTTTCAAGCAGGTTCTCTTCTTTCACTATAGATGTTCTATTTTTAGATCAGGTCCCTTGTTGCAAGAAAGTCTTGCGCAACCGTGTATGCAAATCATATCATATTAGGCCCTGCATCCTCTTGAAACTGCATGTGATGCATACACTCAATTGCCTCTGACTGAGGAGTTCATTGAGAGGAGAGTGACCGCCCAGGGAGAGCTCAAGCAGGTTCGGCTGATGAGCTACTTCACGCCACATTTCAGCCCATTGATGAAGCTTATCAGCAGGATAAATATCTTCTGCCAGAGCCTTCAGACCAATCATTATCCCTTTCCTACAAACAGATCAGAAAGTGGAATACCGAGCTTTCTATCTCTGTCACTGCGGCCCTTTTCTCTGTTCTATGACATGTCGCTGCCACGCAGAGTAAAGTGCATGTATTGTCCCCTTAATCTCTGGTCCCAGACCTGGTGCCAGCTGAACAATGCATTGTCCATTTTCCAAATTCATTCACTGGTATTTATAAGAGAAGGATGTGCAGTGAGACTGTGAACACCTTCTTCTCATTGCAGAACAAAATACATTTATTTTTCTGGAATGGAGATGTAATAGATAAATAAAGAAAAAAGATCTAATATGATAGACTAGTCTTATTAATATCATATATTATTATTTATGTTGTTGAACCCATTAAACTGAGCTAGGGTTGTTTTTAGCAGTCCACACATCTATCAAATGCCAAACAAAGGCATATTTGTTAACTGTGAATTAATTGTTTTTGCATGGACGATGTTATAATTATTTCCATTTCATCTTATTTTCCATTTGGCTTCATTTGATTTTTGTCTTGTATTTATATTTTTTATCGTACCCCTAATTGTTATTGCTTTGCAGTGGGTCAAAATGCAGGTCATAAACTGAATCATAACTATTAACTATTTTTAAGCTATGATAGTGTGTTAAGTTGGAAGTGGGCAGCTCTGGCAAATTTCTGTAGTATGAGGACATTGCCCATGCATATATAAGAACATTGTACATATAAATATATATATTTATTATACATATAAGATATGTATAAGAATATCCTCATACTCATAATGCAATAACTGCACATAACCTAATAACAGATGTAATTAAACATAAATCTAACAATCTGCCCATAATGTAATAAAATGGTGCTTTTGTTACACTTTAAATTATTACATTTCATGCAATGTTACATAATGCAACATAAAACATGTACCAACATAAAACACAAACACAACATGTATTGTAAAAACAAATTTAAATCAAAAGCCTTTTAATCCACAGTCACTGTGTGTGGTTTGAATTCGAAAAGCAAGCCATATACATTATAAATACTAGGGCACAAATACAATGAATTGCAAACCAGGATGGAAATTTAGCTTTATGAATAAAGACATGATCTTAACGCATTTAATTTTAATTTGTTACAATGATATACGTTAAGTTATAACATTTTCTATTTAAAAAAAGTTACTACAATGTCACAACTGGATAAAATGTCTATTACATTATACGCAAGGATGATGATTACATTATCTGCTTTTATTACATTTATTTATTATATTATGCAGACATCCACAGTCATTATAAAATGAGTTGCTGCAAGGATGAGTTCTTGTTACAGTTACAGAGTTTAACTTCTGACCCTCAGTCTGAGACCTCGTAAACACAGCTGATTCTACCTCAGAGGCAGTCAGAGCGCTGGAGGTGGAAGGGGCGTGCGGAGAGGCTCAAACCCAGGAGTCAACTGTACACTTGTTCTCTGACTCCCATCTTTCACCAGAGCTGAGAAGCAGTGGCTTCGTCAATCAGTCACAATCAACTAATTGCTGGGCTGGCACATTCAAATCACGGCACCGCTGGAGGTTAATGAAAATTGCACCTTTGCTTGACATAACATCCGATCCTGTTAGCTGTGTCGAGCTGAATCCTTAGGCAGTGTCAAGTGGATTTCCCCAGAGAGCTGCTGCCACGTTTAAAAGGCAATATGTTAACTGTCATAACACGCGTACCTGCATTTGTGCCGCATAAAAGCAACATCTAATCTCTAACTAGCAGGGCACTCCAAGAGCGCAGACCTCCGCCAAGGCCATATGCACCGTCTCGCAATGTCAAAGGTACAATATACAACAGTCAGAACATTAATATAGCAGCAAACCACTAAGATACAGTAGAGTAATGGCATCCTGAGCAGAGAATGAAGTCACATTTGCTCTGTGTGTAGTAATCCCAATTTCTCTATTCATTGTTTTGATAGCCAGGCCAGCTTGCATGCATGTTAGTGTGTGTTAGTCTGCTAATGCTGGTCTGACCCACAGTGTAGTAGTGGAAGTGTAATGTCCACCCTCCAGTTTCCCCCTAGGTCACCCTGTCGAGTGTGAGTTAACCTCCCTTAACACATTTACCTGTTGCACTGCTACCCACCGCCATTTCAACTCAGCCACCTCCATGGTTGTTTGTGACGTCCAATCAGAAAGCTGTGTGCAGGCATACCCAGGACAGACTCTTAGGGCTCTAGTGTCACAGACCGGGCGAGGCTGGGGCGCAGCGCACCTGCGATTCGCCAACTGGGTGTGGCCAGGCGGATTTTGCAAGTTTGGCACACCGTGCGCGCTGGCGCAGCTACTCCTCTTTCCCACCTCCATCCCTCCTACCTGCGCAAATCAGAAAGAGGGAGGACAGAAGGCGTGGACTGGGTTTTACACACATCACACCAATCAAATGAGCCCCTCTCCTTGCCCTTTAATGTGTCGCGCAAAGGCGTAATGAGAGTTTACTCAGTTCGCCATGGCGGAAGAGAGCAGCAGCGTCAGACGGCCAAACTTCTCCCAGGAGGAAACTGATGTTTTGGTCCGGGAGGTCCAAGCTCGCAGTGTCCGAATATACGGAACTGCGAGCAGACCTCCACTGGCTGATGATGCAAAGGTAGCCTGGGAGGAGGTCACCACAATTGTAAATCAATGTTGCGTTTCTCTCATGCGCGCACTCTCTCTCTTTCTCTCTCGCAGTCTCACTCTGTTTCTTTTCTTTTGACTTTTCTAAGATGACAGATGCTGAATATATACTCCCTATCTGATGCTGTGGCTGTTTGTGGTTGGCTGAGAGGGATGTAAACTCATTTGTGTTAATCAAATCAGGTTGGGTTTCCATTATGCATGCCAAATGTGCCAAACGGTGCCAATCCCCTTTGATCTGACATCAGATGTGACGGGACAGTCGATATAGAAATACGTTTATGTGCTGATTGCAGATAGTTGCATTGAATAGTGTTTTTTGGGTATTTATTGGATCGTTAATGTGCCTGATATTCTGGAAACCTGCCTGTGAGGTTTTGGTGACGTGTGCGCACTGTCCGCAGTAAGTAATCCAAACTTTGGCTTACACCGACTGTGCTCCACTTGCGCTGACAGTAGACATGGTTTCAGTTGGCGAGCTTTTAGCGCACCTTCGGTGAAGCCTTTTGGCACGAAACTGTCACTGCGCCAAGCTGGATCTGTCGACACCTCCCCCTGCTGCGCCGCCACGCCCATCTCAGCGCACCTCGGTCTGCCAAACTACCAAACTGAGCGCACCTCGGGTTGCGCTGCTTGAAACTAGCTCTGCGCGGGGTTCGCCACCCTGTGCCACCCTGCGCTGCGCCGGGAAACTAGAGCCCTTAATGTTAAATATTTCAAATTTAACAAAAAAGTGAAAAATATTTAGTGTATTCATCCCATGATTCAGATCCACTCCAAAATGTATTGGGTTCTTCCTTGGCCCATGCTATACCCTTCCGCCAAGTTTTATGGGGAATAATCAGGCCACCAGTTTTCTTCCATAATTCTGTTGACAAACAAATACTTTGATGGGCATAAAAAAGACTGGCAATGAAGTAGGAGTAATAATAAAACTAAAGGAAGTTATTTGCTACATAAAAAATTGAGTGCAGTCTCTATTTCCATGACAACAAGAGGTCACTTGTCAAGAAAATGTAAACATGCTTTGTTTTACAGTATGTCCAAGTGGTTTTGGAGGTATTGTTGGTTCTGCTGTAGCAAATACAACTGTATTGATTTCCGTGTCCCTCAGAACCTAATAACAACCACACAGGACACACTGCATTCTGTTTTCCATAGTTACTTACTATTACTATTACTTCCCGCTATTTCCTCATCTGGGGATAGTAACTGCAGAGAACTGACATTACTCTTTGGTAACTGTGGATAACTATGAATAGCAACCATGGAAAAAAAGCCATCCTCTTGCCATCCTCTTTCTGTTTTGGCTGTGCAATGGTTGACACAATTTCTTAGTGCCCTAAATTGAGCCTACACTCTCCTGGAAGATCATACCCGATTGCAGACAGGATTGCAAACTGATAGCTAAGCTTACAGAGAGCCAGTCTAAACACACATTGGGCTCTAGTTTTCCGGCGCAGCGCAGGTGGCACAGGGTGGCAAACCCCACGCAGAGCTAGTTTCGAGCAGCGCAACCCAAGGCACGCTCAGTTTGGTAGTTTGGCAGACCAAGGTGCGCTGAGATGGGTGTGGCGGCGCAGCAGGGGGAGGTGTCGACAGATCCAGCTTGGCGCAGTGACAGTTTCGTGCCAAAAGGCTTCGCCGAAGGTGCGCTAAAAGCTCGCCAGCTGAAACCAGGTCTACTGTCAGCGCAGGCGGAGCGCAGCCGGTGTAAGCCAAAGTTTGGCTGACCGGCGGACAGTGCACCTCCCAGGCTACCTTTGCATCATCAGCCCGTGGAGGTCTGCTCGCAGTTCCGTATATTCGGACACTGTGAGCTTGGACCTCCCGGACCAAAACATCAGTTTCCTCCTGGGAGAAGTTTGGCCGTCTGACGCTGCTGCTCTCTTCTGCCATGGCAAATTGAGTAAACTCTCATTACACCTTTGCGCGGTGCATTTAAGGGCGAGGAGAGGGGCTCATTTGATTGGTGTGATGTGTGTAAAACCCACTCCACGCCTTCTGTCCTCCCTCTTTCCGACTTGCGCCGGTAGGAGGGACGGAGGTGGGAAAGAGGAGTAGCTGCGCCAGGCGCACAGTGTGCCAAACTTACAAAATCCGCCTGGCCACACCCAGTTGGCGAAGTGCAGGTGCGCTGCGCCCCCGCCACGTCCAGTCTGCGAAACTAGAGCCCATTGTGTCATTATTCTGTAGCCCAATGGTTTTCAAACTTTTTGTGCCCAGGGCACACCAAAGGGTAAGCCAAAATCTCACGGCACACCTGTATTTATATCTGTGCACAATAGCCTCTATAACATGTGTCATCACTCTTAGCATGACATAAATGTTTGTTTGTATTTACTAATATCAAATAACAGTTGACAACCAGCTATTACTACTGAAATATTTATTAACAAAATGATTCAACAATTAATTTTAAATTTTTTATAAAAATTACATCAAAGCACCAATAACATAATTTTTTGCCAGGAAATATGCAAGGATAGGTGATGTGTCACAAACTTATAAGGTTTGTTTTAATCAAATTAAATCAAATTAAAAAAAAAAATTAAGGTACAGTTTGCCTCCTTATTAGGAAATGAGTGCACACAACATATTGATACACTCGATTCAAAATTAATTCCTAACTTTTTGTATAGGCCCATTTGAATATTGCAACCTGGATTTATTTTATATGTTCTATTTTATTTAACCCATATTAAACCAGGTAAGTCCCTTTGAGATCAATTATCTCTTTTACAGTGTTGGGGGTTGTTACTCAAAAAAGTAATGTATTACACATTACACATTACTTAAGAAAAAAACTAATCCCTTATTTTACTTAATTACTCCCTAGAGAAAATCACATAATTTGCAAGTTAACAATATAGCATTAAACCTTACATATGTGTAACAATCCTAAGGTAGGTATAGTTAACTAGGATATATCCAGAGTCGGCTTCACGAGGGAGCACCAGGGAGCAGTGCCCCCCCACTTCATTCACTGTGCCCCCTCACTTGTATAAAAGCATATGTTTTCTCCCACCAGTGTAATTGTAGCGATGACTGAAATCCATTATGCTATTAGGGTGTTGCATGAGGTGTCAGGCCAGAGCTTCTTGTTCATTGCACAGCTGGTTCACAAGGTAGGCCCCTAAGCAGACATCCCTATTTCTCTCCTTAAGTATTCATGCCCGTAAAGTATACCCCCGCACCCCCCGTGAGGCGGGGGGGCCTCGGAGTCCGGAGACTCGGGACCTCAGAGACTCGGGTTAGCTGCGGGGGGGGGCTCACGTGTTGCCGTTACGGCACTGTAAGTATTGCAGTGTTTCTGCCAGAGAAGTTATTATGTCAGGCGGGGGGTGGTTACTGTGTGTAAAGGTGTTATGATTATATTACTTGCCCACTGCCCCACAGTCATTTAGTTCATTTTTGCCTATCAGCGCCGCGTTCATCTAATAAAAAAAACTCACCGCCGACCGGCTGGACACGGTGGATGACCCGTTGGCAACAGCCTGAAGCCCGTTGTCACTAACTCTTAAGTAAGGGGAAGATCTAATAATGAATTTATGTAACGCAAGTAACGACTTAAGTGTTTGATTAGTAACTGTAATGTGATTACTGCATTTAGGGACAGTAGTGCCTTACACTACTCGTTACTGAAAAAAGCCATATTTGGCGGTAACGCGTTACACCCAACACTGCTCTTTTACAAGGGAGACCTAGCCAAGACAGCAACGATGTGCATCACAGCACACCCTGGCACACCTTTTGAGAACCACTGCTGTAGCCATTACACTGTAAAAATAGCATTTAAATCACAATGGTCAGTTTAAGCAAAAAAACTTTTCTATTTCCTCTATAAGCATTTGAACAAAAAAGCACACTGTCATTTTCCATATATCATCTGCTTGCTCATAATAATTCACAGAATGAAATTAATGTATACATGTTTTCGGATAAAATCAATAAATCAAATTAAAATGAATGAGCCAACCCAAACTTCATCAAGGTAATTTCGTCAAGCCAGGCGATTCAATATATATGACAAGCTTTCTCTGTCCAAAATTGTTCCCCAAACTATCCCTTATTACGTTTTGTGTGAATGTCTAATACAAATCATTGCACCTTATATGGTGAAACATATAATGGTCACAAATCAAGACTCAACAACCATCATGCATTGCACAGACTGGTTGTTGGATGAGAGGAATATATCTTTCATTTGATTTTGCCATCTCGCAATGTATTTAAAACTCCCAGTGTAGTAAGTAGTGAATTGATAAGTGAAAGGTTTTCGACACAGCAATTGCCTTTGTGATACCAGTAAATAATGTGCTACATGAATGCATGTGTATGTGTGACTAGACTAATTGCCAGACAGGTTTAACCCACACCAAGATCAGAAATTGGCATCGCAGCATTAATTTGTGACTTCTGCAAGAATAACTGCTGCTTGATGCTTGGTGATGCAGCAAGCTAGCTAGCCCGGTCGCTAACCAGACAGTGAGTTAACACAGTGGATTACAGAGATGTACTGACTGCTCTCTCATGGATGACTGCAATCCATCTCTATGTTCAGCAGTTTATACGTCAGCAGAACAGGCTTGTGTAAAATTGGATGGCATGACTCAGTTAATATGATTTTTTCTTTTGGGTCTCTTTTTCCAAAAGGTTGCAATTTGTCAATGACATGAATTTGCGTGTCAAAGCGCACCGACACTCAGATTTTCTGTGCCTCAGCAAGCAGACCGGCTGATCATAGCAATTCAGATTGTTGCTGTTTTAAATCCTGGTGTACTATAACTGGGCTTTTAGGCAGAAAATTGGGTAACAACAGAAAAAATACATTCAGTCAGAAACAGATAGCCGCTCGTCAATATGGCCACTTATAAATTGTGCAGTAATTGTGCAGAGCTTCAGCTAATGAGGTAAGAGAAGGAATATACAGTAGAGGGTGTCCACACACTAACAGTGGTGGCCGTTTCTGAGTCATTAAGTGCTGCTGTAATCGTGCCATTACGCTGCTCATTACGGACAGACTGTGGCATAATCTCCCACAGGGCTGCAGTCACCACTCAATTCCATTAGACACTGTTTCCTGCCTGGGAATCATCCTCGCTCACTATTCCTAATGACGAACCCCTCGCCGATTCAAAGCCAGGCTCCTCTGACACTGGTGTTCTGACTGGAAGCAGGCCAGCGTCACCCTCTGAGACCATCTTTCTTTCAAGCTTACAGTGGGCTACAAGTAGATTATGGATGAAGCACAAATGAACACATTCACTGGCTTGAGAGAGGACTTTAACTGGTGACAGCCGACAGCCGCCGACTACACAGGCAAGATCTCCTGTCTTGTTGGCTTTAAGCGGGATATATTTGAGACAGGCTCATTTCAGATGAAACGGAGCCATGACTGCAGATGAATGCAAAGTAAACCTGCAGCAAGAGATAAAATTCAAACAAAGACTCATTACAGTTTAATTCTTTTTTTTTATGACAACTAGATCCCCACCATTAGCATGAAAGCCTTATTTTTCGCTTTCCATTTCTTTCCAAAAATTGATATTCACTTCCAGTCCGGTCAACAGTTAGCGCTGAACATATGCACCGCACGTTCAGCAGCAAGAAAAAAGAGAAACAGAAAAGTGGCAGACAAAGTCTACCCCCGAAGAAATAAAATATTCAGGAGAGATTTCTGTTGACTTTGTGCTAACAAAGTTTCTCAAAAGAAGGCAAACAGCAGTTGTATGTGTGTGTGTGTATGTCATATGTTGGATTCAAATCTTGAATCGATATTTTTGTAATGATATGATGTATTAAATGAAAATGTGCACCAATGTGCCAGTGTAAAAAGGAGTCACAGTCAGGTGAATATCACCTGAATCTGCAGCTCCCCTCCATCTTCAAGAGCTTCATAGTGTGTTTCAGCTTATTGTTCAGTTGTCTGGCCCACAACTTTACCGTGTTGGTTCACTCTCATAGCATCGTTTCAACCAAAATTGCTCTAAAAAACTCATGGGCAAATTTAAAAAGGATTACGTGGCTTTTGTGGTTAAACCTGCGCTAAGATGAGAAAAAAATGTGTAGGTCTCGAAGCACCTGCTAAAGGAAAAATGCACCCCTAACTTCACTGCCAAGAAAACAGCATCTCTGTGCTCCTGTGCTATTTGCAGGTATTTGATTTAAGTAATATACATACATTTAGCACAAAATTGGCCCATCTGTGCAAATGAACCAAACTGCAAAAAAATAAAAATACATAAATGAATAATCAACAAAGACCAATGCTAATAGCCACATGCAGTTAGAGTGATATTTTTTTTTGCACTTTTAAGAGTTGGTGGTAACTGAAGCGTGTTTCAAAGAGGAGTCATGCTCAGACTTTCAGGTAATCATGACAGCCATGATCATAGACAGGCGAATGCATCGTCATGCGAGATGTGCCTTTGCACCTTGTTGGTCACACCTGCAGCTTGTGGTCTGAAAATTTCATCTTTCTTTTTCTTTCTGCCATTCTTCTGCATGTTGCCTAAATGTTGCAAAGGCGACATTTATTTGCTATATGGGTAACTGCAATCAGACCAAAAATACAAATTGCACATTGCTGCAAAATGTTTGCCCTGTAATATCATTAGCGCAATATCTTTAATCAGACCTTGAGATGGGGCACATAGGGGATGCAAGTCATGTGCAATTCATGGTGCTATCAGTGGCTACAATCTATTCATTGTGAATTTGCCAGTCACTGTACTCTACCTGCTCAACAGCCAAGAGACACAGTTACAAACTAGCTGGCAAACACAGTGGAGCATTTAGCAGCTAATGAGACAGATATTTCCCTCAGGAGTTGGTGGAGACCAAAACAGAGCCAAAAGAGAGTGAATATTGGATTTGCATTTGCCAGGTGTACATGAACTGTGACATAAGCAAGTGTTTGAAACGTAAAGTGTTGTGTTAGCAGCTTGTTTCTGCTTCCTCATAGTGTCCAAATAAATCAGTTATTGCAGTTCTCTAAGAAATAATGTGACATTTTGGAAAATATATGTATCTGCTTTCTTGTTTAGAGTTAGATAAGATTAATAGGCCTGACACTCTTACATCTGTACAGAAAATATGAAGCTACTGCTAGCTGGTTAGCTTACCATGACGGCAGGAAACAAGGGGAAAAAGCTAGCTGGCTCACTAACCAAAAGCTTATTATTTAAATTGTTATATCTTGTTTGACACGTATAAGCCAAAGCGCTTTGAGGAGCAGGTAGGTGACTTTGTTACCTTTAGACAGAGCCAGACTAGCTGCCTCCCCCAGTTTACCCTGCAAACCATCAGTAGATGGCGGTCAGTGCACCCCCGTTTGGAGAAGCAGGCAGGAGTGCAGACAAAGAATCTTAGTTATGTGGATGATGGCAGCAGTAAAACATATTGTATCCCCCTGAAAAAAGGCCCAACTTAAAATATCAATATCAGTTTAAGCATATGCTATATTGAGAATATTTTTCCTGTTTTATGTTGCGGTCAGACAGGCCTTTCATTTGGCTTTGATGTGTTTGTTCTCTTTTTTTTTATTTTAAGCAGGCTATCATTTAAGTGGCTAAAATATGTTTTGCTGCTAACCCTCATCCACAGTACTATATAACTTAGCTTCCTTGGCGGTACTCCTGTCTGCTTCTTCAAACTGGGAGTGTGCTAACTGACTTCTACTAAAGGTAATACACTGACTTTAGAAACGTACCTCATAAAACCCCACTCCAAAAAAGTCTAAACTATGGGTTTATATTAAAAACATATTATTAAAAATAAGACTTTGAATGGTTGATAAGGATGTCGGCGCCGATCACATTAATTTTACAAAATTGGAATTGGTAATAAAAGATTGGAGGAATCAAAACAACAAAAATGGCCAGGTTTTTCATCTATGTTGTTCACCGTTGCCTCCGCTTTCCAATGTATAAAGTGTGGCTCGATCCTGTATATTTCATAAATATATATTTTTTTATAAGACAGTCAGCTGATGGCTTGCTCACCTCCAGACACTGAGGTACCTCCAGACCTCAGTGGCACCTCCAGGCCAGTGGGATGGCTTGATCAGCTGAGCCCAGGTAGACTGGCCCCTACATTATGCCGCTCCTGGCAGTATAGTGAGAGACGCCGTTGAGTGAGAAATGAGCCAGAATTCCTCTGTGCATTCGGCCTACCACAGCATTTTACACCGCTCAAAGTCTGCGAAATAGGTGTGCTTCCCTGTGGAATATCATCCATCCGGCCACCGGCCTCACCTCAGATTCCCTGCCACGGATATCAAGGGATCCTACGGAGCCTCCACGCCCGAAACAATGCCAGAGCGTTACGGCATTCACCCACGGTCCCGTGAGTTGGCAAAAGCCAGGGGTTACTTTCCGTTTCATTATTCCTTAGTTGGAACCTTCGGGCCAGGTTGATGTGTTGTTTTGAAACTGAACTGAGTCAGAGCCAACAGTGGATTTTCTTTACCTCCTTGTTTGTGGGAAAACCTGGGGTTGAGTTTTCTTTTGTTTAGCGAACTGTGTGGATTGAACTGAACTGAACTGTGAGATGTTATTTGGAAATCCCGGAGCGGAGTTTTTTGTTTGAACTGGATTGAACTGACTGAACGGAACAGAACATTTCTTTTCTTTGGTGGAAAAAATATATACTTTCTTGAAAGTGATTACAGTACATGTATTTTTGTATAGTATAGCATAATTCTTTTGTTCTACAGAAACCAGGTAAAAGCAATTTAATTTTGGTGTTGAGGAACCTGTTTTATGGGTTTTATGGTTTCTTTGTGGAGTTTGACTGAGTAAAAGAAAAATATTTGTTTCATGTGTCAAACCGCTGCAAAAGATGTAGGCCTATTTTGTTTGTTGAAGACAAGAAGAAGATGCTGAACCACCGCTAAGCTTTTTGGATACTATTTAAATAAAAAACAAACCTTATGGGACAACTTGGATGCATTCTTTTTTTCTTTCTTAATGCTTTGCAAAGTATGGGATTGGACTCGGTATCAGACTCTGTTTAAAAAAAAAAGGACTCGTATCGAATCGGATGCAAAAAAAAAAATGTGATTGAGACATCCCTACTGGTTGATCATGAGGAAAAAATGAATAAGCATAAACACTTTGTATTATTTGAAATATAGTTCATTATTTTAATTCAAATGATCTCCTAAATACATCTCATCCATTCTTAACAAAACCTTTTTTATATGCTGCATACACGAATGCATTCCTGAACAGAGAGAAGTGAAACTGTGGCACGTCGTCATGTTTTGCACAAAATTAAGGATCAAGAGGCCAAATGCAACTTATGATCACCTGGCAATACACAGAAAAGCACCTGGCAAATTTCCATTGCTCTTTTCATTCAATTTACTCTCAGTCTCCGTGTGAAATTAGCATCTGATTTCTAATGCGGCAGCTAATTATGCAATCAGTGAGTGGGACTGCCCTCATAAGGTGCAGTTCAGCGGTGGGATTTGTCGCAGGTAAGCTCGGAAAATAAATCAGTTCTTCTAAAATAGACATGCTGATGAATTAAGTGACATTCCAAAAACGTGCCACAACTCTGACTGAAAAAAAAAATCATTTGGGCATATTTTACTTTTGTAATTACAGCACTAGTTTTATGGAAATTTGTACAAGAAGCCGGTGAATTAAATTTTATCTTACCCACCACAACCTTCCTTAAATATACCTACGCAAATCTGCACCTGCTTTTCAGAGGCAGAAAAGTGACCCTCTCAAATGAAGCCAGTAAATCCGGCAGGCTGCACAATCAGCCCCGCTTCGTCATGTCTGCTGTTGTTATTTGGACTAATCTCTCTGAAATGAATATGCATAAAGGACAGAGGTCCAGGCTGCTTTTTTTTGCCACATCTCCAGGCAGAGAACACATCTGAAACACGATGAAATGGATGCAAAATGTAAATCTGGTCCTCAGCATCGCTCAGAAAAGAAAAGAAAACAAACAAACAAACAAAAAAAAAACGCTAAAAATATCCATATCATAACATACATAACTTTACCCTGGGTGGACTGAGCTCTTCATGTGTACTCACTAATGATTCCGCTTCCATGCAAAACTGTGTTTCGACAACATGAAAATGAATCTCGCTGCAGAAAACTTCTTCCCTCTTCCTGCAAAGCAACTCTGAATCACATGTTTGCCAAAAACCTCATGACTGGTTTTGTTTTTCTTCACTTGAGTCTGCTTTTTTTTCCTCCGCACCGCAACTTCTGAGCTCAGCGTGAACTCAGAACTTAAGACAGCTGCCATTCGCTGACAACTATGAACATTTCATCTGTCTGCGATCTCCCAGTGGAGCGAAAGTTCAGTTTGCCTTTCAACACCCTTCTCTGTGTTTAACCTCAACCACTTCTCAGGTTTTCTCTCATTGGCACACCCCGCTGCTCCCGCCCAGGTTGGATTCCATAAGATGTGAGGGATTTTGATGAGAGGAGTATTCTCAGCGACTGGGGCTGTTACTGCAGCCTTTGAGCATGGAGGTGAACGCTTCAGACAAATTAGCCACCTCTGGATTAACTCATTTTCAACGATCTGCCTGAGGAGAGAGTGTGAGAGACATACTGAGATTGAGTGAAATAGATAAGATTCACTGGGTCTCATACGAGGACATTTTTGCATTCTTATCCTCAATCTCTCTCGCTTCCTTTCTGACAGGGCTTTCTTGTGCGGATGTTCAAAGTGAGCTGCACAAACCTGTTGTTGATTGCTTATGATGAATGCTGCTTGATTAGTGCTGGCAAGAAATGAGAGAGACAATCTTTTGTGCTGTTTTTTTTCTACTTTGGTGTGTGTTGAGGATGCACTGGTTTGTACTTCTTCCAGGAAATAACCACAGCCTCATATTTCCAGTGCTGACAAAAACACTTTTCCTCACCGACTCGCCTTTAATACATTTCCAAACTAACCACCAATGATGAAAATAGAAGCGTCACAAACTTGCAGCATTGCATATTCACTTGAGTTCTGTGTGACAAAGCTGGTGACTGATAAACAATACTCAAAAGCCCCCCAAAACAAGTTCAGGCCATAGACTGTAAAAAAATAATAAATATAGCCACTGTGATGTCACCTATTTTTCTGAAGCCTTGTGTTCGGCATTTTGGCTGTTGCCATCTTGTGTTTTTTGGAGCCAGGAGTGACCGTATTTGGCCGAGAGGTTTTAGCTATGGACAAGCTGGGGGAGGGGTTCTGACTCAGACTGTGATGATGCCTGACAGTCAGCCTGTCATTTAAAGGGACCCTGTCTATTGGCGTCGACTGGCTTATGGAGCCAGCCTCAAGTGGCCTTTCAGTGAGCTCCAGTTTTTGGCACTTGCGTGTTGGCTTCATTTTTCAGCCCCAAGAGACTGACGCTTGGTTCAGAGTGGGTATATATCGATGCAACATCCCAGCACTACATCTGATCGTGAGTAGGTGTGCGTCAGTGGGATCTAATCATAGTCGGTGCCCCTAAAATAATCCTTAGAGTTTCATTTACAAAAATGAGTTAAAACAAGAACCTCTCTTGAATACAGGCTGTTGGAAATCAGCAGTCAAAAACTTACTATATTTACTGTACTGTAAAAGGAATACTTCACCCCCTAAATGACCATTTTTATATCATTTACTCACCCACTGTTACGCTGAGCTCATGATAACTTTTCTCGCATGGCTCCACAGTGAGCAAAAAATCTGAAAACAGAGAAATTTTCTGGTGATTTGAGGTGCAACACTGAATCAAAACATCCCTTTACAAACTCTCACACACCTCATACTGTATAATCAAAGTGTCATTTATCCGTTCGTATGCTCAGCACTTCCCAAACACATGCATTTTCACTGCACTGAACCTGCTGCTAAGGCGCGACCTTCCTACACTGGCTGTGTAGACATTGTGTGAGGCTGCTGTTGAGGTGAGAGAATTTGAACCCACTTTAAATAAGTTTTTCATTTTAATTGATTTCAGGAACATGTTGAAACTGTGTATTCATTTTCATTATTTTCCCCTTGTGGTGGCAGGCAGACTTATGCTGCCACTTCTCAACCCCTCTCGCCACCAGACAATCAGAGATCTCCACCTTCTGATAGTCTGGGGACACTCCTTTCTAAAGTGTGTTTAACACATCGGCGAAAACGGCCGGCAACAAAGCAACGCCTCTTGCATTTTTGAAAAGGACACGCCTTCTCGGAAAGGTGCGCTCCCCCTTTTCTCGTCCGCAAGGAAACAAACACACAGAGAGCTTGAAAATGGATGCCGAGAGATTTAACTCCATTTTATCAAACGTGTGCTGATCCGTGAAGAAAATATTTTTTCCAGCGGATGTCTTAGTTATAACATGACTGAGCTAACTGGAGTAGTTTCATCTTGTATCCAAAAACGGGAGGCTTTTAACAGATGATGTCCTGATGTTAGCTTTGCTGCTGCTGTTAGCTGTCCCTGTCAGCTGCAGCCACGGATGCTTTCTAGACATCGTGATTTCCCAAAACTGAATAAATAATGTTACCACACATAGCAACACAAAACTGCTTTGCTAGCTCAATCATGTTGTAACTAAGATATCCGCTGGAAAAAATATTTTTTTCACGGACTGTTTAATGAGTACCTATTACAGACACCGCTAACGACTAAGAAATAGTAATGTTTGTTCAATCATTGTGTTTATAGACTTTACAAACATCGGATTAGTCCAAACGGTGATACAGTGATGTGAAAAATGTGATATATAGGCTATATATATATAGCTAAAAGCTCTGCTGGTTTTCTACCCGGAAGTATTTGTAAACAACAAGGCGATTCCCTCTAACGTTATAGTCCGGCTGGCTGGATGAGTCATGGCCTTGTAAAAGATTATGTTTGTTTCTTTTAGTTGGCGAGAATGTGTCGCCGCAAACGCGACAAACATCCACTGAACTTTGACGGCGTTTTCTGCGAGCCCAGCTGAGCCATTTTGTACCGCTACACGTGTTTCTAGTCGGACTATGTTTACAAGCACAAGAGTTCAGCGAGCCACCGAAGGACCGCCCTGCAGATTTACTATTGGTTCTGCAACGTAGGGAGTTTTTTTAAACTCTGAAATTGTATCCGCCCATCTAAACACAAAATCAGGGAGAAAGTCATCAGTCTTTAGTTATGCAAAGCATCTAAAGACTGACTTGTGAGTCTATATTCCCTAGCAATATTTTTGTTTAGTGTATAATAGTCAGATTCATGAACTACATGGTAGTCATAGTAATATGTGAGTGAGTGCCATAAAAAGCTTTTAATGCTTTAGTTGCTACAAGTGGTGGTATCACGTTTTTTTGTTGCCATCATACAGTTTCTGTTGTATGTTGGTTTGAACTCTCACTCATTTTGCTTTTGTTTGTTTCCCACACAACAATATTCCCTCAGTGTGTACTCTCAGGCATCACTGTCACTTAAACAACAAACTGCTCCAAAATTAGAGTCGACCCAACCATCATCACAGCCTTAAGATGTAAACAAAATTTAGTCACCTTCCATTTCTTCACCTTGGCTTTCAAAAACTTTTCCTCAAACAGCTGTCTTTCAAAAAGAACTCTAAAACATTACCGGCACCTAAATTGCTTGTTTATCCAATTCGTCAAGGGATTTGAATGAATGTTATGAGCACACAGCATGGAAGCGTCATGAAAGCAATCACACACTGCCAAGAAAGATGAGCCCCCAACGCGTACTTACAACCCCGGGTTTTGTTGTTTATTTTGAGTTACATTCGGAGAAAAGGCATCAAGTGAAAGTCATGGTGGAGAAAAAAGAGAAAGAATTGGCTGGTGTCTCACTGAGGGAGGTAACAGACAACTGGCAGCATCCTTTGGATCCAGAGGCTGCCAGAGCTGGAGAGATGATGGAGATTGGAAATGGGTCAGAAAGGAAGAAGCCTATCTTCCTCTTGAGAGACCGAGCTCAATTTAGAATTCTTGAGGAACTGAAAAATTCCTCTTGATCCAAAAACTGAAAACCTCAAAATACACAGTGAGAGGAAGATGGGAAAGAAGAGAGTTTCATCTTTTCAAGTTCCAAGTAGCGTAGCAGCCATTTACTCCATCATTTCCGTCACTCTGTCAAGAGCTGCCTTGTGCTGCTTTTGTTCTCGACGGCTCAAAAAGCACGAAGACCCTCGTGATGGGGAGGAAGGAAGCGCTTGGAGAGGGGGGGGAAACAGCATGAAGTTTTGAGTAAATGTGGAAAAAGCCATTTGTTTTCTATATTTACACCACTCTGCACATGGGCTGCGATGAGTAAACAAGCCTCAATTTGGGTTGTTTCAGATGTTTCATTGCTTCAGATGTTTGTCTGCAAAAAGAAAAAAAAATCGAACCAACTGCAGAGTGGGGAACAGAATGAGGCTAATAAGAAGAGTGGAACAGGGTGAAAATTAAAGTCTGAAAACTGTGTTTCCTTATCAACTCCAACTACTGCACATTCGGGGTTGGCGTCCCAGACTATTATTCAGAATCAACATAGCCAAAGTAAACAAAAACCGCAGGGAATTGGAATAATGCCTCAAACATTTTATCTGTGGCTACTGCGCAGTGGACCAGCTCACAAGCCTCCCCTCAACTATAGACATACGTCGGGAACCCCCAGAAACCTAATCTCCTTTCTGGAGATAAGGCCCGGCAGTGCTGAGGAGTCAGCCATGCACACAGCTGTGTCCAAAGCTATTACCAGGGAGCAGCAACACTCCTTACCCACCAGCCACGGCTGTTTCCCTTCCCCAATAGATGTTACTTTTCACTGACTGGAGCAAGATGTCCAGATCAAACTCACCATGGTAGAAAAGAAAGAAGAAAAAGGAGATAATAGGAAATGAGAGAAGGCAAATTGTTTTCCTTGAATGTCAAGGAGTTAGGGTGGGGATGTGGTCTCTTAATTATTTGCGCCGAAAAATACAAGATGCTGTGCTCCCTGACAGGCTTTACAAATCTGAAGTTAAAAACAGGAAGAGGCAATGTAATTAGCATTGTGTGAGAATACACTTTTCTTTTTTCTTTTTTTTTGCTTTAATTTAACCAAACAAGCATTTGAATGAGACACGAGGAATTCAAATACAAGCAATCAAGCAGAAATAAAACATGTTTTGGCTCCTTTTCATCACACAACCCACGGCCAAATTTAATGCCTGTCATTTTCTTCAAAACCATCATTTTACAAATTCTGTCTCCTCCTTTGTTGTGGCGGCACATGTGGGGTACGGCCCTTTTTGGCCAAAAAAGTTAAAAAAAAAATGTGTGGCTCTGTGACAATCCATATTTCTCCCCAGAGGAAGAGAACTGACACACAGCATCTAATGAAACACATGGGTTTATAGCCTGGGTTTATTTCTCAGGCAAAGACGAAGGAAATGTGAAGTGAGGACATTAGTCTAACAATACCTTGAATGTCACAATAAACCTATATGTACATTAAATTACTCTATGCCGAACATCTAGCGGCTTAATTATCTGTCATTTCTGCACCAGTTAAAATGCACGTGTGAATTTTGAGCATCTAATTGCGTCTTCTCCTTTTTCTTTTTTTTTTTTTTTTAAATAAAATCATCATCTAGACTGAGACAGCTACCATTGCTGCCTGAGCACAGGCAGGAGACGCACAGTCCTCAAACACAGGCAGCAGGCAAGAGGAAAAGTCAGACAGCCGTAACCATAAAGACAAGTGGAGACAGACAGGAGAAGGACACAGCGCAACTGAAGTACCATGGGCTGGAGAGAATACATTGATTATTTAGCATAACATGGTTACTTAGGGAGATGTTATATATACTGAGGGGATGCAAGATTATCAGTAAAGAATGAAATCAGAAAAAAAGTTTATTTTTCTTACTTTTCTTTAAGGCCCCCCCCCCCCCCGAAAAAAAAAAAAAATCCCAGTTTTACCTCCTCGAGACCCTAAAAACTGTTTAAATAAAATAATCCGAGGAGGGAACGTGGCATGCTACAACTCCTGAACTACAAATCACGTATGCTTTACATTTTCATGCAGATCATCTCTGAGTTCATGCAGTGAAAGTGTAAATTCCCTTGAGATGTTTGCACTGCGTTACCTTCTAATGCAATTGTGACAAAAACGAACGCAGGCTTAATGTTCCCTGAAACAAAGAGACTTTGATATCTACCCAGAAATGAATGGACACCAACTGCCTGGAGCTGTAGAGAAAATGAATTCACATACCTGAAACACAGCGGCAGTGATGGAAGATTCTTTACCTCAGTAGCAATACCACCATTTAAAAATACCCCAGCAAAATATACTTTTAGTATCAAAAAGTACTCATTTTGCAGAATGGAATATTACATACATATATATAGAGCTAATTCAGACTACTTTATATTGGTTTATTATGTTTTCTGATGATGAAGATGATGATATATTTTTCTGTGAGAACTTTTAGTCTGTAATATAACTATAAAACTGTTAACCAGTGTTGGGCACGATTAAAGATGATTAAAAATAAGAAAAAAATACGACAAGTAGCTGTTTTTTTTTCTCTGGTAGATTGTCTTTGCTGATGCTTTGTTGTAATTTGCACTGTACAATAGAGCGATCTATTGTCTCACTCACAGATTTCTCCTTTTAAATGTTACCACCCTTCTCACTGGCTGCCAGTCAGGGCTTTTGATGTGTCACATACCTTTTTTAGCTTAAGTTAGCCTCTTTATTGGGAAATGGGTGCACACAACATACTGATACCGTCAATTAAAAAATAATTTATAACTTTTTGTGTAGCCCAAATCGTGAAGTATGAATCCCTGAAGGATAGATCACACACACGACTTAAAATGCTATTTTAGTGGAGGCTTTACTGTCTTCACAATTTATAGTTTCTTATCTGTGAAATACAAGTAAATACAAGCTTTGTTTCCACTGAGGGAAATGGTGTCAGCTTACAGAAACAGACAGGAGGTCTGCGTCACCACGACGCTGAGCATGAGGGTGGGCGAGTTCAACTTTCTGTCAACAACGTTTTCACAGGTAACTTAGCCTGTCCCCCCGCTGCAGGAAATAATGGATTAATCCTGGAAAGCTGTTGATGTAGCACTTTTCTCCTTATGAAAGTAACACGGCGATTATTCGACCAATGAGAATTTGGTCGGATGAGAGCATAGCGGCCAAATAATCGACTAGTCGACTTGGAGACTACAGCCCTATTAAGTTGAGCATTCAGCATGATTTCCAGTCAATAAAACAACACATATGAACTGTCATGAGGATATGTTGAGTATTCACACCTTAAAATTGCTCACCAAGGAAAAGCTTATTGACTTTAACTCTTGCTCTTACGCTTAAAGCTACTGCGTGCTATTTCATTATTGTGTAACCCGCCAGTTACTTCAGAGTTTGGACCAGAGACTAGGTTCGTGGAGGAGGGTTTAAAGAGGAATTGACAGACACAATAACTAAATGGAGCCACACGGTATGTTGGAAGCAGTCAACTATATTAACAGTATGGAAAATAAAATAAAAATAGAATAAACAAAATTCAGTGCAATGGCATCTGATCACTCAGTGGTTCACAGTTTTTCTTTTTCAGTACAAAACCAAATAAAAGTGTCCCATTGGAACAGTAACGTTCCTTTAATGGTTCCTTGAATGTTCCTTTAATTGTTCCTTTAATGTTTTGTCGTTGTTAGTCAGCACGCTTTGTGGGTATGTCAAATCAAGG
This sequence comes from Epinephelus fuscoguttatus, assembly GCF_011397635.1. Taxonomy (NCBI): domain Eukaryota; kingdom Metazoa; phylum Chordata; class Actinopteri; order Perciformes; family Serranidae; genus Epinephelus; species Epinephelus fuscoguttatus. The sequence goes on along the minus strand of NC_064761.1, from coordinate 11,299,145 downwards.
GAAAGTTCAAAGAGTCAGGGGTCACACGTCAGGTGTGTGTGTGGTGGTCCTACCACAGACACTATCAGTTAAGGTGAAGAAGGGGTTGGATGTCCTCTTCTGGCTCAGGTGCTGGTTCCCTACTCCGTTGGCAAGGAAAATCTTCACTGGCTCGCCATCTCCCTCAACCAGGAGAATCCAGATCCACCTCTAAAGGGTTCTATAGGGTCTCAAAAACCTAGCCTGCATAAAGACAGGGCTATCACTACACATAATCATCAAACTTCTCTTATGGCCATATTCAATACATAAATCTCAACACACTACTGGAACACAATAGTGATTAAATGAAATTATTTTTTTTTTCCTTAAGGTGAGTATTTTCACACATTTTAATCATTTTTGATCAACATGAATTATTTTAGCTATTTAACCATGAATTATGATCATTTTAGCTCATTTTCCCACATGAAATATGGTTCATTTTAATCCCTTTTTAACCATTTCACACATTAAATTCACAACATTGGATTATGAACTGAAATTTAGCAAAATGCACCTTTAACACACATCAGAATATCAATTCAGGGCTTCAGAGTTTCTGCCTCTGTGATATATGAACATGTTTAGCAGCATTTAACAAGACACACACCCTAACAGTGCATCTCAAAGTGAATACACAAGAAAATAAATAGCACACCTCATTTGTTTCATCAGATTATCAGAGCAAAATATGCAGTTTTAACTCTTAAAACACACAGTAAACAGTAGCGGCAGGTCACGTTCATGTATCAACAAGTTCTATTTCGTCCCTACTGACCGCCAGAGGCGGTGCATAAGCACTGGATAACTCCGCCCGCGCTAGCGCATGTCGAGTACGAATATCAACAATGTCACCCGTGACCCCTGCGTGAACTCCGGGAGGCTATATCTTCCGGTGTCAGCAGGTGATCTGTTCCTTCATTCTTCTCGCAATCGCGCGTCGAGGTGTACGTAAGTGTTTGCTGTTGGTTTCATGTGTTGCTGGCCCTGGGCAGCCTCATGCCTCTGTGGTGGGAGTAACGGGCTGATGCTCGTCCTCCCAGGGGCTGTGGCCAGCGTGTTACACAATTGCATGTATGTCGTTGTTCCTGCTCTAGTATTGTGGCTTTGCTGGTATGACGGCGTTCCCGCCCCCCGCTTCCAGCATTGCCTGCAGCTGCTGACGGCTGTGTGAGCAGGTCAGTGGAAGTTGAATTCTGATAACTGTGCTGTTTTTTGTTTGTTTTTTGCAGTTTGGGATTCAAAGTGAAGGATTCAATTGTGATTGGTGACGGTGGTGTTTCCGCTACCCTCTCCCAGCTCAGTTGTGTTTGTCAGACTTATATTCACATATATATATATATATATATATATACATATAAAAAAACAACAACAACAAAAAGACGGAAAAGGAAGAAGGCTGATAACCTTGTTGGTGACGGTTGCGTGCCCGCCCCCTCTCCCAACTTGGTCTGGTGGTTTTGTTCAGTTGTGTTGACATTTCCGCTCCCGGCAGTGTCATACTTTTCTGGGCTCCTCACTGGCTTCTCCACCTGGTTGCGGATGGCGCACGCCTGTGGCAACTGCATGACCCCCCTTGAGCCTGAAGACGGCCATGACCACTGTGTGGCCTGTCTTGGCGTGGACCACCTGCAGGAGGCCCTCACTGTGAGGCCTGCATGAACTGCAGTATCATGCCTCGGTCAGTGAGGTTGGCCCGACTGGCCCAACTGGGTCCTCCGGCCTGTCTCCCTTCCAGTCTGAGAGGCCGGACTTCTGCGGGGCTCCTGCGCAGAAGAGGACTGCCACGCGGAGGGGGAATGCTGCTCCCGCGAAAAGGAGGAAGACGGCGGCGACGGACCGGCTCTCCTCCAAGGTCGACCGCTTGGCTGCTAACATGGAGCACATGAAGGCGCTCCTCATGAATCTCCAGCCTGCTGGTGGGGTGGCACCTCCTGCTGTTGTGCCGGCCCAGGAGTCACCACCGCCACTGGACGATGCACTTTCCATCGCAGCTTCGTCGAGTCAGTTTCGGGACTCACAAGGACTCCCCTCTGACGGCGGCAGGCTCCTCCCGTTCCTCTGCCCAGAGTTCTCGGCGGGGGTCTGATGACTCCTCCATGGGGGCCATCATCCAAGCAGCCCTGGCACGTCTATAGCTCGATGCCCCAAGCCGGGGGCAGGCTCCCAGTGCGTTCCATAGGCGCAACCCTCCCTCGGCGAGGGTTACAGTGCCGCATTCTCCGGACTTCTTGAAGGAGCTGCACTCCTGTTGGAGGGACACTTCAGCCCTCACCAGGCCGGGGTCGGATGATCGGGCCTTGGCTGCCATGGACGATGCCGAGTCGGTGGGGCTCCTCCACATGCCGGCGGTTGAGCCTCCAATCGCGGCCTTGATTGTGGCTCCGGATGAGGCGATGAAGTCCGACCCTAAGTGCCCTTCTGCGCAGTGTAAGGTTACGGATGATTACATCTGCAAGGCCTACAACACAGCAGCACGTGTCGGCCGCTTGGGGAACACCCTCTCCCACTTACTCCTTGCCCTCTCAGCTTCCCTGCAGGAGGCACAGGTGGACGACTCCGTCCGCGACATGTGTGATGCCTCACTGCAGGCTTTTGCCTACCAGACAAGGGAGCTGGGACGGCTGATGTCGACGCTTGTCCACACTCGCCGTCATGTCTGGTTGGCACAGTCACCTCTGACGGAGGCGACTCGTAGGGTCCTTCGCCGGGTGCCAGCAGAACCTGGGGAGCTGTTTGGCTCTGCTGCTCTGGATGCACTGGACCGCACCGCTGAGGCCGACGACACCAGGCGGCGGCTTGCGAGCCTCCATAAGAGAGCACCTGTTTCCAGGGGCAGCTCGAGGAGTTTTCCATCTGCCCCTCAGGGTCCTCCACGACAATCTCCCCGGGGTGGCCACTGGCGGCGGCGGGACAAGAGGAAGTCAGCGGGTGACTTTCGCTCCACTCTGCACCGCTCACCTCGGAAGCCTCAGGACCCCAAGCCTGACCGCCGCACTTCCGGCTCCTCCAGGGGCCGGGGGCCTCGGCGCTAGGGCCACGGGGCCGGTCGTCGGCTGCTTTTCCCAGCAGCAGCTCAGTCACTGGGCTGCCTGCTCGCCAGACCCCTGGGTAGTTGCCACCCTGACCGGGTTACGACTGCAGTTCCGACGCCGGCCCCCAGCCTTTGGCCGGGTCACCATGACGGTCATCCACGACTCGGCCAAGGCCCAAGCCCTAGCCCAGGAGCTGTCCACCCTCCTGGACAAGGGCGCCATCACACCGGTGGACCCCCTCCTTCAACCCGGGGGACTCTACTCAACCTACTTCCTCGTCGGCAAGAAGGACGGCGGACTCCATCCCATCTTGGATCTACGCGGCCTAAACAGGTACTTGAAGTTTTTACCATTCCATATGTTGACCTCAGCAGACGTGATGCGCATGATCCGGCAAGGCGAGTGGTTCACGTCCATCGACCTGAAGGACGCGTACTTTCATGTACCCATTGCGGCTCATCATCAGCCCTTCCTGCGATTTGCCTTTCGGGACCGCCACTATCAGTTCAGGGTGCTCCCCTTTGGGCTCTCCCTGTCTCCCAGGGTCTTTACCCGGTGCGTGGCAGTGGCTCTGGCGCCGTTACAGGCTGGGGGCATGAAGGTGCTGCCATACCTGGACGATTGGCTGGTGTGCGCACCTTCCCGGGCCCAGGTGGTCCAGGATACGGCCCGCCTTCTGACACATGTGGCCCGGCTGGGCCTCACGGTCAACGTGGAGAAGAGCTGTTTGGTCCCCACCCAGCGGGCCGCCTACCTAGGTCTGGTCCTGGACTCTGTGGCCATGAGGGCCTACCTGTCAGAGCGTCGTGTGGACGACATTCTCCGACTCCTTCTTCTCTTCAGGAGGGGCAAGCGGCTGCCGTTCGTCATGTATCTTCGCCTACTGGGCAAGCTGACGGCCGCGTCGACGGCCATTCCTTCTGGCCTGTTGGCATTGCGCCCCCTCCAAATGTGGTTGAACGGTTTTCGCCTGGACCCCAAGCTCCACAGGCGCAGACTGATCACTGTGTCGCAGGCATGCGTTCGCATCCTGGCGCCTTGGAGGTACCGGGCGTTCCTGCTGGGGGGTGCGCCCCTGGGTGCTATCCCATCCTTTCGGGAGACCGTCACATCGGATGCATCCCGTTCAGGATGGGGTGCGGTCTGGCGTGGCAGGCCGGCTCAGGGACAGTGGTCTGTCCGGGACCGTGCATGCCACATCAATGTGCTGGAGCTGCGGGCCGTCCATCTGGCGCTCAGGCACTTTCTACTGCATCTACAGGGGAAACGTGCTGATCCGGTCAGACAACAAGGCTCTTGTCTCCCAGATCAACCATCAGGGGGGCACCAAGTCGGTGCGACTGTTAAGTGCGTCCCGGCGCCTGCTTACATGGGCCGCTCCCCGTCTGTCCAGCCTGCGGGCTGTGTGGCTGTCCGGCGACCAGAATCGGGTGGCGGACTTCCTTTCCCGACACAAGCCTCCTCCGGGGGAATGGAGGCTTCATCCGGAGGTCGTGGAGATGGTCTGGGGCATTTTCAGCAGGGCGGAGGTGGATCTTTTTGCCTCGAGGGAGTCAACTCATTGTCCCCTCTGGTTCTCCTGGACAGAGGGGGACAGTCCTCCAGTATGAGTATGAGTGCAAGTGGAGGAGGTTCTCTGCCTGGTGTGCAGGCAGGGGGGAGGATCCCGCCTCTTGTACGGTGGCCACCATTCTGGAGTTTCTCCAGTCTCTCTTGGAGGATGGTCGCACTCCTTCCACCTTGAGGGTGTATGTGGCGGCAATTTCATCGCGACATGTTTTGGTTGAGAATGCCACCGTGGGGTGCCAGCGGTTGGTGTCTTCTTTTCTCAGGGGGGCGCTGAGGCTGCGGCCTCCGGCGGCCCCCAGGGTTCCGGCATGGGATCTCTCCCTGGTGCTGGATGTCCTGTCTTCCTCGCCCTTTGAGCCCTTAGCCCAGGCTGATCTTAAGTGGTTGTCAATGAAGACAGCCTTTCTCCTTGCTGTCACATCAGCAAAGCGGGTTGGGGAGCTGCATGCTCTCTCCGTCAGTGAGTCCTGCCTGCGTTGGGGGCCGGATGGTTCGTGGGTGACTCTCTGGCCGAACGTTGCGTTCCTGCCAAAGGTGCTGCCACGCACCCATCTCAACCGGCCGATTCATCTGGCTCGGTTCGACCCCCCGTCGGCCGACTGTGGAGCACAGTTGTTGTGTCCTGTACGGACCCTGGCTGCTTACCTCAATGCCACTGCGCCTGTCAATGCGACGAACAGACCAATTGTTTGTGTGCTATGGGGGTCATAACAGAGGTTGTGCCCTCTCTAAACAGCGCCTGTCACATTGGATTGTGGATACCATCTCCTATGCTTACAGGGTCACTGGCCGTCCGTTGCCAGCCGGGGTCAGGTGCCATTCGACGCGGGGGGTCTCCATGTCCTGGGCTGCTCTGAGGGGTGTTTCACCGGAAGACATCTGTGCTGCGGCTTCTTGGGCGTCACCTTCCACGTTCCATCGCTTTTATCTCCTCAATGTTGCTGCTCCCCACCCGTTGGGCGTGGTCCTCCGCCACAGGACTTCTGATCAGTGAGGTAGGTCTGGGGGATTCTTCATGACGTTGTTGGTATGTGTCATCCAGTGCTTATGCACCGCCTCTGGCGGTCAGTAGGGACGAAATAGAACGAAAGTTACAATGGTAACTACGGTTCTATGAGTCCTGGATGACCGCCAGAGTGTCTGGTCACTCTGAATCCTCGCGCGCTCGCGAGCAGATTTTAGGAACAGATCACCTGCTGACACCGGAAGATATAGCCTCCCGGAGTTCACGCAGGGGTCACGGGTGACATTGTTGATATTCGTACTCGACATGCGCTAGCGCGGGCGGAGTTATCCAATGCTTATGCACCGCCTCTGGCGGTCATCCAGGACTCATAGAACCGTAGTTACCATTGTAACTTTCGTTTTCTGCCATCTCACGAGCTGAATCGCGATGTGGCTACTACAGTTAGCATGTGCTAGCGCTAGTTAGCTCGAGCGACTCACCAAGTCTCTGCCGAAAATAATAACCCACAGATCCTCGACCACCTCTCTGCTGCAGGTAGGTACACTTTCACGGGTTATCCTGTGTTGATAAGTGAGTTAACAACCGCTGTTTTCGTGACTTCTTATTGACTTCCTCTTCCGTGATTTCCCTCTGCTCGTATCGCTGCTCTGACTCTGTAGCTCTGACTCCACGCCGCACTACTCTGCATTCTCCCTCCGCACTGTAACTCTCGCGAGAAGAGGGTGGGGCTACTTTCTCTCACGAACCATCTATATAATACAACAAATAAGAAATGAGAGTGTGCGAAATTAATATCACTGACAGAATAATAACTAAAGAGGGTTAATTAAATAAAAAATAATATTTTAAGGGGAACAACAATAGTAACTGTTTTCTACTGGGTTACAATTGTTTCATACACATACAAGCGGCCAGCTTCCATAGACTTAAAAGACACCTAAAATCCTGTCACAGCAGTGGAGCATTTGTCAGATAAGAAGAGAACCTCTTACACATACCATTACTGTGACGAGAGCTTAAGACTGGCTCACGCAATTCCAGCAATACACAAATAAACCCTTAAGAAAACCAATTAGAAGATCCTCTGTGCAGGGCTGCTGTTTCAACTAATAATTTCTCTTTATGAAAACAAAAGCCCATAAATGTGCACACAAGACTTGTGCTTGGAGTGAAGCCAGACCGTAATATCCGGTTTGATTAAACAACCCACTAAATGACTCATCATAACGAAGGCCTGCAGATTAACTAGCATCAAAACAGTCTGAGGCCGGGTTCCTCCCTCTGCCAGCAGATGTTGAGCTGCAAATCACGACCCCTGACAGGTTTAGGGGAACACATGTCAGATTCCTCTGATGAATAGAGGTGCAAGGAATCTATGGAAGGCATAATTACAGCCTTATTGATTCAGATGAAATCCGTTTTCAGTCGGCGGTGAGTTAAATCTCCTGCCGAGGCAGAGCTGTGCCGTGATTAAGCTCCTGTCGGATGTTAGGTACCTTGGCTCATACTGTAATTTAAAGTAGAACAACTCATAAGCACTCTTGCTTCCAAGCGTATTATGTTCAGTTGTATTGTTCCCTGATTGGGTTTGTGCTGGAAGGCCACAGCAGACGGTAGATCATTCTGCTACATCTCCATAAATTTTATTGGACGGCCATGTTGCTTCTGAATCAGCACAGGGGCTGCTGTGTCACTGGATTGATGATCTTTAGGTTCAGTGGCACAATCATGCAGTTTAAAGATGCTTTGGACAGTAAGCAATATTTATAATCTACGATCAGTAACAAATCAAACTGCAGCCTTCAACAAGTCAGCTACTATCTGTTTGCAGCGGGATACATACGTTTGAATTATATGCAGCTCAGCTTTTTATTAGAGTCAGTATTTACATTTTGTTGCATCATGCCAAAAAAGAAAAACAAAACAGCATAGAAAGCTGTTAGGGAAGTAAAAAGTTGTGGACTGGTCTCCCGTTTGTGTGCCTGGTATTTCACTGCATCTGTAAAGCACAAAATAATGTTGGACTCTTTTCTCGAAATGACATAAAATATCCCAGCACACACAACAGGCTAGCCGCAGGTCACTTTTCATTATTCTCCCGCCACTGTTCAATATTGCATTGTATTTCACTCGCAGCAGAAACAATGCACTTGGATTTACATACTCCCAGAAATATGGCCTTTCCAGCAGGCAAAGGCCAGCATCAGCTGACATTTCCTTCGTATCACTCTGCATCTGCAAGCAATAACAACATCGCCAGCCAACAGGAGCTTATCACGCCGCAGTGACACTTGTGTGCCGAAATGCAGCCATGAAGATCTTTGCAGACAAGCGAAGCAGCGAGAGATGGATGTGCAGACCTGGAACACTTCAATAAAGCCAGCAAAGCTAAAGCAAACTCAGGCAATAAGACTGTGAGGCTGGTAGGTCACCGATATGAAGCAATGGAAAAGGAAGGGCATCATATGGTGTTAAGTGAAGATACTGCAAAATGCAAAAGGCTACAAATGTACCAACCATTTTGAGAGATAATCATATTCACACTGAAATATATTTTATTACATAATTTGAGTTGTGTGTCATAACTGTGGTGCATTCAAATTAGCTTTCTGAATTAGCATTAGAAAGTGTGATATCACACACTGTTCTGTTAATACTCATTTTAATCCTGACATTTAGAATCAGAGCTGTAGATGTAAGAGTTGCACTTTAAGCAGCTAAAATCAATATTTTTGTTTTAACCTTGGCTTACATGACTGCTCATATGGGAAAGGTGTAACTTGCAGTGATGAACTACAGGGCCTCGTTCATTTCTATGAGAGTTTTGTAGTGGCACATGAAGCCAAAGAAGTTTGATATTTATTCATTCATTTATTCATTTTCCATAACCGCTTATCCTGTTACGGGTCGGGGGGGGCTGGAGCCTATCCCAGCTGACATTGAGCGAGAGGCGGGGTACACCCTGGACAGGACGCCAGACTATTGCAGGGCTAACACACAGAGACAGACAGCCATTAATGCTCACATCTACACCTACGGCTAGTTTAGAGTCACCAGTTAACCTGACGTGCATATCCTTTGATTTAGGAAGAAGCTGGAGTACTCTGAGAAAACCCACGCTGACAGAGGGAGAACATGCAAACTCTGCACAGAAGGGCTCCCACACCCCGAGCTTCGAACCAGGAAAACTTGCTGTGAGGTGACAATGCTAACCACTGCATTACCGTGCCGCAGTGGTGTTATAATGATTTAATCGTGCGACTCTGCTAGACTTTAGAAATGTTATCATCTTATGTGACATCTAACTAAGTCTTACTAGTTATTTTGTTGGGGGTTGAACACTCTAAACAATGTATCCACTGATTTACAGATGTCTTTTTCACAATGTAAAACTATAGGGAAAAGTCTCAATTGGGCACCCCGTGACATCATGACAGACCTGGAAGTTACCATTAGGCCACTTTGTCAAGTTGTCTTAAAGCTCAGGCCTCTTCCTGGGGGCTTGCTTTCAGCTCACTGATGTGATATCTGTTTTGTAAGTCTACTGTTTTGATCCACTATCAGCACTGTCGTATCTAAATGTAATTTTCGGTCACAGCAGGTATATATTTTCAGCAAAAATTTGTCCAGCACCAAGTGGCATAAAGACACATTTAGACACTAGCTGGTTAATATAGTGGATCATTTAGAGCAAAATATTTCTCTCAGGAGTTGGTCAAGACCAAAAACAAATTTGAAAAGAGAATTAATATTGGACTTATATTCACCAGGTCAGCAGAAACACAACTGTTATAACAAGTTTGATGAATCAACTTAAAAGGTGATGATATATTAGTGTCATGTTTACAGCTTGTTTCTGCTGCCTCCAAGTGGCCAAAAAATCTGTTGTTGTAAAGTTATAAAAGGGAAAACCTTTGACTTGACTATGAATTCAGCAAGTATGTCTATCTACATTTTTTGCAGTCAGCTTGTTTGCTATCTCACAAGGACTTAAATAAATCAAAATCTCCACTGTGTGCAAACAGTACTATATTAATAAATTGTATTGATATAGTTTCTGTTTGCACAAAGTGGAGATTTTGCTCCAGGATGTATTAGCTTGGGGGTGAGGTGGAGGGGAGACATCTGGCTTCGCCAAATAAGAGAAAAAAAATCTTTTCAGTAACTCCAACATTGTTTTTTCATATGTGGTTGATAGCCAACACATTCTCATGCCCAGCTCTTTAATACTGACACTTGGTCAGTGGCCCTGGTGGTGTAAAAATATGACATCCTAGTTTTGGATGTTCAGGGACAGTGTATCAATGTACGCTTGTTTTCACAGGAAATGAACAGTTTCTAATTATTAAATGTTTACAGTGTCTTTCAAAATAGACTTCAAATGTGAATAAGAAACTTCATTTGTAGGTTTAGTTCCTTTGTTTAGGGCAACTAAAGCATGTGGTTTTTCTGAGGCCCATGGCATCACAATCCAACATGGCCGCCACTTGAAAACCGTTTCGGCCATAACTTTTGAACCAGATGAGCTACAAATACAAGCTTGGTGTCTATTTTATGTTTTATGACCATGAGAGACACAGTGGAATGCTTATTTTTGTGGTTGAATGCAGCTGGACCCATCATTTTTATATTTCCAAAATGGCGGCTACCTAAAATCTAAACTCTTTTGGCAAACGTGGTGTCAATTTCAGATTTGTAAGCCTTAGATTCACATTGGAATACTCAGATTTATGATTTATTTTCAAATCAGGGTTGAAAAATAAAATTGAATCGTTTTTGATTAAGATACACGTAATGTAGAAGAGCAGCTGTGTGTGTGTAATTAAGATGTTTTAATTATATGTGTTAAAACAAAATTTACAGATCTAGGCTTTCGCTAAAATTATGTATAACATCACGATTCCTGAAAAGCAAATTTCCTCACAGTAAGAGAACAACCATTTCCCAGTCACACAAACAAACCTTCCCAAACCCATCAGTGCATGTAGGCTACATTATGCAGGCCCATGAGTGCATGCACTCTGCACATGGCACTCAGTCCTACAATGGAAAGTTCATGTATCAGCTCTAAGAAACATTTATAATACAGCAGTAACACCCTCCTGTGGACTGGACAAGCTGTTTTTCAGAGTAAAAGTAAAGTAAAATAGAATCTCCAGCCTGGCTGAGAGCACGGGAGTTAAAAGGAAAATGTTGACAACTCCAAACTGTTCTCTTTAAAGAATGTCATACAAGGTTCAGGGTCCCAATGTGACTCTCTCTTTACAGGAAGACGCCTTCACTTCTGAGAGCATCTACCTCTTCCCCCCCTCTCCCACAGACTTAAACACAGCCTTGCACTCTGCTCTGCGGCTGTTTTTTCTCTGTACCATTCATCTCTTGTTATACCCACTGTGTCATCTGACGCTCTGCCTCCTGCTCGGACTCTCCAGCCGCAGTGAGCCTCCACTCCCTTCAACCTCCTGTCCACCTCTGTAGGAGCACTCAAATGCCAGACGAGAGCTGCCAATAAAGCCTCACCGCCAGCACAGGCTGAGAGAGGGAGAGAGAGACACCCTTTTAGTGGATGTCTCTCATCTGCTCAGCTCCTGCGCAAATTAAAATCCAGGATTATGGAGGTGGAGTAGAGTGAGAGGGAGTGAGATGAGAGTGAACGAGGAGGGAGGGTAGGTCGCCATTTGACAGCATCAAGCTGATGGGCTCATCAATAACTCAGCCTCACAGTAAGGCAGCAGAATGAAAAGGCCAAAGGTAACATCCCATCTGACAAGTAAACTCTCGCTGACCGGATCGTATGTTTCAAAAAAAAATAAAAAATCTAAAAGTAAAACAGGTAGCCTACTTAGGATACAGTGGGGAATGGGAATTATGTGAACCAAATATTCTTTTATTCAACATTGTGGAAAGAGTGCTTCTGATCTACTGCTCACCCATCTGTATTCACACATTCTGCTGGCAGTGTCTGTCATGCAGTCAGCAAGCCCTTCTGTGATACAGAGGAGGGTGTGAATTGTAAAATTAGTAACTAACAGAGAAAACTGATTAAAACTGAAAGAAAGCAATGTGTTTGTAATCTTTGTCCATACTTGATTGATAGGGGTAGGTCACTTTACTCCAACACTACTGTTAGTCTATTCTGAAAAACATTTGGTTGCATTCATTACTGTGATTTTACCATTGAATGCCTTAATTTTTTTAAACGAATGAGTCTTACAATGCTATATTCTTTGATCTCAAGTGCTTGATTGGGTGGTTTTACTTAGACTGAAGGTGGAGCAGATTTTAAAGGTGCTGTTATTTCACATAAAATCAGTGTACAGCAGAGACACTTGTGGATGTGAACTGATATTGTCTCAATTTGCCTGCCTGTGGGACTTGATAATGTTTTGAGTCAAATTTTGCATGTATCACAAAGCCTCATAAGGCCAATGTATCCTTGTACATCTGTTTGACATCCTACGACATCCTATGAAAAGTAATGCTCACACTTGCTGTTGTCTTGCAAATTATGGCCATGATATCTTACTAATTACTGCCCCTGCTTAACCAATAGGGGCGCTAATTTGTCATGGCTAGGCGTTGTCACATTATGTTAAATACATACTGCGTTGCATGTTGTGACAATGTGACGCGACAATGTTACATACCATACCTAGGCTAAAATAATTCAATGTTGACTTTTGGTTACATTACAACACCTGATGTGGGATGTATACTTCTGCGTTGAATCAACGCTGTACCAACAGCATAGGCTCTGCGTCCACAGAGCTTATAGCCTGACGTGCACCTCTCCAGATATGTAACTACACATTGAGGTGATGCAGACCTCTCTATTTTTGTAAGCTGAAACCATTTCCCTCAGTGGAAACAAAGCTTTTATTCACTTTCATTTCACAGATAAGAAACAATAAATTGTGAAGACAGTAAAGCCCCCATAAAAGTAGCATTTTAAGACTTGTGTGTGACTTATGCTTTAGGGATTTATACTTCAGGATTTATCCTGGCTTCACATGAGCAGATGAAATCTCCACTTGTCACTAGGCTAATTTATACAATGTAAAATGCCATAGGCTTGTGCTAATAATGTTAGCATCTTATATTTGTTTGGAAAATGTTATGTTACTGTTGTCCCTGGCTTCATATGAGTAGAGAAAAGTCCGGTAGCCCATAGGCTAATTAATACAATGTAAAATGCCATAGGCTTGTGCTAAAAACATTAGCATGTTGTAATTGTGGGGAAAATGTGTCCAGCAAAAGACAAGTGCTCTCTCTGTGAATGCCGCAAGCTAATTTGTGTACTTGTGTTTGAAATTGTCTCTATTAAGCCATGTTTAATGTGTTTATTACGATGTGTTTTGAATAAACTAAACTTTACAGCACTTCACAGAAACCCGGCACCGACTACTGTTTTGGAGATGTAATTGCCGAGTGACACAGACACACCACCACGCAAAAATAAATACGATGTAGGCCACATGCGTGGGCCACGGCGTAGGGTCTGTCGCACAAGTACAAATCCCGCTTGAGAAATGACTCATTCCACTATGAGAACTTCATCCATTTGATAATATTTGGAAAGAGGTGCAAAATGAAATCATTTTAACCCCATTCAAGGTAGTGGAGGACACACTAAACCAGAAGTAGTCGGTAACAGAAGTCCCTCGTGCACTTGCTCTATGGGCCTAGTGATGTGAAAGCAATGCCAGTTATCCAGCTAATTCCATACTGCGGAAATAGAGCTTTTTTGGCTTTATGTGCCACTGAGCAACATTCATAGGAATGAATAAATGAATGGGGTCCCACCTTCAAGGCTGTATCCAAATATACATTCATAGGGAGGACAGCCTGTAGGGTCTAGTTCAAGAGATACAGGCTGTTCTTATGCACATTTTCCCTACAAAAATAATCACCAAAATTTGTACATATAAACCATACCATACATATACCATGTAATCATGAACCAGTAGCTTGTGTATATCCCACATATTTTAAAGGCTGCAATCACGAGATCAACACCCTGACAGAAGCAAAGAAGGAAGTCGTCCCATATTGAGGGAGGTTAGGGTGGTGGATGGATCATAAAGATGGACATTCCCCAGGAGACTAGTGTTCCTAACTGGGTGAACTTAAAGTAGACTTATTCGTGGGGCACTAATTTGTTGGATATTGTATGAACCATTGTAGGATATGCTGAGTGTTCACATCCTCCTGGCTCACAATTATGTGGGTTATCTATAGGCGATACTGTGCATTACTTTTCAAAGGTCTAAGTATGGACAGTGTATGAGAACAGCCTGAATTAGCATGATTAATGTGAGGTAAAAATCTGCCACTAAGCACACATTAATATGGACACGGACTCAAGTCTGTGGTTAGAAGGCAGGATATGTCTTTTTGCTTTCCTACATAAAGAACATGTTATTTACTGTATTAGTACCCAACACTGGACTTGTCACATGCTGTAGAACTTTCCAGTGTGATAATAATTTCTAGAAAGAATGGACTGCTCTTCTCTTTGTTGTGTTTAAACGGGCACTGTTTAATTTCTCCTATCTAGTGTTGAGATCGTATGTTGCATTCAAACGGATAGCGCACTCTAGTGCCTCACTGTTTCAAACGCGTAAAGCAACAACGGTAGCTGCTGTGTACCAAAAAGCTATGATAACATTGATGAAACCATGTCATCCGATACTTCATGGAGTATTCATTCAGGCTCCTACACAGACACACGTGACGCGAGTTGACAAACCCCCTCCTCACCGTGCTGGCTGTGTTTACAACGTAGGACTGTTGGAGTGGGTGTAAAATCGAAACAAACCAATCACGTCTTGTCTTTTGACAACTGACAAGTGGCTCAACCTCATACACCCCATCCCTCTCCTCGCAACACTGTGTGACTAACAGCTGTTAGCGACCAGAGCCGCTAACAGAAGTAACAGCGCTAACAGCTGTTAGCGGCGCTGGTCGCTAACAGCTGTTAGCCGCTGTTAGCTGTGATTCTCCTGCAGCAGCTCTCTCCACCTGGGAAAGGCTACCCTGATGTTGACCCTCGTTTTTTGAAATCGCCTGTCACGTTGCCTTTTTGCCTTTTTTCAAATGCACCGGCACTTGTGATTAGCCTGCTTGCTGCTGCTTTTTGTCACTCTACCTGCAGGCGGAAACCGGAAATCGACAAGTGAAAACGCGAAAGGCGATTCCGTATTTCTCAAGTATGTCCCTGTATTTTCAAGATGGCGCACGTACATGATGAGACACTGGTCGCAATGTAAATGAGAATTTCGGAGCTGACGGACATACTTAGATACGCTGATGGAGGTAAATATACATGTGCTAGGATACACTTTTGACTGCAAAATTTGTTTGTTTAAAGAACAACTGAAATTGTTACACATAGTGCCTTTAAAAAGAGGTTATTAATGAAATTCAGCTCCAGAGCCTCTGAAGGTGATTTATTGTCAGTATTCCAGAAAGACATCTCAACAGGTTACACAGTAAGAAACCTTGGTTGTAAAGTGGTTTCTGTAATCACCACTCTAATCTATTGTACAAGTGCACGATCATTTGAAAATTGAGTGATTGGAATTATGAAAGGAACAAAAATAGATAGCCTCAGCCATTACAGAAATTGTAGAACAGAATCCTCAAAAGGTACTTCCAGTTTCAAGCTAAATGAAAGATTCATTTAAAACTCAACTAAACAACACTATTATGTAAATTTCCAGCCATTTTATCATTTTAAGGTTCTTAGTGGGGCTGGTGGAAAGCAAAGCAACCATTCCTTCAACTGAGATGCCCTACTTTGGGTCTTTTTCCCAGGTGAAGTTTTGCTGTCAGCTATGTTCACCAGTTGGGAAATCTTGTACAGACATTATAAAGGTTATATTTTCTGAAGACTGATCAGGAATCAAACTTTAAAGAAATCCAGTAATGTCTCTTAAACAACTGGTGCTTCAGATTTTGAGACTAAGGCTGTAATATTTTTGAGAGAAAATGTCAGAAATGTATGAGAATAAAGGAATAGTTTCATATGCAAAATAACTTTTGCTGAAAAAAGTTTTTTGAAAACAACATCAGAATATTCAAAGAAAAATAATTTAATATTTTGATTGATATATTTTGATCACAGTGCAAGCATAAGGGGAATTAAATACACGTGCGGCAGACCTTACGCTGAAGCCTACACACGTGGCCTACGCTGTTGCGAGCTTGTGCGTGGTGTGTCTTTGTCACTGCAATTACAGCTCTCAAACACTAGTCTGTGGCAAAGGTTTCTGTAATGTGCTGTAAAGTTTAATTGATTCAAAACACACCCAAAACACACATTAAACATGGGGACAATTTCAAACACAAGTACACAAATCAGCTTCACTATAACTTGCAGCTTTCACAGACAAAGCACTTGTTGTGCTGGCCACAAATTAGCCCACAAATACAACATGCTAATTTTTTTAGCACAAGCCCATGGTATTTTACATTGTAAAAATTAGCCTAGCGGCTAGGGAACTTCTCTCTACTCATACATGTATGAAGGGACAACGGCAACATCTAACAAAGGTAACATTAAAGAATTTAGCTCCATTACAGCTCACAAGGTTCACTGACAAAACAGCTGTCTTACACTAAACACATTTTCCAAACAAATATAAGATGCTAACATTATTAGCACAAGCCTATGGCATTTTACATTGTACAAATTAGCCTAGCAGCGAGTGGAGATTTCCTCTTCTCAACTGAAGCCAGGATAAATCCCGAAGTATAAATACCTGAAGGATAAATCACAGACAAGACTTCAAATGCTATTTTTGCGGAGGCTTTAAGTCTTCACAATGTATTGTTTCTTATCTGTTAAATTAAAGTAAAAAAAAGCTTTGTTTTCACTGAGGGAAATGGTTTTCAGCTTACAAAAAAAGACAGAAGGTCTGCGTCACCACGACACGTAGTTACATATCTGGAGAGGTGCACATCAGGCTACAGCATAGGTTATAGCGTGGGCTCTATGCAGACGCAGAGCCTATGGGATAGGTACGACGTCAAGCAGACGCAGAAGTATAAATTCCGCTGTAGTGTCACATATTTAGAGTAAGTATGCAGCTTTAAAAAGAATTTTAAAGTTCTGCTTTTTAATTTTAGTCTTTGGTAAGAAGCCCAAGAACAGATCTCATTTTGGTCCCTGCAAAACCTCTATCCTCAAGTTCATCTTCCAAGTACAAACTAATCTCCAGAGCAAAGACTGTTCACTTTAAATCCACCAAACTCATAAGCAACACCGGCCATCGCACCAAGGCATGCTATTCCATTCCACACTGTTTCTATCTTATTGACAGATGGATTTCAAAGGCTCACACAGAAAGTGAGGGCAGGATAAAGCTTATCTGCCCTAGTCCTCAGCAGCTTGTAAAACAATGCTGGAACAAGTGCAATCTCTGTGGTGATAGATTACAGCCCTGGTGTTAGCTCAGCATTCACGCTATCCAAGCAAGACAATGAGATTGCTCTCAGGCGTATCATGGATGCCTCGCACACAAAACATTCACCTTTTAAATCTGTCTCATAATAACCATAGAGACAATGTGTCTTATTAGGGGAGATAGAAACACCAGATATGGCTTTGAATTTCATTTTGCTTCTCTTTCACACAATTGTGCCCACTGAATTGTGTCTTTTAGAACATTTTTGAGGTCACAGCTCTATTTCTTTATAATCTGAAAGAGGAAATCTTTCGACCACATTATGATTGAAAAGATTTACACAGGGTCGTCTCTGTGCGGGACATTACTAGACCATATTGACCTTGTATTTGAGCATGAACATTTGGTGAAAAGCAGTTGGCTGTGGACTGCAGATTGTGAATCTCTATGCCAACTGACCAATGAAACCACCATTGCCATCACTGTAAACCTAATGGAGGGTAATATTGTTCTGCATGAGATACTACATAAATGAATGTAAACACGCAACTTTTCATTAAAAGACAAAACCGATTGAGGCTTAGATTACTTCTCTTTCACCCTTTTGTGTTGTGACAATACGACACTAATAAATGGAAAGCTTTTTTTGTCATGGGGTGGCATTGCTGCATTGATTTGCAGCAGCAGTTTTGAATCTGCAACTAATCCAAACATCCTCCCCTGTGCTGCCATTGCTAAGCTACGACTGAATACCACGATGGAAGCGCTCTGTGTAAACACACCATAATCAGCGTGGTGTAATTGATCATCCACATGTTCTGACTTTGGCCTGACCTCATAGAGATTGTTGCCAAAGCGGCAGGTGTGAGAGAGTTATAAGTTTCACCCATTTCAACAGCAGAGATGACTTTTGTCATCACAGATGTTGCTGGATGCAACTTCAGTGCTTTAGGAAAACATCATGCTTCTCCCTTTAATTCCAGATTGGCAGCTACCTCACAGCATCTGCCCACAGCGCTTAATGTGATTTAAAAAAATCCAACATGATTCTGCTCTTTTACTCTAAAGCCCATGAAAACTTTTTACTGTAACACTGAATATTCGTGACTACAAAATGATCAACATTAAAGTTTGAAAAAAAGGTACAGTTCAGCATTTTGAGAAATGTGCTCATTTGCTTTCTTGCAGAGTTCGATATTATATGTTAAACATGAAGGCCAGAACACACCGCCACCCAATGGTGCATGCCAAAAACACCCTTATGGCCCTTATGTGCCACCTCTGGCAAAGGCTATAGGTGCCGCTCTGTGACACTTCATGCCACTATCCTTTTACCAGCCTTGCTGCTGCTGAAAAAACACATTTTTCCCTCCACTTGTGCATCCTGGCTCTCATAGCAGCTCTTCCTCTCTGACCCTGTGGCAGCTCGACTCCTCTCCTCACCTCTTGCTGTCGCTGCCTCTCATTTGTGTTGAAAAGTAGATGAGAAGAGACCATAGATGTATAACAAAGATAAAGATGTAAAACAACTAGATACTGAATGCCAAGATGGCGCTTATTCAGTCCAATGGAGTTGCTTGCCAAGCACATACACCAAAAAAGGCCTGCTGAATATTTGCAGTGGTGTCTCTCCTGCTGGGCTCATAGACTTTGCATTGTGATGACATGACAGATTTTATAAACTTTTTTCTCAGTTTGAGGAAAGTTTGACAAATATATATCCACCACAGTTTAAAGATTCATTGTATAGTTTTAACTGACCTATGGTTAAGTCCCATGAGCCAATCACAGTGCGTATAGCCACTTCCACACACTCGGACATTCTCTGCCTGGACGTTCATTGAAATGCATTACAGAAAGTCAGTTTTGTTCAGTTTTATGAGCTTTTTCGGAGATCTGAAGTTTAACAATTGTCAAACGGTGTGCATGGGGTACATGCAACTCCAACACAAGGTATCCTGAGAGGCTGGGCGACGAGGTGTATTTTTTACACTTTAAACCAACCTGATCTCACAGAAATACGTGAAATGACCACAACCTCTTAACACCGCATTCCGTGGTGGCAGCACGTAATGGGTTGAAATTACGTGCTGCCACCACGAAAACAATACCAATGTAAAGTCAATTAGGGTCCTCTCCCGTGGTGGGCACACGGATTCCCTGATTCAATCACGTCACATCAACCTCGTTTTCCTCAATGATATCTTTAACATTCCTGTATACACACAAAAACGCGGAAGTGTCCTTGATAACTCAACAATATGACAGGTTAATGTCAAGGCCATAACATAAATGTATTTTGCCAGCTTTTGATAGCGTAGGGCTTTAAGAGCATTGTGCTGTGGGCGGATGGGGCGCGTTCCACTACTGTTTTGTAGCTGCTCTCCGCCGTCTGTGGGCTTCATTCCATTTCAGATTGCCGTCCGTCTGCCATAACTGAATCCAAACGCCACTAATAAATAAATAAATAAGAAGATAAAAATAAGGCTGAGCACGGAAGAACCAGAGAGGAAACACCATCACATGGAGCCGTCTGCCCCTGGCAGACCGGCCACCCTCCGCTACACCAGGGGAGAGCGGACCCCAAGCCAGCGCCACAGAACCAGTGGCTGCCCCGCTGGTTATACCTCCGACCGTGGCAGCTGTCACACAAACCGCTGCTGAAAATTATACATTTTGATACAGGTAGGCTATATACATATTGCAAAACTCTGTAAAAGTACACCAAAGCATATTTCCGTTTCCAAATATTTATTTGAAAACGAAACCATTCATATGGTCAATATAAAACATTTTGTTAGTAATAAAAAAACAAATGTAATCTCAATGTGACCGCGCCAGCCGGCAGGACTGTGGCTGAACCACTTCTAATGTTCATTCATTCATTCATTCATTTAATCGCGTGTTCAACGTGTGTATAATAATAATAATATTATAATATCTATAAAATCTATAATATTATAGACCAAATGTTAATCTAATTATTATTGTAGAATGTATTTAGCAAATCACCACTCTCAACTGGAGACAGCAGCAAAAAAAGGCATTATAAAAAGCCGACAAATAGTGTTAATTAATTGACGTGAGACATTGAAGAGGTTGTCTCCTATAGTCTGTAATTTTTTATTTTTTTTTATCATAACTTCTCGGAAATTACTCAAAAGTAGAACATGCTAAAAGTAAATACAATAATAGGCTAAATAGTATCTAAGCAATAATAAAGTGTCTAAACAATAATAAATATTATCTAAGTTATCTATTAGGCTGCCATTCCACTCTGTAAATAGATTTTAAAATTTCAATATGATTTTAATATTATTTTTTATTTCATTATTGTTATTATTGGTTTTACTTTTTAGTAGTATTGTATTGTCTGAGGATGACTCATGTTAGTAACTATCTACAGTAAAAAGGAAAAACAAGCAAAGAAACAAACAAAACTCATTTTATACACGGGCCTTCAAAGTGCTCTCTGAAACTACACCTGGCATGGCTTGTGTCCAAACAATGAAAAATCTAAACTTTGTCGTAGAGCTAAACCAAATACATCATTGGAAAGGTCTCAACCTGGAGAGTAACATATGTCAGTATGAAGATTCTACATGGCTCCTGCTTTCAGCCATTGACCTTTGAACCTTGACCTCAGTGCATGTTTGAGGGTTTATAACTCAGCAACTAAAGGGGGTACAGACATGGGACCAACTGTTATAGAGAGCTCTTGACCTCAGCTATCATGTGAGTGTAGTCAACAACTGAGGGTGCTGTCAGATATGGATAAAATATGGATAAAATTAATTTTCACCCATTTAGAAATTAGATATTTAAAATCTGATTTCACAAATGTGTTTACCACCCCCTTAAAGTCCACAGTGTACTCTCAATTCAGTATTTACAACTTCCAAATCTGGGAAAAACACTTAGATTTTTAAAAAACTACAATTCCCTGGGACCGCGCCATGCAGTTTGATACATATCAGCAACATAGTTGTAGTTCTTCTGATTTGCAAAGTAGGGCTCTACTGATCTACTGAATATATCTAATATCAAGTAAAGCCGAACTAGTTATTACACTGCACCTAGATGAACTATGGTAAGAAAAAGTAAAGATGTCGGCTAATTTTCGATATTTTAGCTAATACACTAGAAACGGCGTTTTTGGGACAGTAGGTTCGTTGCTTTAAATTAGGGTTGTAAAAGATAGATCTACTGAATAAATCTAATATCTAGTAAAGCCAGTAGTTATTACACTGCATCTAGATGAACTATGTTAAGAAAAAAAGCAAGGATGTTGGCTAATCGTAGTTATTTTAGATAGTACTCTAAAAACGGCGTTTTTGGGACGGTTGGTTTTTTGCGGCTTGTTGTAAAACAGGGTCGTAAAAAGATACATCTACTAAATATATCAAATGTCTAGTAAAGCTGAACTAATAATGACACTGCACCTAGATGAAATATGTTAAGAAAAAGTAGGCATGATGGTTCATTTCAGATATTTTAGCAAGTTCTCTAGAAATGGTGTTTTTGGGATTGAATATTTGAATAGGCTATAACAAATATCTAGAACAGCCGAATTATCACGTTATTATCAATATTATTATTATTGGTGGGAAATTATAACAGAGGAATATATTTGCCGTTTTAATATCAAGAACACTTCCGCGTTTTTGTGTGTATACAGGAATGTTAAAGATATCATTGAGGAAAACGAGGTTGACGTGACGTGATTGAATCAGGGAATCCGTGTGTCCACCACGGGAGAGGATCCTAATTGACTTTACATTGGTATTGTTTTCATGGTGGCAGCACGTAATTTCAACCCATTACGTGCTGCCACCACGGAATGCGGTGTTAAGAGGTCGTGGTCATTTCACATATTTCTGTGAGATCAAGTTGCTTTAAACCACATCTCAACCAAGAAAAGTGTCTCCTTTGGATAAAGTTGTGTGGTAACGTTAGACCACAACATCAGCTCAACGTGAATAAGATTAACAATGATGTCTACATCTGTTCTTAGGTAAGTCAACATCGTGTTTGAGGCAACATATTGTCACTTTGCTGGAAAGAAATATAAAGTTATCTTTAACATCTCTAGCTAACGTTAGCTAAAGTTAGCCTAACGTTAGCTCCTAGCTGCGTTGTTCATCATGTCACCTTGTTTGCTGGGAGTTCATTAGCCTATTTTGTTATAGTTTTGTACTTTGGTGATCGTTAGGGATGGGCATCAATTTTCGATTATCGATGATTGATTGTTAAGGCTTTTGATCGATCACAAATGATTTTGATCGATAGTCGCAGTGTTTTCCCTACAATGCCTGGCATAGGTCCGGCGAGCCTCCGTGCCAACGAGACCCCCCGCCCGGTGAGTCACCATGCCAACGAGACCCTTCTGCCCAGTGAGCACGGCGGCTCGACAGGCCTACGAGACCCCCGCCGGACCTATGCCAGGCAAAAAATCATTAACAGACGGAGGCTCTCATTGCTCTCCAAAGCGTCGGCGGCTTCCCTTGAGGCCTCTGAAAACACTACGCCATTGAAAGACGGAGGTTTTGCTGAAAACTGAAGCCTGTAACTCTTGCTGGCAACGGTTGTAAACACCCAAGGGTGAACTGCACATGCGCGCCATTCTTCCTCTTTGGCCTGGGGGGTTGAAGCTCAAAACTGGGGCAGCTGCGCTCTCTTGCGGCGACAGTCTGCACTGCATTCTTTTGTTTTCTCTCTTTTGAAATACTCACTTATCAATTAATCGATAATTGATCGGTAATTTTTTTGATGATCGAATGATGAATTTTGATCGTTTGCCCATCTCTAGTGATCGTACATCATTGTTAGCTGTTGTCCAAAGGGCTCTAGTTAAGCTAATGTTAACTTCTGGAGCTTAGCTTCATTAACTTATCTGTAATATAACAAAGGTTGGCAAACCTTATGCTGAATGATTCAATGTAAATACTGTAGCACCAAACTAACGGAGAGACACTCTTGGTAAAGATGGTAAAAAGGCTGTTATCCTTTTCACATGTTCTGAGCCAAAAACCTTAACTTCAGTGGCACTTTAACTTGTTGTCTTTGACGGTGACTGCAACGAGATACGGTTAACAAGCATACACAGTGACCTGTAAATTTTTGCTTGTAATTTAAGCTTTTCATCAACCTTCTCAATAATATAATGATGAATATATCCCTCCAATGCGTAGTTTAGGCCCTTGTGGTTACTTCTCAATGACTTCTGCTCGTTATGTCTCCAAAAATCAATTGCCTCCCGCGAAATGCCGTGTACTGTGACACCTGCCATAGCGCCGGTCACTGAATGTTGATAGTTTGTCTGAGTAAGTGTAGGGGGGCGTGGCTTAGCCATAGGTCAGTTGACCTCGTTTGCAGTTCAAGGTGTCAACGGTTAAAAAAATGTGTCTTTTATAATGATGGCCTATGAGGAAAATGCTTTTTGGGCAGCAAGGGAATTTTTGCTGCAATACTTTGAGTGGCCACTGGGAAAAAATGGAAGCAAAGTGACTTCCTTGGGGACCTGGGAGATACTAGTTGCTGACTTTAAGAAACATCCCAAGCTATGTGACCCATAATCCCCTTACAAGCCAGAGCCAGGTGAGCTGTGGCTCACTTTGGAGATTGGCTCTTAAGGTGAGAAATGAAGTGTATTTAGTGGCTGTCTATACATGATTTCAAGGTAATGCAGAGGTGAAAGTGGTGCAGATATTTTAGTGAAAGTAGCAATAACTGCTTGTAGTCTTCAGTTGATGCACTGTAGCACGATGCTTCCTATTGGTGCCAGGGGCAGCACATATGACCGACTGCTGTGGCAGTGTGTTTTTAGCCTTAGGCTACAAAAAGCAGCCAGTTAGCTTAGCTTAGCACAAAGGGGGAAAACAGCTAGCCTTGCTCTGTACGACAATGATAAAGAACCTACCAGCACCAGTAAAGCATATTATACTTGTTCATGTAAAACATACACATACAAAAACCAAATTGTCAAACAATATGCTGATTTATGGAAGTCGTGCCAAAATACTTGGCTCTGGATTTTTGTTACCTTTGGACAGACTCAGTCTAGTGGTTTCCCAGCTTTGTGCTAAGCTAAGTGGCTTTTGGTTGTAGTTGTATATTCTTTTTCATATTCTTATTTCAACACATGTGAGAGAGGTATCGATAATCTCATCTAACAACGCCAGAAATCAAATAAACATAGGCTATTTCTCAAAAATTTCAAACTTTTCGTTTAAAACAAAGCTAATCTGCTTTGTGATTTTATCAGTTTGATCAATGATGGCATCTTCCCAGCAACACATGCAAACAACCAGCTAACTGTCATAACATTCACATACAGAAATACTCCAAACTACTTGAGGATACTTTTATTTCCAGGGCATGGAGCTGATTGAGGAAACATATTTCCAGGGCTTTTAAACTTTGAATGTACTTATTTTCTTAGCATTAAAGCAAGGCAAGATCTTAAAACTGGAAACATGAATAATGTTCTCATTAAAGGAAGATAATGTTCTTGCATCTTTGTGTTCATTTAAAGCAGAGAGAAGATGAGAGATAGGACTAATGGAGGCCTTAAAAAGCGGATTAAGGGGGGGGGGGGGCTGTTTGATCCTTATTAGAAGGATATTTTATTAAAAAGCTTGTACTGTCCACTGACAACGTAAACCTCTGGGTTTTAGGAGGCAGATTTGATCAAGATCAACAAGCCTTGGCTGTCGGGGGAAACGGTTTGCGCACTGTGGGGTGTTTTGGAAGCAGAGGGTGAGTCATCTACAAGGGTTCAAAGAGAAATGTTTTGATCATGTTGAACTGGGAATGCACAATAAGAATTTATAAATGGGAATGTTCCTATCTTAAGATAATATATTTTATTGCCTTGCAGCATGTTGTCTTACTGATCCTCGTGCACAGTCTGATGGGTAAACATGAGAGTACATGATATGATAATCCCGTGTAAACCATGTGATAACCCTTGGCTTTCTAAACGGAAAAAGACCATGTCTCTTCATCTCGAGGTTTGGTAAATAACACCTGAGATTACTGGAACCATCTCCTGCCACACTGTTTTCCTGCTCATCCCGTTTGCTCCCAATAATAAAATATGACACAATAACAATTTGGACTTATGTAAACCTCCCTCACTGCCTCTCCCTTTTATTGGAGTTGATAGGCTGGGCTGTGCCATGTCTAATCACAGGAATTCATTTGGGGAAAAGCCAGGCAGCATTAAACGATCTGAGCTGCCTGAGAGGATCAGATAAATCCCTGTGTTCAATAAACCAAAGCGCCTTTCCTGAACGCAATCATTCTTAACGGGCACATGAGTGCTGATCCTAATCCTGAATATTTGCCGTGCCTAAAGCTAGAAACTGAACCTGGCACAGCAGACCTCAATCTGCTCTGAAAAAATAACTCTGATGGTTTGACTTTAGAATAAATAATAAATCATCTTTGGCATTTTAGAATTGTCCATTGGATGCTACTGTTGCTGTGTGACTGCTGGATGTGCATAAAGTAAACTGATTGCTTACATGTTGGCCATATGAACTTAATAAAGTGATAATATGTCATTTTGGCAGTTTAACTGCCCCCAAGTGGTAAAATAAATAAATAATTAATGCAGACTTGAGATTCAACCTAGTACTGTAGGTAGCAGCCCAGGCGACAGAATAAAATGCTGACATTGTGCATTTCTGCAAACTATGGATGTGTTACATTTGTACATGCCATATGTAGCAGATATGTTTAAATTAAATATTTTTTCATGATTTGAATTTTCAATATTATGTTGTCACAGTGCTGTGGATAATGTATGCTTACGGTTAGGAATAGATCATGTTTTGGCTGAAAATATTTGGTATTGTCGCCACAACCACTGTTAGAAATGTGCAAATGTTGCCTTTAAAATATGGAACTTCCCATTTTTCTGACGGCCCAAACTTTTCAAGCCCAATTAGTCTGATAAACTACTGGTTATGGTTAGGAAAAGATTATGTTTTCACTTCAAACACCAACATTTGATGGCACAAAATTCACTAGAAAAGCTTGGAGGTGTTGGTAAAAATCCCTGGGATTTGTGGCTTAAAGGTTACAGAGAAACACTGTGAACGGTCAGCCAAAACACCTGAGATTGGTCGGTCAAACGTCACTGGGAAACTGAAACAAACTGCAGGGAGTGAGTATTTTTGGAGAAATTGGACTTCAGAGCAGTGGGTGTTTGTTTTTAGGATAACGGGCTGTTGGAGTAATGGGCTTTCAGTCCAGTGGGACATTTTGGGGACTAATGGGGCTTCGAAATTTTGGACAGTCGGAACAATGGCACAGCACCAAAAATACCTGGTTGTTGTCACCACAAAGAGGCTGGGAATGTCACGATGTGTCCTTAAAACACATGGCTGGTCTGGAAAGTGGTCTGCTGCTTAGTAGTTGTCTTTCCTAGGTATCACACCATCCACCATCCCCTCCTCTCCACTTAGGAGAAGCTCAGCTCAAATACATGTAATCTGAACTACACCAGTTTAGAAATGCTGATGCGATACATATGAAATGCACACATGTAATATATCCATGGTTTGCAGAAACATACAATGCCACCATTTCCTTCTGACGACTAGTCTGAGTGTAGCTCTACAGATGGGCATCTGTTAACTGCCGTTTCATTTGGATAAGCAAAGTATGTGACAGTTGCTTACCAGTGAATTTGACTAATACACAACATTTATTGCTCTTTTGCATAAATATGATGAAAATAATGACGCACACAAACTGTACACACTCATGAAGCAAGCCCTCATGTTTCTGAGTCAGTGAATCAGCATGAGTGACGCTGTTGAAAGTGCATTAGTATGAGTTTCCATGGAAAACAGGCAGGAAAGCTTCCTGCTGGCCTGCCTAGGACAATGAGTCCTTGACAAATTCTATGAGACTATTACAAACAATCAACAGATATTCAGAGGACATCTTCTCTGATACATCCGCATGTCTTTATGATGTTTCATCTTTTGAGTTGTCGTGTTTTCAACGATATAACCACTGACAGATGTTCCATGATTGTTGTGGACATTTTGGTAATTTTCTCAACAATAGCTGCCTTTATGGTCATAGGTGCCTTTATTATAAAAAAAAACAACTTAAAAATCTGATGCTGCTTTAAACATTAATAGAAAACTGAGACAGTGAAGAACTAATAAAGTCTGCCATTTATCTCACTGACACACAATCTTTTATATTGGCTATTAGAGCGAGTTCCAATTATCTGAGTTCTAACACATAAACCAGCACTGCCCTTTGGTCTTTAGGTTTTCAACTTATAAACCAGTTTACTGCAACAGTATTGCAGCTGCCCAGTCACCAGATAAAATGTTCTTTTTTATTCAGGATGCTCATTATTTATTTCCGCAGTAACCACTACTCTTCCTGGAATCCACACTGTGGCACTAAAAGCAGGTATTTTAAGCCAAAACACAATGTCTTCCTAACTCTTAACAAATGGTCTTTGTGCCTAAATCTAACCACACATTAACCACAGTGCTGTCGCAATATTTAATTAAAATGTAGTTGTTGATTTTTTTGTGTTTGTTTTCTCTTTTCATATTGGCTAAATATGACACATACAAATGTT
Source organism: Epinephelus fuscoguttatus (assembly GCF_011397635.1). Lineage (NCBI taxonomy): Eukaryota > Metazoa > Chordata > Actinopteri > Perciformes > Serranidae > Epinephelus > Epinephelus fuscoguttatus. The sequence goes on along the minus strand of NC_064761.1, from coordinate 11,271,527 downwards.
ACATATCCATGGTTTGCAGGAATGTACAATGCCAACATTTTATGCATTTTTTGGGGGGGGGTTAAATTGGAAAAGTTGGTGTGTCAATCAACCAAAATGTCTAGTTGACTTCAAAGACTAAAAATACAGCAAACAGAAACATCACATCATCATGGAGCAATGAGAAGCTGTAACTTTCTTCAAATCAGTACATGAAACAAACCTGATGAATCATCTCCTTATATTTGCATAACAGCAGTGGATGGAAATTTGCCATTAACTAGCATTTTTTTTGCCAATTTTCTGGAAATACTGTGAAGATTTGTGTGACATTTGAATGGAAACCTGGCTACTTTCTAAACTTTTACAGTATTAGCCTGAATTTAAGACTACATAATTGTATTTGTCAGGAAAAAGCTTTTTAAAAAGTGGAGGTGAAGGGTGGGTGGGTTGTGTCATATTCAGGCCATTACAGTATTTTTTTTTTTCATTTCAAACATGACCTGCTGTATTATCTTAGACAGCGAGACAATTAAAAAGGATTGACACCTCCAGACGTGCAGTCTCCATCAATAGAAAATCTAAGAGAAACATGTTACAGCACGAGTTATTGATTGACGAGTGCAGAAACACGGCAGCAATACCAAAGATGTTGACTAGAGAGGAAAAAAAAACAGATGGCATTATGCAGATTACCTGCGTTGCCACAGCAACTGATTTGAACAGAGGTCATTTTATGTCCGTCACCTCGCAGGGTAAGGATGAGTGTGTTGTCAGATATAGTCCCCTCCTCCACCCTTGTTAACAAGTAATTACACCGTCTGTCAAGTTATCACTTTGCAATTATGGAATCTGACAGTCGAATGCTGCTGGTGGTGTGACGGGACCTCGACACTGTGTCATGTGAGTGCTGTAAGATAAATGAATGTCAAATACAGGTGGTATCATAGCAATCAAAAACACATACATAGGAGGCTTCTTGGTGCCAATAAAGGCTTTTAGTGAGGCACTGCTGGATATTAATGCATTTAGACTCTAAGAGAGTTTTGTTTCATTTGAAACACAGCCAGTCATCTTTCTCTAAGAGCCTAAGAGAGCTTTTTATTCACATTAGAATCACTTGGTTTCTCTATTTATAATGCAACTTACCCTGCAGACTACGAGCATAGGTTTTGTTGACAGACATTAAAGCCCGGTTTCCACCAAGCAGTACGGTACAGTTCAGTTCAGTGCACTTTATTTCCGTTTCCAGTGTGAAAAGTTGTGGATGGTACCAGTGGAACCGTTCTGTACCATTCCCATTTTTGGTCACCCCTCTGATGAGGTACCTAGCACACAGATCTGGTACTAAAAGGTGGAGCTGTGAACACTGCAGTGCACTGATTGGTCAGTAGCGGAAGGTCACTCTACTCAGGACTGATTTGTGACTAATTTTTAGGCTTATGCAACCACTTTTCATACTGTGGAAAGTTTTATTACTGTAACCATAAAATGAAAGGATATTTTGCTGCCTCTTGCAACATTAACTTGTAATGTTACTCAATGCATAAGTTGACGACCTCAATCAATCATCACGCCTTAAGTTTCACTTTAACAACACTGACCATCACTTTAGTTTTTATATGACATTTTAAGGTGCGTCCTCATCATTTTTCTTTTTCTAAACCTAACCACAATAACTTTACTTGCCCAAACCTAACCTGTGTAACTTTACGTTAATTAGGTAACTTTATGGTAAGTAGGTAAGGTCAATCATGGGGTGCTACTTTGTAGAATATCCTATGAACCACTGTTTGAGGATAAGTGACTGCCACCACCTACTTCACCAGAGATGCTGTTGCATCTATAAGTTGCATTCTAACAATTTGTCAAAATAAAAGTCCTCTGCTACGCTAATATTTTTTACTGGGGCAGAGAAATGCAAACGTTCTAAATACTGAAGAGTGGTGTCCCTTCAGTACTGGGGAGCATCAAATACTTAGAAAGCTCTTTGACTCTTTGCAGCACTCCCTTCTTCATTTTTTTTTCTTTCCACAACTAACATCATATTTCATTTTTCTTATGTTAAAGTCAAACTATCTACATTTGTGCTCCCATGTGAAAGCCAAGCTAATGAGCCCATCAATCATGTGGCACTTCATATCTTCCCTAGCATTAATCTCCAAGGAGTATTACTATTATATTGTGCTGGAGTAGGAGCTGGATGCATAAAGAGTTGTTATCTGTTTTAATGTAATTACCACATCTCATTCCCCCAGCAATAAGCCCCATTTTCTCATTAGGTTTTCCCCTTTGAGTAAAGCACAGATTACATTTTGCCTGTTCTTGTCTCTAAATAACCCTTTAATGGTACTGCAAACATAGTGATTATCGCCACCGTCTGTGTTGTCATCATCATTTATGTTTTTATCATCAGCCGTAACACTCAAAATTGGTTAAACACACTGTAATAAGAGCTGCTTTAATGCAAAAGAATGACTTAACCAGAGAAAAATATTAAAAATAGAGTGTCATATTGGAGGGGAAATGAGACAGAGTACATTTGAAAGAGAGTTAGAGTTGATATGATACAAGGGGAGGAGGAGATTGTCTAAATTAAAAACCCAGATGCTAATCTCTTGAGAATCCTTCCTTCGACCTCATTTGGGTGACAACATGTCTGCCGGCCAAACAGATGTTTCTCTGTGAGGTCTTTTCTTTAATCACGTCAGGACATACTGGGCCACTGGCATCTCCTCACATGGACACAGGCGAGGTTTACACAGGCCAGCGCTCATCTATTAAATGACCTGAGACAACTCTGTCTCAGGGACCCTGGTGCACAATTACACTATTACATCTTGTTCATTATTTCCCTTTTATGACTTCAGTGCTGGTTTATAAACGTTTTCTCTGGCTTTTCACTTTTTAAATCCTTTTGTCACCAGGCAGGTCTGGTGCAGTGACAATAATAACGGATTTCCAAGGGTTGTGCTCGGGTCCTGGATAAATTAACTAAAGGAGATTAAAATACTGCCCTGTCTGTCACGGAGGGTCATTTGTCACCTTATTCAAGTGACTCCCCCGGTCAGATTTGATTTATCTTACAGCTCCAACATCACTCAAACTCTAATCCGCTCTCTTTTTCCCCCTCCAGAGGAAATGTGGCCAGCTTCCTCTGTACCAGATGTGAATCCATGTCGTCTGAGGTTATGTCTGGGCCTGGCTAGTCCATCTTCCTGTCGTGTTTTCTAATTTTAACGCACCCCTGTGGGAATCCGGGGTGCTTCTGATGACGTGCATGTCAGAGAACTCTGAATAAGGAGCATGTACTAGAACTGTAATCAGTCCCCCGTTTATTCAAAGAGATCATGGCAAATACTGCCAGCAGAAAAGGAAGTTAAGTAAAAGCCATTAAACTACACTGTAGATCAAATCATTATACAGCTGTATAGGCAGGCATAAGCAGTATTGGGAGTTGTCAAGGGAGACAGTTGGCTGGGAGCAACAAAGTATAATTTTGTTCATCATTACATTTCAAGGCAGTTTCTTTCCTTCCAATCTACTCTCAGCCCTTTAATGTGGAATATTAAATAATATCCCCCAAGTATTGATGGAATACTGCACTTTGGATACAGTCCAAGTACATTATTGCCCCCATGAGGGATGGGCAATCACTCAGTACACAACAGTGAGTAATGATGGACAAAGAAGGAGCATTTAGAAAAAAAGTAAAGAAGAAATTAAGGTAAATGCATGCCGTGATTAGTTTATCTGTTTACAAGTCAACATTTATGATTTTAATATCGCATAAAGTGCCAACGTGATTGGACAGAAAGGGCCACAGACAGTTAGACTTAAAGGAACTGGGATTTTAACAACCACGGTACACAAAAAATATGCAAGAGAGCACAAGAAACAAAAGACATGGTAGTCTTTCAGTCAGTGAAGTAGAAACACTTGAATTCGTCAGTCTTCATTTTGATCAATAATAAAATAAACTCGAGGAGCCTCATTTGTTCTTACTTGAATATTTAAGAGTGATTAAAACACAAATCAGATATCAGAGAAGCCTTTGGCGCAGCACAGAGACATTCCAAAAACTTAAAGTGTATGTGTTGTTTGGGAGCATCAACAAAGACCTCTTATCATTCAGACAGGCAGGAGCCTCTCAACATAAAACATGCAAAGTGCGAAGGGCACTGATGCTTCTTGGGTCAACTACATGTCAATGTACAAATGAAACAATCTTATGAGACACAGAATCAAACATTTCTTCACAATCAGCACCTTGTACAGAATCCTTACAAACATTAGCACAGAACATGGGATACATTTACAAATTGTCTTGCTCAGCGTATTATATCTTATATCTTTTGGACATTACCTTTTTGGTACTGATATCATGTTGTCTGATCTTGGCCTCAGATTAACAACATTTATAATTCAAGTGGATAAGGCTTGGCAATCATCTTTTGTCTCTAGTTTAAAGGACACATGCTAGAATGTACCAACCAAGCAAAATGTTTATGCCTAGTCCCCAGTGGCGCCCCCAAGGAGGGGCCATGGCCACCCTGATACTATTGCTAGCCACCCCACTGCCCCTCAAAAAAATAATTTACCAGCATTGCTGTCTTTAAGAGTCTGAGGCTCTCATTTTTAAAGCTAGGTAGTGGTATTTTACGAAACCAGACAACCTGAGGTATCCATTGCTACCAACCATGTCAGCATGGCTTGTTGAGAAGGGGCTAAATGATGTTCCAAAGTAAAGCTAATTTTGTCAATGCCACAACTGGCATGTCCATTTTAAAAGGGATCCCTTGAACTCTCATGTCTGAATGAAAATGGGTTCACTGGGTATCCACAAGTCTCCCCTAAACTTGCTCCCAGTAAATGTTTTGTTCCTCACAATCAAGGTACTTCTTCAAATTAAAGCTGAATGTTTGTCTACTTGTAACTTTGCCGGTACTAGTCTAGGTAATATTGACATAGTTTTCAACTAGTCTATATACTGAAACAGCATAATAATATTCCTGAAATTCAGTTATGGCTTTTGGTTTTGGTGTGCCACCCCAGGATAATCAGTGGCCCCAACTTGTCTCTCTCCTGTGAAAACTTTCTGGGGGGTAGTACCCTGCTGTGCTTTTACTACTTAGTGTCATTAGCGCATCAAGGTTGGGAGTGATAAGGGTTAGAGCAGAGGTCATGGTTTGGGTTAATAGCCAATCACTGCACAGTAGGATGGGACTAGGCAAAATGCTTTCATTCGGTAAGTTTACTTTAATCTATTTAGTTTTAGTCACTGGCCTTTGAGCTAGTTAAATAATTTATTCATTTGTTTGATTAGAGTTAGCTGTAATAGAGATAATATTGAAGAAGACAAATGCATTTTAATGTCAATGGCTCTTTTTTAATCGTAGGGTAATAATACTAATTGTAGGCTTTTCAGCAGGGAGCTATCCCTCTGCCAGCATGCATTCAGCCATTCAGAATCTACTTTAGCATTTATATGTTACATTGTATATTGCATTATTGTATGGTGTAATGTTTCTGGGGTCTTTGGGAAACAAACAGAAAAATAGGACAGGACACTGAATCATAAAGCTCTAAAAGATGCTTCTAAACACTGGGTGATCGCTTCAAACAAAACCCTCCTTTTCCAGAGTCGCCCAGATTTATTGGCTCCATAAATAAATCCACAGCTCAGTTGAGGCAAGCCCCAGTTAAGGGCCTCTGCACAGGAAACCTAACTATGGCTTAGTCTGAAGTTACAGTCACCTCATATTTCATCAATTTTGGATTTATAAAGTTAAAATTGACGTCTCATTTGGACCACACTGGGGTCTCAGAGCAGGGCCGTGGGGCATCGGAGAGCTTCATCATCTTGACAGGAACTGACACCTTGGGCGTTTGTCAGGCCACCAGCCTCACTGCATCCTCCCTGGGTGAGCAATTATGTGTGAATAGCCAGCTTTGTGTCATTCCTTATGGCTCTAATACCCCTTCCTCTTCATTGAACATCTGAAGGGGAGAGCTGCAGCAGCAACGGCCGTCATCGACTGCCTGGGAACTCTATTTTAATTAGCCAAGTCCCCCAATTACAAACCAGGGGGAAAGAAGACAGAAACTCTGGATGTGCCCACTGATATTCCCCCTTCTATCCATTTTCCCTCCATATTGATTCTCAGCATTGTGTAAAGTGTGTAAATTCATCATGAAGGTGACTCGGATGGCTTTTCTAATTGAATTGAGGAAAGCATGACTTGCAGTGGTGCAATGGAGATAATATCAATCAACTGTGCAAGATTGGGTCTTATCTTTTTTCTAATATATTATCCTGGATATTGTTGGCTCCCCAAAAGGATTGACTGTATTTCAGAACATTCACAGAGCAGATGGCAAACAGGACTGACACCAAATTGTACCTATTCAATAAAACATTGTTGGGGGTTTTGCATGCAAATTTTCACATCACACCCATGGGCATACCAGAATTGTAATTAATCAGAAAATGTGTCTCTCACACCCTTTCAGACCTTTTCTATGTATTACTAGTGAAATTAATTTTTCCCATCTGTTGTTGATTCCACATGATATTTAGGGAAGTTTATTCAAGCATCCTCTTTTCTCAACCAAGCTGTTTATGAAATCCTTTGACAGAATATTATTCTGATTTATTCATCAATATCTCCTTAAGTTTTTTCTTGAATTTATTTGAGAAAGGTTCCAAAGAAAAGTCTACATCAGATTCATGATGTGATCTTAAACTGCAGAATTGTTCTTATTATGAATCATCAGACCGCAGGGCAGCGAGCACACACAGAAACTGAGAAGAAAAGCTGAGAGTTGCGTCAAGAATACCCGAACCAAAGTATAAAGCGGGTGGAGCACCAGACTCCAAACGAAAAAAACAAACAAACAAACAAACTTTGGTAGTGCTGTAGTGGATGTTTCTGCAGGAAGTCAACACCAAACGAGTTGTGATGTTCAGTTGCAGCAGTAGTGGATGTAAAAGAACATGCAAATTGATGCAACGTCTGCTATTACAGTGAATGTTATAACTGGAAAAGGAAGCACGACTGATTAAGTGCAAAGAAATGGTTGGAAATGGTTAGACTGCAAATCAGAGGCCAAAAAATATTGCCAAACATGAGAGACACTGACCACTTAAGTGGAAAGGCTTTTTCTCATCTATCTTTGTAAATAGAGCTACATGATCCTAGAGGATGCACCCCCCTGAGTGCACAATGTGTAACATCTTGCAGCAGCATTACATATGTCACTGTGCAAGTAGAAATAGGGTGCAGAAATAGGCCTACTTTGCGCCTATAAATAGCATAATCAATTACTACTTAACATAATTCATGTGAATTGAAGGGTTAGTGTAGTGGTTATCTTGAAAGACAAGACATAGAAATGAAGAAATCACAATACCCAATTATTTTTTGCAGATATGTCAGCACTCAAATGTGCCTAACTGCCAAAATATATAGGACACAGACAAGGTGTGACAAGTCTGCTGCAGCATGCACATTGCAGAGCGTAACTATTATAACCAACCAAAGCTGATACAGTGACCATGGAAGTCGCGCTTACCTGCATTTGCACCACGCTGCTTGGCACTACTTTTATGTGGCTGGTCATTTTTTCTTCTTTCTTAACAGGTAAAAACTAAATACAACTGTGTAAAAGAGAACAGTCCGTAAGAAAGGGTTAAAGTTAATCCCTCACTGTACCAAAGGCCACGCAGAGCAGCAAATTACATGAAAATAAATCAATCAAATTATTGCATCCTGTTGTTAAAACAATGCAGTTCATTAATTCAGTATCAATTAATAAACCCTAGACACTTCCAAACCATTCATAAGCAACTGCATTTGCACTTAGCAGCAACCACACATTACAAAGAGTCTGTGTAGCCGATCAAAAAACCCTCTCTGCCACTCCTGCATGATGTGTTGTGTCTGTGCCCCATGTATTTCAGCCATAAGTCTGCATAGATTCTTTTCTTTTCTTACCTATAAGAATACATCTCAAATAAGAAAACATGGTGAATGTCAGAATCACAGTAAAAACTAAGCAAGTGGGTTTAAAGCAGACATTTCTTCCTAAGAGCTGTTGGTGAATGAGGTCCAAGGTGCAGTAAAGTTCTGGAAAGTTAGTAGAGGTATGATTCTGTCTATTTGCAAATGATGCTGTCCTTTTTGACTGTTGATTAGGAGTTTGCTCCTGAGTGTGGCATGATTGGGATGAAGATCAGCTGCTAAGCAACTTAAAACATGCTTCCTTAAAGACAAAAAAGTGGACTTCTTAGTCAGGGGAAGCAACTGCCCCATGGAGTTCAGGGTCTTATTCATGAGCGATGGTGAAAAGGATTGTGAGATTGACTATCAGGACATTGTAAAGGGATTGTGCGAAGTGTCGTCCAAACACCTCTAAAGTGTTTATAGTTATTCCAAACAGACACACTCAAAGGCGCTGAAGAGAGAGAGAGAGAGACGCAATAATCGCTCAAACAAGGACACAAACAGTACACACTTTTAGACATTCTCTCCTCGGAGGAATTCATGCTGTTGCAATCAGTTGAACACACAGCAAGTGACGAAAGTAGTTGTGTGAAGAATGAAAAAGAGACCTTGAGAGAGAAGTTCAAACCCTGCCTGCATACTTTCTCACCTCCGCACACCTGGCCAATCGCTGCTTGATTGTTGTCGGAGGCAGATTGCCTGATCTCTACAGTAAATGTGTGGGAGGAGAGTGTGTCAGACACTGTTCAACAATCCAATAAGCACTTTGTTTGAAGCAAACGAAAGGCCTTATCACAGGTTTCATATCAGACTATGGTGGTGAACAAAAAGCTGAGCTATAAAACAAAGATCTCCACTATCAAATTTGTTGTTCCTGCCCTGACCCGTTGTAATGAGGTTTGGAGAGTGAAACGAGATCACAGATAAGATTTCCATACATACATATTATCAACTGAAAGATACATTTTGGCGACAATGGCATAATCACTGAAACTTGTAATGAAACTCAAGTTATACTTGACATTGGTTTGCACTGACAGTAATGCATTAGGTGGATACAGTCAGTATTTCACGAGCATGCACTTCTAGTTGAGGAAGTGTCTGATGTGTGTGCAGTTTTTATCTGCTACAATCCCATTTCATGGTGTTGGGTTTTACCTGTTTGGCATTAAGGTTTACTGATGTAGCTAATCTCCAGGACAGCCATCAGTGAACCTACAGAATGCCAAGCTGTTACTTTGTGCTATCACACTAATACTTCTCAGAATTCATAGAAAACAGTTTTTTTTTTTCCTGTAACATCTTTCGAATCCTGGAGCAAAAGAAAATCAGTTTGAGATTTTAAACTCATTCCTGAATAGCAGAATCGTAGAGTAATGCCTTAAAGTGATACTCTACATAAAATCCTTTTAAACCTCTGGAGGTTTAACAGGTGGCAGTAAAGAGTTGTGTTACAACAAAGAGGTGCTGTGGTCAGCTTATATTAACCTCTGTTTTAACAGGCCAAAACATCCAGATGAATTCTCAAATCACCCCTGCAGCAGAGCTTCATTTTTGTGGTAATTATGTTCCAAACACAATCTTTGCAGAAATATGCCTGAATTTAGCTTAATATGACACTCCCATTTGTAGCTTAAGAGATAACCCTCAAGTAAAGGTAATGTTAGGAGCAACAAAGTAGATTAGATTTATGGTAGGATGTTCAACACTTTTGAAGAGTATAGCTCAACAGAAATTACAGAGCAGTGCAGTGAAAGGTTTCAGTCATGTCCATGGTAACCAGAGACCTCCTGCGTTCTTTTACTGTCTGTTAATGTAACATTTAGTTTAGCATAAGCTGCACAGGCAACTGTTTAGATCACATAAATATCACGCTGTATATGTGTTTTAAACTTAACCATATCTACAGTGATTGATCTGCTCCCAGTCTGTCTGTGAGCTGCAGATTCCCCTCATTAGCTACAGTGGGCGGGGAAATAAAATCGATGAATCAATAAGTACAAACACTGGGGATTTCTTCCTGTGGCGCTGACATAAAAGCTATCTTGGTTCAGTTAATATCTGCTGTCAGTCAGCCTGGTGGCAGTCTGATTGGCCTCTGTCCTCTCACCCCACCAGGAGCTCCTGCTGACAGACGGCTGCTTCTGTGGAAGAGGATACTGAGTCGATATGGATTGCAAACTAGCATGCTATCTCCATGCTGACATCAGTATGAGTAGCACTACCCAGTCACATTATGCTGCAAAATATGACAATGTCTGCAACATAAAATTCTCCAGCCAAGCAACATGAAAAGAAGGTGTTGTGGCAGAGGAGCGTTGCATTGGCCGTGTCAAACACCACATCTTCCATGAGCAGCGCCATGGGGGCCGTCTGGTACGCTTGAACCTCAGAGTCTGCGGTCTGGTCCGCCGCCGTGGCTGCATAGTCGAGGCCCAAGTGAAAGTCCTTGCCGGCCACATGCTGAATGTCAGTGGTGTACTTGGAGATGGCAGAGAGGTGACGCTGTTGTCGACCAGACCACGGCTCTGAAGACTTGGCCATGGCAAACATAAGTGGCTTGTGGTCAACAAACGTTGTGAACCGCCAGCCCTCCAGCAGGAACCAGAAATGACGAGTGGCGAGGAAAAGACCCAGGAGCTCTCCGTCGAAGGCGCTGTACTTCCTTTCGCTGTCACAGAGCTTCCTGTTGAAAAAGGCCAGTGGCTGCCAGGCTCCGCCCACCCACTGCTCACACACAGCCCCCACCGCGTAATCAGAGGCATCCGTAGTGAGAGCAACTGGGGCGGTCGGAGACGGGTGCGCCAGCAGAGCAGCGTTGGCCAGCGTGGTTTTGGCAGCGTCAGTCATCCCTGGGGACCAATCCAACTCATCCGCTGGCCTCCTACCCCGCAAGGCATTGTACAAGGGCCGCATAAGTTTGGCCGCATGGGGGAGGAAACGGTTGTACAAATTCACCATACCCAGGAACTCTTGCAGGGACTTCACGGTGCAGGGGCGTGGGAAACTAGCAACGGTGTCCACCTTGGCAGGGAGGGGGACAGCCCCCTGTGGGGTGACATGGTGGCCGAGGAAGGTAATGGATGACCGGCCAAACTCACACTTGGCCGGGTTGATGATGAGGCCGTGTTCGCTGAGCCAGCTGAACAGCTGCCGGAGATGCATGAGATGGTCTTCCGCAGACGTGCTGGCCACGAGAATGTCGTCCAAGTAAACAAACAAGAACGGCATGTCTCGTAGTACATAGTCCATGAGGTGCTGAAATGTCTGCACTGCACCCTTGAGGCTGAAAGGCATCTGCAGGAATTCAAAAAGGCCAAAGGGTGTGATGACCGCTGTCTTGGGGACATCCTGCAGCTGGACAGGCACCTGGTGGTAACCGCACACCAGGTCCACCTTCGAAAAGATGGTGGCACCAGCTAGGTGGGCAGAAAAGTCCTGTATGTGCGGCACCGGGTACCGGTCGGGGGTGGTGGCGTCATTTAGGCGACAAAAATCACCACAGGGGCGCCAACCGCCATCAGCCTTGGTTACCATGCGCAGGGGGGAGGCCCATGGACTGTTGACGCGGCGCACAATGCCGAGGTGCTCCATAGTGGTGAACTCCTCCCTGGCGATTGCGAGCTTGGCAGAGTCGACTGTGGTGATGTGGTGCTCCACGCCATGCTTAGCCACCGCTGATGAAAACGTGGGCGTGGTGAGGTCAGGGAGCAAGCATGTTCGACAGACAAAGTGCCCCCACCCCTCCCAGCGTGCAGGGGTAAAAAGCAAAAGAGATGGCGTCGATCAGGCGGCAGTTTGTAACATCCACCAATAGTCTGTAAGCGCAGAGGAAATCGGCTTCCAGGAGCGGCGTAGACACGGTGGCCATGACGAAGTCCCAGCTGAAACGCCGCCCGCTGAAACACACCTCCACATACCTCGTGCCATAGGTACATCTGGGTGTGCCGTTGGCGGCGTCCATCGGGGGGCTGTGCCCGCCAGCCATGGTGTGCGCCGGTTTCGCCGGCAGGATGCTGCGCTGAGCACCACAATCGACCAGCAGCTGCCGGCCAGACAAGGTGTTGGTGATGAATAAACAGCTTGCAATCGCGGCCAGCGCCCATAGCTGCTAATGAGCGCCGGCCCTGGCTTTTCCCTGGGCTCCAAAACTGAATGGCTTGCGACACTGCTTGGCCTTGGCCCCAAACCTGGAATGATAATAACACCACCCGTCCTCACGCTGTCGGCGGGCTGTCACTGCCGTTGCGGTGTCCTGGTCATCCTCCGGAGGTGGGGGTGGGGCTGACATGTGCTGAGGGGGCAGCAGCGCATGGACAAACTGCTGCCGGTTGGCGAGGAAAATCCGGTCTGCTTCCACAGCCAGTGCCCGATAGTCTCTAGAGGAGGAGAGGGAAGAGCTGGCTAGTGCGGTGCGTATGGGTGCTGGAAGCTGGCGCAGGAAAATGTGGGTGAAAAGAAACGAGGGATCAGCCGCGCCCAGCACAGCCAGCATTCTCTCCATTAATTCGGACAGCTTGCAGTCACCGAGGCCGTTTAAGGACAGCAGGCGGTCTGTTTTCTCAAGCTCCAACAGTTCAAAGAGCGGGTTGTGCTGCCATAAGTCCGGTAACTTGATGGTCGCAGCGTAGATAGCACCGACATTAGCCGCACTGTTAGCAACGGCCGGCACCGCAGCAGCATTGTCACTACCGTCGTTGTGTGACATAACTCAGCAGTATCCAACTTGCGTCGGGGTCACCAGTGTGGAGTGTGTAAAATGAGGAGACAGGAGACGGAGATGTGTCGAGTCAGCTTTACTCTCCACTTCATATATATATAACTCTCAGTACAGTGAGCGAGGTGAGAACGTAAACACAACATAAACCCGGAAGCACTAGTCCCCGTCAACCTCTCCCTTAAAGGTACAGTCCCTTGGTGAATGTCTCTCTCAGTGTTTATGATGAATGTCTCTCTCACTGTCTATTGTGGGTCACCACAGTGTCGAGCTACTTTTTTTTGGTCAAAATTACGTGATTTCTGTTCAGTTGAAGGGTTCAGAAGTTTGGTGTGAGTTTGGTTACCTTTTTCTTAGAAGTCATCAAACAAAAATGACTAAATTGATCATTTGTCTATACCTTTAAATTCTGCTAATTCGACGGTCCAACCTGCCACTCCTACAGTTAATATATCATTTTGTTTGGGCAAATTAAATTACTCATTTAGTGAGTTTTATAATTATTCAGATTGAGGGTATTACATAAATATCCACCAGGAAGCAGCATCATAATTAGCGGACAGAAGCATATACAAAATCAGGAAACATAATCAATTTCAGCCTGGTAACAATTATATCTGTCAAACAAATAGGTCTGGGACAATATGCTTATATCTCCTGATTCAATACTATCCCAATACTTGGGTGCCAGTTCAATGTGTACAGCAATTTTAGTTTTGCGATTCAATATTGAATACGTAATATCATGAGGAAAATTTCGAACACAATGCACATCACGTCAGTCAGTCATTCTGACTTTTATTTAGGCAGCATCGTAGACTGTGTAAAAGTGATAAATAAAATGCACATGTACAACAAAATAAATACAAATTATATACTTCTTTAAAGTTTACGTCAACTGCTACATTTAATGGTCCCTGCTAATTTAGCTAGTGCAGTGTTTCTCATACATTAATTTAGATGAAGCAGGTGCCACAATATCAGCATTGACCACCACATATTGATTTTCAACTGAATTTGAAAAAAAAAAAAAAAAAAATCTTAAAAAGACATCATGACAATTGGGTGATATTTTTTTCCACCCTAGAAATGAAATAATCAGAACAATTTCAGGACAATGACAAGATGTACAACAAGACTTAATGACTTATAAAGAAGATTTCAGTTTTATAGTTTTTTTTTTCTTTTAATTTTCTGCCAGAGAATCACTTGTGGCTGGACTGTGATAAATTGTGTAGGTTTTTAATGTAAGCTGGGAAAGATCACCCTGGAGACAGCCACGTACTGTCTCTCACCAGTGACCAAGTCTGCGATGTCAAAGTTGCACCCGTTGTATGCTCATCCTTCCACCCCGACCCACACGATGTCACACTGTTTCTGTTGAGACAGATTTTTGGGCAGCAAGAGGCTGAATGCCAGGGAAATGTACACATGGGTCATCTTTGAAACTGATTGTAACTGGATTTCAAGCTACTCTACAAAACCGAGGAAGCTACCAATTTTCACAGTCACAATTCATGACTACAGCCTAATATTTGACAGCAAGTATCACTTTAATATGTTCCAGGTTGGGGTATGCATTCAAATTCTAGAGTGCTTCCTTAATGTCAGTCTCTCTGATTGCGACCTGTGATTCAGATATGTGGAAACATTTACGCTGTGACGTTAAGAGAGAAAGAGCGGGCAGCAGAATGGACTCTAAAAGCATACTACGCCGGCCAAATGTTACCAAAAATGAATATACCCCTCTTGATGTACATTTGCAGAGATGAGGATGGAAATGCTACCCATTTTCTCCCTGTAGTTAAGTGCACTCTCATCTGTTGTGCCACACAAAGTGAACCTCAATCTATTTTCAGGCCTCTGAAGGGGAGCACTCAATTGATTGGACGGAGGGGAGAAAAGGCTGATTGACTAGCCGGAGCAATGTTTACTTTATGCTGTCTTTATGTTGTCTTCCAGGATGGCTCATGGTGGGAGCTCAACGTCACTTGCTGAAAGAGTAAGTATAGGGGAATCTTGGTCCCAAACAGCTGGAGTCCACATAACATGGCAGATGGCCCACCCTCTGATTGAAAGTACTTATTTCAATGGTGTGAGCAAGCAGAGTCTAACATAGCTCCACTTTGCACTTAAGTTTATTTTTAAACCACAAACCACCAAATTTGCAGCATGCAAAATTGAAATATTGATGTCATGTCCTGAGTTCTATCTCGAAGCTGTCATTTCTTATTCATTTGGTTTAGTTAGGACGTAGTAACGGACTGCACTTTGCTCATGAGGTATGCTTTTATTGACATTTATTCTTATGTGATTTTTAGATATCCAATGAAATCAATAACTGCAAAAGGCATTGAATTCTACCTCAGCAGATAAATCTGCAGGAATAATTGAGCATGTCATTATCTGAGAGAGAGAGAGAAGATGCTGAGTACACAGACACTGGCTTCTAAAGATAACCTCCCTCCTTTGAAAGACAAGCAAAAGGCAGACAAACAGACACTGGCCCTCTCCCACAGTTAAGTCACCAGGAACTTATCGGTAGGCACTTGTGTAAGTTATAAAGCGGGTATCATTCATGTTCAGAGAGCAGTAATGGCTGACAGTTTATGTTGTTTACAATATCAAAGGGAGATGAGGTAAAGGTTGAAATTTAAACTTTTCACCACAGTTTTCTGTCATTGAGTGTGGAGCCTGGCAGAATTCATCTCTCTTTAATGCATAGTCATTTCTGTGGTATTTTCACAGTGTGAGATTGAATTTAGACAACTGAACCAGGCAGGGTAGCGAGAATGTGTTTCTGACATCAACAGAGATACTTCACTTATTTTTCAACAGACTGCAATAATATCACCCTGACAGTTAATCATAATCAGTTACAAAACGGTCATTTGAAAAGTCATTGACCTTGCATCTTGAGGGTAGATTTGCCATAAAATGATGCAGTGGGAGACATTCAAAATGGATATGTAGTTTTTTGTATGTGTCAGCATGTCAACCTCAGAGGCTACAAAATGAAATGAACTTGGAAGAGCCCAATGACCTCCATGTTAAAATGCCAAAACACACATTAATAGTGGCTTAATAGTGAAAGTTTCAAACACAAGTACACAAATTGGCTTCTTTATAACTCGCCACATTCACAGACTAAGCATTTGTCTTTTGCTCGACACATTTTGACCACAAATAAAACATGCTAAGGTTTTTAGCACAAGCCCATGGCATTTAACATTGTATAAATTAGCCTAGTAGCTAGCGGACTTTTCCTCTACTCATATAAAGCCAGGGACAACAGCAACATTTAAAAAAGGTAACTTTACAAAATTCAGCTCCATTACAACTCCCAATGAAACAACTGTTTTATGCTTAATCGGTTTTCCAAACAAATTTAACATGCTAATGTTATTAGCGCGTGCCTTTGGCATTTTACATTGTATAAATTTGCCTAGCAACTAGCAGAAATTTCCTCTGTTGATATGAAGCCAGGATGAATAACACACAAGACCTAAAATGTTATATTGTGTGGAGGCTTTATTGTCTTCACAATTTATTGTTTAAATAAAAGTAAATAAAAGCTTCATTTCCACTGAGGGAAATGGTGTCAGCTTACAAAAATAGTCAGGAGGTCTGTGTGGCCACGATGTGTAGTTACATTTCTGTGGGTGCATGTCAGGCTACGCTGTAGGTCCAGCATCAATTCAATGCAGAAGTATAAATCCCAGGTCATGGCTGCTTTGAGTGACAGGTGGGGTTAATTGTAATGTTTTGGTCCCCTAAAACTAGTCTTGTTCAGCTTTTGGTTGTACTCTACTAAAGGATCCTCTAAGGAGTCGGATATTCAGTTTTGCAGGTAGGTACATTTTGTTTCAATTTTAAGCTAGTTCATAGTTAGCTGCAAATGCACTGTGCTAACCAAGCTAGCAGCTACCCAGATAGCCCACATACATCTGACGTCGGCCCGATGTATCAAGTTTAGATCGTTAAGACGTAGCAGGGAAAGTGTTCGCTCATTGTCAATACGTCGCTGAGTTGTCGGCCTTTAATGAAAATGACCACCACGTAACGTTCAAACGATCAATAAAAGAAGCTGCGCTCAGTGGGCACTCCTTCATTAATATTCATATGCTTCGTTAACTACGACCTTTATTCATTTAGGTCAGACCTTACAAACTACAAATATTTCACCATTCACTGTGAGAAATCAATGCTAACATTCAAAAATTGCTAACTGTTACCCTATTTTGTGTTTAAGTGTGCTCAATGAAGAGACAAAAGTCAATTTGACAAACTTTATTTTCAAATTTCCACAAACAATATCTGATGGCCAGTCCACTTCTCCTGGCAGCCTGCAAGAGACAGAAAAGACAATGAGCACATAACTTCAAGAAACAAATCCCAACTTCACCACTGTATTTTTTTTTTTAGCATTTCAGCTGTCTTTTAGCCAGATTGAAGGCTTTGGGTCCATCACTCTGCTTTATTTAGTGTTGAACTGGTTAAATAATGGGATCCGACGTTAACTCCGTTAACTGTTAACAGCAGCTCAACAATCGGTCCTTCATCTCGGAAAACCAGTGGTCAAAACTGCGCTATTACCTGTAGCCACTGGGTCAGTTTGCTGTGCAGAGGAGGAGACCTCGACTGATATATTGCCCATAAAATCACATTAACAACATACCGAAGGCATCCTTAAATTTCACTATTTGACCTCCGCGCTTTTCTCCACTCCTCTCACCAACACTTGAGCACCCGTTCTGGGATACACACTGTCGGCCCGCCCGGCCTGACCTCCGCGCTCCTCTCACCCACACTTCCATCTATCCAGGCCGTGGACGTCAGGCCGGGGGGCCACGGAGATCAGGCCGGGCGGGACCATAGGTGAGTGGATCCCAAATCTCAAGCCCTGCCCAGGACCACGGGTGGCAGCTCCAGGCACTTCCACTTTAACCCAAAACGGGTGCTCACAATAACCAGACAAGCAGATAACGTCAGCTAGGGAAAATAAAATAAAAACACCACAGTTGTTGCCTGTTAGCTAGCATGAGCTAAACTAGCTAACAGCGAATGAAAGATAGCGTTAGCTGGTGGGGACATGTGCTTTACACCCAGTCGTGCCTCACCACTCACCAGGAAACCTCTATTAACGGTCACAGAAGAAACAACATAGCTATTTTCTGCCAATTTATTCCAATTAGATTACCTGAAACCAACTGATGAGATGCTGTGTCCTGCGAGCTCAGTTCCAAACAAAGACCGCGGAGATGAAATTCCGCCTTCTGTACCGACTTCCGTATGTGGGCAGATATATTCTACAGCACTGGGCCAACCCAAAGCCAAAGTAACAGAGACGTTTGATGAGCTGGGACAAAAGAGTATTACATTTAAAGATATCCGCCAATGCGGCCAACGCTTGCCAGACGTTATAAATTCAAGGCCGATGTGCTGTCCTCACGCCAACGTCAGCCAGATGTATGTGTGCTATCTGGGTAGTGTTATGATGGTCACTTTTGGCTCCTAAAATCGGGGTCATCCCTATATTCCCCGGGTTCTATATTCCCCAGGTCCTATGTTCCCCGCTTTCCCCAAAAGGAAATATGTTCCCCGCTTTGTATGGGACCAGGGAACATAGAACCCTTTTTAAGAAAAAGGGTTCTATGTTCGCTGTTAATGGGGAACATAGGACCCGTTTGAGAAAAAGGGGTTAGGGTTAGGGGTTAGGACCCTTTTTTAAAAAAAAAGGGCCTATGTTCCCCGGGTCCTTTTGGGGAAAAGCGGGGAACATAGAACCCTTATTATTAATAAGGGTTCTATGTTCCCTTATTATTAATAAGGGTTCTATGTTCCCCGTCCCATACAAAGCGGGGAACATAGGACCCTTTTGGGGTCCCATACAAAGCGAGGAACATAGGACCCTTTTGGGGTCCCATACAAAGCGAGGAACATAGGTACGCTCCCCTAAAATCCAAGATGGCTATGGCCAAAATGCCAAACTCAAGAGAGTCCACCAACTGATTCAGTCATACCGATTCAGGAACAGGCATAGAGTGGATATGTGGATATGGGCTGGTAGACTGCAAAGTTGATTAGGGAAATGGGAGGCAGGTGAGTATGTGGGTGGGGAAGAAAAAGTAGAGAAGAGTTACTTCAGGGCAATAGGGAGTGGCTAGATCTGACATGACAATAAGACGACAGGAAAAACAAAGAGCACACAGCAGGATAAATACGAGGAGTTGTGACGAATATACAAATATAGGAATACTAAAGTATATGATAATAGAGTGAATAAAAAAGCCTCAAGGGCGGCACGGTGGTATGGTGGTTAGCACTCTCGCCTCACAGCAAGAGGGTTGCCGGTTCGATCCCGGGCGTGGGAGCCCTTCTGTGCGGAGTGTGCATGTTCTCCCCGTGTCAGCGTGGGTTCTCTCCGGGCACTCCGGCTTCCTCCCACAGTCCAAAAACATGCAGATTGGGGACTAGGTTAATTGGTAACTCTAAATTGTCCATAGGTGTGAATGTGAGCGTGAATGGTTGTTTGTCTCTATGTGTCAGCCCTGCGATAGTCTGGCGACCTGTCCAGGGTGTACCCTGCCTCTCGCCCGATGTCAGCTGGGATAGGCTCCAGCCCCCCCGCGACCCTCAAGAGGATGAAGCGGTTAGAAGATGAATGAATGAATGAATGAAAAAAGCCTCAAATTAAGCCTCACAGATGTGATACAACACATAACAGCATTCAATCCTTAAAATGTATCTTTGTAAAACTCTGTTGATGGACGTGGAGGAAGAAAGAACTCACCAGGAACAATGTGTAAAAACTTCAAACTGAATATAAACTTTCTCCCAAAACAGAGAGGGAGAAGTCTTGTCCAGTGAAAGCTGGCCTCACCAGCATCACATCTCTTGCCCCTCTTATCCCCTTGACAGCATTTGGTAAAACATGAAGCGTCATAGCTCTCCTATTATGGTTGTAGGCCCTGAACAATAAAAGAAATAAAGACACTCAAATCATGACGGTCCAAAGGAAGACACGTGAACATCACTTCCTGTTGTACTTTATTTCCTTACAAAGCAGCAATTTAATGCCAGCATTTAATCCATGATTCTCTCTCTCTATTTATTTTTAAATACATTTCTCCTCCTTTCATTTTTGTGATGTACTATATCTGTTTGATTGTCACACAAGCATCAAGTAACATTTAAAGAGAATGAATGAACAGAGAACTCAGTACTGCATTTCAGGAGAAAAAGTTATTTTCAACAGTGTGCCACCCACTGTGCTACTTTAATTACAATGACATGAGAAAGGTTTCATTTTTACAATTTCATACTGTTCCATTGTAGCACTGACCCCCCTTTTTCATTCATTTTTACAGCATTTCCATTTCCAAATATGACCAGTGTTTTATTGTATTCACATAAAAGTGTTGCCCTTTCTTAAAAGCACCTGTGTGTGTGTGTGTTTTTGTGCTCGGACAAAGATGACCCAGACAGTGCTCCAATCCATTTTCTTTTATACTGCACTCACCAATGTGCTGAAATCTTTTACGAGGAAAGTGTGAAGTGAACCTTTGGGGCCATGTGTTGGGGGCGAGTATCGATTTCATAGCCAGGCAAAAATTGGTGGTGTAGTTTGCTGTGCTTGAGTGTTTTCTAGCTTTATAAAAGATCCAATCTGAACTTCTTTTTTGCCATGTTTCCAGCCAAATGGTCAGTATTGTTTTGTCCTTCACAAATGATTCATTCAAAAGAATGAATCTTTTGGGTGAACAAACTGAACTGAATCACTTATGAAGTGATTCGTTTATTCCTCACTTCAGATGAGCTCTCAGTTATGAGTGAATGTGCAGGGATCTGCTGTGACTCAAGCCTGACACCTTTTCCTAATTGGACACACATCGCGACCAAACAAGTGAGCGAATATCACATTGTTTCATTGTTACCCAATGAGAATGTCCAAAGGCTAGACAATGTGTTGTTTGAAGAACTGCAAACAGTGAAGCTTTGCGCACCTCTTTTCAGAGCAACAGCAAACAGTTTCTTAGGCTTACTCGGGGCTTGATGGGCTCTCTGCATGTTGTTCTCGCTTGTAGTATATCTGGACACTTTTTTGCGCTCCATCTGTCAGAGTCAGCTCACTCGCTGTACGTTAGGCAGAGGTGTGAGACTTCTCAGATCCTTTCACTGCAGGGGAACAGTGCATGATCAGTGATTCGTTCACTGAAAGTACTACACAGTGAGTGTGAGCCATGAGTGATCGACAGTCGCTGAGTCACTCAAGTACCACCCTCTCATGTCTTAAAGTCTTGAAGTAGAAGGCTGTGCCAAACATTTTATTTAATAATTAGGTGTTGCAAAAATATTCATACATTACACAATAGGGTAGGATCTCAGCCTCCAGTTTACAAACAGTATCTTTATTCAACCAAATTTTCCATTCTCCTTTCAGTGGTTAGCAAGCTGACATGAACGTTGAGATGTGCTTCAGTCGGGTGAGTGGGACCATGTGTGATCGATGTGATGGTCAATCATTCAATGATTCGCGAAACACATCTTTTGAATTAAATTTCAAATGAACAGATCCTAGTGATTCAGTACTCAAGTTAGGTACCAAACTTGGTACTTTAAAGGGTACTGAATTCCGTAGGTACTACTGAGTACCAATTCATGTCTAATCAATCTGTGCCAATTTTCTAGTACCCAGAATTGCACTTGAGAATGCCAGGTTCAGGCTGTAGGTGGAAGCACTCCAAAGTGTCTAGAAGTCAAGTCAAGAAGCCGCCCATGGAATGCCTGCTTCTTGGCCTTGGGGCACTTTGCAGCAGTGGAACTCTTTGGAACCACCGCATTCAGAAAGGAATTGGAGGCATCATGAAGCCGGAAAGTCAGCCACAGAGCTCCGTCAGCTTTTCAGCAGAGCCCAGTCTCACACCAAAGTCATCGAAATCCGGCGTCAGAAACCAACGACAAAAGGCGTCCTTTATTAACGTCTGTATGATCCACCCGGCGGCATCAGGGGGAAACGGGGAGGGGCAAGGACTTGTGTTAAGGCAGCAAAAGTCTAAGAGGGATGGGCGGGAGGGGTAGTGGAAGACAAGACAAACACAGACTTTCAGAGAGCCGTGTATGTGTCTGGTAAGATTCTAAAGCCAAACCCTGTTCTTTTTTCCTAAAACTTACCATTTCCTTTTGTTGCCTAAACCCAACCACGTGTTTTTGTTGCCTAAACCCAACCGTGTGTTTGTTGTTGAAATTTAAAAAAAGTCTTTTTGCAGTGTTGTACCAACGTAGTGCATTTATTTTGAAAGAGACTATATGTAAACATTTAATTTCTTGAAAGAGGAGAAATTGACACTGTGTCCCAGAACGTCAGCAACCAACGAACCCAGGGTACCTTGCATGTCGTATGTGGATGCGGAAAATCCATGACCAAAACATCAATATGTGATAAGGTCGGAGTGAGAATGTGTTGCCCAGCAAGCCAGAGCTAATTCTGCAGCGCCATAGTTTCAGTCTATCTGGTCTATTTTCTTTTCTATTTAACTTTAGAAATAGACAACTGTTTGTGATTGTTTTCTAAATTATGTGTTTATTCCATCTATCTGTCAGTTTTGTCTCAACAGAGAGCAAGAGAGTTGGGCAGACATACACACACACATGCGCGCACACACACATACACCTAAACACACACAAGCAACCAGAAAGACAAGCAGAGACTGAGCCGTATGTGTGATTAGAAAAGAGCAGGAAAGTTGGCTACCGAAAAAGGTACCACTGGGTACTGCTACTGAATTAGAGGTAGGCTACCTGCATTGATACCACTATCATTTCAAATGTGAACAGTACCCACCCCTATTCAGTACACTACAAAGGCCTGTTTTGTCCATCACTAAATTGGTTAGATCTACTGCAGAATAAAAATAAACTAGTAACTTGTTGTAGTTTATTGCTTTCCACTTAAGGCTCATGCTGTTCTGTTCTGCATTGGCAACAAATGCATCACGGCACAACAGTTTCTCGTGATTAATTCATGGGGCCTACACCCTCAGGTGAGATGACTTAATTACACCCACCAATAACGGAACCCAAAGTTGTTCAGTCATGTCACTAACTTGATGTTGTTTTTTGTATAGGTCTGTAGTGGAAAAATGGAGGTCGTCCATCTGTGGACCATTACCTCATTTATCAGAGCACACATTTGTGACGAATGTAGTCAAAATGTGAATTCAGCTTTTACTGACACAACCAATGTTGAGTACCAGCAAGCAATTCATTCTTTGAGCGGCTGCTCGAGGAAACTAATATTGTCACAAAGTGTTTTGTGCTTGACCAGCAGAAAAAGAGAAAAATGCTTTGAAAACGGACGAAATTGCAATGCAGTGGAAAAGAAGCATGGCCCAAATGCTGGAATGATGTACAGTCAGTAGTGTCACCTTGCGCAAAATCTCCTCTCACCCCCACCACAGTGTATTTGTTCCCCTAACATGGAAAGTGTGGCAGCCAACAATCAAAAGAGACAAATCGTGACTGCAGTTTTTCCCCACAGAGTCCCCACTCTGCTTTTTTTTTTTGGGAGACAACAGACAGAGAGAGAGAAGGATGGATGGATGGAGAGAAACCACACCACATTACCACACCTCAGGCACTGATGGAAACCTGCAGGCTGCTTAGAGACAGGAGCACGCATGGCCTCGGGTTGCTATGGGAACGGGGATACATGGCGAGTTGAACGGACACAGACGTCTTTGCCTTTGCCCAGGTTTGACGCTCACGGATCGATATGTCAGCACACCCGAAAGGGAAGGCTGAAAGAGAAGAAACCTTTTTCCTGTCTGCATCCTTCATTGCCTTTGTGAAGCTAAACATGCAATTTATATCTCCACAGAGCCTGTTTCCACAAGAGATCGAAATCAAGACAGACATTTATTTTTTTTTAACATGGATATGTCTGTCTGTGGGAGACAGAGAGGTCAGGTTAATACACAGATAATGCTGATAAGACAGAGAAATGAAAACTTATACCTGGTATGACTTCCTGTTTCCAAGGCTGTAATATTGTCATGTCATAGTATCATATTGCAAAAACGTGATGCTTGTTTGAGCTCGCACGTCCTGTTTCATCACAATCTGTCAGAAGCTTTAACATCAGTGTTCCCGGCTGCCAGCTGAGCTAATGAAGGCTGGAGTCAATACTTGCGTGGAGTGTCCAGATGAAGACGGGCATGACAGAGAGACACAGAAGGGATAAAACAACAGAGAGGTAGGAACCCGCAGACAGCAACAGATGATCCGGGCTGTCATTCCGATTTATTGACCGCACTGTTCAGGCTTACTGATGCAAGGGATACCCTGTGAAAAGTACACTGTGTTTGTATGACCTTTGCAACCATTGCTTTCATGTGGGATGCAGAGAGGGAGGAAGAAGAGTTGGCATTTTGGCCGTCTGCACCTGGTTCAGTAAACAAAAGTCTGTAAAAATCTAAATGTGAAAGTGCATATGCATTAAAACACTTTTGTGAGGAATTAGGTATTTTCTCTAAATTAATTTGATCACATATGTTTAATGGCAGTGCACTATGAGATATGCATTATTATATGTTTCGGATTTGGTATGTTGTGTATTGTGTCATCAACTTCAGCTAAGGGAGCTTAGTCTTCCTGGGTAATGCAAAACAAAATATAGGATGTATCTACTGTGATGTCGTGGACTTCCATTGTAAAGCTTAGAGTTTGGCATTGCGGCTGATGCCATCTTGGATTTTTGGAGCCAGAATTGACCACATTTGGGCAAGAGGGCGGAGCTGTGGAGGAGTGAGGGTGGACCTGACTAAGAGCTTGAGAAACCACAGACAGCCTTCCACTTGAATCAGCCATACCTGTAACGATGCATAACTTTAAACCTTAATGAAATGTGAACAGGTGAGTTATCAATTCACCTCCCGTACAGTTGTCATGAATGTGGAAACTAGTCATAAAGTGCAAAACCATTTTTTGTAACAGGCTGTTAACATGTTTATATTTGCTGTAAAGTTTGGCATTTTTACGTAGGGGTTCATGAGAACTGACTTGCCTTTGGCAATAGCATCCAGCTGCAGACTTCGAGTGCTGGGACCCATAGTGGAAAATCACATTAATCGTGCTTCCTTAACAGTAAATAACATTTTTATGCCACTGCATAATTTAATATAATATACTAAAATGTGATATAATATATTGTTAATGTTAATTAATGTAATAATATATTGTTATGTGACCTAACTTTGTACAGTGAGGTGGAAATATTAACCTTATATTGTTCACCCTCGTGTCACTGGTGAACATTTTTCAAAAAAATGATTAAAAAGTCTGATGGCTGGGGTGTCGGTGGCTTAGTGGTAGAGCAGGCACCCCATGTACAAGGCTGTTGCCGCAGCGGCTCGGGTTCAATTCCAGCCTGTGGCCCTTTGCTGCATGTCACTGACGCGTGCTTGCTTGTAAGTTGATGAAAACAGCCTTGTTTTTACTTTTAGGTGTCTTGGTCATATTAAGTCATGCTTATAAGTTATTTTTTTCAAGATGTAGAGAGTAACATTATGGTAGACAACTGTTTGTTTTTTTTTTCCTGTAATCGGGTCACCGATGCACCTATTACAGTAGATTATGGTAGATTAGGCTTTTAGGTTTGCTTGACTTTGGAAACGCACAAAAATTCCTGGTCAGCAGCAATACTGAAGTTCAGTCAGTTCTTGATTGGATATGCAACGTGCTGTCCTGCCACTAGAGGGCACGTGACCAACTTTCCGCTTGACCAATGTGTGTCGCTACTCTGGTATTGTAGGATCCTACCTGTACTGCTTTTCTTAAAGCACTCAATTGGTTTGTAGGGGGAAGGGGCGAGATAGGTTCTAGTGATGGAGACAGGTCCCCTCACTGGAGGTGGGGTCTGAGGCTGGAGGTTGGCAGCCACACCCCTCTCGCTTTTGGAGCCTGCCTCAACTGGCCATTCAAGGAACTGCAGTTTTTGGCATTAATGCATTTTTAAGCCTCGGAGGTTGCTGCTAGATGTATACACACAAATGATGGGGCTAAAATGTGGACATTTATTGAGATAAAAGAAAAAAAATGAAGCCTGTAAAATGCAGAAAATATCAGAAAATTAAAATATTTTGATTAGTTTCAATCGAGTCTATACAAGTACAATAGAGCGAGCTATAAAAAACAGGCTGAAAAATATAATTGCAAAGTCTGATATTTACTCTACGCCACTTCTTATTACTTATTTGACTTGCAACTCGAAGCTTGCTTTATTAGCATCACATTTTTGGTAACATCACTCAGAATAAAAATTGTCTTTCATTTTCTTGTGGGTTTTATGAGAGATAATTGATCTTTTCATAGGATTGGTGAAGTTTGGGACATTGTCATTGTCAAGATTAAAGTTATGCTTTACCCATAAAATGATTAAGCTTATTTGAAATGAGCCAGGCCTGCACAGATTCCATCTCTAGCGATTGCTGCACAATGCATGTTGGTTAGATTTGGGTGCAACTTCATCCAAGCTTGCTCTGGTGTCATATAAAACACAGTGATAATGTTGCAAGTTCGATGCAGCTGCAGTTTTTAGAGCCAGGCGCTGCAGGTGCTCTCCACCAACTGCAAGACCCAGGGCGTGATTGGAAATGTCTAGCTTTCACCTGATCAAACAGCTGATTGGTTAGATGTTAATTATGTTGAATGGGAGAGAGCTTGATTTGATTTGCCTGACATGAAGGTTTATTCTGTTAACAGAATACATGTTGTGTGAACCGTAGTGACGTCGAGTAGTCAGACTAAATACATTTATCATAAACTATACATAATCTATTGTATATTAATATTGGACTGTTTTAATTATTAAGTATTTAGCAACACAAAGACTTTTGGTAAGTGGAATGAGAGGGATGTGTCCTTGAAATAACATCTGTACAGATGTGAAGCTCTGCCCATATCTGACTGATCTACAATGAAAGCTGTCGTCTTGTAATTTTTCCTCATTACATTAACCTATTAGTCAAACACAATTTATTTAGCCTCTGTAATTGAGGCGACAGGTCTGCTTTGCAGCAGCAAACTGATATGATGCTGATTTACATGCGAATTCATGTAAAATGGGGGTTGAACCATGAACATGAATTACAGATTGCCTTTAAAGCATTTTAATAGGCCACTTTGTTTTAATTACAACAATTGGAGACTGCGAACAAACTGATGTATGGGTCTGATAACATTTTTAATCAATCAGTATCAGATCTAACAGGATGTGAGCGTTTCTGTGACTTCCTGTACAGACTGGGGGCTGCTGGAAATGCTGGGAAACTGTCCAACTTCACCACAGCTTTTTGTCACCGCCTCCTGCTGCAGCCATCTGACCTCGCCCACTTTCCAGGCAAGGCACAGCTCATCTCGAATGAGCCTAATATTTGAATATCAGGTACACGCCCAATGTTACGCTGACTTTATGAAGAAAACATTGTTTTTCTTGCAGGCCTCCATGGTGAACAAATAATCCAAAAACTGAGACAATTCTTGATGACTTTATGTAAAGGGTGGCAGTGATTAATAACAGCAAAACTATATCAAAACATCAGTTTACAGTACAAACTCAACTATTATACAACTAAGACAGTATAATCCAGGCCTCATTTATCCAGTTGAAACTTCCCAAACACATGCATTTTAACTGAAACTTTTCCATTCAAAACACTTCTGCATACAAGCAGCGCGCCTGAGCAAGCCTGTGCGTCCATTGAGTCTTCCTTTAAGCTGAGGGAAATGTCATGTTATGCTAATGAGGAAAGGATTTTCAGTGTTAATTCATTGTTTCTGACCCAACTATCACCGCTGACCTCCTTATGAAGTGGATTTGCTGTTTGTAATAGTTTCACTCCACTTACACATACCACTTACAGGTATGACATACAAGTCCTTTTCATGTTAATTAAACCAATACAGTCCCCAAAACAAAATATACTATGCTTATATACTACCAAAGGATTTTACAAAGGCATTTTTTAAATCTTGGTGTTGTACCAGACAAAAGTTGTAGTAAGGTGATCATAGCAAATGGTGAAGGTACATACCCCAGGAGACCCAGGGATTGCCTTCTGTGTTCTGTTTGTGCTTAATTTTAGGCTACTTAAACACTTTGGTAAAAGTTACTCAGAAACATTGTGATTTTGATCAAAAATCAAACAAAAAAAAGTTTTATCTCATGCTTAGTCAATGCTATTCATATTTAACTAAGACCATATATTTTTCTTACCCTAAAGTGTTTTCAGTTACCCAAATAAAACCAGACAAACACTAGCCCTTTTTACACTGCCAGATTTTCCGCGAATGTTGGGCCGTTTTGCCGGCAAGCTGCAAGCGTTTAGACACACAGAGCTGGATTGGCGAGTTGATCCGAGGTGCCCAATTTTCCGCCTTGTAGGGTAGTCATATTGGCGGAACCCTTTATGTTTAAAAAGGCCGAGACGGCCTTCCGCAACGCGAGGGGCTGTTGATGACTATCCACTGGCAGTGGATACACAGGAAACAGCTGATAGCAGCATTAGCGAGCAGCTAGTAGCAAGAGGGAAACGCAAACCTGACAGACACTGTAAAAATGAGCAACTGGGGAGACAAGGAATTGTGCGCCCTCCTCGCCCTCACAAAGGAAGAGGCCATTAACCGTCAGATGACGGGGGCGGTGAAGAATGGGCCGACTTACCAGAGAATTGCAGAAGGATTGACTAGCCGGGGCTTCCCTCTCACGTCACTGGTTACATCACACGCTGAGCTACACATTTCGTTACTTGCTCACGCCCCCCATTGCCCTGAAAAAGGCGCATTCTGTATTTTGCTGCACTCCCTGATTTTGTTTTTATACTGCCAATGCTGAAAGAAGACTGACTGAGCTTTCCTGCAAATTTGTACAATTCCTGTTTAAAAAGGGCGACTGATCCTGCTTTGGTTGGAACAAGTGGAATATTCTAGGAAATACAGAATATGTTGACCTGACAGTGAACATTTTCATGTATGTCCAGGATGAACATTTTCCAGCCTTGCAGATATATTCACTAAAATCTGTTTCTTTATTATGTCAGGCTGTTCTCATGCACTGTCAGTACATTCTCCTACTAAAAGGTAAGCACCAGAATTCATACATATCCCACATTATCATGAGCCAATTAATTTGTATAAATCCAATGTACTTTGGAAGGTTGTGATCATGAATAAACCTAACCTTGCTAACTTTATGTTAATTCCATAACTTTCACATTATGTATGTAACATCATCAGTGGGGCACTAATTCATAGGAAATCATATAAAGCCTTGTATGAGGATATGTTGATTATGAGGAGCAAATAGCTTTCTTGGGGAAAAAAAAGGTGGAGATGAAGGTTTGTCTTACATCTACCTGGTATCTTGTGCTAACATCTGAAATCTGATCTCAGGGCTTCATATAAAGATGACAGGCAATTCCGCATAGCAAACTGTTATTGTATAAATGCCTGTATATTGCATGTAGGTCAAGTATAAACATGAGACATAAAGACACAGGGAATTGACCATTTTCTTTCATTACAACTATCTACAGCATCGCGGCTATGTGTTCCTCTGGGTCTGCTTATGAAAGTATCCACAGTTTTAATATCCTTGAGGTCCTGCTGTTCCCAGCTGGGGAAAACAATAACCATGTGTATCTGTAAACAAATGTCCTTGCTTTGAGAGGCGCATAAACTCGCCTTTAGGGAATTAAAAAAAAAAAAAAAAAAGATGTTAAACTGTGCCTAAGTTTGCTGCACAGAGAATGGCCTCTCTACTGCTGCTGTACACTCCATAGAGTGCCACAAATCTGAGACACGCATGAATTATAATGGAAATATTTGAATAAAAACAACAACTGGAGGACAACAGAAACTTTTAGAGGGCATTGGATTTTGGTCTCAGTAGCCCCTCCCTTGGCTAGAAAATTGCATATTGGCCAGAATGGACAAATTGACAGATAGTCACATTTATGCTCTCCTCTCATTAATTAGTGGGGAATTAGAGAGTACCTGCAAGACAGAAAATACAGAACTGGTGAAACTAAAGGTGAACAGCTGCACATTTGCTACTTTTACTGATTTAAGAAAAGCAACAACAACCATTTGGGTCAACAGACATGCCACATCACAGTGGGGAGTATTTAGCCCTGAGAGAACCAGAAGAATGAAGGGTTACTTGAAGCCTGAGCCAACCCACTTCCTGTCAGGGGCCACCTGTTCCCACTCACGACTCAGACCCACCTGGGGAATGAGATGGAAAGAGAGAGTAGAAAACTGGAGAGAGAGAGAGAGAGAGAGAGAGAGAGAGAGCAGTGGAAGAAAAAAAAGGAGATTGACAGCCAGTGGGAAAGAGAATGAGAGATAAAGAAAGTAATTGAATACAGAAAAGCTGAGGGAACTGCATACTGTAAAAGTCAACAAGATAGAGTGTAAATGGGTGGTAAATGGTGCAGTCAAAAGCTTAAAGAGGCAGACAATTGCATACTTTCAAGCATGTGAAAATATGTGGGTGATACCAAGACAAGGCAACCAAGTGAGTGTAAAACATGATGGAAAAAAACAACATTCTGCCCATTTACTGTTGTTTAATAGCACATAACTGCCAAAAACACAGCCATGAATTATGGATATATTTGAACGTACGCAGTTGTGCTGAAATTCCATATGTGACACATGCTTTAATGCCTATACCAGAGCTATGACAGGAAAAACTCAGAAAGAAAAGCCCACCTAATCCATTTTCAAAGCGGCAGCTAAGAGCTCCATTTGCAGCCAGAGAACGAGAGAACGCCTCATGCATTAGCGGCAGAGTGTAGGGAAAAGCGAGACAAGAGGAGGAGAAAATGCATCAGCTGAATCCGTCAGTTGAGCTCTGATGGCTCGTCTTCCGGAGTATCATCCCGAGTGCTCGGGTGCCGCCCCTCTTTCCTAACAGGGCACTAAAATAAATGAAGGGTCATTTAGACGACTGAATGAAGCTGCAGTGAAACCCAACAACAAATGGGTGCTCTAATAGAATTATATTCAGCTGATGTCAGCACTGCCTCTATATCATTTTTATGAGTCAGCAGGAGCAGGACTACACTCCTGAAGCATGAGGTTTTACTTAATACAGTGCAGCTATAGATTTCCCATGAGACCAATTGAAGAGGAGGGCAATAGGGTGAGGGAATCAACCAGCGGTGCTGACGTATGCTCGCACTGACCCGGTTAAAAAGAGACAAAAAGTTAACTTATGTGACAAGCTAATGAACACAGCTGTGAAAATTGTGTGATAGTGAAAGTTCTCACTGAGCACGATAAGAACTTCTAACAAACAACTTCAATAATGTTCCTCTCTACTTTGCCTTTTAGCGACCAAGTTATCCAAGAGCGCCTTACATTATCTAACAATATCACAATCAACAATTGCATGCTGCCACTGACTTTAAAATTGCAGTTTTCAATGTAGGAAGTCTATGTAAAGAAACAAAGGTAGTTCAAAAATAAAAAAATGTAAGGCACAGACTGAAATGTAATGCAATGGAATGCTGGAAATAATGCTCAATTTTAAGTGGGTCTTGTTTTGCTATTTAGGATGCTTTCTCAGGGTACTCCGGCTTCCTCCCACAGTCCAAAGACATGCAGACTGGGGATACTCTGACTCTAAATTGTCTGTAGGTGTGAATGTGAGTGTGAACGATTGTCTGTCTCTATGTGTCAGCCCTGCGATAGTCTGGTGACCTGTCCAGGGTGTACGCCGCCTCTCGCCCAATGTCAGCTGGGATAGGCTCCGGCCCCCCGCGACCCTCAAGAGGATGAAGCGGTTAGAAAATGGATGGATGGGTGGATTATGTTTTATCTTGGGAAACCGGATACCTGGAAATACACATCCAAACTATTCATGGCATGAAAAAAAGTTCAGATGTATATAAAAAACAGGGAAAATGGGTTAAGTTTTAGGTGTCCTTTATTTAAGTCACACTTAACATCCTTCTGAGTTCTCAGAGTTGGCAGGGATGCAAAACTCAGCAGCACAACAGTAAGTTCCTTTGGGCCCACCAAATTCATCTATTGTTGGCTAGGTTAAACAATCCCTCTGAACCCGACCTACAAGCCGTCAGCTTTATTCATTATAGCTGCACAATTATTGTGAGGAGTAAAACAAGGACAGAGACAAAGACTGAGCGCCACTCAGCTCTCTAAGGTGTGTGTGTGTTTGAGAAAGAGAGACAGAGGGACAGAAAAAAGTGGAAAGTGTACTTTGGCATGCAATTTTGGTAAGTTATTAATAACTTACTCAAAATTCTGCTTTTGACCCATCCGGCCAAACCAATGATATTTTCTAATAAACTTACCCAAACCCACCTGAACTGGATTCCGTGGTTTGTAAATTGATCCGTGCATCACTATTTGATCAAACCACCAACCCTGCAATTAATGGAAGACTCACGCTACCTCTTGAGAGCCATCAGCCGCCCCAAAGTGCTGGACAAACAAAAATTTGATGTCAGAGTGGTACAAAATAAAATCCCAGGGATCATCAAAATCATTAGGAATACATTGTCTCAAGACCAGGAATGTCTGTGTAAATGTGCTCGCCAATCCATCCTGTAGATGTTGAGATATTTCAGTAGATGAGTAGAAACTGCCCAGCCCGGTCCCATAGATATACATGAAATGCACATGGACCCTTATTACATGGTGGTGGACACCAAATGGGATCAAAATGCATGGAAAATACTACCAGTGCAAAGTCAGTGAGAATCTTTTGTCATTATGGACACACACAAATTAAGTATAAAGAGCAAGAAAGTCTGCGTAAGGTGGATCGGTAGGTGTAGGTCATACAAACATGGACTTTCAACTAGCAGAATCCTGTTTGTGTCCCAAAAGTCAATGCGGTTATGTGGCTGTACAGACTTTACATAACCATGCAAAGTATCTAAATTTATGTGACTTATGACCCATCAACTCATATGTAGTTATTTTAACTGAAACCACAGTCTTTTCCTAAAGATAAGTATATTTTGTCCTCTAACCCTAAACAAGTGTTTGTCTTTCCCTAACCCTAAAGCCCAGGTCAGATCAAAGAAGCGCAACAAGATGAGTTGAAACAGGCAACTACTTGCAATGTGCCATTCTGCAATGTTTTAAAAACCTGCTGGTTCACGCCAATGTAACTAGATGAGACAGTATATCATCTCTATGCAACAACTCTCTGTACTTGATTTCCAGCTTTTCAGACTTATTTTGTGGCACAAGCACACATAGCGAACAGCCGCAGCGACCCACCATCCAACACTGGCACACCACAAGGACTCAGCAGAGACAGAGCACCTGCCGCAGCAAGCAAACACACCTGCTGTCATTTTGATTTGACCAGCAGACTTCACTACAAGCTGATCGACCGTTGAAACAGGTGACGTGCTTTACATTCTAAAACTGGCAATCTGACCAGCGGAGTTCCCAGTGACATCATCAGCCAGCTTGAGTCGAGCTCAGACTGGCCAGTTCACAACACTGCAACTTTCCTCCGCAACGCTCTGAAACGGTTTCATCCCATTGCGAATCATAGGTCTGGACTGGGCTTAACCAAACTGCTATCTTGAATGTAAACCACATGAATTACATATTCTAAGCTGCATGTGCATTGTTTTTGTGTTGCCAGGAGGTAATTTTAACCCATTTTTGTACCCACCACCACGTAATATTTTGTTAAGAGGTCATGTTCATTTCACGTTTGTCAGTGAGACTGTGGGCCCTATTTAGATGGTCTAAAACGCAAAGCGCCAGGCGTGCAGCGCATGGGCGTGTCCCAGTCACTTGCGCGTTTTCAGACTGTGCGCCATGGTGGAGAGTCTAAAAGGGTTGGACTTACTCTGTGAATTAATCATAGGTGTGTTTTGGGCGTATCATTCAATAAGCCAATCAGAGTGTCACCTCTCATTCCCTCTAAAAGAGGCGTGATTGGAGCGCACGGTGGAGAGCTAGTTAGATGGCGGACCTACCAACTGCAAAGAGTGAGCGTTTTACAGCTGAGGAGATGATAAATGTATCTCTGTATCGACTATCCCGCCACATCTGATGACAGATCAAAGGGGATTGGCACTGTTTGGCACGTTTGGCACGCGTAATGGAAACCCAACCTGATTTGATTAACACAGCTGCAAACTAATGAGTTCACATCCCTCTCAGCCAACCACAAACAGCCACAGCATCAGATAGGGAGTATATATTCAGCATCTGTCATCTTAGAAAAGCCAAAAGAAAACAAACAGAGTGAGACTGTGAGAGAGAAAGAGAGAGCACGGGCGCACGAGAGAAACGCTGTCAACAAATTGTAAATTATTCAATTTATTTTATTTTAACCCGGAGGTTAGAGAGCCCAGCTCCCTCTCCAGCATCCTGAACCCCCCCGCCTGAAGGTGCAGGAAGGGCTGGTCCCGTGGCTGCACCCAGGCCCGTCTGGTCTGGCTGCGCGCGGGCTGCGGAGCTGGGGTCATGGTCATCCTCCTCCTCCTCCTCCTCCTCCTCCTCCTCCTCCTCCTGACAAGATGATCTTCAGTTTTACATTCTAAAAGCTTTTTTTTCCATATACATTTGTAGCCTACTTATACCTACGGCTATAAGTTTACGTTTTTAGTTCCCAGAAGCTGGTTATTGTTGTGTTTGTGTCAAAATAAAGTTTATCAAACGTTTTCACATCTTTGATTTTGTGATTTACATGCCAAAATGATCACAACTCATTTGGGAAAGACACGTTCATTTTACAGGCTATGCATCATCAGCCCGTGGAGGTCTGCTCGCAGTTGCGTATATTCGGACACTGCGAGCTTGGACCTCCCGGATTATGATGATCATTATTACTGCGATTAGATCATTCTGATTAATGACTGACCATTAAGATGTGTTTCTGATAAATATTTTAATGTGCACAATAATAACCTTTCACACTGCAATCATATTTTATTTGTTATCTTTTGCATCTGTGGGTGCTCTGTGTGTGTCTGAGCAGAGTGCACGCGTGTTGTGCACCCACCTAGAGACTCATATTACTTACTTGTTTAACAGCGAAATACTGCGCTGTTGACTTGAGACCAGGTTTTTGTTGGTCACTGGCGCATTTGCTTTTTACGTCATCTAACTAGCAACGCGCCATGACTGCGCCTGGACCACTCCTCATTTTTAGACCAACACACCCAGAGAAGCGCAATTTCATTTGCTAGTTAGACGACGAGGGCGCAGGGCGTGAAAATGACAACTGCGTCTGCATCTAAATAGCAATGACACTTGCGCCATGGATTATGCGCCCTCCGCCGTCTGCTTTAGACCATCTAAATAGGGCCCTTTGTGTAACTTCAAGTGGTGCTCATTGGAAAGTCAAAAGATTGACAAAATCATTATGATTCATCCCTGATGGACCACAAATATCTGAACCAAATTTCATGGTAACATATCAGACAGTTGTTAAGAGATTTCACCTCGACTAAAACTGTCAGCTTCCTGGTGGAGCTAAAAAGTCAGGGGATCACCAGATCATGGAGCTGCTTTTCATGCGACACTGAAACAAATTAAGAAGCATTTACAAAAGCACAAGTCTATCAGAGTGACAAGACTCAGTTTGCATCAACAGCGTCAGACTACAGAGACACATTTAACTGATGCCCACCATACTGTCTGAAGCTAATGACATATCACCAGTCTTAATAAAAAGAGGCTAATTACATTATGTGGAATAGAAGTGAGAAATGAACATGTTTAATTTGATTTTGCATTGGACTCATATGAACTCATCAATTGTGAATTAGCGTCTGAGTTTGATTAAATAGTCAGTAAGTAACCATTAAGAATAAGACAGCTTACACGCACATTTCCTAATCTAATTACCGTGAACAGAGAACAATTATTATACTTTTTAGTAACAGGAGATGTTGCAATTGAAATGAATACTCACCTCCAGAGGCTCAAT
Organism: Epinephelus fuscoguttatus; assembly: GCF_011397635.1. Taxonomy (NCBI): domain Eukaryota; kingdom Metazoa; phylum Chordata; class Actinopteri; order Perciformes; family Serranidae; genus Epinephelus; species Epinephelus fuscoguttatus. The sequence continues at coordinate 11,235,832 of NC_064761.1, read as the reverse complement.
GAAAAGCTGTAGGAGTTTTTCTTATACAATACAAGCACTTAACCTTGAAACCAAGAGCAGAATAGCTCTTTTTGTGTTTGGTTCTCTCTTTTTATTTTTTTCTTGGAACATGTGTCAGGAGAGTTTATACTAGCACGCACACTATCCACTATGGTTATGTTGTGTTTTCAAGGCTGTGTATTGAAACCGAGGTGCCCCTTCCCTGCAAGCAGCCCTTGGCCTTATTTGATCCAGTCCTCTGCAAAATAAGTGGCAGCCTGGGCTCAGAATCTTAAGTGGGATTTGAGTGCAACTGTTTATTCGTGTTTGAGGCAAAGGTGAAGGGGCCTGCATAGAGGTGTGGAGTATACGGGCTGAACCTCAGTGGAGCGAGGAAGAAAAAGAAAGGGGAAAGAGCTGGGATGAGGTGTCAGCTCTGCAGATCGACAGCACGAAGGCACCACAGCGGCAGTCACTCTGACGCATTTCTAAACCATCTGTCCATCTGTCCGTCCCCAGGCTGTTACTCGAAAAATTGAGCACAGGACAGTGATTTTCCCTAACTGCTTATTTAGCGGATGAATCACAGGAAGTGGGGAAGAGACGGAGAGGGTGTTAATAACAGGCTATTAATGTCCGTCATCGTGAAAAACAGAGGCTCGATCTGGACTCTGATCTTGTCCCTGTCAGTCAGAGCTGCAACCAGACAAAAAGAGAGATCACATAACGGAAAGCGACAGAATGTAAATTCTGACTGACGTCAACATCTATGAGTGGCAGTTTTGGATGTCATCATAGTGAAGACACTGTTTCGCTGGTCACACTCCAGTAACAGAATGATGACTTCCTTAATCTCCACTTGGAATGATTTGGGCTGTTTATATCATTCACTCGGTACTATATCTTTTACTCTTGTTATTGTGTTTGGTACTTTATGGCAAATTATTGCGTTTTTTTTTTTTTTCTCCCATCAAGGATCACAATGGAAAACAGTGTTTGAAATTGTAAACAATTTTCAAGTGCTTAATAATAAAAGGCTGATGCTGAGCCTGACACCACTTTTCGCTCAAGATAATTAAGCAAATGAAAATGCTGTTTTCCAGTATTTCACAAAGTCAGTTAATTAGCCAGCTGCAGTAATTACCTAGCTTAATCCTTCCCACTGTGACACTGTGACTTTTACAGTTCTGCATTTTACAGGCCAGTGGATTTTCTTTCATTCCCAGAGCTTACATTTACATGAACATATTTTTAATCACGTATTTTCCATTTTAAAGCTGCACAAATCAATAGTTAGACTTACAATGGCAACACATGTAATGTGAATGGTGTCGCCCAAACCCGCAGAGAATTAGCACCAGCATTGAGTTAAAGCATCTTGAGCTCATTGTTTTGGTTTTACTGCCTACAGTTTTACTGTTTTGGTTCACCCTCACTGCTCTCATCACAAGGTTTTCAGTCCCAGCAGGCAGCTCTGATAAACTCACTGTACTCTGCCTGCCCAGCACCAAATGGCAGCAACTAGCTGGTGAACATAGTGGCATGCTGCTTTGCCATGCATGATGTTTGTTTGTACTGACATGTTTTAAATCCTCATGTTATAGCAAAAATGCTTCTGTTTGGGAGATATTGAGCTTATGACTGCTAAAATGAGACCCCAATTACACTGCACAAATTGTATGAGACTCTGTAAATGAATATTTTGATACAGTTTTGCAGTTATAAAATGCGGCAACCTCTGTTTAATTAAATCAAGAATGTTCACCTTTTTTGGATTCTTTGTTCACTGTGGTGTCGTGCTGGAAAAACAAAGTTTCTTTGCAAATTTAAGATAAGATAGGAGGAGTCACTGATGCACACATAGTCATTTTGTGGGTAAGTATTCCTTTTAAGGAGCTATATATACAAAACTCATAGTCTGGGCTGGGATGGCTTGCACACAGGTCTCACCTCTGATGTCACAAGCAACATGAATGCATGGCCAGCCCGGCTAACAAGGCAAAGAATAGAGAGGCTTGGATTAGAAGACGCACAGAGGGAGCTTGGCTTCATTCTCTGCTCAGGATGCCATTAATCTACTTTATCTATTTCAGATAGTTTACTGCTATATTAATGTTAAAACCTCTCATATATGGAGACTTTTATGGATAAACATTTACCTCTATTAGAATGGGATCACAACTTGAAAAGTGCTAGGGGGTGGTAGCAATATTTCAATCACAATAGTAGATTTAAAACAAAAATACTGCAAACAGCCTGTTTTATCAGAGCTAGTTTGGTAGCACTGGAAACACACTACAATTATGTGCACAAAAAATGAGCAGTTCCCTTGGTCATAATCAGTTAACTTATTATTAACCAATGACTAGTCCATACTCATTGAGTACAGCATACCATACCATGACTTAGTCATGCCAAAAATTAGGAAAAAAAAACAACAAACACTGGGCCACAGGGGGAGCCACAGCGATCGGTCGTTAGCCATTTTTAAGCATTTTTCTGTTGTTATAGCGCCACCCAGTGGCCGATTAGAGTTATATTTCTCCAGTCACCTTGAGGCGTCCTGTTCTACATATCTACCAATTTTAGTAAAAATCAATATGGCTCTTAGGCCTAGATAAGAAATTAGCTCTCTAGCACCCCCATTTTGTTTGATGGGGTCAATAATGGAGGGGTCCCCTCAGATTATGTGTGGTCATATGCCTACAAAGTTGCGTGGTGGTCGGTGAAACCCTTGAGATGTTATACACCTTTATGTGATGAGCCGCGCCCTCTGCAATATTCATTGCCTTATAGAAGCTCAGTTTTAGTAAGTTTTCCATCTTTTGCCAAGAGGGAACTTTAGATATTGGTCCCTAGATTATGTTCACCCAGTTTCATGCAGATCGGTCAAACTTCCTAGGAAGAGATCAGTTTTAAGTGTTTTTCAAAAAATTCAAAATGGCGGAAAATCTATATAACTTGAAATTATGGGTTCTTGAGGCAAATTTGTTCCTCATGAGGAGAGGCATCTCTGTGCAAAGTTTCATGTCTCTACGACATACGGGGCATGAGATATGCCCATTCAGAGTTTGCAATTTCAATCGGTTGCTATAGTGCCCCCCTTTGGCCAATTGATGTAATATTGCTTCATTCGCATCCTCCCATGACCCTCTACCACTGTGCCAAATTTCACATGGATTGACTAAGTCAGTGAGCAGAAAAACATGGAACAGACACACACAGACAGAGTTTTCGTCATTATATAGTAAGATGAGTTACTCAAGAACTGACAACTTTATTAGGTATGCCTATCCAATTAAATTAAATCCACCACAACAGATCTACCATACTATCTACATAAAGAAAGATTATAATTTCAGTTTTGGCTGACACTGTCAGGGAGGTGTTCATTCAACTGTATGTTTATTATTGAAGTCACAGGTTGTGGTTGCTTTGCCTGCATTACATTGAAATGTGCATGTTTGTACATGTGGTGGGTAAAACATAAGAAACATCTCTTTGAGAGTGTCAGTCAAAGCTGAATATTACATCTTTAAAAGCAGAATTTATGGCTGAGCTGTTGTATTGGATTGCATTTCATTTTACAAGTTTACCTCCCAATTTGTCACAAAAATGCAAATGCACCTTTTAAATAAATGAAAGTAATTATCAGAACTGGGTGTCATATTTAAATTCTTTAGATGCAGCAAAAACAGATCCCCATGGAGCACTGGAAGGAGAGCCCTTGGCGATACGCCAGTGGCAGAGATGCTGGTGGATAAGCAGCCAAGTGTGGCAATTACTATTCAAAAAGGATACAGTGACTTTTCAGGCATCAATTTATCATCGCTGACATACGGGAACCAATCAGATTGTTCACAATGCATAAATCTTCACCCTTCACACACTCCAGGCCGGCTACAGCATTTGGAGTTAATTATTGATTCAGCAGTAGCTCTAGTAGCAGGGTGGTCAGACAGGCTCGGAGTGTCGTCCTCCTCGGTGGGATGCCGTGCAGTTGAATCAGGTGGAGTGTTTGGTGGCAGCGCTCCAGGAACACTGTGCTACCCTCTGGTCCACTTCCACCTGGAAGCACCTGTTTGGCTGAAGTCCTACTCCACATGGAAAGCCCAGTCGAGCGAACACAGAGTCAGCGATCCGCGATTCATTCGACATCGACCGGTTTCTAAGTCAGCAGAGAGATGACATAGTTTATTGTAGAGACTTCCTTTTTTAATTTTATATTCTTTTACTAGATATCCAAACTTTTTAGTAAAAGTCTACTACAACCTCTGTCTAACTTAGATCTCTTACGGAGTTTTCTGAGGTAGTTGAATTAATGTTTTAATGTGTTGTAACTTTTTTACTTGCCCTAAGTGCACATAAATGAGACCAAAAGCATATTTCTTTGCTTTACGGCCTATTTTCTTTTTTTTTAAGCACAACCCCAGTGAATGTGTATTGGTTACTAGGGCTGCACGATTCTGGAAAAAATGAGAATCACAATTTTTTGGCTTATAATTGAGATCACGATTCTCTCACAATTTTTTTCAACATAAAGACATAGTGTGCTTATTTCCTGATACAAAAGGAAAAGTAACAAAAATTATAAATAAATAATAAAAAAAAATATCATTAAATAACAAAAGCTATGATTGTGTCTGATACAAGAGACACAAGGCACATAAACTCTGGTCAGCAGAGAGGGAACACTCCTGTTTTAGCTTTAGTCTCTTGTCTTCTCTTACAGCTTTTGAACAATTTTAACAATAATATCAATGTTGAACAACAATTTTCTGAGGTAGGTATTCCAGGACTGGAATTAAGTCAAAATTAAACGTTTCAACACCATGCATTTGACAGGAGTATTCACCTAACATAGCCTACATATCTTTAATTATATAATTATTTATATGTCTCTATGTATATTTTTACATAAATCCCCAATATTTTATTTGCCTTTAAAAAATCCTCTTCCTTCATTTAATTTGATAATGTTTATTGTATTGTATTATATGTATTAATTCTCTACAGAATCTTATATGTTCTTTAATGTGTGTTCAATTTATTAAAAGTACAGTTTTTGGTGAACCCTGCAGCAAAGTGAGCCCTCTTCCTCAGAGGGGATCGTTGCCTCCCAGTTTGTTTCTGGCGGCAGAGCAGAGTGATCCATCTTTCTTCTCAGGGGATCTTTGTCCCGTGAGAGCAGGCAGCTGTTCTCCGTGTCCGCAGTGTAAACATCTTTCGCTGGCGATTTGACAGACACTAGAAGCACATTATGACCCTTTGTAAAAGTTTCTGTGTGGTACCTGTGTTGTACATGAGCTAACGTTAGCGGCTAAGGACTGAGAGGCTGTCCGGTATGTGTGTGTGTGTGTGTGTGTGTGTGTGTCTGTCTGTCTGTCTGTCTGTCTGTCTGAGTGTCAGTACGTTAACTTGCTGTAGCCTTGCTGTTTGTCATGTTAATGTTATCGTCGGCAGCCCTGAATAGCTTGTAAAGCTTTAGCATAGTTAGTTAACACATTTGTTATCGGCCCATGTGTTTACTGCTACAGAGAATTGATAAATCTTTGGTTTATTTGCACAACGTTGCCTCTCTGCCGTCTTTTATCACGCTTGCTAACGCTAAGTTAACTTTACCAGCAGATCTGAGATCTGTATGAGGCACAAACTGAGGCTACAGTGAGCAGCGTGTTTCCCCCGTCTCACTGCTTTCCGGCTGTCGCTCTGCATCACGTGGTATAATGCTGCGTTGTTGGGAGCGCTTGTTTTCATGCATGTCCCGACTCCCGGTACGGGAGATCGCATATGCATATGAATCGAGATCACGATTAATCGTGCAGCCCTATTGGTTACCTTACTAAAACTACACTCAGCACTGTGCCTGATGCATCTATGCAGACAGACAGAGGACTGAAGCTGCTGCTGCTTCCTGTGTTGCCCTTAGTAAAATGCACTTGATCACTCAAATGTCCATGATTCATCCGTACTTCTTCAGGTATCTTTTTATTTCGATTACTTGCCTAATAGGGCAGGAGTAGAGCTGAATTGATATGTTAATGAATTTGTTAATCAAGAAGAAGTAACGCTACTTTTGATAGTCATTTTTTTGTTTAAGTCATTTATCAAACACAAATGCAAATTAATCTGATTCCACTTTCTAAAACTGGAAAGATTTAGTACTTTTTTCCCTTTTTTACAATAATGAAAACTCTGTCTCTGTGTGTGTCTGTTCCACGTTTTTCTCCTCACTGACTTGGTCAATCCATGTGAAATTTGGCACAGTGGTAGAGGGTCATGGGAGGATGCGAATGAAGCAATATTACATCAATTGGCTAAAGGGGGGCGCTATAGCAACCGATTGAAATTGCAGACTTTGAATGGGCATATCTCATGCCCCGTATGTCGTAGAGACATGAAACTTTGCACAGAGATGCCTCTCCTCATGAGGAACAAATTTGCCTCAAGAACCCATAATTTCTGGTTATATAGATTTTCTGCCATTTTGAATTTTTTGAAAAACACTTCAAATCAATCTCTTCCTAGGAAGTTTGACCGATCTGCATGAAACTGGGTAAACATAATCTAGGGACCAATATCTAAAGTTCCCTCTTGGCAAAAGTTGGAAAACTTACTAAAACTGAGCTTCTATAAGGCAGTGAATATTGTGGAGGGCGTGGCTCATCACATAAAGGTGTATAACATCTCAAGGGTTTCACCGATCACCACGCAACTTTGTAGACATATGACCACACATAATCTGAGGGGACCCCTCCATTATTGACCCCATCAAACAAAATGGGGGCGCTAGAGAGCTAATTTCTTTTCTAGGCCTAACCACTATATCAATTTTTACTAAACTTGGTGGATATGTAGAACAGGACGCCTCAAGGTGACTGGAGAAATTTAACTCTAATTGGCAACTGGGTGGCGCTATAACAACAGAAAAATGCTTAAAAATGGCTAAAATGTGACCAATCGCTGTGGCTCCCCCTGTGGCCCATTTTGTTTTGTTTTTCCTAATTTTTGGTATGACTAAGTCATGGTATGGTATGCTGTATATGATCACGGAAACTGTCAGTGTGTCATTCTGTCAGTCAGTCGTTCTGTCTGTCCCACGTTTTTCTACTCACTGACGTGGTCAGTTTATGTGAAACTGCCCATAGGCATTGAGGATTGGCATAGGTAGAAGGTGACAAAGCTACCAATGGACTAGTCATTGTAAATTCATGTTTTATCTGACAAAGCCCCTGACTCAAATGTAGCTTTTAAAGAACAGTTCAGATTCTTTTGAAGAGGGGTTGTATGAACTACTTATCTGTAGTCAGTGTATTACCAAAAGTAGATATCAGTCCCAGTTTGCAGAGGCAGAAAGGAGCACCACCACTGAAGCTCAGCAATGTACTGCTGTGGATGGGGGCAGCGGCAAAATGCATTTTAGCTACTTAAAAAAGACCTACCCCCAAAAAAGCAATATCTGTCTAAGTGTATGACTACATTTAGAGTATTTTCACCACTTAACCTTGCTGTTACACAAACCTTTTCTTGGGTGCCACATTTTCTCAGCCATAGATTTTCCATCTTCCTACGTATCTCTCTCTCTTTCAGATCTCACTCTGCAAAAGTTGGTCTTTATACTCTGGTTCATAAAAGTATCCTCTTGTCTCCATAGTAAGCGGCATTTTATTGTCGCTGTCATAATCACTCATTTTTTAAATTTTCTTCTATTTGTGGTCTCTTCAATAAACTGCTGATCCAAACTGCTGATCTGCAGGGTAACACAGTGCATTATTACACATAGGAATATAGATGTTCTATGGTTAAGAAAAAGTAGTGCCAAAGAAAAGGGTTGTCTAATGGCAAGTTAAAGCAAAGATGTTTTTGGGGAGGGACTGCTTTGCTCCTGTCCACAGCAGTATACTGCTGATTATTGTGTCAGTATTCCTGCCTGTTTCTCCAAACTGAGGGCATGATGACCGCCATGTACCAAAGGTAATACATCGACTATGGATGAGTAGCCTACCTCACACAACCCCACTTAAAAGAATCGAAACTGTCTCTTTAAATAAATATCCTTAAAGTTTTGAAAAAGAGGACTTTACTTTTGTTTCAATCCTGTCCGTCCGTCAAACACTGTACTGTAGCTCACAAACACATTGTGAGGAAAAGGTACCAGCTGTGAATCACAACACATGATCCCATGGGTTTTTTTTGGCAACTGTTTTTTTTCTTTTTGTTGCCAGTATATGAATTCTTAAACTGTCAGTTATTTTCTCTGCATGTATTTAGCACAGAAGTGACAACATCTTTGTCCAAGTGATGCAACATTTAAAAGATGAGAGATAAAGTCTCTGGGGTCTCTTTAGATGCCCTGGGGTAAGTCACTTCCTGGTTGTTTGTCTTGATTGGATTGAGAAAACAGTCACAAGTATTGTTATGATGCTTTCAAGAAAAGAGCAACAAAGAAGCTGTCACAGTACAGAGTGCTGAGATGATATTGAAGCTGTGCCTTCACCGTAACAGACTTCATTTACTCAATGCAGCGCTGGTCTTTGTTGTTTGCGTCAAGTCAGACTTGATCATGTTTATTTCACTCAGTCTCATTAGAGCTCATACTGCATTTCTGAAAACAGTCACCATTTGTCTGTGCCATGGTTTGTCATTTTCTTGTTTGTGTTTTCACTGTATTTTCAGCTTCAGCTACTTACAGAAATATATATATTTTTTTTACTCAGAGAGAAACCAAAAGGCAACAAACAATAATAAGTGCTGCGTATAAGCACAGTGTCACAACCACAAGGTCCTAACCTTTAGACATTTATTATTCATACGGGGTAAGGCTATGGGGATGGAAGGGCAGAGCACCAGCATTAAATCAACTAATCAATAAAGTGGTTGATCACAAACACATTACATATTGGCAAAACTCAGCATTTGTAATAGGTGAATATTGTTTTACATATTTATTATGGGGTCAATGATATAGACTTTACATATATTATACAGTAGCCTATATATTCACCCACTTTGGGCATTTTCACACTGATAGATTGTTTGCTCTGGTCTGAATCAGGACAAATTTGTTGCAGTGTTGCATATTGCCTCAAGTTTGCTTTGTGTTCACATTATGCATTTACAAGCATACCAAAATTTGTGACACATGAGAAAGCTGCTCTCTAATTGGTCAGAATGTCCATATAGGAAAACTCTGGAAGTAACCCATCGATGTATTAGAGCTAGATGCAATGTTTGAGGCCAGGCCTCCTTCATTCTTATGAAAGTTGCTCAGTGGCGGGGGAAGCTAAAGGTTTGACTTCCCTGGTGTAATTTATGCATTTGCTGTATTCATCATGCTTCGTTTGATGAACAACAGACAACAGGGGACTTCTGCTAGCTAGCTAGCTAACCAGCTAACATTACAAGGCAGCATAGTTATACTAGCTGGGGCGTTATCGTAATGTGAAAAGTCCGACAATTTTGCAGAACAGGACAGATGACAGACGCCAGATAGTGTGAGCTAGCTAGCAAGCTAACAAGCAACCTGACGCCAGTAATGTGAGCTATGTATGAACTTTTTTCCCCGTCTCTTGCTCGGTGGTAGCCATGGCGACATCTACTCCTCACTGGCAAGTCAGCATCTGAAATCCCTCACTCCAAAGGGCTAGTTTCATACCCTACACGCAAAAAGGAATTGGGACACCACTACCCCTCGTGGGAACGCGCAAATGTTGGGGTAGGGCCAAGGGGTAGGGCTAAGGTGGGGTATTGGGATGGGCCCTAAGAGAGAGGCTCTGCTTTGGAGAGATGGCGAAGACTGATGCAGCTTCATCTTGAGCTAAAAAGGGACGAGATGGTCGCACAGTTTCTGCTGGACAGGTACTTTTAGTTTGCCTCTAATGTAACATAGGCTATAACGTTATATGACAACACAGCATCCAGTTGCTAATGGCTAACGTTAGCCCACTGTAGCGTAGCCTCTGAAACATTAACGTTATCTTCCTTGGGCGTTTCCACTTACTAGTAACGTTAATGCTACTATCTAACATTAGCACTGTAACCTTATTCTAAGACTCATCAGTCATCATTGACTCCGGTTGAGTTTTAAAACTCCAGGGTTGCGTTTGACTGTCTTGGTTGTAACTTTACACTCGCTGTCCTCTTCCGTGTATCTAACGTTACCATGCCAATGCCTACATCTATCATAGACATAATGAGGGCGTAATGGAGGAGGGGGGAGTAGGCCTTTGGAGGGAGGTGGAGTTGCAGGAGGAGGGGGGTGGGACTTTGGAGGGAGGCGGGGGTTGGGGATGTTCAACTTTTTTCTAAGTGTTGTGTGAAATGCAAGAAAGGTAAGAGTTGCTTTTACTGAGTTCTCTAACACAGTATTAGTTGTGTTCTCTGTAGGGTTTAGAGTTGAAGTCAGCGGTGTTTACCCTGTTTCCAGGTAATGGGTGCAGGGTTTATTCATACTAACTTAACAAGGCATGTTTTTGTGACAAAAATAATTACATAGTTGGGAAATAGAAATAATCAAAATTGTATCTCTAAAGCATTTTCTGTCACACATGGCTTATGCAACAAGTGCACTAGCTACGACTTTGATCAATATAATCATAGAAGCATGGCATAAAAACTTTAAATGTATTGCTTATGATCAAATTATTTAAAAAAAAAAACATCCATTTAACATATTTCCGAGACATTAGTTCTCAAATCCACAAACAAGAACTTTCAAGGCCTTTCCTATCCAGCCTTGTAGAAGCACAGCGGCGTACAGACACACCGCTCAGTATATCTCTGTTTATATCTGCTGATAAAGAGAAGCTGTGCTTCCTATGTTGTCGTCCTTAAATGCTTTGTGTTTCAGCAACAAGGAAAAATCAATTTAGAGAGCATCCCTTCTTTCCACACCAAAGGACAAGAGTACACTCCACTGACATCTCAATGGTACAACTCAATCGCTGAGTTGAATTAGGAGACTGTATGTGTGTGTGTGTGTGTGTGTGTGTGTGTGTGTGTGTGTGTTTAAGGATGCATACTCCCTGTAAGCTAAATGCACACAGAGAAATAAACCAAACCATGTAGAATTATTTCAGCTCATATACAATACGTCCCCGCGCTCGATTCTCTGATCTATCAGCAAGTCTTCACAAACAGTACATAAATAGTTTCAGTGACTGAGTAAATCTAGAAAAAGTGGTTGTTCAGAGTGTGCCCCCCAACCTCCTCCCCAACACTCCTCTGCAGAATGAAGCTGGTCCAATAAATTGCTTTCCAGAGGGATGAAATGTACAGTGCACCTCGCTACTCCACACAAGATTGCTCACTCGTAGAATACAGTCCTGTGATTAATAACCCCACAACTTCTAGTCTGTTTCCAAGTGCTTACCAGATCAAATATGCACTACTCTCTTTTTTCATCCCTCCTTTTACATACAGTTCCTCAGGCATTTTGTTTGGCAAGCACATGAGACAAGACCCATTGAACTAGGCTATTACTGTCTGTCCATTAGTCTCCTCCATGCATACATCACCATAAATTTAATGGCAAGGAGCTACACATGAAGCAACTTTGCAGTTCTTTAAAAAAATGACGACTCTATGTCAGGGTAATCAGGAAGCAATGACCTAAAACCCACCACAGTTTTATGATCACTCATGGTCCATCAAACGCTAAGCATACTTTGATTAAAAACCACATACTGTGAATATGTCTGCTGAACTGTGATCTTGATTAGTGACTTAATTAGATATTTTCATATTTATTATTTGATGGTTTGGTTCCTGTTGTGTCCCATTTTGGGATCAATAAAGCACTATCTTATCTTACCTTATCTTAGCATGTGATCTTCCCATTTGCCATTTTTCATTTTTTTTTTTATTCACTTCTTGGAGTGGTTTATTCACTTCAGTTTTAGTATTTGTTGAGAAAGTTATACCAGTATGGTCCTGCTGGCTTTCGCCAGCTAGTTGTGTTTTCTGTTTGTTCATGTCAATTGTGAAGCGACCTTGGGTTTCTTGAAAGGCGCTATATAAAATTGATTTATTATTATTATTATTATTATTATTATTGTTATTATGGTCCTGAAGCAGCTTCTTGGTTATATTATGATGGTTGTAATGCTGACAGTGATGCTAGTTTTAGTGCTAAAACCTTGCTCTGTGGTATGAAATAGACTCGGGGTGGATGATTTCACCAGTAATACCAGGGCCACACAACAGCTACAGACAAAAAACACTAAGAACAGTTAAAGGGACAGTTCACCCCCAAATCAAAAATACATATTTTTCTTCTTATCTGTTGTGCCATTTATCAGTATCGACTGTTTTTGTTGTGAGCTGCCACTAACCATGTCATAACACGCCTAGCACACCTAGCACCATTGAGCTAGCTAAAGTTACAGCTCAGCTTAGGAAGACGTCATTAATCTTTAGATCTTGCGCTGACAACAAAGTCCGTGGATTATCTTAAGTAACCAAATTAGGATTTCTGAAAAGAGACATTGCTGTTGAATTTTTCAAATGTAGTTTTTGGCACTTTGAGCACCACAGGTCATGTGGCATGCAGTGCTGTTATACTGGAGAGAAGGCAGACATCTTTAGGGCCATAATCTATCCCAACTCACAGCAAAACAATTTTGATTGATAAACAACAACTCAATACTTAAACTTCCAGGTTCTGCTCCAACAGTAAGTAAATTTCTTTTAAAATCCCATCGCAAGTTTGCTAATAACAGAAAAATATAGTCTTGAAACATAACCTTACTCCACAGTATATCATGTGATGCACTCCAAATGTTTAGACCATAGAGTGTTTGACAAATGGATTGCATAACGGCTTCCCAAAAGTGAAGTCAAAACATCTCTGACTACAGTATGGGTCATAAACCCACCCTCTCCATGTTAGCGGATGGGACACGGGCCAAACTAAAAACACAAATCTTGTCAGTTTAATTTTTAACAAAATGATTTCTGTCACTTTACGTGACAGCTGTGCGCGCTAATTGGTGTGCACACAATCAATAGTGCTGCTGGCAACTGGTTGGATGGCTGAAACTCAGTACTGCAGAGATTGCTACTGCACAGGCTCTGGCTCAAATGACATCACCGGCTTGAGATGGCGGCAGCTGTATCAGAGATATTGTGGCTTAATTTCTACACAGTGGGAGGAAGTGGTGACCCGTTCAGTAACTGGTTCAATATCATCCTCCTGCAGAGCTGGAGAGACACTGTTTTAGACGTGCACATGTGCGAGTTTCAGAGACGCTGTTTTGGATGTGCGCATGCGCAAGCTTGAGAGGTTGGGGTATCAGGCAATCATTTTTTTTTAATGTGGCCAATCAGAGGCTCACAGTCCCCTGTCAGTCAAAAATGTATGTTTTTAATTCAGCCAATCACTCAACAGTGGTGGGAGTAGTCAACATTTCAAATAGCTAGCTAGCGTCCACAATATCAACTACAGCTGTCTATTTTGACTTTAAAATGCTGATAAAAACGTTGCCGTCTGTTGATACTTTGTCAAGGGTTAATACTAAAATGGATGGTTCAGAGGGACAAGTCTGGAGGGTAGGGGCATGAAACACCTGGGAAAAAAAAAAAAAGAAAGTCCACAGCTCCACATCCAGGGGTTTGTGGACACTGGAGGAAAGCCGACAGAACCTGCTGACGTCCTGCTCTCCCTCTGGTTCTTCTAGCAAAGGAGCAGAACCTGGATCGGCAGGTTTTGCTGGAGGCCCCTTAGGGGCTTAGAGCCCGGAAGTTCCACTGTCCTCTGGGCGGGCTGTCCTGTTCCTCCAGATCATCCATTTTAGCACTACTCCACTCAAAGTATCAACAGACAGCAACATTTTTAATCAATCGTTTAATCATTTAAATTTTAATCAATCATTTTAAAGTGGAAATAGACAACTTTTCAGCTGGCCTACATTGGCAGCCAGAAACAAGTCTCTATGATCCATTGTCCATTTGATCATCTAAACAAAGAACACGTTTCTGGAGTGGTCCTCCTAAAATAAACAGTGGTGAAAGTGATTATTATTCTCTTATGCTCAATGATTAAGGAGCTAATATGGAGACGTTAGCTAGCAAGCTACTGTGCTAGGTGGCAGAAAATTTTTTGATTTCTGTTTTAAATAATCAATTGTGAAGGCAAGGCTAATGTTATTTTTACAACAATCTAAAATATGTATTTAGCAATCTCCGTCCGTACAGCATACAACTGAGAGTCTGGTACTTGCACACATGTACAAGTCCAAAATGGTGGTGTTTCTCAACTGGTTTAGACAAAGGTGATAAGTGGAGTGTCTGTGGTTGCTTTGGACATGTCTGTAATTAGCAGGACATAAGGCATCCAACAGCGTAGAAGCAGACATTCCAGATAAAAGCTGACAAAATGACAGAAGGTATTGAAACAGAGTCTTCCCCGAATGTGATGTCATGACTTAGGCTCTCTATTGACACTACTATTGATACTCAAAAAAAGACTCGGGGCTAGTGGTAGTGATAGTTTTGGTGTTTTAGCACTGATTTTTTCAGATCACTTGCTCTCTGACAGGCAGATTGCAGTCCAGTTTTGTCTTTATCCTCAGGTTTTCATCTGATAAATTTTAATTCATGCAAGTGGCGTTCATGTGCTTGTTTGATCAGCTACAGTCACTACCACGTCATACTGACTAACCACATCTTAGAAACCAGAGATGTCTGGCAGAGAATTTACTTTTTTTGAAAATAGCAAATATAAAAAGATAGAAAACTAATTCTTTACAATCGGAATCACTGTTAGTCCGTGATAGATAATAACAAAACACACTTTCTTTGTGTGAAAATGTCACAGATAACAAGCCCATTTGCAAAAAAGAAATGAAAAGTTTTAAATGTCAACCTATTTCTTCAAAACTCAGCAGAGAAAAAAAATGACTGCACTGACCCCTTAAATGGCCGTAAACAAACACACATTTGACCCAGGATGGGTCCGTGTAAATAAAGTGGAGCTTCGGACCTGTCGTGCAACAAAAGCAGTTAACAACAGGTGTTGCAGGTGACACTCCGTCATGTAATGATGGCCCGGGTAACTTTTGTACTCTGACATAGAGGGCTGCATTGGGATTGGGTCCTGCCGGGTCCCGCGGCTTTCATACCAATTTGCCGCTTGCTCCACCTGTCTGTCTGTCAGCTCCATCTGTCATGAGACAAACATGAAAGAAGACGTGCAGTTTATTGCATTTCACCGGCAATGAGCTGTCATTACGAGCGACTATTACGCACGTCTGCGCGCTCTTTATAACTCACTGTGTGAACCTATGATAAAGATTTGCCCCCTCGTAATTTTTAACTGCCCCATCAGTAACTTCATCCTGGCGCCGGGCTTGCCTTAACCTCAATCACTGTGTGATTATATAAAGGTATAAAAATAAATAAATACAGAGGAGGAGGAGAATAGAATATGAAACAGCCTTTATTTCATTAAAAACTAAATGAAAACAACGAAATAGGAGCGCTATTCTT
Organism: Epinephelus fuscoguttatus; assembly: GCF_011397635.1. Lineage (NCBI taxonomy): Eukaryota > Metazoa > Chordata > Actinopteri > Perciformes > Serranidae > Epinephelus > Epinephelus fuscoguttatus. Next base: position 11,220,367 of record NC_064761.1, on the reverse strand, counting down.
GACCAGTGCGTCAAAAGACATGCAGGCCAGGGGAACGAAACAAACAACCCCATGAATCTCTTTATTAATAGCCTATAAAATGACGTGTTTTCTCCTGCGGGACAGGAGAAGACACAAAATCAATGTATCTCTATTATTGTGCAGGCATAAATTCTCAGAGTTTTGCGGGAGCGGGCGGGAGTGGGCATACACATCGCGGTTGCAGGCGGTAATGGTCAGAAATTCAGCATTCTGGTTACTTTTCAGTAACTGCGCAGCTGCGCTTGTTTTGTTGTTGGGTGTGTGTGTGTGTGTGCGCGCGGCTCTGCACATCAGTCTGATATGAGTGCTGACTTGTGATGATAATGAATATAGTGTTGATTTAGATTCAAGGCAGCAAGATGAGTTCGAGGACTAGATGTACTTTGTTGTTTGCTATAGTTTCATCTGTGCGTTTATGTGTAAATAGGCTTGGCCTGTTGTGTGTGAATGTTAGAGTGGGATCAGAGGGGTTAATCTGAGCAAGCATGTGTTCGTGTTCATGCGTGTACTGTAGATGTGACTGTGTGGTGTCGGAATAAAAAAAGTGCTCCGCAACATTATTTAATACATCAGTAATGTCTGTTTCAATGCATATGCCCCCCACCCCCTCCGCGTGACTTGAAATTATGGACCCCCCTTGTTCAGATGCGTTCTGCGGTCCATGGTGACACATGTTTAGAGCTTTGGTAGTCAGAGATTTAGGAGGAAATTCTCACAATGTGACTCCTGCTACGTCACCTGCTAACCTCATCTACAAACCAACCAATCAGAGTACAACATGAAATGGCAGACCCATTTTTAAATAAAGTTTAGTGGAACACACTAAACTTTAAAAACACACATGTACACACACAACTCTCAGAAAGACATTATTCTTGATGATTTTACGTATTTAAGTTCAATTTTAAACAAAGCTTTGACTTTAAAGTTAGACGGGGGGAAATGGTCATATGTAGTGCACCCCTGCTGCTTTCACTGAAAATGAGCAACATATTATTAACAATTTGCAATCTAAGAGATTATTCCACATGGATCAAACGTCCCGAAACACCTGAGCATTCAGCAGATCGAAACCTGATAGGTCAGCCAAAGATGCAATAAGATATCCGCAGCTGAGAGAAGACAATGGGGAGGCTGTAACCTTATTTCCTCCAGACTGCCATGATGAAATCCTGCAGACTGATGTGCCAATCGCTCCAAAACCCTCAGATGAGCCTTTAATATTGACAGAAGGCAGTTTAATCTCTTCTCCGGGTGGAAAACACTTGCGCTGCCCCAAGATTCACCTCTCCGTGACTAAGTGAACTCTAATTTTTTCATTTCAAGAAAAGCTCTTAACAGATCTGCTATTAACAGTTGAAGTAAAATGTGAAAAAAATCTAAAAGTTATTACAAATGTTACTCTCCGCTTCAACTCTCGTTTCCTTTGGGCATGAATTTCCATTTCATTTTATTCTTTATTACAAGAATTGGCTGAGTGGCACGATAAGAGCATTTGCTGCAAAAAGTATCATATGCTATAGTTTTCTTTTGCAGAAATTTTGAACTAGATTTCTGCACATTTTTTGTAACTGAATCATACAGGTTTTGTACGTACATGTACTTCAAATGAACAAAATAAAAACAAGACAAACAATAAAATAATATGCAAGGAGAAGTACAGCGTGATGCACAGCTTGTCTGTAAGCCAGCACTTTATATTTTCAAGCCAATACTGTTCTGGAGTCAGGAAATTTTCAATGTGGTTGTTTTTGCAAAGTCCATGAATGGACACATCATTTTAAAATCCGTAAGTAAGATGTCCTAAATTCAATGAAAGTGCAGCAGAGAAATAAATCAAAAGCAGAGAGGAACAGAGTTTTTTATTTCAGTTTTTAAAGTGCTTAAACTTGGGGTATAGATAATCAGGAAGTTGGCTCCATCTGTGTGCAGGATAATAGCTAAAAGCAGCTCCACCCTGTCTGGTTCTTACTCAAGGCACATTACCAGCTGGCTGCTTCCTAAAGATCTGGGGCACTTATCAGATTTATGTTCCTCAAGATCAGAGTTTTATTTTTGTCCTTACTTTGGATGGCATTATCTGCTAATATTGTTTTAGCAACAAGTCCTCAAACCCTTACAACCACAGTGTGTAATATTTGGCATGGTTTATTGTCAATCTGAATCTGAATCTGAATATTCTACCCATTAATATGTTTATACAAGTGTATAATCGCTATAAAATAAAATTCTTTTGGTTTTCGTAGCCTTATAATTATGCTTTTATATATATATAGCAAGGGCCTTGCTTTAGAGAGGTCGCCATCTTGCACCGCCATGTGTGTACGGCAGACCGAGTGGACAATCCGGCCAGCCAGAGAACGCGTTTCACGTGTATAAATGAACCAACGAAGACAGCGGAAGGAAGGAGGAGGAAACAGCATAGAGTGTTAGTAGTTCGTCGATAGAGAGTAGTGAAAAGTTTTTTTAGTTATAAAGTTTGCGAATGGACCACACTTACCACGCAACAGGAGAGAATGAACCCGAACCGTCATCTGTGAGGAAAAGAAGACGTAACTTCACTCCTTGTGATGCACTCTCTGCGGCACTTTTCCTCCTGATGATATATCTCCCCAACGATGGTAGCACCGAATCCCATTCTGTGCATTCAGCCTCTCTTCTCACCTGCTCAGCATCAAACACATGGAGTTCCTCATCTGTATGCTCCAGCTCAAACAGGTATGGCTCTGGGTCTGTGTCCGCTACAAGAAACTCTTCAAAATCGCGTTCAAAGTCGTCCATTGCAGCTACTATAGTCCAGAGATATTGCTAGGCTAAATAAACAGCTGAGCTCTGTTTACAGGCTACGCTGTCAGTCAGTGTGCAGGCTGGAGATTGGCAGAGCAGAGAGGGGAGGGGCGTCCCCACTCAGTATGGTAAACGAGTATGAGTGTAAAGTTATGAAGTGTGTCTGTTACGCCAGAAGAGTCAGAGTTTGGGACGGAGTGGAGTGTTACCGGAGTTTCTGGAGTGCTCAAATAAACGGGCCTTTTTCCCGAACGCTCCTCTGGTCTCCTGCTCGTGAGGGATTCATTACAATATTGTAACATGGTTTAGATTTCTAAATAAACATTCACCTCGTCGCTAGATAGACCTACTCCTGAAAAACTTGTGCGCAAGGCTTTTTGTCCCTACGAGGCCACCGTCATTTACCCGACGGAAGGGGTGAGTGAGTGAGCCCTGCAATCTAGAATTTGACCACTGATGTCACTGTTTCCAACGGTTTTCAACCCATTTTACACACTGGCCCTTTAACATGAAGCACAAGAGCGTTTCCTGAATTAGCACCCCTATCAGTTAGGTTATGGTTTAGGGAAAGAATTTGTTGGGCATTGGCACACTATGTTCTTAGAGGGATGCTTTGCCAATTTTTACCCAGGGACAGTTTGCAGGATCAGTAGCCAAAGACGAAAGTCAGGTGACATCGTATAAAAAGTGATCAAGTAGATGCAGCTGAATGGTATTTCTTCTCCCAGGGAGAGCAACACTGAAAAACTCCCACCCATGTTGTGAACAAAAGTGCGCTGGGTGAAATGAAACGTGCCCTTTTGGGTCATTAGGTGACACTTCGTTTGTTATCCAGTAGACTGTGGCTGGTGGATGGGGAGCAGCGCTCCGGGAAATGGTGGCATTGGGAGTACCTTAACAATGTTCATCCATCTACACTCCCCACACCACAGTGACACAGACCTGATTGAAAATTGGCAGTATCCCTTTAATATAACAATGGTAAAAATAACTCAATGTTGACCATTGGTTTTATACAGGACATCAACTGTGGTCTCCTGGGTCAAAGTCCTGTGTTAGTTTAACCGTCTGACCCCAATTTCCTTCTTACATGGACTTTGTCACTCTTTATACTCCATTACCTGACTTCCTCCTTTGGGTATTGATCTGCCAAACTCTTCCAGACTGAGGAAATCACAAACATAAATCACTTATTCTCGGGGCGTCACTTAAACTGGCTCTATTTTGGACATTATGAGCCTATAGCAACTGTAATATTACAGACATACAGTAGCTCTGCCCGCACCAGGCTCCCAGAGAGACCGGCAGCTTGTCAGAGTGACTAGTGAAGGACATTTTCACTCACCACTGCCCAAAACAGTCACTCCCTCGGCTCCCTTCCTCAAAAATGTACAACACCCCTTGGATGACAGAGAGCTGCATATGGTGGACTAGATGGAGACAGATGCATCTGTGAAGGCTGTATGGCTCACACAACTAAATGAGCTGGCCAAAGACGAGAGAAGTGCTTGCAGGCGGGGTGGATCGCGTTTACAAATCTGACAGGGACAGTGTAAGCCTCAAAAATCTGACGAGAAATTGCATCTGCAGTTAGGAGTGAGATTTTCTTGGTTGGCATGGGAATATTACTGTTCTACAAACTCCTCAAATATAAAACCAATTACTTTGTTCCCAGGTAAGAAGCACACTGGGCCTGATCTGAAATTTGTATTTTATTGGTTTAAGGGATTACATCCTTACGTCATGGTCATGTACGCCATTGTAAACACAGTAAGCCTGGAACAATGAATAATAAGAAACATCATGTCTGTAGAGCAGGGTATGAATGAGCCAAAAAGAAAAAAATATATTTTGGCCATTCTACAACTTTTTAGAGAGTCAACAGTAGAGAGTTGACAAATGAGGGGAGAAGAAGATGGGTATGCAATAAAGGTCCCTGGCCAGATTCAGAGTGGGGACGTTTGGGTTCATGGTCAGTGACTTAAAGGTCTTGGCCTCCAGGGAACCCCTGAGGGAGTACAGTTTAATCGGATTATCTGAAGCACTTTATTTTTTTGCTAAAAAGAAATGTCAGTAATCCTTCATTGCATAGGGATACTGTGTGCACACATCTATGGTAAGGACAGCAGGTCACAGTCATACAAGTAAGTCTGTAAACTGATTGATGTTTACAACAGAAGGTTTGAATAATGAGTTTGTTTTTATAGCTTTCTCTTCCAAATATTTTTGTCTGTGGAGATTTTCTTGTGTTTATTGCTCCCTCAAGATTTATCCAAGCAATATTCTCAGCAATAAAACTACAAAAATAAGACCCAGGTTTTAGCAGGTCCTTTTAACAAAACCTATCACTTGATATTGATATTGGAGGGTCCTGCAAAACACAGGATTACATCTAGGGCCACTGCTAATGTCTACATTATCTGTGAATATTTGGTATGGTTAAGATTAAAGGTGCAAATTGTAATACCTGGCCATATGCTCCAAACTACTGGAAGGCAGCATTTCACCTTCAAGCTGACTACTAACTAACAGCAAGGGAAGAATACGCAAAATTCAATCAAACTGTTGAAACTCTGAGAGCCAGTCAAAACAACACTGGACAGGGGTCATGTTGTTATTCATTGTACTGACAACTTTTAGACAGTCTTTGTCTAAAATCCATAGATTTTGGATTTGGGATTTGGCCCTGGATTTATTTTGGCGTGACCAACACTTGGATTGAGACAGTGTTTTAAGATCACAGGCTTGATTGACCAATGAACAGTGAACCTGCTGGTTATCTTGGCCTAGTTAGCTTAGGTTGGCTGTAAAGCAGCCTGAAGTTGCTAACCTTACTACATCAGTATTATGGATTTCGGACCTCAGACTGTCTGAACTGGGTCATATTTTTGTCTCAAGTGGATCATGAGCATGGCCCTTAACCAAACAGGACTGGTGAGTCTGCTTGGCACATACACATTGCACTGCAAAATGGGACCCCAGGAATGAGTCCTAAAACTCGGAAATGAATTAACATTTTACCACTGATGATTCCCTCATCTTGAAGATAATGGATTTTTGAAATTGGTTAGATGCCTGACAAAATCTCTGTAAACACAAACTAAAGAGATTTTCAAGTTCTGTCCTACGACATAAAATATTTAAGTAAATACCCCACTCATGAAGTATGAAGCTTCTATTTGTTTTAAGACAGGCATTTGCTAACAAGTAGCTAAATGAGACTACAGAACATCATCATACTAAGATGTGCCAAACACAGCTTTACTGTCTTGTTATGGTGGTGACTTTAGGTCATGTGACCGTAATGTACAGTAGTACATTTATACCCTAAGGTTAATGTTTTACTTTTGGCGCTTGCATTTAGGTTTCAGTAGTCACGAAAGTGGTGTTCATTTGTGAAGATTATCTTGTGGAACAAAAAGTGTACGTTTCATACATGTTTGTTTGCTACAGATCTTATTTTCGGCAATAATCCAAAATGCAGTGGAAAAATCCCATAGTCTTTTTGACAAGTAACCAATGCAATGCTAACTTCCAACTACAGGAAAACGTCATCCTCAGGGCACTCTATAACAGAGGAAGACGACAACTTGAAAAGATTGCTGAACATTGTGTTGGAAGAGATCACAGTTAGACTGAGGGTGGAGTGAATGTTACAGTGACTCACCATTGTTTCCCAGTGTACAAATGGTAGTACAAGACAGGGTGGTGCTAAGTAGATATCTCTGCAACACATATAGATGTATTTGAGGCCATGTAAAAACTGTTACTTCTTGACTCTGTTTATAATGTTAGTTCATTTTATGAATATTTTAAACTAAAATCCTGGCTGTGTTTTGCATGTTGCACCTTTAAAGAGGAACCGTGGTTATCACAAATAAACAATATGGGTAAAATATGGCAGGTGTAAGCAATGAAAACACCTGATAAAGTTAAGATAAATATTCTGGTTACATTAAATAAAAAGGCAGATGTTAATTAAATGCAGGTCTGTGTAAAGGGCACATTACTTCCTGCACTGGCACTGAATATTCACTGGGTGTAAATTGAGATGTGCAGAATCATTAAGTATGGGTGTAATTCCTGGAGATGCAGGGTTTCTTTAAACATAGCAGTGGAAGATCATCAGATGCTCATTGAAGTCCTTTTTGTAACACCTGTATTGGCCATTTGTAGAGTAACCTGCAACCCAGATATGAAAATTGGCATTTTCAAATCCCTAAAACTGGAGTTACTATACAAGGTTTTCACATGACAGCAGCAATTTACTGGTAAATGCACAGATGAGTTTAAGTAATGACCTTGTTTGCATAGCCGGTTATGTGTGATATATCATTGTGGTCATGGCAGCACAAGTGGCTCTCGCTGGTTTTAGTATAACACTTGCTATATGCAGCGTCCTTACTCCCGTGGTGTGTGTGTGTCAGCAGTGAATCATGTGCAATACGTGATCCAGGGAACTCAGTTGAAATACACTGTGTGAGAGCCTTGTCTAAAAATTGTACATCAAACACCTATGACCTGCTGTCTGGCACTAAACGCAGCTCCCTGAGGCAGCTATTGTCCATGGTTCACTGTCTGCAGAACTCACATGGAGATAAAGTACTAAATCGTCCTATTGTCCTAGCGATGTGGGATGTCACTTTAATGGATGTCCCTCAATGAATCTTTCCTGATCTCCTTTGAAGAAAATTGAGTGCCACACTTAGTCTGCATGGGTGACATTGTCCTTTTAACGCTACGGCAGGTTGGATCTGAAAGACATAAAGTAAATATGTAGATGCTCAGAGAGTACAAAAGGACGGCTGCTGCTTGATCTTGTCTGTCACTGGCTTCCGCAGCCTATTTCGTTCGATTGAAGTGGCCACGCGTGGTCTTTATTCTTGAGAGGAAGAGTGACAGCTTCAGCGCAGACCTGAGTGAGAATACTCCACACGATTGTCAGTCTTCAGCTCTCCGCAAGACAAAATCCTCTGAAAAAGTACCACCTGTCAGAACAGTCAATCTGCCTCTTAGGAGTGTGAGGGCAGAAGGTGAGAGGAAATCCTTGTGACTATCTCTTTAGGTCATGTCAGTGACAGGGAGTTGCGCTATCTGGTTACACAGCTGTTCACTATGCTGGGCACACACTACAGAGACACCTGAACTGTGCACCAACCCTGCAGTGACACCTCTTTGCTCTCTTTGCAGCTTCATTTCATGATGCATAAAACTCTTTTTGTTGGCTCACGACTAAAACTCACCTGCACAAATAAAGAAATTTGCTTATGCAGCGTTCATTTTTATAAAGCAGTGTGTACACATGGCTCTGCTTTATACATCTGAATCTGGGCACACACACACAGAAGCCTCCGCTCTTATAGTTGGCTATAATTGGATGTAGAAATACAAGTAATTACCTTACCTTGCATATCAGTTTCATATCTTTCAGACTTGTGAGCAAGAGGAATGGCAAGGAAGAAGAGCAATTTCAGCAACTGTCTGTGTTGCATCTGTCATTACTAATGACCATTACATGTCTGTGGCTATTTATAGCACTCTCACCCATATTATCAACAATTCAGCCATCAGTAAACCACCACTGACAATGATATCTCAATCATCCTCAATAGCCAGTGAAGTAATCAACACATTTATACCAGCCATGTTTAAATACACTTTAAAAAAGATTACTTTTAAAAACACACAAACACAGGGAAATAAAGCGATGCCTCCAATCGTCATAACAACAATTAAATGCTCCCTCTAGGAAACCATGTTTATGCAACCCATTTTTATTCAAAAGTCATCCAATACCGCTGCATGGTCGCTGGCTTCCCTGTCAGACACCGATGAAAAAAGGCATCCTTTCGTGGTGGTATGATATGCCACCAGGTGGCATCAGCTTATAAAGCTGTAGGACATCATCAGTTTGAAACACTATCAGACAACAGGAGCTGGAAGGTCTGTGTAGAGTGAGCGGGAGGCAGTGGATGGGTCCAACAAACATCAGACTTTCACCCAGGAGCCTGGTGTTTGCTTTCCGTATGAATGTTGAGCCAGGCGTGTTGGTCACCCACTTACAACACAGTCTTGGGATCCCTTCCCAGATGACTTAACACCCATTCTCACCTGGACCCATCTGACCCTAACAACACACAAGATGGCCGGATGGGTCAACAACTCACATGTGACCTTGATGACTCTGAAACTCAGAGCTCACTTGTGACCCCAACGACTCTGTAAGGGTTCACACCCACAAAAACTGAAGAAGCTTCTTGGTTGAGAGGCATCTTAAAGAAACTCAAGCAAGTCTAGTTGCCTACCATTTTGCACTTAATCATTATGGGGTTTTTTTTCTAAACCTAACCACATGCCTTTCATTGCACAAGGAAATAAACACTAAGACAAGTTTTTTTAACCAATGTTGTAAGCTAATTTTTAAAAAGACTGTAAGCATCTAACAAGCAAAACTGTACATTTCCTGTAAAAACGGAAGTGTCAAAATCTGTGCATGGCCCTTACAATATGGTCATGGCAAGGGAAAGCCAAAAGGTGTGGCAAATAATGTAAGATGTGGTTGGGCAACTAAAACTCTTAACCCCAAATTCCACCAGATGTGTGTTGGTTGCGTCTGCGCTCCAGAACGGCAGTGGAGCTGATATGTTTCAATTCTAGTCAACGTGTGTGCTTCCACTGGCTGCGGCTGTGCTGCGTTCCGGCTCCGGCACAGCTGTGGCGGTCCGGAGCTCTCTGCAACAAATACGCAGGACTTCTATTTTTGCCGGACGCCGGAGCACAGCGCAACAATTCAGCACAGAGCAGATCGTGTGGGGCAGGAAGTCCAGCACAGAAACAAAATAAAACATCCGGTTAATTTTCAAAATAAAATACACAGTGTTCACAGCGGCAAAAAGTAACAGCAACCAACTGTTCCGCTTCATTACAAAAGGTAACACTGCTTCCTGCATTGGCAATGAACATTGGCATTGACAAATCATGAGGAGTGGAATTGTCCAGTATGAACATAATTTGCATGATGCTGGGCTAATGAAATGGTATATGCATATGCTTTTTGGCAAGGTTTTTATTGTTTATACATCTGACCCCAGATCTTCTGATCCATTGTGCACATCAAGATCAGTACATACATTACCACACAAAGTATGTTTTCATGCTGGGAACTATACTTATATAGTCAGTAGTGATTTCATTAGGCAACAATTGCCTGAACTCATCTTTTCAGTATAAAGGTGCTGACAGACCAAACTGACATCAAAGAACTAGCGGCGACGAAAGCCAACTGTTGAGTCGTCTACGTCGCCTCACGTCGCCCTGTGTCAGTTGCATTTGAACACCATACACGGACTACATCCGATGGCCAAGTAGCACGTATGTTTTGTCTGCGTGAGAGGAAATAACTCAAAAAGGGAAACCGGAAGTCTGAGGAATGCATGAGATAAACAAAGTAGCGGAGTGACAGAGTGGTACATCCTGTCAGCCAAGGGGTTTCCTATCTGTGCAGCTGAGCACGGCAGCACCTCCACGGACTATTACATCCAGACGGTCCCAGTGTTTCCTCCGCAGGCTCCACTTCACTCAGCTTCACTCAGCTGCCCGACAAACCCGCTGCTTCTTCCCACTTTAACCTGAATAACAAACCAGGGCTCGGTGCTCCGGTTGGATCCAAACGGCGAGCTGGGGCTAGCTGGGAAGCTGTGCTTCCCTCCGGTCATGCTGCGGCCAACGCTCTGCTAGCCTCACAGCTAGCCCCGGTTTCTTATTCAGGTCAAGGTGGGAAGAAGCAGCAGGTCTGTCGGGCAGCTGAGTGAAGTGGAGCCTGAGGAGGAAGCACCGGTTAGCCCCGGTTTCACTACAGGCAGATTCACTTGCTACAGGGGCGAGGGAATAAAACCGCCAGAACAGCCAATCAGAGTGATCTCTCTCACCGACAAGCTCCACCACCAGTTCAACATTCATCTTAGGCTTAGAATATTCAAGCAAGGTGGTTTTTAAATATTTCTCACTATGATGCTGTTTTAGTTTTCACTTAAAAAGTACATTTTTATTTTTGATATAGTGTTATGGAAACTTCCTTTATTGGTTTTCTCACGGACAGCCATCCATTTGTACTAATAAAGGTACCGATGAAGAGCTAAGGTGGCCCAAAACATTTGCACTTTCTCATAAGAATGTAAGTATGTAAGTAAAATAAACTTAAACATAACAATTCAAATGCTGTCAGTTCAACAGTGCTGATTCAACTTCATGGCTGAGTCTTGTATTGTAGTGGTGGTGGATCCTGCTGGGCAGGGGGCAAAGAGCTGAGGCTTTACCAGACAGTGAAGAAGGTCTGTGTGTGGACACTGAAGCTTATTATCTAGCTGAGCAGATGATGACAGTAAACAAGGTAGGAGAGGGCATTCAAGCAAGAAGACAGGAAGAGAGAATCAACAACCCTGAGCCACACTACACCACAAGGAGTTATGCCAAGGCTCACGGCTTAATCAGCTCCTGAAACTCCTCCACTACTCCTCTCACTTATATTGTTTAAAAGTAACAGTTAACTGTTGTTGTGTGTGATAAAGCAGAGAAAAAACATAACAGAAACATTCTGAAACAATGTAGTAAAATCTATGGTTGTAGATTTAGCTGCATCCAAACAAAGAAAGTAGTGCCTTTTCGAAATGCACCCTAAAAGTTATATTATGTCTTTTAGATGGACTCCAGCAATGACTTGAAAGGCCATTATCATCCACAAAGGAGCTGCAAGTCTGCAGAATGTAAGCATATGCAAAAATCAACACAGCTTTAATGACTTCTAATTCACTTTGAAATCATGTCCAAGGACCTACACTTCTTCACTCTGGAGAGCTGCAGTAGCCAAGTCTGTCAAATGAGTGTCAGAACTGACTTTAACAATGCGGCGCGCCTGGCAGGAGGCTTAGTCTCACACTGACTAATAGACTTGTAAAGAATTAATTTGCACTTAGCTCAGCATGGAGCTATAGCATAATTGTGCCTTAAAAATCAAACCTTCATTATAACAGCCGGGCTTTATGTCATTATCTTGCAGTGGGAAGGGAACACGTAGAGCTTTACACTAATTTATGTTTCCTAATGATAAATGACGGAGCATTACTTACTTGCGGCATTTCTAAATAAAAGACGAGGTGTTCATAGTGGTGGGTAAGCTGTTCTGTGGTGAACAGGCAGTTTCAAAGAGGCTTTTTAAATTAACACATGCTGCTCACATCACGATTGACCTTATTTACACACCAGCTTTATCTGAGTTATGTCATAATCAGGATGGGCTGACAGCATGCAAGATTGCCAAGGATATAGGCTACATGTCCGTAGTACATAAATTAGACATGTTATGCATTGTTTTTCAGGTTAAAGGGATAGTTATGATGTTGTAAAGTGGGGGCATCTGAGGTACTTATCCGTAGTCGGTGTATTACCCACAGTAGATGTTGGCTGGCTTGCCCCCAGTTTGTAGAATCAGACAGGAATACCGCCATAGAAGGTAAGAAATGTACTGCTGTGGTTGGAGGCAGCAACAAAACATATTTTAGCCACCTTAAAAACGTCCAACCTAAAAGAAAAAAAATCAATAACAGTTTAATTGTATGCTATAATGATAGTATTTTCATTGCTTTACCTTCTGTCAGACAGCAATTTGTGAAGGGGAACTGAAGCCGTTTTGTCGCTCTCTGCTGAACACAGGAACTGCTGATCTACTGCTGCCTCCATCAGTTGGGTGGTTTGTGATAATGTGTGACTTTGGCATTTAAAGTTCAAGTGTGCAAGATTTAGCGGCACCTAGTGAACCAACTGAAAATTCCCCTGTTTGCCAAGTGTAGAGAATCACGGTGGCCGAGGCGAAAATGCAAAAATGTGAAATGCAATTGGCCCTGTAGAGCAAGTGTTTGATTTGTCTTTTCTGGGCTACTATAGAAACCACATGATTAACTCAATGTTAGAAGACCAGGGGCCTCATTTATAAAGCTTGCTTATGCACAAAACGGGGCTTGAAAGTGGCGTATGCCACTTACCACGCAAAGGTTGTGATTTATAAAAATAAACTTGGCGGGAGAATGTGCACACCTGTAAGCAAACTCTGAGTCATGCGTGCACACATTTTGGAGACACTGGGAAGTGGTGACGCAGACGGCGAGGTGGAGAAGTGGAGTCAGATTTTTATTGATGTCTCACACAAATTTAATGTCACGCTATATCCACCTTAGATCCACGTTATCATTGAAATTAAATCCAGCAGCCTTATTTTGCGCTTGGAGTGAGTGATAATTGTTTCATAAAAATGTTGTAAAATCCAACTCAAATCCTGAATTGAAATTCTTTCTAAATACGTATTTAATCTGCGCTGCCTCTAACGTCTCATTGTCCACTCTGTGAGCGCTGGAGGGGGAGAGGATGGCGTGACTGCACGGAATATATTTATTTATTTATTTAGCTAAATATTTCCAGTGCATTTATCATGTCTCGAAATACAGCCATTAAGCACAACCATTACACTCATTTCATCAGCCCTACTTAGACATGTGCTGTTCATGACAAAACTGGCATGAAGAAACGTGTTCACCTATTACACTTTAATCTTTGAACTGTATTTCAAATTACACGTTGTATTTTAGGACAGGGATACCACTGGTTCATGCTGTAATTCAGGCCGGGTGTCTGATCAGACTAAGTGCCATAAACATATAAATACTGCGGTGACCCTCGTGCGTAATTGCGCAAGATGGCACTGGCACATACTCCTTTTTGCCTCCACCTTTAATAAATGTGATTCTTTATGTCGCACATCAATGTCAAACAACCTCAAATTGAAAAGCAACACATTAACTACATGTTGGTAAAGGAGTAGAAATATTTGGTCTACCTTTAGATCAGACCACGTTTTTTTTTTTTTTTGGTTCTGTCACTGTCCGTGTAGTTCCACAGACACAGCTGACAGCATCAGCAGCGTTGATGTGTTGCCCATGGGTGCAGATCTGATGACAAGTTTGGGGGGGGACACCATCAGTTGTGATTTTTTTTTTTTTAATTGCACGCATGCAAATCATGCCCACAGAGCGCTTGAGATTGCCAGCATATTTCACGATTTCATAGAGGCTCATCACCATCACCAAGTCATTCAAAAAGCACTACAAAGAGAATCATATGCCTACCTTTACTGTTTATTTCTCTTAAACAGCCAGTAGTACATGGAACCAGCCATCACCCTCCTTTTCACTGCTTCACTGTTAGTTAATGCTACTTCTAGTTTCAGGGTCTCAGGCATGTTATGTCCACTCCCGTTCTCATCTCTCACCTCTCACGGATTCCCATTTCTCCTCATCATCTTCCCTTTCTCCCAGTATATAGGACTACTGTATACATTTGTTCAATTTCAATCATTTAAGCTATTTAGAACTGGGGGGGACAATTTGTGTTTTTCAGAATTTGGGGGGGACATGTCCCCCCCGTCCCCCCTGGGATCTGCACCCATGGTGCTGCCACTTTTTTTGCTTTATTAGTGATCCCGCTGCTGTGGCCACCAAATAAAATCTTTCTTCAGTCCTCCACCTCCCAGCTCTCCAGCTCAGTCTCAGAGAAATTCCGTTTTTTGGTTTGTTTCTCACCCGTTGCCGTGACTCACACAACGAGAGAACACTCGCATGCCGGCTTATTTATATGCAGATTGCATTCATGAGGTGATTTGCATGACCATTTATGGTTGAACTAGGGTGTGTAGAGGGCGGAATATGAGGCAAATCTGGGTGCAAACAACTCCAGGAGGTCTGTGATTTATAAAGAGAACATTGTGGGCAAGTGTGCATGCGCACGGTTTTATCAATCAGATTATTTTTTGGCGCATGCCATTTTCAGCTTTTAGGCACACGTCAACTTTTAGTATGAATCCTAAGCACTCTTTTATAAATGAGGCCCCTGCTCTGTATGTGGATATTAACAGGTCATTCTAAGGTTCTAGCGTGCCACAGATCTCCAAGTGTTGCGCGTTATAGAGTGTTATGGGCTCTTAGAAGTTACAGTTCTAGAGATGTTGTAGCTCTAGAATGGTAACAACTGTTCAATGTTAAGTTATGAGTTGTTGAATATGTTGACCCTTTAAAGGACTGGGGAGCAAGGGGGCGTAGCTGATCCATACTGCACACTGCAGTTACAAGGTCTTAAATGTTAAGGGGACTGACTCTTTTACAGCCCTGGGACAAGGACAAGTACTCATGATGCACATGCCTAGGCATGGGCATGTGTGTGCCATAAGGGCTTAATCACACAATTTTATCTCGATGACGAAAAAAAAAAAAGATATTGTTCACTCCTACCTCCAAAAATGGCTGCAATGAATGAATCAGCAGTCTAGCAACGCAGCAGGGGTGCCAACACACAGGCTCATCCTGTTTTGCTTGTTGGGTTTTTTTTTTGTGTAATGGTGATTAATAACGGTTTTGAAAGGCACTGAAAGGAAATGTCAGTGTGGTTGAACCAGAAAGAACTTAACAATATATTTTCAGTCTGGAGGTCAGATGCAAATTTTGTCATTTAATTTGGAGGACTCCAGTGGTATGTGTCTGATATCTGTGGTCTGGTGTGATTGAGTTATGACACCAACAAGAGGGCTCACAATTGTAGCGGCAAAATACTTCAGCTGAAGGGTAATAGGTCTGAGAACCACAAATATATAAACCACAACCAATCAGCAAAGTAAAATGCCAAGTTACCCACTTTCTACCCATGGTAATGATACAAATTCAAGCCACTCATCTCTTTGTACTTCTGTTTATCCAAAAATCCTTTCATGATATGCAGCAATGAACTCTGACAATAACAATAACATTTTGGATTGTAAAAAAAAGATTAAAGAATGGCGAGGGGTTTATAGTTTAGGATTAAGCTATCTAAAAATAATTCAAATGGAATTTTCCGTCTGCATCAAAGAGCAGCATGTATACAGGACATTAAATAGCAAGTTATGTCATGTATATGCAAATAACCATTACCACTGCTAACCTGGCAGTGATGGGGATTAGAAGAGGACTCACCCCTCATGATATCTATCTCTGGATGTTAGGGCAGAGTCACTGTAAACTGTTCAGCGAAGCTAGTCGTAGTCAGAGATGAGTCACAGAGCTTCAGTTCACTGATCAACACCTCCGCCTCAGCCCCCTGGCACAGCTTGACACACATACACACCCTTGTGTCAATCTGTCAGAAACAAATGGGGTGAGGTGGGGAGAATGTGCAGCGCTAGCAGTGGCGACCTCAGCCTGCACCCGCGGAGTGTACGTGTCATCATCCTGAATGCACAGACCGAGCAGTGAAATACCTAACACGCTGACATTTATTTATCTGCCTAGATATTATTGTACAGATGCATGTTTTCTTGTTTGAAGACACTGAAGATGGCTGTTGTTGATGTAACTCAGAATGCTGATTTGTTTTTTTTTGTTTTTTTGTTTTTGTTTTTTTACCAAGAGCTTAGTAAGAAGATCGATACCACTCTCATATCTATCCATTAAGTTTGGAGCTAGAGTATAGACTTTATGGAAATAATTCACATAGCCATCATGACATCACCCATTGGGTTGTGGACTCCTGTTTTAAAGTCTTAAGTCCGGCCATTGCTGTCTTGTTTTTTGAAGCTAAAAGTGACCATATGCAGATGAGAAGATGGAGCTGTAGAGGAGCAAGGGGTGGATCTGACTCAAGAGACCCTTTTACACTGCCAGATTTTCTGTGAATGCTGGGCTGTTTTGCTGGCAAGCTGCGAGCATTTAGACACACAGAGCCGGATTGGCGAGTTGGTCCGAGATGCCCATTTTCCGCCTTGTAGGGTAGACATATTGGCTAAACTCTTTTAGTTTAAAAAGACCAAGGCGGCCTTCCGCAATGGGAGGAGCTATTGAAGACTTGTGGGAGGAGCTGTTGATGATGCCGCACGTGCAACCCACTAGCGCTGGATAAATAGGAAACAGCTGATAGCAGGAATTAGTGAGCAGCTAGTAGCAAGAGGGAAACGCAAACCTGACAGATACTGTAAGGATCAGCAACTGGGGAGATGAGGAATTGCGCGCCCTCCTTGTCTTCGCAAACGAAGAGGCCATTAACCGGCAGATGACAGGAACGGTGAAGGACGGGCCAACTTAAGAGAGAATTGCCG
The DNA here is from genome assembly GCF_011397635.1 of Epinephelus fuscoguttatus. Classification (NCBI taxonomy): domain Eukaryota; kingdom Metazoa; phylum Chordata; class Actinopteri; order Perciformes; family Serranidae; genus Epinephelus; species Epinephelus fuscoguttatus. The sequence continues at coordinate 11,203,392 of NC_064761.1, read as the reverse complement.
AAGGACTGACTAGCCATGGCTTCCCTCCCACGTAAGTGTTTACGTCATACGCTGAGCTACACGTTTCGTTACTTGCTCACGCTCCCCACTGCCCTGAAAAAGGCACATTCTGGCATTTTGCTGCACTGCCCGGTTTTGTTTTTATACTGCCAATGCTGAAAAAAAAAAACACTGATTGGGCTTTCCTGTAAATTTGCACAATTCCTGTCTAAAAGTGGCTATAGACTGTGGTGACGCCTCGCAGACGGTCTGTCAGTCAAAGTGGCCACACCCTTAATTATGTGTAATTTTAAGCCTTAATAAAATGTGGTGAGTAACAGAAAAATTCACCCTTGTACAGTTGTCATGAATGGGACGAAGACTGTTTTGTTTTGTTTTTTTGTATCAGGCTGTAAACATGTTCATTTCAGCTCTAAAGTTGGGCATTTTAACAGGCAGTTTTTGGCACTTCCGCGTCGGTTTCATTTTTCAACTGTGGGGGTTGCAAGTGGGGCTACAGCCAGGAAGAGATTAGCCTAGCATAGCATTAATACTAAGGGCAGGGAGAAAAAGCTCAAAAGTTAAAAAATACATCTACCAACACTTCTTAAGCACATTTACAAGTTATGTTCTGGAACTATTTCTTGGCCAGGTGCAGTAGCTTCCTGGAGTTTCTGCTGGTTGCTTGGCAACGTTACAGTGATGATGAGCCTCCAGTCACATTTATGGGCACAGCATGCACACATTTACAATGTTCATTAATTATTCAGTGTTTAAATCTTCACTGCTGGTTGAGGACAGCGACCAAAACAGAGACTATAGGCTTACTGGTGTTAGAACAAAAACAAGATTTGTGCACAATTTTTTTTTTTTTTTTAAACCAATAACAGTTTAGTACACATCATAGACAGTACAAAAGCAATGGACTTAGTCATTGGTTTGTGCACTCCTATTTTGAAGCCTCAAATCTGGCATTTTGGCCGTGGCCATCTTGGATTTTTGGAGCCAGAAGTGAGCATATTTAGATGTTGAAGGTTGGGAGCAGCTGGGGGGAATGGGGAAATAAGCTACAGGGACCTTTTTGTGTACAAATCTGTAAACATGTTTATTTCTGCAGTAAATTTGGGCATTTTAAAATGGGGTCTATGGGGATTGACTCGCTTTTATAGCCAGCTTCAAGTGGCCATTCATTCATTTTTGGTACTTCCATGTTGGCTTCGTTTTTCAGCCCTGGAGGCTGTTGCTTTGTTTATATTCAGCATTGCTCACCAAAACAAAAAAATCCTCAAATATGCTCCGTTATATAGATTGCATTCCTTATCACATAAAAGACTTGCTGCAGCACTTCTTAATCTGTTTGCATTTGCTTGCAGTGTTTTTCTTTCCCACATTTATAGGCACATTATACATTTTATGGAATATTACCACCAATAAATTAATATGCATGGCTGCCGTCTGCAGTCAGTAGAAATGTGTAGTGCTTGTGCATTCTGATGGGTTAGCAAAGCACCCAGATGTAACACACAGACTTATTCATAAAAACACTGATTTACAATGACAGTATGTGGTCAATACTCTGCAGGATACCTTCAAGACACCAGTGTATTAATGAGTTTTAGATTCAATTATTATTCTTTATGCACACAGAAATCTGATTTGTTAATGAGACTGTGTGACTGGTATACTATGAGCCGATATTAAGCTGTTGAAGGAGTATTTTGTAGCATCTTGGGTCAAGGAAAGCAAATATACTGATATAATGATGTTAATGATAATGTTATGCAGTTGATATTGTGGGATTCAGAAATATTTGTTTCTGGGAATTAATCCATTATTTATTTGTCACATGGGATTACAGAATGTACAACTCTAATGAAATGTGATCCCATCAGTTCCTCTAACTTGTGCACTCTCATTTTGTCCTTTTTTGCCTTCTTACGTTGTCGGCTGCTGCTTTAGAATTGTCCATGTTTCTGGATGGTTCGGGTAATCTGTGGTTTCTGGTTGTGGAATAATTTAACAGTCCACACACCCTGACCTCAGCAAGATGGTTGTATGGTTGTATGGTTGCTCCTCCCACACATGTATAGCAGTGATTTACAGCAGGAACAGGACAGCACGTCACATTCCCACCATCACACCAGTTCTTATTTACCATAAAGCACAGGCCTTCTCTCCTCCACTCGCTGGAGTCCCCTGGTCTATCAGATCGGCATATAGGAAAAGAGTCTCTTGGCTGAATAGTGCTGTCCAGGATAGTTGCAGTGACACAAAGGACATTACATGTTCTGATATACCACTGGAAACTGATGCAGCATGGAGGCCATCCAGTTTATTTTCCAATGCCAGTACAATGGCAAGCAGGATGCTAGTTCAGCTGCTGCTCATCTTCTCCATCTTTCCTTGATGTTTACATCAAGCACAAAGTAGCAGGTGTTACAAACTAGTGAGTCGATCTCTGCATCCTGATGAGTGACTAGCAGCAACACTCCATCACCATCCAAAGCCGACAACAAAAAGCACCTCTAACATTTGCAAAATAGACATAAGAACATAAATTTGACACAAATCAAGCAAAGCTGATCGAGAGGGGACTGGATGCATCTGCGCCTATATCCTATGCTCACCAGCCAGTCTCCAGCTTGGTCTGTCTGTTTTTTGCATTAGCATTTTGAGTCAGCATTAAGTAAAGGGTAAAAATTACTTACCTAAGTACTGCATGGAATTCTGCATGTGGTAATTTGTATCTATATCCTGTCTACATCCTGTATATGTATATGTGTGTATGATTGTGTGTGACATGCTCATGTAGCCCAAGTAAATCTTTGCACATCCATGGCTAAAGCAGCTCCCACCATCTGGACATGAGAAGGAATTAACCTCCAACAGCTAAATCAGATTTTCACCAATACAGGAATTTCACAGGAAAACAAAGTTTTTCATTGGACTTAAAAATGATGAAAATTGTTCTGCTGCGCAGTCAGAACCTCTCTCGCTCAAACAAGCTGCAGTAATTGCAAACTAATGCCTCTTGGTGAAATTAAGCACATTTTACAGCAACACACAGATTAGTGTTTAAAGAAGATTTTAGCATGACCAATTTCATTTAGTTTGAACTGTGACATTACGGAAATCACACTTCACAAGTAACTGCTCAATGTTTTCCTCAAGCTCTTTTAGAAAGAGCCCGTACTTAGACTGGAGAAAAATGAATCATGTTCTGCCATTACTGCTGCTCCACTGCGCACCTTTATCAGCTGTGGCATTTGAATGAATGGAGAAATGGCAGTTACTATACTGAAGGCTGCTTAAGGAGACAATAATTGAGGACAAATGACATGTTTTTCAGAGAACTGTTTTTCAACAGATTGCATAGAAGCTTAATGGCACATGTTTTTTTTTTTTTTAAAAAAAATATTATTACATGCACATACACAACATCTGCAAACTCACATCAGCAGTGATGTTCAGAGGACAAGTTTGACTTTATTCCCTCCATTTCTGCTAGGTACACACACTCACAAATAAAGTTCAAAAACCATCATCTAGTTAAGCAGATGACCAACACTCACCATACTTTTTATCATGTGGAATATCATATTGGTTTATCATAGGATTACTGTCAACACTACACCTTGTGGGATATCTTTATGCCACCCTAATGAAAGAACACAGATACAGAGCGGAGGAGATGAAAGCTGCTTCTGAAAACTCCAATTAAAATATGTATGTCTTTGAAAATGTGCGCTTGCCTTTCATCACGTCTGATTCATTAAAACGACGTATGTGCTCGCTTCTGGACTCGCTTCCTTTCAACCTCAGCCCAATTATACAGCATTTCTCTCCATCACACCCTGTCCCCCCCCCTAATTTTTTCAACCAATGTATAAAAAAGGGATGGCATTTTCCCCCGTGGAATCATGCTATAGGCTAAATGTAAGTTCTACTTTGTCAAGAAGATTATTTTAGAAATGGATATCAGCTTTATGAAATGTATTTCAAAGTTCTCCTCATGGTGAGGCTCTGTGATCCTCTTTGATGCTTTGATTTCAGTTCAAGGCAGTTTTCTCTGATTGCCATGGAAATGCTTCGGTGACCTGATAAAACCAGATTCATTTCAGCCCAGAGATTTGAAACATTTGAAGCACCCCCCCCCCCACCCCCCAATTTCCAGTGCAGCTTCCATCAGCTGTATCAAATTTCAAAACCCCGCAGTCCAGGTCTTTGGAAAGATTCAATAATGTTTAATATCTGCTGCTCAGTCAGTCAGACACACTGGAATCTGAGCCGTAGAGCTCCACTGCTGCTTATATTGAAGCAGTTCAGGATTTGTTCATTGACTCTGCCCATTGTCGCCTGTTGATAAGAAATAAGGGAAATACTCCTCGTATTTTTTCCCCCTCAGTCGGCTTCATTTCCCTCCTGATGTGTTTTTCCGTGGGGATAAGAGGCCATGAATATACGCTAAGTATCCTTGAGGAAATGTGGGCAGAAAGCATGCAGTCGATCCAGTTAAGCATGAGTGGTTACTTAGGCTACTGTGCTGTGTGTGTGTGTGTGTGTGAGTGGTGTCGAAAATGAGGCACGAAACAATGAGAACAAAAAAGAAAATAAAACTTTATACCTACTCGAGGTCAGTCATCACAGGCTCTTAAGACGAGAGAACGCTTACTGTCAGACATTTCTAGGATGGAAAATCATGACAAAATTGCACAGTAATGTTTAGTCTGGGCCATTTAGACTGGCAGAAGGCAGTCACTCTACACCATAGAGATGTAAAAAATATGAATACATTATTCTGACATAAATAGATAATGTTCTATGAAAGCATTCACATTTTTGCAGTAATATTTGTCCATTAACAAAGCCTGACTGATGTTGCACATTTATTATTTTTACCTCATGATATGTGAGCACTGAGAGCAGGTGAGATAAAATTAGGGACTGCCTCAACATTGTATGCAGCCATGACAGCTCTTCAGATTTTGGTCAATAGCGATCAGGTTTTTCTTTGTTTGTTTGTTTGTTTCTAAAATGAGATCTTTATGACAGACTTATCCACACTTGTCATTTACAGGTGATCATATTGGACTGGTGTTCAAGCATCACTAACCTATCTGCATAGATTGCTGTAGTGACAACACAGATGTCAGTAATTATGTAGCAACACTGGTGGCATGGCTTTCCAATGCAGATGCAAAAGAAATGGAGGTTTCTTATTTTGCCCTTGAAACAATTGCACTGTCACAACTCCTCTGTTGCACCAGACAAACTCAGCAACACAGGATGTTGGTATATTTTCTGCTTAACACCTCCGTAACTCTGGGTTTAACACTGTCATTGTGTGTTGCATTGTGGGTGATGCAAAGGACACTTTGAAATCCAATTTGAGTGGCCAGACCACAACTGCAGAAATCCAATTGGAATTTCATTTCAAAACACCTCCAAATGTGGAGTGGATCCGATTTGCAAAAGTCATATTTTAATGTGCTTCTATTGCTGTCCAGATTTTCTAAAATCAGTCTGGGTGCAATCTGGATAAAAAAAAACAGATTTGGATTGGCAATCGGAACAAGGCCATAAGCATGTCACATCCACTGTATTTCCTGGGCCTCCTCACATATTATGCACAAACTTCCATTTTAAAGACACATTTAGCAATATGGCTCAGGACAATTTTGACTTTCCCTAACAATTTTCCCAATGTTAAAGCCTGTCATGCTATCCCACTGTCCATTTCTATATGGATCCTTAACTGTTCCACTGCTTTTGACTGTAGATTAAGATTGAACTCTTTTTAGAAGATGTGGTTGAAATACACATCATTAGTATATGTTTACTAATCCATACCGATTGAGTGCACAGTTGCCCACGTACAGTTTCACATGGTGTGTGTTTGGGATACAGGTCATAGGAAATTACAGATTAAATAGTCAACTGAACCCATTAAGAAGAGCAATGTATTCAGACAGAGTTTTTGTGAATTTGATAGTACAATGGCTTTATTGAAAGTACAGTAGTACCATTGCCAATAGTGGGATAGTTAGTGGGCTAAAACTGTACATTAGTAGTTGAGGTAGCACATTGAAAGGCAGATAGTTAAAGTGTTTATATGTTGTATTGACTTAAAAGTGGGCCGCACTGGTAGTTCACATAGGAAAAGTGCGGCTAGCCCTTGTTGCAGCAGCATACCATACCATGACTTAGTCATACCAAAAATTAGAAAAAAAAACAAAAAAAAACACTGGGTTACAGGGGCAGCCACAGCGATCGGTCGCATTTTAGCCATTTTTAAGCATTTTTCTGTTGTTATAGCGCCACCCAGTTGCCAATTAGAGTTAAATTTCTCCAGTCACCTTGAGGCGTCCTGTTCTACATATCTACCAAGTTTAGTAAAAATCGATAAGGCAGTTAGGCCTAGATAAGAAATTAGCTCTCTAGCGCCCCCATTTTGTTTGATGGGGTCAATAATGGAGGAGTCCCCTCAGATTATGTGTGGTCATATGCCTACAAAGTTGCGTGGTGATCGGTGAGATGTTATACACTTTTATGTGATGAGCCACGCCCTCTTTGGCCAACTGACGTAATATTGCTTCATTCGCATCCTCCCATGACCCTCTACCACTGTGCCAAATTTCACATGGATTGACCAAGTCAGTGAGGAGAAAAACGTGGAACAGACACACCCACAGAGAGTTTACGTTATTATATAGTAAGATATATAGTAAGCTAGTAAGTAGCTTACTATATAGTAACATATATACAGCCCATCCTTCACCATTCCGCATCTCCTCAGTTGCTCATCTTTACAGTGTCTGTCAGGTTTGAGTTTCCCTCTTGCTACTAGCTGCTCATTCCTGCTATCAGCTATTTCCTGTTTATCCACCGCCAGTGGGTCACAAGTGCAGCGTCATCAACAGCTCCTCCCACAAGTCATCAATAGCCCCTCCTGTGGCGGAAGGGCGCCTCGTTCTTTTTAAACCAAAAAGGTTCTGCCAATATGACTACCCTATGAGGTGGAAAATTGGGCACCTTGGATCAACTCCCCAATCCGCAGAAAATCTGGCAGTGTAAAAGGGGCTATAGAGACAAACAAACATTCACAATCACATTCACACCTACGGACAATTTAGAGTCACTTAACCTGTCCCCAACCTGCATGTCTTTGGACTGTGGGAGGAAGCCGGAGTACCCAGAGAAAACCTACACTGACACGGGGAGAACATGCAAACTCCACACAGAAGGGCTCCCTCCTGGGATCGAACCAGGAACCCTCTCCATTCTCAACCTCAGGTCATTATACAGCAACCCTTTGTAACACTCCACAGTGTCTGATATTGACTCTAAAGACACCCTTTAACATCTTTATGAGAGGAACCAGGCTTTCACATAACTTCAGAGTGAGAAAGTCCACGTAGGCTAGGATGGGTCATACAAAACAAAACTTACACCCAGGAGACTGCAGTTCATGTCTTGTGTGAAATCAAAATACTCTGTTTTACCGTTTGGTTAGTCTATTTTCACATCTACATATCACACGCTGGGTTTCCTGGGTGCATCTGTTGTTGATGTTTTGGGACATTGTGTCAATTCATGCCTGTAACATTGGTGTCTTTTCAAAATGCCCTTCCATTTTCAGGAAATGTATCGTTTCTGCTCAGTAGATGCATACAGTCTTTTTTTTAAAAAAAATAAACTTAAAAATGTCGGTAAAAGACTTTGTGTATCCATTCATTTCACTGTGCAATAAGTGAACACTGACCCACGGGGTGAATCTACCACCCCTCCAGCCTGCTCTATAGGAACTTTCTAGGTCCATAAATTATGTTGTTGCCTGATGGTGCTTCAGTGGTGTTAATAACTTACACCGCCTGACAGTGTAACATACCACCACAAAAGGATGCCTGTTTTTCTTCAGTGTCTGACATGGAAATCAGTTACCAAGCAGCAGTATTTGTCGTCTTTGGAATGAAAACAGGTCGGCCTTAACCTAACCATGACATTTTCATAACATTAACCACTTGTTCCAATGGGTTTCAGCTGTCTTTCACATAGAAACACTAAAGGATGCCCTGTGCGTCACTATGAGATGTTAGGCGGCGTGAGAACAGTAATGACAACAGGCTGCATACAAGCTCTGTGCACTACTGATAAAAATCTGAAGACATTTTTGTGAAACAAACTGATTCACGCAATAGTTTTTTTGTACAGATATTTTGTATGTCTAGATGGAAGTAAAGCGTTATTTTCTAAGATGTATGTTATGTCAGAGCAGAATGAGAAAAGCAAGCTCAGTTCCATTCATGCAATTTCCCTTAATTCATCTGTTGAGCTATGGCGTCATAGAAAACAATTGTGTTTTCAAATCTGTGCTCGTCTGAGATGTGTAGGTGGCTCCGCCTGACCTCACCAAGCCTCTTCTGGCCTTGATATAAAAACTGGCTATTGGCAGAAAATATGTTATCAAACATTATACTCTGGGGAATTTCCATGCCGCTTTTCCTGCTATTAAACTGTTCCAAAATCTTCAAGCCTTGTAGGAGGATGTAGAAAATGAAAAAAACAAAAAAAGAGAGAGAGAAAAGATCCCAAACACATGGCTAAAAATGCATTTCCTTTAACACAAGCATTTAGTATGTTGAACTAGATTTTAATCCTTCATGGGGAGTTCACAAAACAAGCTCTCTATTTGCCAGCAGAACACTTAGCAAGATTAAAAAGCCTCCCCTAACAGCCTTGTTGTGAGTCAGCCCTGCCTGTATTAATGTCTTTGTAGATTAGGCACAGCGAGGGGGCACGCTAGGGGTCAGTGCTAGAGGCAGGTAGTACAAGCAGATTTTTGCCCCCACCCGCTACTGGCCAACAGCTGGCTTTCCAGCGCGCCGCTGGCCCTGCTGATTAGATGAAGTACCTCAGTTTATCCTATCTACTCCCTCAACCCTGACCAAGAAGCTCAGGGAGCATGTTTATGCTCCTGCCAAAACACATACTGCAGTGAATAAAGACACGACTGCAGACGCACCTCACCCACCCCCTCCAGGTGACGACTCACACTTTCCAGTTCATCTCAGGATATACGAGACACAGAGAAAAAAGGACTGAAAATAAGAACAAAAGAGCGAGACAGGGACCAAGACAGAGAATAAACAACAAAGAGGTACGATGTATGGGGTCGCTGCTGCCATTCTCCGCTCGTTGCCCCCAGGCTTGATGTTTCAGAAATGTTGCATTGAAACCAAACAGGGATAACTAATTGTACATTTCAGATGCAAAGCCTGCCTACAGGGTAGTTTGGCAGGATTGCGTGTAAAAGGATTTATACGTGTCTGCTCCACAGAGAGAAGCCAACGCATGTGCATGCCAAACTGCATGCCTCTTCTGAGTTAGACAGAGAGAGCAAAAACAAAACAATCAAACGAGGAGCATAATACTCTCCTCTCAAAAGGCATCGCTGGGCTTGACAGGGGCTAAGTGGTGCCGCTGTGAGCATCAACCTCACGTTAAAGAATCTCCCTAATTCTTCTTAGAGACGTCACAGCGGAGAAGTAAAGACAAATCTAAGCATCATAATGTGACATCAATTCTCCAAAGGCTGGTCCTCAGATGCACGACCAAAATAGAACAAGGCAAATAATGCACACTGTAATACGTACTGTGATGTGTGTACAGGTGTTTTATCATGTGCTGCACTCATTACACTAAGAGGATATGTTGGAGCATAATCATCCTTTCTTGTCAGCCAGTAGTACAAATATAGAAAGTAATCAGAGCAGAGATCCAGAGCAAGCAAACTACCAAACAATAACATTTCCTATTTTCTTTCTAATTCTAAAGGCTTTTTAGCTTTTTTGAGTGAAACACTTTCTGCAGGCCTTGGCATGGAAAGGATGCATTTACTGTTAGTCAGTTATTTTTGCAGCAATATCATGTAACTTTACTTTTGCTCATTCTACTTGTGATGAAACCATTTAAGTCTTTATTGCAGAGTGTGTGTTTTTTTCTGCTGATTAAATTCTCACAGTGCTGCATTTAGCAAATCACTGCTGCTCTGATTACGGGGTGGGGCTACTTAATATTATGACTATGTTTACCTGCACAACATATTCCTGTATAATTCGGAATATACTCAATATTCCGGTTGTGCACGAGTCATGTAAACACGTGCATAACCCGATTAAGGTCATATTCTGCTTGGAGAATATTCCAAATAAGACCCCTGGCATATGCCTGTTTTAACCAGAATATTGTGACATGTATACACCTTAATCAGAAAAAATGCCCTGTACCGGAATGTTCAGTTACGTCTGCACATTCGATTCGCAAGGAATCCTGGGTGGTCGGTGTTGTTATGGTTATGTCAAGCGGGGAGAACAGCAGAACTGGTTTCGTACCTTTGTCCACAGACTCTGGGGGCTCTGGCTGGCATGAACGGCATAAGCTGGAAGGAAAGGTCCATAAACTCGTTCGCCTTTACTTCTCGCTCTCGTCTTTCATTGTTGAGGACAAAATGGATCAGCAGGAGTGTTGTAGTTAAGTTGTGGTGCAAAAGCGCAACTAGGACAACACAATGGAGGGGTATGTCGGAAACAAACATTACAGCTTCTGTTCATTGTGAACACACCTTCTTCTTCTTCTTCTTCTTCTTCTACTACTTCTTCTTCTTCTTCTGTATTTCCGGCAGGCGTATTGCTGCCCCCCACAGGTTGAGTGCTGCATTAAATAAGAGCGTTTCTGGTAGGCCACTAGCCCAAGGTCTTTTCTGGAATACGCCGAAACACGGGAATATGTCAATGAACATGTAAATGGAATATTCCAGTTCCTGCAGCACATATAAACACCTTATTTGGAATATTACCTTAACCAGAATATTGACCTTCATCACAATATAGTTTGCACATAAATGTAGTCTATAGCCATGTTTCCATCAGCCTGTTTAGATGCGCATCTTGAAGTATAGCGTCGGAAAATGATGGAAATGCCAAAATTCGAATTAAAATCCCCTGATTCGCACAAACTAAAATACGCTCGCTTTGGTTGATTCGAAAAAATGTTGATTCAAAAAACGGGGGATGGAAATAATTATGTTCGAATTAAGTCTGACGTAGCGCACCTCTCTCCATGGTGATATCCACACTCCGGGTCGGGAAGGCGGTAATGCATTTACAAGCTGGTTGCCAACCGCCAGAAAACGTAGAAGAAGAAGAATGCAGGACTTGTTTTGTTTCTGTTTAATGCAAACACAGGATTCATATTTCTTTTAATGCGCATTTCCCAATGATTCGATTCACTTTTGGATGGAACCATAGCTTATGTCTCACCAAGCGGCTGCTGCTCTGAGAGTGCATTTCCTGCATGGTGTCCATCTTGGTAGCGTGGTCCACAGTCTGGCTAGGTCAGTTGCTAACTTCAGACAGGTTCTTTGCCTTACACATAAATCTCATCTTGGTCTTTGTTTTCCAGCTAATTGTGAGCAAACGATGGTCTGGTGGCTCTCCTCTGCCTTTTGTCTGAGAAGCTGAATCTCCACTCCCTGGTATGTATATGCAAATCTGCATGAGTGTACTTTTAATTAAAGAGTAACTTCAAACAGGTAATTTCAATGATTTCCTGCACTTTGCAGGCAATTATATAGCAGTCTGTGCATCACTATGTTGGCCTGTTCCATATTTATCACCTCCACTTCCTGGCATAACTGCTGTTTTGTCTCCAAAGACCCAGACACACCAAACTGACTACAGAGAACTAGCTGTGAAAAAGGCCCCCCTGCTGTGTCGCCTGACGTTGCCGTGTCTCTGCCAAGAAGTTTAACACACTGCAAAGACTACAGCCAACAGCAAACTAGCACGTACATTCTGTGTCTGCGTGAGAGGAAATAACTCTCCACGCCAGCAGACGCTGGTCGTCTGGAATCCTCATTCAAAGAGGGAAACCGAAAGATCGTCTTAATGCTAGTTAGCCAGTTGGCATTTCACAACACAATTCAATGCTGAAAGAACGGAGTGTATTTCCCATGTGCCAGTGAACAATAACACAGACTTTGCAAAACATTTCTGCTGAGGAGCTCAATGGATAAAATAATCCTACCTCATAAAACAAGTTTGTTTTGGTCTCATGCCCTCTTGACTTTGGCTCTTTGTTTACTTTCCTCACATTCTTTGTCTTCATGAGTCTCCACACTGCTAAGTGATAAGTCCTTGTCCTCATATCAATTTGTTTACCTTTATTGTTTCTCTTTAGCCCCTTTTCCACCGCAGGAACTTTACTCATTTACCTGGGATTTTGAAAAACCTCAGCGCGTTTCCGCCGAAATTGCCCCCGTTAAAAAACTTTTCTCACCCCCAAATTTTCCTTGAAAAAACAGTACCTAGTAGGGCGGTAGGACTTTTCAGATTACCCAGAATGCTTGCGGGGTGGGGCTGTTTGCTGAAGAACACTGATCGGTGGAACACACACGCACCGTTCTGCACTTCCGTGTCAGTGTGTCTGCTGCTGCAAACTTTATTTCATTTCTACAAGCTTCACTTCGTTTGCATTTTGATTAAGAATGGGTATCAAAACCCGGTACTAAATTATCCCTGGGGTTACATTGTCAAAGACCATAGAAATGATAAGCGTTCACGGTATCGATTCTTGTCTGCGCTCTCTGCCGGTGCTGAACTCCTCCACACACACACACACGCACACACCCATACACTGACACAGAGCGGAAACCGGTAAACAGCTGAGCAGCCCCAGTGGAGACAAAGTGAAGATAACTTGAAAATGACTCGAGTTGACGGCAGCTACACTCGTTACTGTACGTGACGTTAAGCGAGTAAGAAGCCAATACTTTATCAATACATGTGTTCAGCAAGCATGAACATGTAAACATGTAGACAGCTATATTCAATATGATCCATCCACAGTCTCTCATCCACCGACATTAACGTTATGTCTTAAACAAGGACAGCACGCTAGTTCAGCTGATGGCGAATTGTTACTAATAAGCTCAAATGACAGCTGTCTGTATGTAGACTAACTTAGTTTGACGCTTATCATAAACTACTTTTAAACTTAGCTGCTGGCTGAGTCAATCAGCCCCTCCTTTCCCCACACCAGCATGTAACCAGCCAAGCTGGCGGAGCCAAATACAGGTCACACGCTGAATCATCTACGTCATCACGCTAATTTGAAAAATTTTCTGAAACTTTGAGGAGCAGTGGCAACGCAAACCACACAGATTACCAGGAATTCTTTTACCCAGGTAAATAAATTCCCGGTAATAAACGTTCCTGGAAATGTTGGTGGAAAAGGGGCTAATGTTGGCTTTTGTTGCATGACTGGTTTGGCTGCACCCATGCTCTCTTCAGCAGAGAGTGGTGAAGCTGTCCACTAGGACACTGGGAATGTTAATGGTGACCCCATGAAAATACAATCTAAGTATGTTTTATTTTCTTACTTTTTGTTGAGGTTGGTTTAATTGATAATATGGAGTTTGTTTTATTTTGTTTATTTGCAAAATTTCTGTCTTTCTTTTAAATATTCTCGTGTTTTGTGTCATGTTGTAAGTATTTCTTTCACGATTGTATTGATGGTTTGCATCTTGTTTGGTGACCTGTGTGCTGTCATTTTAAATAAAGGAACTGTTAACATAAAATTATCATTTACATTTTTGGTTATTTCAAACCTGTGTGACCTTTTGAGTCTTATAGGTGGTTATTCCCCAAGGTGGTGTCGTCGACAACATTTCATACTATAAAATAACTAACAGTTCAAAAGCTACAAAGCTTCACTTCAAATCTGCATTATTATTTTTTTAAGTTTTTGCTAAGGAGAATGCTGAGATTGAACCAAAACTGTGAAGCCATAAAAAGGAAACAACTTAAAAGATGCTGAAACACTTTGTAGACTTGAGAGGAACTGCAGAATAAGGTGAGAATTCTCTAGGTTCTTAACAAGGAAAAACACATTACACATTGTCACTTGAATATTAATTAATCATTCATTATGAATGCGAATATATATATATATATATATAGATATAGATATAGATATAAATATATATTGAAGAGAGTAGCTTTTAAGACTGGGAATATTTGTTTGTTTTGTATTAAACTTAACTCAGCCCCAGATATACTGTGAGCATTTTGAGCAATTTGTATGATTACTTTCTTACAATAAGCAGAGAGTAGATTTCGCTCAGATTTTAAGAACAAAACCAATGCTATGTTCTGTACAGTACAAAACTGAGTAGAAATGCTGACTGTTGTTCAACTGCACCAGAATCTAAGGCAGAGAACGGGACTGAGAATGAAAGAAAAAGAACAAAGAGAGAGGGATTAGAGTATATGTTCTCTTTGAGGACGAAAGAAATTCATTCTATGAGCACCCACAGATTTCAAACAGAGAACCACATTTCAAAGCCAATGGAAATTGATTAATGTATTCTCTTTGAAGGGTGGTAACCTGGCCAATTTGTGCCGAGGTCTACTTTCACATTCAAGCCCAGTACCGTAAAGGCATCATCATGCAGACTGAGTGAGCGCAGACTTGCTCAACACATGCGATGACATCGAATTGACTGGAGGGCAAGTATGAAGCATATGTGCATGTACCTTATATGAGCTAAAAATATCCTATTAAAGCACAGTAGTGTAGGTAAAGTAGTGTAATGAGCATCAAAATGTATGAAAGAAGCAGGTGGTTAATGTTTCTGGTTTGAATTAGAACCCCCGAGGACTAATAGCACTGATTATATGTCAGAAACATATGTGGAGGCAGTACTTAAAGGTATACTGTGCAGGAATTGTTGGCTACTGTTTGAAAACCGTATCCCCTGCTACAGTGAAAGCTACCCCCTATGCCATTTTGCCTTGCTGTATTTTTTTTTTTTCGGCGTTGCATTTGTGATTTCGTTTCATCTCTGCAGATATATACATCACCACACACTTCTAGTGGGTCATAAGTGATAATTGACGGGGATTACTTTTGTATGAGTCTATACATTGTTTTCAGGAAAATCCTGAATACTATACCTCTAAGGAATAAATGCTTCATGCAGTTTCTGTTGGTGACAGGACTGTCCTACGATCTCATTGGACTGCACTGTGCTGTATTCTGAAGAAACACTCCAAGACCACCTGAAATATTCCTTATTACCACATGAAAATGGATCATGATCATAGAATGTGTAACGAGTGATTTATAGTGTCATCTAAGTCAATGTTGCAAAACCAATTTTCAATCTCTTTTATGTATCTTATTGATCCAATGTCATGGGTTGGAATGACTGTTTGGAGGTTAGGACTTGTCTGAGTCAATAGCCTGGGACCATATAATTCCCAGTCTGTCTTTAATGTAGAGACAGTTTCTACACGATGTGATGAAGATAAATATTGTTAAAAATTTAGGATAATTTATTGCCTGAGGTCAGACAGAATTGTCAACACGTTAGTTGTAACATCTTTTCCATCTTCAGTCTGATGTTCCATCAACTCTTGACCAGCTCATGACCAACATCTAGAGTCCACACCGACGCATTGGAATGCCAACTTATTTTGCCGGAAAGAGTGGAACAGAGCTAAATAAAAACAAACAATGCAGTTGGGTGATATTGAGAAAACATGTTTGGAACAGCCTTGAGAAAAGGGTCTATCTTGTCAATAGCACTCGCCATTGTTATTACCAGTAGTGTAGTGGAGGGTATACACAGGTATACAGGGTATACACAGTTTATCCACCTATCAGCCAAAAAGCCACTGGAATATGTAGGAGAGTACACCCACTTCCTCTTTGGTAACCTGACCATCTACTGAGAAGTACACCCACCCCGTCAACTACTACTGCACCACTGGTTATTACTCACCACTGGCACAACTTGACAGTGCTTGACAAAAGATTGACAATGGTGCTAGTCCCATCTGTGGCGCTGATTGGCTAATTGTTAGCTGTTGCTTCCCGTAATGCATGGTCAGGACAAGTGGCGGCTGCTGGTCTTTCAAACAGGGGAAGCTCACTTTAAGTTTACATCATAAAATTTGTCATATTGTAGCGAGGCAGTAACTTATAAAAGGAACATTTAATTGAAGCAGTTTTTTAACCACACTCAATGCCATAGGACCACAGCAAAACACACCTCGGAGATTTTCAGATGGGTTTAACGGTGAAAATGAGCTATATCGCTTCTGGAAATAAGGAACTCCAGACGGCACTCTGTCAGAAGACTCCATTCGCAAATATCTGCATGAAACTGAGCTCCAAATGTGACAATGCCGGTGTTTATTTCAAAAGCGCTGTCAGTCACAAAGGGGTTCAGCCTTTCAGGCAATTCCTCCAATCATCATGCATACACCGAGCGTCCTCTCCCGCCTACCGCTCCATTAGGTCCCAGGGAAGCTGAGCCTCTTGGAAGTGACAATTTTGTCGCATTTATCCAATGACCATCTCGCTTTGCTGCATGAAAAAAACCTGCTCAGCGCTGTCTCATAGGAATGCCTGGAGGCTCTGCGTCCACCGTGCTGAGAATGTATGACAGGGAGGTCGCGTTTGAAAACTGGTGATAAACAGCTGATGTTTGAACATCATAGTCATGATGTTAAACACATCCTAGCGCACGTTTAATGCAATGTAAATTCTTATTTTAATGCAAATTCAATAGTGCATATTTGACCAGTTCTTCTATGAAATTTTAGGGGAAGTTCAGCCTCCCTTATTGTCTCAGAGCAATCACCCCTGGTCAGGACTATATGAGTATTAGCTGGGCATGCTAATGTGAGAGACACAACATTTTACTGCTTTAATGACCTCTGCTACAGAGGTTAGGCTTGGGGTGTTGTTGGTTTGTCTGTTTGTCACCAGATTATGTAAAAACGATTTTCTCGAAACTAGGTGGAAGGGTGTAGCGTGGGCCAAGGAAGAACCCATAAAATTTTGGAGAAGATCCAAATCACGGAGCCAATACATAATTTTTTTTATTTTTAACTTTTGTTAACATTGTGAGACAGGACATTTGGCTTTGGCAAAGGTCTGTGCTCACTTAGTGCCCTTATATCTAGTAGTATGTGTCTTACTACAGCCTCGTGAACACTGCTCCAACGTGTGGTGAATCCAAAGCTTGGCCTGCTGGGCTTTATTATGGTTGCAAAGTTATGATTCTCCAATCACTGTTTGGGGGAGGGGTTTAGCAAATCAATCAACTGCTCAAGCATTGGTTGTAGGTCTCGCATTTGAGTTTATTAGAAAAATGTGTCAAGATGAATGAGAGGAAACTATATTGTCATAGCTGGCATGTAGAGCAATGATTGGACCAAATAATCAAGCCTGACCCCACAAGAATTCCAATAGTTTCTGCCCAAGCCTGACCTGAATCAAACCGCGGCAGCAGTTTTGGGCCCGAACATAATCAAAAACCTTGAATTTCCACTGCCAAAAAAAAAAAAAAAAATTAAAACATTCATCACAAGCAAAGGGCTGACATGTTTCCTCACACCACTTCCTCTGCTACTCGAATTCAAGAGTCTGTTGTCACTTTTGGCTCGCACACTGCAGGTTGCTGTGCGTCTCCATCTAAGAGCGCACACACTGGTTCACAGCGTTGCAGCATGCAGATGATGGTTTTTCAGCTGCAAATAAAGCACATCTTTCCCACTTCTGGGCAAGCACCGATGTCACAGAGTATGTGTGACTGCGTGTGTTTGTGTACATAATGTGCATGTGTGGGTCTGCTCCTCTCCTCTTGCTTTCTTTGAGACTGTTCCTACTGATCACTCACACCTGGTCACTCAGGAAGGAAGATAGATGACCGGTGCACTGGCTGGAGGTGTGGGCTCTTTTCCAGGGTTGGGTTCCTTTTTACACAGGTGTGCAGATGACAGGACGCAGAGCAAAGAAAGACAGTAGTCGGCTGGTCGGCAGCGTGGAGAGCGCAGAGAGTAACGGCACTTAGGGTAGTGGCAGAGCAGTTGGCAGCTGCCTGATTGAGAAGGCAGCGTGACAGAGAAGTGTCCCCCAGTAACAATGGCTCTGCAACAGATCTTCACGGGGTGCACCTCTGACTAAGACAGACAGATGAGGGAGGAGGCGCTGTGGGATAGATGGAGGGGTGATGCAGGCTTTACCTCTCCTGCCAGCTAAGGGTCTCTCCTTGTTCAGTATGATTCCAGAAATGGCTAGACCTCAAGGACATAAACTGCCACTGAAACTCACATGCTTGGGTCGACTAGTTACTTTTGTTGTGATTTATTAGTTTGTCTTTGCTTTGGCCCTGTGAGCCTTTTTGTTCATAAGTTTGAAGTGTTTATTTGTTTGATTTATATTATTAGTTACCAGCAACCCAGTGCATTAAGAGGAGATGCCAGGCCGTGGCCTCGCTGTTTGTTTATTTATTGCATATATGAGGGGCATTAGTAGCCACTTTTAAAGACTGAAGATTCTGCTCTTAACGTGACCTCTCTTTGTTTCTGGATCTGGTTCGACCAGAAGGAGGACTGGCTCCTCCATCTTGGAATGTAGATTTGGTGTTCTGGTGGACAGTGGTTTTTAGACTCTAGGTTTGGACTCTTTTAATCATCTTACTATATAATGAAGAGAACTCTGTCTGTCTTTGTGTGTGTGTGTGTCTGTTCCACGTTTTTCTCCTCACTGACTTGGTCAATCCATGTGATATTTGGCACAGTGGTAGAGGGTCATGGGAGGATGCCAATGAAGCAATATTACATCAACTGGCCAAAGGGGGGCGCTATAGAAAGATTGAAAGATTGAAATTGCAAACTTTGAATGGGCATATCTCATGCCCCGTATGTCGTAGATACATGAAACTTTGCACAGAGATGCCTCTCCTCATGAGGAACACATTTGCCTCAAGAACCCATAACTTCCGGTTATATAGATTTTCAGCCATTTTGAATTTTTTGAAAAACACTTAAAATGGATCTCTTCCTAGGAAGTTTGACCGATCTGCATGAAACTCGGTGAACATAATCTAGGGACCAATATCTAAAGTTCCCTCTTGGCAAAAGTTGGAAAACTTACTAAAACTGAGCTTCTATAAGGCAATGAATATTGCGGAGGGCGTGGCCCATCACATAAAGGTGTATAACATCTCAAGGGTTTCACCGATCACCACGCAACTTTGTAGGCATATGACCACACATAATCTGAGGGGACCCCTCCATTATTGACCCCATCAAACAAAATGGGGGCGCTAGAGAGCTAATTTCTTTTCTAGGCCTAACCACTATATCAAGTTTTACTAAACTTGGCAGATATGTAGAACAGGACGCCTCAAGGTGACTGGAGAAATTTAACTCTAACTGGCAACTGGGTGGCGCTATAACAACAGAAAAATGCTTTAAAATGGCTAAAATGCGACCGATCGCTGTGGCTCCCCCTGTGGCCGAATGTTTTGTTTTTTTCTCTAATTTTTGGTATGACTAAGTCATGGTATGGTATGCTGTACTCAATGGGTAGTTTTTGTAATTCAGAGTTTTTAGTAAATTGCACATACTGAAAAGTGCTTGCTGTTTTGATCAGAGGGCTCCCCATTGAAAAAGATAGAAAGAAATATTAAATATATATTAAATATTATTATGGGTTGGGGCGTAGGTGACTTAGTGGTAGAGCAGGCGCCCCATGTACAAGGCTGTTGCCGCAGCGGCCCGGGTTCGACTCCAGCCTGTGGCCCTTTGCTGCATGTCTCTCCCTCTCTCTCTCCCCCTTTCACACTTCACTATCGTATCAATTAAAGGCAAAAATGCCCGAAAAAAATATATCTTTAAATATTATTATGGGTTGATGGCAACACAGCTTCTATATCATTCATGACGTTACACAGACTGTAAGGTCTGCACTGAAAAACAAAACAGGGAAACTGGCGTAAGCAACACATTTACTCGAATTCATCACATAACAACGTTTGGTCATAGACTTTCCACACCCAGATTCGATGTGCGAGGTACAGTGGGTGCGATGGTTGTTGACATTCTGGGTGTTGCGTCAAGTTCAGCCTGTTACATGCATTGTCTTATTACAAAATACACTTCAATTTTCACAGGAAATTCACAGTCTCTTTCAAGATAAATGCACTATGTAGGTACAGCACTGGGAACTAGCTTTTTTTTCCTTCAACAACTAACACACATGGTTGAGTTTAGGCAACAACACTGCTCTCGGTGTTTGTTGGAGTAATCCATCAACCCTCCCCGCCTCCCCTACTCAGACTTTCGGTACCTTAACTTCATTCTTGTCTGGTCGTGGCCGCTGGGCGCCTTTAAACTATAATGGCGACCGGCTGCGTATCATGCTGACATGAAGGCGTGACTTAACGTGGCTAAAGGGTGGCTTTTTTCGTTGGTGTCTGACACAGCAGAGTGAAACCGGGTTGGCGATTTGACCCCAAGCAAATTTTGACAACTACAGCCCGGCCAAGCCCTATTCAGCCAAGTTGACATGGGCAGAGAATCGAAGCTCTGCTGGCATGTTGAAAATTTTATGAAAATGCGCCCCAAGTATGCATTTGGACTCTGATATTAAACCTTGAGTTCTTTTTCTTCCTACAGTGAACTTTTTTCTATTTGACCTCAAACTGGTAAATAGGTCAAAACTACAATCAGTGTCTTGTAAGATGGGTTGCTTGTAGAGCTGAATAGACTGGATAGCAAAATAGTCAAATGCTAAAACTTAGTATCTGACCATCCTGGTGACTGTGGTGTGCCAGCACTATAACATCAAAGTGTTCAAAATCTCTACAGAGTGATTTCTTATGTAATATTGTTGAACCGAGTTATTTTTTTAAATAAACAGCAGTGCATTTTACAGTCAGTTTGCACAGTTCTTTTCTAAAAAGCATTACATACTTTGTGAAAATCAAGGCTGGACTCTCAATAATGGAGGGCAATTGACTGAAATCGTGTTGCCTACACTGAGTCAACAATATAATAAACGGGCTAATGAATGATAGTGTGAGACACATTTACTTGAATTGTCACTGAAAGAAAAATGTCATTTTCTTCGCACTGCGCACTAAATAACAGCCATTGGAAGCTTTGTACACCTAATATTTCTCATACAAGTCATTCTTTCTCTGCCAATAGAAGGCATCGACCAAACTTCATCTATCCTTGGCAGATGCTCGGCAGCTAATTTTTTTAAAATACCTTTTTCTTCTGTTAGTATTCTCATGCTGTAAATTCCCCCCCACACCTCTCTCTGTGATTACTTGTAAAGCTCATAATGAATGAAGTCTGTGATTTGGCACTAGTCATGAGATGAGATCATAAGGTGATCACAAATATGCGGCTTTCCATTTTGTGCCCTATTACCTTCCATTTCAGAAAGACCCTTGATCCTATTTGTCCGTGGCGGGGGTTATTTCATAGTGGCTGAGTGTACGATGAGGCAGCTAGGGCTGCTCATGTGTGAATACACCCCTGACAGTAGTCACAATTCAGGCACTTTTGAAAACCGCCCATAAACAACAGCGGAAGGCAAAAGATGCTTACAGAGGCAGTAAGTGCAGTCGAAGTAAAGCGCAAGTGTTGGTGGAGGAGGCAGCGGTCCATTCAGGAGAGTCCCAGGCTTTATGTTGATTCATTACTCTATTAGGCCTCATGACAGAGATAAGGACCAGCATGTTTCAAAGTGATAGCTGACCTCTGCGTTTTACCCATCCCACCGCCAACACATCCACAACGGCTGCCGTTTTTCAAACACACACAGGAGGGCAAACACCGATAAACTAATTCTCGTACCAACACACATGTGCACAAAAAAAAAAAAAACCTGAGAAGAATCCGCTGACAGAGACACCCACATGAAAACGGACACAGTGTCCATGTTTGAGGTTGCTCCTGCACATTAACGCACACAAACAAAGGCTAGCACACACATCTGTGCTTGTGTGCACAACGACAGAAGCAGCCCACATACATAAAAGACACATTTTTCACCAGCTCAATTAAATCTTAAATCTCATTTTTGGCTGCAGCATTGTGTTTTCCAAAGTAAATATCAAGTGGCAAAAAAAGGCGAAAGGAAGCTCAAACAAAATACAACATGATATATATCACAGGAAGCTCTCTCTTTGTCTAAGGAACTCACAATCAAAAGGATATTTTCCCGCTGTGTATATTAAGGCTACGTCAGAGGAGTGTGAAGTTTGCTTACAATTAAATCTGTGGGTAAGGAATTAAATTTCACTCCAAAATAATTCAAATTCAAAGCGCTATCCCATGCCTCCAACTGGGCTCACCAAAGTGCAGAGTTTCCTCATACTGCTTTGACAGTTATAATGAAACACTAACTTAATCAAGGCTGTATCATCTTTCCACTAAATGAGAGAAGGAGAGATAAAGTTCCAGGCAAAATATCATAAACAAGCACTGGGGTTATGATATGAATTAATAATAAATGCTTTGGTGGCCGCACGCTAAGAGTATGAGTAATCATGGGTCCTGGATGAGACAAGAGCAGCCTGTACGTCCTTCGAATGCACTGCTTAATTTACCACCTCAAAACCACCAGGAACAAGAAAAACTAGCACAGTCATCTTTGAAGCAATCAGACACCAAGAAATATTTGAACAAGATCCCTGCTTTGTTCTTGTATATCAGATTCACATTTGACCACACAATGGCATCAAGTGAAATGCTTTGCCTGTTCTCTGCTAAATTAAGTCGATCCAGCTTTCTTTTCAGCTCTACTGGAAACAATATGTGGTAAATCAGGCCGGTACACGCCATTTGTCAGATCTTGCATTGTCATGTTAAGCTGTGGATCATGCTGCAGTCCTCAAGACCAAGTGGGAAAAAGCTTCCCCAACTGTGGCACTGAAAAAGATAGGATTTCTGTCTCATTCACATTCAGCATCAATCAGCAGCTCAAAAAAACCCAGCAGGAATGGAATAAATACCAGCATATGTTGTCAAATACAACTAATTATTTAGCATTTTAAGTTTGTGTCGGTGCCTGGTAATGCACATTCAGTTTTCTATATCAGTCTTTATTCTAGGTGGTTGTGAGGCTGGAAGGGACGAATAGAGTTTTAGAATATTGTACTCAGGGGATATGGTGATCTATGGTGCTGCTCTTGAATGATACGTCTATAGACTACAAAATAAATGGTATTAAATGTCAATGTGCACACTGGTGGAACAACATCAGCAATGTAACAATAAATTCCATTTCTTTCAACAGCGCTTTGCAGTCTGAGCATACAACTAATTATCAGTTCAGTGTAGTTTCACTAGAATTAAAGGATAAAAGAAGTCCTGCTCTACCAAGACTCCACTGATACCAAGGTCTCTTATGCGGGGTGTAGAGGTCAGAACAGGAAGAAACTAGCATGCCGAGGAGGTAGTCAGCTGAGCTGAGCCAAGGCTGCGGCACAACGTCATGTTAGGCACAGTGGCGACGGGGCGGGCCGGGTTTGGGAGCATCCCAACACCCTGTTACAGTAGAGCCAGGGGAAAGGAGAGGTGAAAGCTAATTCAGGAGTAGGTGCATGCAAAAGTGGTAGAAGTTTGCCTCAGCAGAATGGGCATGGGCAAGCAGGGGGCCAAGACCAAGCGGGAGCGTAGTGCTGCCCGAAAAATCACCTGGACGGAATTGTGGAAAATGAAGCTACATTAATTCAAGTTCCTGGTCCAGTCAGTATATGATGTTCTCCTGAGTCGATCCAACCTGTTCACCTGGGGCTTGTTGGACTCACCTGCTTGCCAACTCTGCCAGAAGAGGGGGTCAATGGAGCGCATTCTCAGCTACTGTCCAAAGGCCTTGGGAGAGTGGCAGTACCAGTGGTGCCACGACTTGGTTCTGCGGGCAGTAGCAGACACCATCTGCACTGGCATCCGCTTTAACAAGCGGCAACACCCTTTAAAAATTCTCCATCTCTTTTGTGCGTGCCGGGGAGAAGCCTCAACCCCGACTGAAGGCCACGGGCGGGCTGCTCTCAACAGCAAGAGACTGGCAGGTCTTGGTCGATCTAGGTCGGCAGCTGAAGTTCTTTAACACCATCACAGGCACCACACTCAGGCCTGATATGGTCTCAATGTCTGAGGCAACCAAGCAAGCGGTGTTGCTGGAGTTACTGTTCCCTGGGAAGACAAGATGGACGAGGCTCAAGAGAGAAAGAGAGCCAAATATGCATCTCTGGGGGGAGAGTGTTGAGGGCTGGGGTGGAGGGCCTGCTGTGAGCCTGTCGAAGTGGGCTGTAGAGGCTTTGCAGGGCAATCTCTACACCGGGTCCTGGGACTCTTAGGGATCTACGGACAGCAGGGATGAAGAGCCATCAAGGACATCTTGCAAGCCACTGAAAAGGATTCCCGTTGGCTTTGGATTAAGAGGGGTGATGAGTGGCAGTGTGCTTCCTGGACAAAAGTCTGGGCCTGGTCATCCCTGGCTGGGTTGCTCGGTTGAGGGTGTCTGATGTGAAGACCCAAAACACCCGATGACCCTGGGTTCATCACTGACAAGGTGTCCAGGTTGCACCGCAAGGTTTATCACATGACTGCCATTTTTCAGCATTAACTTCATCTATCCAAATTTGGGGGATCAAGTGACATAAACAACATCTTTTTATCGTGCTCTCTGTGTTTCTGGGGGCTGCTTCAAAATCTGCTGTTATTGTGCGAAATGGTGATGTCACTGGTGCTTGTAAGAACTATAAGGTATTTCTTTGGTGTTGGTGATTTTTGGAACAGTGGACTAAGCAGCCATGATGGTTTTAGTGAGTTCTGTTTTGTTGGTGTTGAGTTTGAATTAAATATTTGAATAGATCAGTTGTTGGGCTAACTGTGGCTGGTTGGAAAATCACTGCAATAATGGCTGTGCAAGAAGGAAAACTCAGAAAAACAGCTTTTCTATCAATACAGCACGCACTGAGGACTTAACTGCTTTGATTGACTGCATCTACCATCAACACTGATTTGGTATCCATTTAAAATGTGGCAGATTTCTCCTTTAACCAGTAAACAGACAAAACTCAAGACAATTACACAAAATGATCAACAATAAAAAGAATATATATTAATAATAGTAGTAGTAATTGAATCACTCTAACTGCAATATCCTCCTGCCCTCAGATAGTACCTATCTAACCTCAAACACAGCTGTAAAATCTAATATATATTTAGATTGCTTCTCCCCAATTTCTCTTCAAGAATTGACTGCAGTGATTTCTTCATCCAAATCATCAACGTGTCTCTTAGACCCCATCCCAACTAGGCTACTTAAGGAGGTCTTACCTATAGTTAACACTCATATATTAGATATGATCAATATATCCTTATTAACAGGTTATGTACCACAGTCTTTTAAGGTAGCTGTAATTAAACCTCTACTAAAAAAGCCCACCCTGGATCCAGAGGTGTTAGCCAACTATAGACCAATATCTAATCTTCCCTTTATGTCAAAGATCCTTGAGAAAGTAGTCCCAGACCAGCTGTGTGATTTTCTCCAGGATAATAATTTATTTGAGGAATTTCAGTCAGGATTTAGAGTGCATCATAGCACTGAGACAGCTCTAGTTAAAATTACAAATGACCTTCTGATTGCTTCAGACAAAGGACTCGTCTCTGTACTTGTTTTATTAGATCTTAGTGCGTTTGACACAATTGACCATCAAATTCTGCTGCAGAGACTGGATCACTTAATTGGCTTAAAAGGTTCAGCACTAAGCTGGTTTAAATCTTATTTATCTGATCGTTGTCAATTTGTTGGCGTTAGCAATGAACCATCCTTACGTACTAAAGTTTGTTTTTGAGTTCCCCAAGGTTCTGTGCTCGGACCAATCCTGTTTACTCTATATATGCTTCCGTTAGGTAACATCATTAGAAATCACTCTATAAATTTCCATTGTTATGCGGATGATACTCAGTTGTATTTATCAATGAAGCCAGAAGAAAGCAATCAATTAACTAAACTCCATAATTGCCTTAAAGACATAAAAACTTGGATGAGCACCAATTTCCTGATGTTAAATTCAGACAAAACTGAAGTTATTGTTCTTGGCCCCAAACAACTCAGAGACTCTTTATCTGATGACATAGTTTCTCTAGATGGCATTGCTCTGGCCCCTGCCACTACCGTAAGAAACCTCGGAGTAACATTTGATCAAGATTTGTCTTTTAATTCTCATTTAAAGCAAACCTCACGGACTGCATTTTTCATCTGCGTAATATTGCGAAAATTAGGCCTATCCTGACCCGAAAAGATGCAGAAAAATTGGTCCACGCTTTTGTTACCTCAAGGCTGGATTACTGTAACTCTCTATTATCAGGTAGCTCTAGTAAGTCCTTAAAAACTCTCCAGCTAATTCAGAATGCAGCACGTGTACTAACAGGAAATAATAAACGCGATCATATATCTCCTGTTTTAGCTTCTCTGCACTGGCTCCTGTAAAATCCAGAATTGAATTTAAAATCCTACTGTTAACTTATAAAGCTCTAAATGGTCAAGCTCCATCATATCTTAGAGAGCTCATAGTGCCATATTATCCCACCAGAACACTGCGCTCTGAGAACGCAGGGTTACTCGTGGTCCCTAAAGTCTCCAAAAGTAGATCAGGAGCCAGAGCCTTTAGCTATCAGGCTCCTCTCCTGTGGAATCATCTTCCTGTTACGGTCCGGGAGGCAGACACCGTCTCCACATTTAAGACTAGACTTAAGACTTTCCTCTTTGATAAAGCTTATAGTTAGGGCTGGCTCAGGCTTGTCCTGTACCAGCCCTTAGTTAAACTGACTTAGGCCTAGTCTGCCGGAGGACCCCTCTATAATACACCGGGCCCCTTCTCTCCTTCTCTCTCTCTCGTATCCTATTACTGCATCTAGCTAACCCGGCCATTCTGGATGTCACTAACTCGGCTTCTTCTCCGGAGCCTTTGTGCTCCACTGTCTCTCAGATTAACTCATATCACAGCGGTGCCTGGACAGCGTGACGTGTGTGGTTGTGCTGCTGCCGTGGTCCCGCCAGATGCCTCCTGCTGCTGCTGCCATCATTAGTCATTAGTCATACTTCTTCTGTTATTATACACATATGATTATTGTCACACATGTATACTGCCAGGTATTAATACATACTTTCAACATATTGTACCGCAGTAACCAGAACTATAACTATAATATTATTACTTCCATTAATGTTGTTGTAAGATACTGTCATTACCTGCATATCTCTCTCTCGCTCTCTCTCTCTCTCCCTCTCTCTCTCTCTCTCTCTCTCTCTCTCTCTCTCTCTCTCCCTGTGTCATATGGATTACTGTTAATTTATCATGTTGATCTGTTCTGTACGACATCTATTGCACGTCTGTCCGTCCTGGAAGAGGGATCCCTCCTCAGTTGCTCTTCCTGAGGTTTCTACCGTTTTTTTTTCCCCCGTTAAAGGGGTTTTTTTGGGGAGTTTTTCCTTATCCGCTGTGAGGGTCTTAAGGACAGAGGGATGTCGTATGCTGTAAAGCCCTGTGAGGCAAATTGTGATTTGTGATATTGGGCTTTATAAATAAAATTGATTGATTGATTGAATTGATATCTGCACTTTAAAACAAATGTGGGCCAGAGGGGGCGGGGGTGGCAATGGCCACCTTCCCTACTTCTGGTCCCCTTGCTCGGACCACACCCATCTGCAAACTCGACCTTCATTTTGATGTTTCACATTTCATGACTCCATCCTGCATACACCACTGCACCACAGACAGACATGAACACCTGCAAAATACACACACACACACACACACACACACACACACAAACAAAGTAAAACAATACCTGCCGCAGGTGCAACAAGCATTATTAAGCCCCAGACATTACTGTAAATAACCTGCCACTCCTTATAGAATCAACAGAAGAATAAAACATCACCAAAGCAGGAAATAAAGATAAGTAATGTTTAAAGCAATATAAAATCCAGAGCAGCTGCAGCCACAAACACACATATTAAAAAACAAAAGCTGTTTAGTTTGAAGACATTGAAAACGTGCACCCACAACACTGCTTGTTGATGAATGTGTTGTTGTACTCCTCTGTATAAATAGAATTCTGCATGTCTCCGGCACTGCAAAGTCCTCCACAGTGTTCAACATTTCTGGGTAGCACTTTATAATACAGCCCGTGTTTTACGACGTAACTCCCCATGTCTTACGGCGTAACTTCCCGTGTCTGACGGCCTAACTCCCCATGTCTTACGACGTAACTCCCCGTGTCTTATGGCATAACTTCCCGTGTCTTACGGCATAACTTCCCGTGTCTTACGGCGTAACTCCCCGTGTCTTACGGCATAACTTCCCGTGTCTTACCATATACTTATTGGGACTTTCATGGTAACTCTCTGACATCTGGCATTTTAGAGGAACCTGTTGTGTAGTTTCGCTTGTCTTACAGTAGACCTGCCGGGGTCTTACAGTGGAACTGCTACTGTCTTATGCTGTCACTCCCAGTGTCTTATAATGGAACTTCATGCGTCTTACCTTGCACTTACTGGGACTTCCCGGGTGACTCTCTGACATCTACCATGACATTTTGGGGGAGCCTATATGGTTTAGTTTCACTTATGACTTACAGTGTAACTCGCTATGTCTTACAGTAAAACGTCTTACAGTCCAACTCCTGATGTCTTACCATGTAGGCCTATTTATTAAAACTTATAACTATAAAATCAGATATGATTTACAGTTTTAAAATACCACGAAAATCATACTGCAATATGTAACCTGTTTAATCACACAATGACAACTTCAGAGTTATAAAATATCTTTATTCTTTACCACGCAGACACCTGGTACTTACATGCTAAGTGCCCAAGACTTCCCCTGTAAGTACCAGGGACCGGGCTGTATTGTAAAGTGCACACTGTTCACCCTTCCTTACCATGCAGGTACCTAGTACTTACACTCTAAGCACCCGAGACTTCTGCTGTACCTACCAGGGACTTTCCCTGTAATTACCAGAGACCTACACTGTACTTATCAGGGACTGGGCTGTATTGTAAAGTGCACACTGTTCGCCCTTCCTTACCATGCAGGTACCTGGTACTTACACTCTAAGCACCCGAGACTGTTTATTTCCCAGTATGCACTTTGCCTGGTACCAGGTACCTGCATGGTAAGGAAGGGTGAACAGTGTGCAATTTATAATACAGCCCGATCCATGATAAGTACAGTGTAGGTCTATGGTAATTACAGGGAAAGTCCCTTTTAGGTACTGCAGAAGTCTCGGGTGCTTATAGTGTAAGTACCAGGTACCTGCATGGTAAGGAATGGTGAACAGTGTGCACTTTAAAATACAACCCGCTCCCTGGTACTTACAGGAAGTCTTGGGCACTTAGCATGTAAGTACCAGGTGTCTGCGTGGTAAAGAATAAAGATATTTTATAACTCTGAAGTTGTCATTGTGTGATTAAACAGGTTACATATTGCAGTATGATTTTCGTGTATTTTAAAACTGTAAATCATATCTGATTTTATAGTTATAAGTTTTAATAAGTAGGCCTACATGGTAAGACAAAAGGAGTTGGACTGTAAGACGTTTTACTGTAAGACATAGCGAGTTACACTGTAAGTCATAAGTGAAACTAAACCATATAGGCTCCCCCAAAATGTCATGGTAGATGTCAGAGAGTCACCCGGGAAGTCCCAGTAAGTGCAAGGTAAGACGCATGAAGTTCCATTATAAGACACTGGGAGTGACAGCATAAGACAGTAGCAGTTCCACTGTAAGACCCCGGCAGGTCTTAGAGGAGTTACGCCGTAAGACACAGGAAGTTACGCCGTAAGACACGGGGAGTTACGTCGTAAAACACGGGCTGTATTATAAAGTGCTACCCATTTCTGCTAGTATCCTCAATCTAAAACCAGTTTGCTCAGCTTCTCTGTCCCAGTAAAACCAGTCCACATGGCCTCTCTGTCCCACTCACACACCTCACTAAAGATAAAAGTTTCTCTGAAAATGGAGAAGTCACTGCTGGAGGATCCATCATAAGTATTTAGCATGTTTTCCAGACCCAGGACTGGGTCACGCAACATCTTCAGTTTGTTTGATTGGTACTTTAAACCAGTGATTAATTAAGGTAGATGCAACCGTTTTTGTATTCCACTTAGGCTAGGTGCACTTTTGAATATCCCTATTTTATGTGGTTGTTACTTTTCAGATGTACAATAAACAAACAAGTATACGATAATCATATAAAATGGGCTGCTTTGTATTGTTAAAGATTGAATTGGTGGTTTCCAATCTTTTTGGCTTGTGGCTCCTTACAAATGTGCATATGAAAATGGGGCCCCTTGTCACTGGTTTTGGATATCTATGAGTTTGTTTCACCAAAGAGAAATGTCCCCTCTCAAAATGAATAAAAATTCATGTAGCAGAACTTTGTTTTACATATTTCCTACCACTTTTGCCCTCTCATGACACCCTAGATTTATTTTGATACCAGAGCTGGATCAAGGCATTAACTGAAATAACCCAGTATCAAACCTCTCCAGTCAAATGATAATTCCATTTAATCATTTTGCTCCCATTTCTGAAAAAAAAAAAAAAGACAAAAAATGTGTACAGTTGTGTTGGCAGCCACTCACTGCTGCAGCTGCAAACCATACAGTCTGTGGTGGGGTGAACTGAACGCAATGCATTCGATGGAGTTGGTAGTTCAGCGTGCTGAGATGCTACCAAATGAGTGGTGGTGTCATTATATGCAACTGTATTTTTCCATTCTCATGATGGTTGTCGAATGGAGCAGGAAAAAAGGTATCAAATGAAGTACTCTATTGGTATTGGCATCCATTCAGGGGTACTGGTATTGTAATTGTTTTTCAACGATACCCAGCCCTACTTGTTACACTTTGATATTTCAACTTCTTTTAGCTTCATATTGTAATACACTATTGCTCTAAGCATCTACAGCAATCAGACTTTTAAAGGTCAGTTTAGCCAAATTACAAAAAAAAAAAACCCAAAAAACACTTTCTTACTTCTAGTGTTGTAATGCAGATAGTTTGGGTTTTATACGCCAAGGTTTTGAGATAGCCATCTCTAAATTTCTGCTGCCACCTCAGTATAATGGAGGCATTTCATTTGTGATGGTACAATAATTGAAAAAATACAGTTGTATACAAACCAACAGCAGTCTGACTTTCCAATATCACAGTTCTTCTGGATAACCCACAGAGGTCTCTGTAAACAGATTCTATTGGATTTTTTTCCCCATTAAAAAGAGTCTGTGGTTTGTCCAGAGCAATGGAGAGACTGCTCAGCACATCAAACTAAAACTATCTGCATGGCTAGATACCACTAGCTTTTTTGAAATGGGTGAATTGACCCTTTAAGCCTGATCATTTTTACCAATATGAGATAGAAACGTTCATCTATGAAATATTCCACATGAAACTCTTAAAAAACTGCAGTTTCAACACATTTACCAGCACATACTATGCAATATGGAAATATGTTTAGACAATTTGACAGTTACAGGAATGACATTTGGGGAATTGAAAAGGATAAAGCAGTGTTTGAGCCACATCCAGTTTCAGTGGTGCTTACATTATCAGGAATATACAGGTACACAGTGCATCATGCTGGATGCTTCCATCTCCACCATCCCTGAAGATCTATAGAGGCTATCTTTCCAAACCAGGCCTGCTCTGTCAGCTGAACACCATTTGCCAATACAAACATTTAAGTAGATTTGCAATATAGAGGAATGACCCCACCAGAAAACCAGTGCATTGATCTCTTATCTGTGTGGTATCTGGTACTGTAGACAGTGGGCGGTTTGTTAATTTTTAACGACCCCCACTTCTCCCCGGTGAGTTTGGTCTGTGGGTTTGCTGAACCAGTGCTACAAATACTTCAAAGTTAAAGTTGAAACGCTCCATCAAAACTGAATAATTCTCACTAATTTATTGGTTATACGTCTGGGTCTGGATAGGAGAGCATCTGGGTCCACACCCAGGGCATGGAGAGGGATGGAGTGGGATGGCAGGTTAACAAGTGGGATGTACAAACAAGGATGATTCTCCTTCAAATTGCTTACTGACTGTAGGTTAGAAACTGAGCTGAATCGTGGCACAATATTGGTTCAGCAACTGATCCTGAGCCTCAAAAGACCCCAAAGGCTCCAGTTCATCTTGTCATTTAGAATAAACTGTATGTCCAACCAAGAAATGCAACACAGTCTCAGCAGTTCAGATAACAGACCACAAACAGTGGCCACAAGAAATGCTTGTCACTGATGGACTGGCAATTCCATCCATTCAGTGGTTCAACCACCATCAGTAATCAGTGCACAGTTAAGCAATAAGCATTGCTACCACCCAATCCACCAACCTTTTATCTGTGTCCACAGCAGACAAACTACACCAACATCTATGGTAAGTTAACAATGTGACTTTAGCTAGCACAGATGTTTTTATTTGTAGCCTGTTATGCCCACTTTTCTCTGGCTATGTCATCTTTGTGAGCAACATCATTTTTGTTACAGTGTAGCTCGGTTTACAGTGAGTAACTAGGCTCCACAGGTGACAACAGCTAATGGTTGCCAAACTATTCTACTAAATGTCGCTATTACATTCTCGACACAATGTAGCATTTCATGCCTGTTTCACAAACTGCATGTCTGTTTACTTTCTGTCAGCTTTGGAGTTCACCTCTGACCTTTGTGATCACAGTGCTGTTTCATCCTGGATTCGTTACTTCACTTTTGACAATTAGCTTTGTATATATGTACTAACAGTATCAAATTACAGTATCAAGCAGATACAGATACGTGCTTCTAGCCATGTGACAAATGTAGCCTGTTAACTCACCTTTTAGCTCTGTTTTGGTTGTCACCAGATTGTTGGGGTAACATATGACTGTAGCTGCTAAATGCTCAGTTTACTAGCTAATCGCTAACTTTGTGCGTTGTTTGGAGTCGGGCAGGTAGCGTGTACAGTGGGTTTTGAAAACAATTACAGCACTCCAGCGGCACTTCTTCAGCACTCACTGCTCTCCATGTGTTTACACAGACTGATTACTAGGCTATTAATAAAAAGGCAGCCTAATGCAATTTGTGATAATGCCGCTGAAAGGAAAAGTATCTGGCCATTTCTTTGTGTTGCTGATAGTTATAATCCACCTTAATGATGGACTGGGCGCTTAACTGATTTTGTACTTCTTAAATGGATTGCACAAACAATCATCTCATGACAAAAAACATTGCGTTTTAACAATCTACAGTTTATATATTTACAGAGACAAAAGATGTCTAGAAAGAAAATTCCCGTCGTTGCAGATGACACTTCTATCCACTCGTTCACAGGGAGGTCAGAGGTCATTTTGCAGCAGCTGGTATGTACTCAGTCACTTGGCTGAGGAGTCTGGTGGTCAGGTGTCTGGTGGCCCACACACAGCCTTGAGGCTGAGTTGTGTGGTTGATGGACAGCCTCTCCAACTACTCCACCTTCCTGCCTTCCTCCTACACACTATCTCTTTAAAGCATATTAATATACGACTAATTGGATGGTGTTATGGCACATATTATAATCTAATGGATGCATTATGTAATGGATTAGATCGTTATCTGTTTGTAGGAGCCAGTGAAGCATGTAGTTGGTAAATTGTTAACACATTAGATATACTCTGATGTCATATTCAGCCTTAAGCCAGCCAGATACATACATTTGTATTATTTAACCCACATGGCAGCATACATAGTTTGTTGCTTGACTGTAAAACTATCCACAGGAGCGTGTCCTAAATTAACACCCCTTCCAGTGAGTTTAGGTTTAAGAAATGAATTGTGGCATGGGTTAGAATAAATGCGTTTGTTTGGTACCTTAACTTATGTACATACGTAACATCACATCACATCACTACTTAACATACTTAATGTTACATGGCACAATGACGTGACATTAAGTCTATGATGTGACAATATGTATTAAAATATTTAAGTGAAAATAGCTCAATGTTGACTTTTGGTTTCACATTGGACACAAGCAGGGGTCTCCTGGGTCAAAGTCCTGTGCTTGATTGATCCATCCATACACACTGGCCTCCTCCCTATGCTCTTTTCCTATGCTACTGCTTAGCTGCTTGTGCAAACTTTAGGGGAGGATGGTCTCTATCATGTAAAGACAAAAAGAAAATCCAGATTTGATTAAGAGGAATAAGAGCCAATACTAAGACATGTCTTTTAGTATTTTATTCAACAGCAGCTCTGGTTCCCAAATATATCTACTCGATATTCCCTCATTTCTTGTTCTGACCTGCTTTGTGAACAAGATTGTCAAGATTGGACTTTTGAGATTTTGAGATTATGCTGCTGACAATGACAACAAAGTCCCAGTATTATGTTTCTCCCTGCTTTCCTTCTCCCTGCTTTATTTCACTTGTATGAGCACTGCGTGTGGACTGCATTTCTGTTGAATTCAAATTAAAACAGGAGCCATATCATGTATTTGTTTTTTCATGACCGGGTCACATGAAGTAGCCTCTGTTCTTTATTCTCTCATCACATTTAAATAACCCTCCATGTTAATCACTTACTACAGCTTTTTGTCATGTCACTACGGTTCTTGATATTTGATTGATTATAAGATCACGTCACAGTATTCTCTTGCCCTAAAAGGCATGTAATGCATCCCTCGTAACTGTCCACACGACTTCCTGCTTTCACCTCAAGCTCCTCTTGTTTACATTGCTCATTTGTACATTGTGGCTGGATCTCAGACTGTCTGACCACATCTATATCTGGCAGTGACGATCGTACAGCTCAGGCTCTCCTAAGCCCAGGCTATAACAAGTATGTCCAGGCGTGTGTGGATACAGTTTAGATGGATTTAAGCATGGAATTAAAATGCGTTGCCTGTATACAGGCTGAAATCAGATTTCTCTTTCTTGTGAGGGACACAGACAACCGTGCATGTGTGCTGGCTATCATTCTTCTTTCTCTATCCATTGACAGTAAACGCAGCGCTGGTTGTTGCCCATCTGCAAGAATCCAGACAATTCATTTTGACAGGCATGCTACTACCCAAACTGCCTGCCAACTGTTTGAATTACATGCATTTTCTTATTGGATCTGCTCAGGAAAATGTATTTACATATGGATCTGACATATATTACATTTTCACTTTGTCATTAATGTGGTCGAATGCATCTCTTGGAGGCATTTTTTTTATAATTACATACTCCTTTCAGGCAGCATCTGTGACTCATGCAAACTGTTATTTTTTTAATTAATGAACACGTGCACATACATCATTAAACTGTGTTGACTGCAGGTGCAAAGCTAGTCGCTATCAGCAAAACGCATTTTTTCCCACATAATAGCCAGTGTGCCCTGTTATGATTTGAATGATAAGTCACATTTAAACCTGTGTAATTTGCGCCATAATTAGCTCCCAAGATAGTATGAAACATAGTGAATCACTGCTTCATGCTCTGTAAGCTGTCCTGTGCTATAACAGATCTGACCCCCGATTTTTGTTCATTGAACAGCAAAGTCTGAGAACAAAGACAAAGATATTCACAGAGACATCCCTGCCTGCACTTGAGGCTCTGCCACAGGATATTGCGACTGCACTCTTTAAGAGAAGCAATAACAGCTCGCATGTCATCTGAGACTGCATTTCTTAAAAGGTGTAGCGAGATAACCAACCTTTCCTTCCTCCTGCAGTGTCTGAGAGAAAAAGAGGAAGTTAAGTACAGAACAACTTGAGAAAAATGTGCTTTAGAAAGAATTAGAACAAAGAAAAAAACCACAGACTTATAAAACGGGTGAGCTCCCAGCGTGAATAGGTAGATATAACTGCATTATTTGCCATGTCAGTTAGCATTTCTTTGCAGAACTTGCCAATATGGCGAACTGACCATGACTGAAAGCATAGAAATTAGAAATTATTCAAATGTGAAAGGGTTTCCAGGTTGCTATATATGCAAATGTCGGCCCATTTGTGTTTGAACGTATTGCTTTGCATAGAAAAGAAACTGGGCTGTCCTTTCATACTTTTTAGAAGTGTTGAAACAAAACAAAAAAAATGCAAAAAAGGAATGTGGTCTCTGTCTTTATTTGCTTTTTTCCACACTAGTCCCATCTTGTGAATAGCACCTCACTTCCTGCCAAAGCATGCACATGTTTTTATTGACTTTTCACTTGAAGGCACGGGTGTTTAAATTTTGTGAGATAAAAGGAGATCACATTACAGGAGCTGTAATCTGCTTTATAAAAATGACTGCAGAGGCACCAGTAAGACATTCAAGGAAAGTAATAAAGTATGGGTTTGTGCATGTGTGCATATTTGTTTATTTTACATGAGGACATCTGTGTATATGTGTAGTGTCTGTGTGCAGGGGACTGGGTTTCTCTGAGTTCCAGCAGGAGAGGCAGACGTGGTGTTCTAAGATACTCCCCGAGCACAGGCAATTAATGATGACAATTTGAATTTTGATTCGCTGGTCTTTGCCGAGGCAGCCGGGCCAGACGAGTTGAGGAAGTCACCTATCTAATAGATGCCACATGATATTAATGTACAGAGGCGCGCCGCCTCTAACCTGGCAGCCTCGGGAAATCAATCACCACCCCAGCATTACTTTCTTTTGACAAATATGCTCTCACTGGCCAGGTAGCCGAGCTAATGGCCTCCAAAGTATATCTGTCAAAGACACAGCTCCTATTAATTATTCAGTCACCTGTGCTCCTATGCTGTGGTGCTACCTTACAATATTTACAGTGCTGCAAGAGGCCGCTCTCCCACTGGCACACTGTCCCTGAAGTGGCGAGCTGCTTTTTGCATGAGCCATAATTCCATCTGCTCCACTTCTACTGCGGGAGGGAAAGAGACAAGCTGCTTTCATCGCTTATCAAGAAGCACGGCGGTCTCTGGAGTTGCATGAGTGTAAACATGACTGAAGGCTGATGAAGGGTTCCCATTGTGTTTAAGTCATTAATGAGGCAGGTAGGGTTTCATCATCACGCTGTAGTGGAGGGAGAGAGTCAGTGCTGTCAAGGACCTCGAGTGTTGTTGTTTTTTTTGTCTCGTTAGTCTAGATGTGAAAGCATGCTAAATATAGTTGGTAATCATGTGTGAATAATGATGCATTACTAATGTGACAAACAGGGCAAAAATGTGTTTTAAAATGGTTGTGTCCAGAGAGAAACATCGCAGGCAGGGTTAAACAAAGAGCACAATGGTGGCAAATCCAGCTGTTACCAGACAACCACTGGCCACCATGCTCTTACGGAGGAGTTAAATCCCCTTTTTTTCCGCCCACAGAGGGGGAGCAGGGTGGTTGGCTTGAAGGAGGGGAAGATGAGGGAGGGAAGGGAGTGATGCTGCATTCATGTGAATGTGGGAAAAGTGGGAGGAATGAGTTTCCTTTTTGGAAATACCATCCACTTTTGCTTCCAGTTGGAAGACACGGCTTGCATTTTTTTTTCTTCTTATTTTCTTATTTATTCTCTGAATAGACCTCCATAGTTTTACTGCTCTGCTGAATTTTCACATTATAATCCCCAATCTGCAGTCAGATGTTTGTGATCATTAACCCATCGTCACATTTTCATTATATTCCCAGTCACAGGAAAACAATGCCTTTTTGGACATGGACATAAAGCAATAAACACTGACTTATTCTTTCTGTTTTATAAGCCAAAACTCTGCAAAACAAGACATAAGATCTTTGTCAGGTTGCTTCATCTTCCTCTTTTGTTTTGACATGTTACTTAATGTGACAGTCAACAATCAAGTATCAGTTAGTAATCAGCTTTGACAGACAGCTTCAAATAAATACATGACCACCTACCAAAAGTATGTAGAAGCACCACACCTATATGTCTGTTAAACATACTCCAAGGATTAAGCTGCTGCTACTCATCTAGGAAAGTTTCCAGCAGTGTCTGGGACCTGTGCAGCAGAGATTTGCTCCCATTCAGCCTCAGTAGCATTAGTGAGGTCAGCCACTGATGTCGGGCGATAAGGCCTGACTTGCAGTCAAGATTCCAGATCATCCAGAAGGTGCTCTGTTTAGGCAGGACGAGTTTTTCCACACTAAACGCCACTGTCTTGGCTTTGTGCATAGGGGCATTATCATGTTGAAACAGGAAAGGGCCTCGCCCAAACTGAGGCAACAAAGTAGGAAGCACAAATCATTGTTTGCTGTACGAGTAAGATTTTCCCTCATTAAAACTCCTAACCATTAAAAACTGCCTCAGACCAAAAATACTCAAAGGTATATAGACAAGTTTGTCCATATGGCATATGGCTATACATACAGTGTAAAATGGTGAATCACTGCTCAGTTTTCTACTCAAATTGCAACTTGTAATTAAATATATGTAATTTTAAAGCCACAGTTCTGAATTTGTATCAGTGACATTATCCTTGTTTTTGTTAGTGCTTATCTAAAAACTGTTTTGTATGGTTGTGCCGCATCATATTGTATCGTAATTATCTTACTGCATGGTATAGTATTGCATTGTGACGTGTCGTAGGGTATGGTATGGTGTATGAAAGCTTTCATGGAGGCTTATAGTTTCATGAGGGTAAGTTTTACAATTTTATTGTAGCGTAAAAATATGGTATACAAAAAAGGAAAATGAATGTCTTTTACAAAGCTATGGAAGCTGAGAACAAGTGTGCATGCTGTTATTATTATTTTTTATTGCTGTTATCTTGAGATTACAAATCTTGATTTCTCATGATAGAGGGAACATTTCTGTTGATTCTTGACAAAAGGCAGATTTCCCAGGATAAGGGAATTTATCACTGGGTTATTATGGAGAACTCAATAATGAGTGTCTGGTTCATTTGACTACCCCTGATTTCAACCTACAAGATCACCATCATGATTGTTGGGGTCCTGTTAGAACTTGATTGAAATAAATTCCCGAACAGTAATGGGTACTTCTTGATGTGGCTTTTTCAGCTTACATAAGTTGCTACAGTTGTGAAATTGTCACCATCTATACATGCTGGCATGGCACTCCCGATCTCTGATAACCATTATGAATAATAAAAGGAAACAACCTTTTTGTTTCTTGTTAGTGCAGGTTGATTATCACCTCTAACTTAAGATAACATCCGTTTACACAAGATAGCAAAATGAATAACTTGTGATTCTGAGATAACGGCATTAAAAAAAATGCAAGTGTGGCTCTACATGGCTTCTATAGAAAACACATTGTACTAGGAAACATAACATTAAAAAATCTCTAAAACAAATATTTCTAGAGGCTCTTAAATGTTTTATGAGTCCCTTCTTGTACAATAAGATTTAGAAAATATACTGTACCTTTTTCATTGCTGTATCCAAACATAAAAACTCCCATTTAATTTAATCACCCTCAAACTTTAATAATTTTTTTCTCTAAATGTGTCCAGTAATAATAGCCTGGAACAAGAATACAATAACAGTAATCACACAGGCCGCACCTTTAGCAACTTTTAATTATAACAGTGTGTGTTGGAACACATTTGAGCTGGGGCGTGTGTGTGTGTGTGTGTGTGTGTGTGTGTATGTGTGTGTGTGCTGATGAAGGGGGGAGGGGGGGGGGTTCACCCACACCCCTTGAACGCAGCATGAGCGTCTAACAGGGTCACGTGAGATGCTCCGCTAATAATGCAGTGACGTGGTAGAGTTCCGTCAGTAGAGCGGTGTCTGACAGCCTGCTTGCCCGGGCCAGCAGCTCCCTTGCCCGGCTGGGGAATCCGACAGGGCTCGGTCCAAGACAGAGCGAGGGAAAGACCCGTGGAGAAGAAAAACAATAAGGAGCGGGCTGATAAACGGAAGTGAAAGTAGACGACTAGTTGTTTTTGTTTTTCCTTCAGGACTCGGGGAGCATGTTTTGGCAGTGACAGGACTCAGAGGTGGGAGAGGATATAATTTTTTATTGTGTTTTTCTCCATTGCTTTCACTGCGCTCATACTGTACATCAGCCCGCCGAGCCTCGTGAAGGACCAGCCGCACTCCTGCTGCTCTGCCGCCGCTGCTGTCCCCTCCTCATAGCGGATCGGGCTCCGGATAAACGTGTGTGGATGCTGTGATGATTTCTTTTACATGTTTACATTAAATAACACCTCTGGGGAGAGAGATAAACTAGGATAAGATCAGGAAACAACAGTGAAACAGCGAGGGGAGGCAAAAATATTTATCAAGTAGTGAGGCAGAGGGAGGCTGTGGTGTATAACGGACACAAGGAGCAGGAGAGAGGAGGAGTCGCAGCAGGAGAACCAAAAACCTGCAGGTTTGTTGAGCCTGTGGGAATGAGGACGAGGAGGGACGTAACACATCCAAGGTGTCAGTGTGATTAGAGAAGAGGGAGCTGGAGGAAGAGAAGGCGTTAAAGCGCAGGTTGTTCCCAGTCCAAGGAGGCGGTGATGGCGGGTAAAGGCACCGGGGTTCACACGCTCCGTCAGCCGACCGCAGCCCTGTCAGCAGCCGCAGCAGCATGAGGAGGAGGAGGTACGCAGCACTGCACGTCTCATCAGTCCTCCACATCCTCATTATTCATTTAGCCTTCCCCGCCCTCCTCTCCCCTCCATTACATCCAGCCAGTCACCCTTCCCAGCCGCCTTGACTAGTATCCATCCATCCATCCATCCATCAATACATTCATCCATCCATGCCTTTCCTCTGTGTCCCAGCACCCTGCATGTCCTCTCCATCAGGCACTTTTTTGGACCTCAAGTTGCTTTCTAAAATGTTGCAGTGACAGTCAGGAGCCCCTCAGCCAGGTGTTGGAGGCAGGTGTACCACTGGAACATTAAGAAAGCTTTGATTTGTGTAATTACTTCCCCCCCAAAAGGTGGATTGTGAAGATTTCATTCATCCTTGCCCAGAGCAGATCAGAGATTCTGGAAGGTACAATCCCTGACATCAAACAGGGGTCAGTAATTCGTACTGTATTCCTTTACATAGATTCAAGTTTAGGAAACTCCTCCTTGGACCTGCCAAGAGGCGAGGCCAGGGAGTTCCCATTGATCCAGTTCAATTAACAGGGCTTTTTATCCACTTCATCACGTCCAGCTGCCTGAGCTATTTGGCACTGAAAGCCTGTGCATGCTAACTGCTGAGATGGACATTAAAAAGGAAAAAAAAAAAAAACACAGCAGCTAAGCTCACCATCTGGGTATTCACTCTGCCCACTAGACTATGAAACTTTAATAGGGTCTAATTTTCAAACCACCTCATAATTTATTGCTGTGGTGTCTGAACCGACATCTCCGAAAAGAGTCGAAGCGAGGAGAATACGGTGGGGCTTTATTAACGAAGTAAAGCAGAAATACTGTTAGAATTAAATCCAGTGGTAAAAGTTGGCAGCAGCACAATGACAAAGGTTGGATATTGCTCTCACTGAGTGGAAGAAAATCACTGTCATATAATATTTACTACAGCTACAATAGCTCGGAGCTGCCAAAGCTTTATTTCCCAGAAGGCTCTTTTATTTTTGAGTCCATTTTTAAGAGGCGGCTCGATCCTTTGTTACAGCCTTTTTTAAAGGACAAATTAATCCAAATGTTGCACTATAATTCAA
This sequence comes from Epinephelus fuscoguttatus, assembly GCF_011397635.1. Lineage (NCBI taxonomy): Eukaryota > Metazoa > Chordata > Actinopteri > Perciformes > Serranidae > Epinephelus > Epinephelus fuscoguttatus. The sequence goes on along the minus strand of NC_064761.1, from coordinate 11,161,938 downwards.
CATTATATGGCTTTGACTCGGACGTTAAAGGATCAGTTGAGTACAGAAGATTTTTTCACTAGTTTTTTATCTTATTTTGGAAAGTCTTGAGATGTCAGTCTCTGCCCTGGTGAATGGGATTATGTTTGTTGGGGCTCGCAACATGGGGAAGATACTTGTAACACTCCATTAAGGGGTTAAATAATGTTTATATTCATTCACTGCCTTATGTTTTATTATCAATTTATCATTTGGTCAATTGGAAATGTCAGAAAACAATTTAAAAAATGTAAATTACAGTTTCCTAAAACCCAAGATGACATCTAAAATTGTTTTTTTTTTTTTTTTTTTTGTCAAAGCAACAGCCAAAAACCGAAACATTCCGTTTACTGTCACATTACACAAGGAATACCATAAAATCCTCTTAATATAGAAGCTGAAATTGGGGAGTGTTTGGCATCTGTGCTTAGAAAATGACCGAAACACTTATCAAAATAGTTGCGGAATATATATCTGTCGATCAGCTAATTGATTAATGGACCTATAGTTTCCTCATATTCTTGATTTATATGCCGAGGTCACAGGGAACTAGTTTCAGTCAAAACAAAATACCTCCCAGAGGCAGAGATGGTCAGAACGGCGGCAAATAAAAGGTTAGATACCACCAGAAAGAGAGCGATAGATGTAAGAGAGGAGAAACGGGGGTTTGGTCATTTGGATGAACTGACCCTTTAAGGATTAGATATGGTCATGTTTTGTGATTGGGGACTCAAGTGGCCTGGCCCAGATCTGACCAGTCTCTAGTGATGAAGGTTAAAAAAAAAACCCACAGCTGGCCATCCAGTGTCACTCATCTGCTCTGCAACACTTAGCGAGAAGGCAACCCTCCCCCTCCCAGCGGTCCTATCCTAGTTGAGTCAGATATACACCAAACATTTTCAAAGGGTCAGTTCACTCAAATACCCCCCAAAAAACGTTTTATCTATCTCTCGCAGTTTTTTTATGGAAACTATTTCTTGGATAGGGTTTTGTTCTCATGAAAACTTTACACAGGAAAGTCTGTGGATTATCCAGGGGCGCTGATTTTTTTTTTTTTTTTGTCTTGTTCTTTTTGTAAAGAGATGTTGCTTTTATATTTCTAAAATGTAATATTAATGCTTTGAGCACCACAACTCAATTCCATTGTGTTTTGGCTGTGGCCCAAATCTCAGAGTACAATCTTTCGTAACCTCAGCAGACAAAAGTGAAACTGTTTGCATGAGTTAATATACCACTAGGATCGAGTCACTGATGGAATTCTAGCAGGTATGTAGACACAAGGAAACACAAAAAAAAGGAAAAATAAAGTGTCAAAGACCAGCGTCACCTGTTGCCCGGTTGCTTAATTCAAAAACTGGACAAATGCAATAAAAACATTATTTTTCATAAATAAAATAATAAGTAATTTGGCAAATTTTAGTATTATAGCCATTATTTGCATTTGTATCCAACTAATATCTCTCTTACCAGTATTTTCTAAACAGGGCTCCTTGTAGGCTACTTCCGAAGTTGCCAAGGGCTACGAGCTAGATTGTAGAGTAGCTCCGCTATTTTTTTTTTCTAAATTTAAGTAAGTAAGTTAGGCAAGCTGTTACAGCTGAACACTGATGGAGACCAACTGAGAGTGATGTTAGTTGGCAGGCAAGCAGAGAAGTTAGCAGTTAGCCTAAAGTGATAGATAGCTCACATAGATGCTGTAAGAAATCAAGAGTCGCAGCCTGTTCTCATTCCGAAGTATTCAAATACTACCGCTTCGTCAGGGATTTCGCAGTGGTATGAAACAAGGCCAAGTGGCAGCAGTATAACGCTGCTGGACATAACCTTTCACATTGTCATGATAGGCTGCCATTGGCCCAAAGCACCTTGTATGATCAGCCGCCGGATGGCGTCAAGTTGAAAAGCTGCCGGTAACTTTTTCATATAAGGAGCTGGAAAGTCCCTATAGGGCGGGTGGGAGGGATGGTGCATGGATCCAACAAACCCCAACCTTTCAACTAGGAGCCTGGTATTGGCTTTCCGAATTTCTAAACCTAACCATGTACTTTTGTTACCTAAACCCAACCATGTGCTTCTGTTGAGGTCCTGGTGTTGGTAGACAGTAAATGACAGTAGGGCTGCGACTAAAGATTTTTTTTTCATTGCCGATTAATCTGTCAGTTATTTTCTTGATTTAATTGATTAATTGTTTGATCAATAAAATGTCAGAAAATGGTGAAAAATGTCAACCAGTGTTGTCCAGAGCTCAAGACGATGTCTTGAAATGTCTTGTTTTGTCTTCAACCCAAAGATATTCAGTTTACTGTCATAGAGGAGTAAAGATACCAGAAAGTATTCACATTTAAGAGACTGAAATCAGAGAGGTGTGACTCAAACAGATGAATCATCAAATTAATTTGCTGCTAATTTAAAAGTTGACTATTAATTGATTAATTGTTGCACAAACACAATGTAATGATACCCACGTCTGTATAGATAATGGATAGTGTTAACATCCAGTTTAAAATCAATTCTCAATGAACACATCTGGAGCATGTCAGGTTGTGCTGGATGAAGGGGTACTTGACTCCATCTGACAGGGGTGTCGGGGTACGTGCGCCAAAAAACAAAAAAGTTGGGAGCCAATTTTTCATTATTTGCTCAATATTATGAAAAACCCATACTTCACTTTGGTAAAAGAGAATTGGGATGACCAGTTTGTCAAATAACTCTCACAGAAAGTTAGGAAAAGGAAGAGCAACAACAACAACAACAACCCTCACCTCTATTTCACTTGTTTTCTTGGCCGTGAACTCTTCTCTGCAATCAGATAGTAAACAACAGTCAGAAAATGACAGATTGTTGAGGAAGAGGGCAGTTGAATAAGGGAGGAAAGTGACCAGGACAAGGAGCGTTTAAGATGAAACCACAGCAGCACTGAGGGGAGAGGTGTGGACTTGATAGCAGTCTGTACTTTTAAGTGACTGCTCTGGATGAAGCCTGGGAGTGAATTCCCTGGAACATCATTTTTAAGGTGTGTCCAGCAGCACCTTGTGAGAACAAAACAACTATGAAATTCCTGAAACTCATTGCTGTGCGTGCCAAGCAACAGTTGCAGAACAAGTAGCTCAGTTGTTTCTCGCTAACGTAAGCACTAAGAAAGCAACAGTAAGAGAGTTCTCAAAGAGAGAGTGAGCGATTGAAGGTGAGGTTGTTCCATAGATAAAAATATTTTTTTTTAGACTCAGATTTAGGTTTGGATATTGTTTCAGTTTTAAAAATTCGGATTCTGCATATTGAATCCGGTTCTTATCAAATTTTGGTTCTGTTGACAATATTTTTAGAGATGAAAACAGAACAGACATTTCAAGAACAAAAATTAACCAACCTTCGTTCCTGGCATATTTCGACTATCATCAGTAAATTGTCAGCTGTGATGGGAAGGTTTCTTTTTCCTTTCAATTGGGCTGTACAAATAAAAAAAAAATTACAAACCAAAACTACTTGAATGAAAAAATGGAAAAGTATAACCAAAAAATTCGGGAACAGGAAAAAATATTTAAAAGACAGTTTCTATGAATGTTAGAGAAAGTGTATATCTGCAACACAAAGTCAGCAATTGACCAATCCCAAGGCTGCTCCCTGTAGTTACTGTTGTGAATCAGACAAGCTTGACAAAAAGAGACATGGTGCCACCAGTTCTGTTTAGTTGGGTGCCACAGTGGGCATAAGCCAACGCTAAGGGCTGCAGTATGTAACAGAACATATTCACTGACGTCATTTTCATCCAAATAAATGTAGTTACTTTAGAGAGGCAAGTAACATACAGAGATAATATAACAAAGAAATGTTAGCCTTGATCTTCCCCGGCTAATTCGTGTCATCTTGAAAATATATCTGCAATCAACCTATCTCTGCTTTCCCAAATCTCTAACGTTACCTTAGGAATATGGAGGAAGTGAACATGGCTGACACAGGTGATCTAACATTAGACTGCCTTCTCCTGATGTAGCTCTTGCCTAGCTAGTTAGCTAACATTTTGCTAACAACAGGTGTCTTAAAAAGTGATCCAACCAACTTGTATTCTTACCAGACTAAGATAAAGAATCAAATGAAAAACATTATCACTAATGTTAGGTCAGTAAGTGCAACACTCAATGGTTCTTTATAGAATTAAGGCTAAATTTAACAGGAATAGCTTAGTTTTTATTTCCTAGCAAACACTGTCGGATGTCGAATTAACATTGAGATTACAACTCTCGTGCATCAAAACTGAAAACCTTGCTGAACAGAGTGAGAGAATTTAAATAGGGAATTTATGGCTGCTGGCTGATATGATTTCAAATTTGGTACTGAATCTAACAGTACAGCCACTGCTTTTAATGTCAGCTTATTGTTTGGGTTATAAAGAAAAAAACAAAAAAACAGAGATGAAAGAAGTATTCAGATCCTTAATTCAAGTAAAAATATTATCAAATAAAATAATATTACAAATTAAAAATAATCCAGTATGATTAAACGTCTTAAAATTGAAATAAAGTGCACAGAGGGATTATCAGCAAAGTGCACTGTGCTGTACTGGCAGAAATGGAATACAGTATAATAAGTGTGTTTTCTTTAGTGTATAATCACCTGGAAATAATAATCATCGTGTTTTCATTCCCCACATAGGGAACTGATCCTTGTCCACTGAGTCCCCCAGGTTCCACTGCCATATTTCTACAGTAGCCCAGAATGGACAAACCAAAGGCTGGCTCTAGATAGGGCAATTCACATTTTCGCGTCAGCCATTGTGTTAGCAGACCCTCCCTGATGAGCTGTGTTGGAGAAACACTGATTTTCTTTTTAACGTGAAACTGCTTTATTTAGTGTTTTTACTGGTTTAATTCACCAAGTTTGTTTTTTGGAGAGGAAGAGACCCCTGCAGAGTATTTGACTCCCAGTAAAACATCTAACATCTGAACATCTGGATCTTAAGTTATCAGGGGTAAAAAAAATGAGCACACATTATCAGGTGCTGCACTAGCGGCCCGTTTTCGACATGCTAAACAGCGTTGGAGAAACCCTGGTTTGTAATGTGAAACTGCTTTATTCAGTGTTTTCACAGGTTTTAATCACCTGGTGTAATTATTACTGATGTTGTGGCCAGTGTTGGGAAGTAACTAGTTACATGAAATTAAATCACAAAATGAACAAGCGTGCACTGATTTTCGTGCATTTCGGTGAAACTGCAGGGGCTGCTCTTTAAAAGGTGTGGCCCTCGCACTGAGGTCGGTGCTTGGGCCCTAATGAAATTGTAATCAGTTACAGTTACTAAGAAAAAATGTAATTAAATCACAGTCACTAATCAGAATGGTGGGGATCACAAAAGAGTCACATCTGAATGTACTATTTAAAAAAAGCTTATATAATATTCTGTCGCTTGGCATCTTTTCACCATGCAGGAATGTCAGTTGTAACACCAAATTCTGTGACCCAGTAGCAGACAACAGTAAAAAAAATTGTTGAGTTTTGTGAGTTGTTGAGTGGTCAGGGTTAGGGTTTAGGGGCTGGGTCATGGATTCTGACAGGGTAGGGTTAGGGTGATCACATCTGTCCTATTTCCAGATGTTTTTCAGCTTTATTGCCCAGTACTAAATATTTGTTTGAAAAGTAATGAAAAAGTAATCAAATGCAATAACTCACATTCCTTTGATGAAGTCATTACAATAGTTACATTATTTATTACATTTTTAACAGGGTAGCTGTTACATTTCAAAAGGAACCTTCCCAACACTGGTTGTAGTTAGCCAAGGTTGAACTACTTTTAACTACTTTATACACTTCTGGGTAGTGTTGTGTAGCAATTCATTAGACTTTATGATGATATTAAGTTGATCTTTGACATTGCAAACAGCAGTGTAACTAAAACAGTGAAATAAATGGAATAGAGTAATATTCAGCCAATTCAGTTTAGTTGAATAGTGCTGCCTTGAAGCAACGAGAGCTGAAGGTTTATCTGTCAATTGACAGAAAATTATGCAGTAGCTGTTTTGATGATCTGTAATTGAAAGTCATTTGCTGCTTCCCCTCTCTAAAATATGATTATTTGAAGTCATATATGATAGTAATTGAAATTTCTCAAGGTTTTAGACTGTTGGTTGGACAAAACAAGCGATTTCAATAAGTTATTTTGGGCTCATGGGAAATTATATTGGCTATTTTTTTTTTATTATTTTTTTTTTTTTTTTACAGATTTTTAACTACTTATAGACAAAACAATATATGAATTGAGAAAATAATACCAATCATTGGTGGCAACACTAGGAGCTATGGTCCTTATTCAGCCACAACAAACATGATCTCTTTGTTCAAGTTGTCATATGACCTTTGTCAGGGAATTTTTTTAATAACTCAGACTTTCCTTACCCTGACAAAGGCCATGCACCCCACTCTAATATTAAAATTCATCATAAATGCAGTGGTTGAATGAGGATTGTTGCTCCAAGGCAGTGAACCTCAGTCAGCTACATAATCAGTCAGGCCTGTTTCAATAAAGCAGAATTTAACCTCTAACATCAGTGAACACTCTAAACGCCTCACAAGCGGGAGCTGTATTTGTCTTGGGGAAAATGTGTCACTATCACAACGAAGTGCACTGCTTTACTGAATGAAGGTCGTATCCTCATCGGCATCAGGGAGGCTTGTTTTGCATGCATTACACACAATGTGGAGGCAAAAACGGGCTAGGCTGTTAAGACAGGCGTGGAAACAAAGAAAGCAAACTGCGGAGGATGGCCTTCACACCTCGCTGTGGAAGGTTTCTCCTCCTTTTGCTCTATTTTTCATCTCTAGGTTTGAAGATGATGTGGTGACAGAGACAACACTATAATGCATGCCTAGTATGTCACCAGTGTGTCACTCCCCCAGCCTTCATTCTGATTATTGACCGCTGCAGAATCGCTGGGGCTTTAATTAGTGCTAGTGTAACTAATTGGCTTGCATATAAGTGACATTGATGGGAGGCAAGAAAATGAATTAATGAGGAGAGGCATTGGCAGATTAAATGGAACCGCTAAAAAGTAAAAATGGCCTCCCAATGAAATTGGCATTTACGTTGAAAACAAAAAAACAAATTCACACACTCGACCGGTCATGGTCGTCTGCATGTGGGTGGGTGTAGGCATCCATTACGTGTGTGTTTACCTCTGTGTACATGTGTATTTAAATATGCGAATGCCACTCTGTGTGTGCACACTTCATCAGAGCTCACGTAACTAGATGTTCATTTAGTTGACAGGAGAAATCTCTCAAGCGTTGGATATGCTTTGATGTAAAGTATGTTAACCTTTAAAACAAAGCCAGCCCTGGCCCCTCTCATTCTCCTGTAATTGCTTGCGCTGGGTAAGCACACTCGCCTGAAAAGGTTATCGTGTTCCTTGCCAGTTGTCATGATGAATGAGCAAACATAGCAGGAAATGAAAATTGGAAGTTTAGAAAATCTGCCTCACACTGAGCCGGCATGTAGCATTGGCACAAAATAATGCTCTGTTGTTTGGTAGCCACAAATTATTAAAAAAAGCAAGCAAACAAATAAACAAAAAGGCAACGCAGGCAGTCAGTAAATTAACACTCAGGGAGGAAGGATGGATTCAAGACTTGCACTGCTGCTACATTAATATTCACTAGAGTGTAGTACACCCTGCAAGTTTCTGCTGGCATATTCTCTTTTCCCTGGTGATGCGTGTGTGATTTCACATGCACAACAATGATGATGCATGTGTCTATTGTGGGTATAATTATGTGTGATGTGCATGTGCATCTTCAGTGCGGGACTGTACTCACAAGATGTGTTTGTTGTGCATGTCGTTAAGTCTGCTCCACATTAGATTTTGTGTTAGGGGGTCTGTGAACACACAAAAAAACATGATTATGTGTGCAGTATTTGACGTGCATATGATTATATGCGATGCACGGTAAATTTTGTGCTTGTGCAAACTGATTGTTTGCTTTGGTGAGTGAGAGAATCAGTGTGTGCATACGTGATAGCCTTCCCTTGGTGCACAACTCCCTGTGGGCAGATGCAATCATTCACGTCACATTGTGCCTGCCTTGATGCATGTCTGTGTGACTGCATGTGTATGTTTACATTGCCTTTTATGTCCTGCAATAATGGCTGTTTGTGGTGGTAGATCGAGCAGCCTGGGTGGTCTCAGCTAGACAGTAGGCAGCGTTGATAAGCTGAAGGTGGAAGGTGAATGGCGGGTGAAGGCTGTTATCGCCAGGGGCTGGCTTAGGCTTCGGCACCACTGCCTGCTGGACCCTGAAAACTCATTTTGACAGATGCATCTCCACCCTAGCTGTCGACGCGTGGTGGGGGGCTGATGACACTCGCTCGCCCAAGCGGCTCAGTGTAACGTTCGCCGGCATCACGTTGAGCAAACCTGCAATTTATACTTCTGCCCCAGGCATTAAGCTGAATAATGACATGCAAGAGGCAACCACCACCTCACCATGCCCGACACCAGACAGCCAGCTCATAGACTCCATAAAGAATGTGATAGAGTATTTTCTATTCCTCACTATTTTAGAGTCTTACCTGTGAGACGAGTTTGTGATGATCTAGGGAAAGTTCCTATTTTCTGTCACTGTGTGAAGTAAAAGGACTTGTTTAGTCAGTTGTGTTTATTCTGAGATTGATTTACTCTGAAAATGTATGCTGTATTTCAGCGACGAGCCACACATCTGGATGCGCCTTTTTTCAAACACACAGATGCACTGTCATTTTTACAGCTGCAGTCTTCCCTCCTGTCACTGACCTGCTCGCAACAGTATGCTCTAAATCTCCCAGTTTCTCTCCACAGAAAGCCACATCCCCAGAGCCCACTGTGGTCTACATCCCTGCCCAATCAAAGATGCTACAACGCTGTCATATTGATTCAGCTTCTCCCTTTCAAAATGTTAAGTCAGCTTACCAAAAGTGCCATTTACCATAGTGGCCACTGCATCCGCGGAAAGCTCTAATTGGGGCTTTTGCATCTGGAAGAAATTAATTCAGAATTACTCTGAGTGTGTCAAAACAAACCATAAATAAAATGATTAAGCAATAGGCTCGGTTCTCCCCACAAGTGGAATAAAAAACACATCTGCAACTCAGACAATTGACATGTGGCTCAGTGCCAGTGAATAGGAGGTGCTTTTTGGACCGCTGCCCACACTGTTTTCTCTGTTTCTTTTTTCTCTTTTCAGATTACAGGGAGCATACACAACGGAGGTGACCCTTATCATATCCTGAAGGAGACGAGACATAGAGCATGACCTTGTGTTTGTCTACAGTGCCAAAGAAGAGCCAGGGAGAAGCCTCCATGGCCAGAGAATCATCGCCTTCCTAGCTCCATCAGGAGCCCTTTTAACCCTGCTGCAAGCTGCACTTGGGGGCTCAAACGTTCCCCTGACTCCACCAGGAGGCTCGCTCCAACCCATCTGCCAGCTCAGATAAACCTCTGACTGTTGGCAACCACATGTTTGAGGTGACTGTGTGTGACCGCCGCCGCCGCCCATTCTCGAGCAGCAGCAGCTTCCTGCGACCCCGATCTGCACCATGCAGTGGAGACGGCGGCACTGCTGTCCCATCAAGATGACCTGGACCGTCAAGCGTTCGCTCTTCCGCACCCACGTGGCCGGCCTTCTCTCGCTGGCTCTGCTCTTTACCCTCTTCTTATTTTTCAGCCACCAGGACTGGCTGCCGGGACGCAGTGGGCCCCGGGAAAACCCGCTGGCCTACACTGTCAGAGGCTTCCGCAGCCCCAAGGGAGAAACCAACCAGAGCAGCTCCCTGAGGAGCCTGTGGAGGGAGACGGGGTATACAGCGCCAAAGCCTCTGCTCAACCTTAGCTCTCAGCAGGTGGGTGGGGCAGTGGGGGAGGCAGAAGGAGGGGGAGGAGGAGCCAGGATGGGCGTAATGGGGCTTGGGGACTCCATGAGCACTAACAACAGTTTACAGAAGGAGATGGGCGTGGGAGGGAGGCTTAGTGCTCAGCCCTACCGCTACATCCTGAACGAGCCCTTCAAGTGCAGGGACAGCACGCCCTTCCTCATCCTCCTCATCGCTGCAGAACCGGGCCAGGCAGATGCTCGCAACGCCATCCGCCAGACATGGGGGAACGAGAGTGTAGCAATGGGCTTGGGGTTTGTCCGTCTTTTCCTGCTCGGCACAGGAAAAAGCTCAGACACCTACCTCCAGAGCAGCATAGAGGAAGAGAGCCGCGTTCACCACGACATCATCCAACAGGACTATCAGGACACTTACTACAACCTGACCATCAAAACCCTGATGGGCATGAACTGGGTGGCCACCTATTGCCCACACGCCTCCTATGTGATGAAGACAGACAGTGACATGTTTGTCAATACCGAGTATCTCATCCAAAAGCTGCTGAAGCCTGAGCTGCCTCCTAAGCAGAGGTACTTTACCGGCTACCTGATGAGGGGCTATGCACCAAACCGAAACAAGGACAGCAAGTGGTACATGCCGCCAGAGCTGTACCCAAGCGAGCGATACCCGATATTCTGCTCAGGCACGGGGTACGTGTTCTCAGGGGACATGGCCGAGCTGATCTACCAGGCCTCTCTCAGCATACGCAGGCTGCACCTGGAGGACGTTTACGTGGGGATCTGCCTGGCAAAGCTGCGCATCGACCCAGCGCCCCCTCCCAACGAGTTCCTCTTCAATCACTGGCGGGTGTCTTACTCCAGTTGTAAGTACAGCCACCTGATCACATCCCATCAGTTCCACCCCAATGAACTCATCAAGTACTGGAACCACTTGCAGAGCAACAAGCACAACGCCTGTATCAACATGGCCAAGGAAAAGAACGGCAGGTACAGACACCGAAAGTTTCATGGAGAGAGGCCTCCATGATGCATCCTGTGAGACTACCACCCGCCTCAACAAAGGGAGATGGGCGCACTGTAACTACAGCTGGTGGAGGGCATATTGAACTCAGCACTATACACTATATGGGGAAAAGCACATTGTTTTTGGTATTGTGTACAGTCGATGATCCAAACTATTTTTTTAATTTGAGAAAAAAAATGTTAAGTATTGTAAACCTGTTGAGCTATTTCTAAAGGGAAGTGCGATAACGAGCATGCACAAAATGTGCTGCAGCTCAAGAGCGGTGTTTATGATAATTCAGGTGCCAACAGAAAGGTGGTAATTCAAGCTCCAGTTAATGTGAGGGCTCTCCTCTAAAGGGTAGTACAGTATGTCGCACTCTACAAATCTCAAAAAAAAAAAAAAAAAAGACACAATTGTGTTTACACAGACAAAGGGAAATGCACATGTATAATGTCGAAAGTTACACTACCTAAATATGAATGAAAGTATCTTTGACGTTGACCAGTTATGCTGCCCTGTTTCTCAGTGTTTACTTTACAGATTTATTAAAGTACACGACTCTAAAGAGAAGGTTTATCCGTCATATACTGTATTTTATTTTCAAAAAATCTACATGAAAGCACTCATGTCACGTCAGAGATGACTGAGATTGTATTTTTTAAAGCTTTACATTGAGTATGACTCTGCACTTGAGCAAATGTGCAATGAATTAATTAACAATTAAATGTACTGAACTCATATTGTGTGTAGTGTGTGGTTTATCTGGGACTCTTTTATACATTCAAGTATCATTTCTGGTGTCTTTACAAGCCATGGGCAACACAAATAGGACTGGAACATAATTCAGTGTTACAGTTTATCGACTTTCATCTCATGTTATGATATACCATGACATTTCATAAAATTCTGTTGTCAAAAGTCAATGATTATAAGCACATTTTCTTCATGAGCTGAGAAAGGAAGGCCTCGTGTCCACCAAAGCATTTTTTCTCAGCTGAAAACAGCAGATCCTTCTTAGGAAACGCCCAACTGGGGAGTGCTTAAGAGCACTTTGGAGGTGCAGCCTTTTTTCAGCTGAGACACTCTGGTTGCGTCTGGTTGCTATGATACGGAATATTTGCAGAAGAAAAAATATCAGCACAAGGGAGAGTACTTGCTCTGGCCCTTGCCCTGGATGAAGGAAAGGCTGCTTCACATAGGGAGAGAAAACAGACAAGCCGGTCTGTGTGGGTTTATGAGAGGAATTATGTTAATAACGTATAGTGACATGTTTCTTCTCCATTGCTTTTATTGTTCAGCGCTTGTACACATGAAGCCCTGGTCAGACCAAAGATTCATGAGAGAAAAGTTGCAGTGGTGTGAAGTGGCCAGTCTGAGCTCAAGCAGGCTGCTGGTGTCACCTGCAACTCAGCTGGTCAAAGTGCCGGTGGCTGGTTTTAGAATGTAAAGCATGTCACCTGTTTCAACATCCAATCAGTCTGCTGGTTAAATGAACGCAGACGGCGTGTTTGCTTGCTGCAGCAAGTGCTCTGTCCCCACAGAGCTCTCTGTTTCCATCCTCTTGGTGTGCTGGTGTTGAACACACATTCTCATTGATTAATTGGAGCTGGTCTTTATATTATTGTGGTGTATTTATTATGAATACAGTCCATGTGACGCATGTTTTGTTTGTGTTTTTCCATTACTTCTAAAAATGCAACTGCAGCCAGTATCTCACTATCACTATCCTCATAATTTAAGAAGCTACAAATTATATTCAGACACAAAATAAACATGAAAAGCTGGAAATCACAACAGAAGTACATAGAGCCATTGCATAGAGATGGTACACAATCTCATCTAGTTGCAATGGCAGGTTTTTAGAACGTTGCAGAATGATGCATTGCAAGTGTTTCATCTCGTCTTGTTGCAAAACTTTGGTCTGAACAGGGCAATGAAACAAATGGGTGACAGTTGGTCTTTGTGGTATTTGTCCCTCCTGCGTTGTAATTGAACGGCTGCGTTGTGATTGAACGGCAGAACTCATGCCAAATGTTTGTAGCATAGTATAAATGCACAGTGAAACCACTGCAAAGAATATAAAAAAATATGCTGGACACAGGAAAAATTGCTTTGATGGACATGAACCTAAAGTTCTTAAAAATTTTGTTTTACAAGTGTGAAGAGGGGAAGTGGTAGCACTGGACTCCACTGGAGCACAATTTAAGTTGCACTGATGTAAATCACAAAACATCAAATACATTTGTCCATATTGTGATATTCATCTCAGTCATACCTCCCAGCCTTGCAGCAAAGACTAATTTGCAAACCAGCTGCAAAAGCTAAACTTAAAACTTACTAGTAACCAGGGGTGAAGCCTGATTGTGAAAACATTTCAGGCTCAGCCCAAACCAGGTCTGGGAGAATGGTAAATGGACCTGCATTTGTGTAGCGCCTTTCTAGTCATCCAATCAGCACTTCTTACACACTACGAGTCACATTCACCCATTCACACACACATTTATACACTGGTGGCCGAGGCTACCATACAAGGTGCCACCTGCTACTCAGTTTTTAACACACTCACACACCGATAGAACAGCCATTGGGAGCAATTTGGCGTTCAGTATCTTGCTCAAGGATACTTTGACATGCAGACTGGAAGAGCTGGGGATCAAACCGCTGATCTTCCGATTGGTAAACAACCCACTCTACCTCTGAGCCACAGCTGCACGAAATGCTCCTTTGGGGAGATTCATTTTTTTTTCCCATTCACAGAAGCTGTATGCAACATTTTCCAAGTCATCCGAGATAACAGAGTGCTGTTAAGAATATGTTGTTTTGTATCTAATTGTTCTCCAACTGTCTGACACCACAACACAACAAATGAGGATGACTAATGTCCACTTCTGCCGCCTAAAAAGAGACAATATTGTATGATGCTAATATTTTTATGTTATATAAAATAGGGTAGGAATTTGGTGTAAACAACATGACTAATCTTGAAACCTATTTTTGCTGTACTATGCTGGAGTAGAGTTTGCAGAATGAATGTTTAGCTAACAAATCTGCTACATTTAAATTCATGTCTTTATAATGTCTCTTTGCAAATCAAGATTTCCCAGCAATACCAAGTAAATTTCTAGTACTCTGAATTGAATTTAAGTCCAAAAGAAGTTACTTAATTACATCAGATTTCTTTAGGAAATAGCATAGGTACAGGGCTGGAGCCCCAGAAGCCACCCTACCGCTCCACCCTTGCTTAATTGTTACTAAAGATTTACACCCAGTGATTGCTGGATGTTACTGTTGTGTAGCTCACTGACCTAGCTAGCTAGCTAACTATCAAAACTATAACCTCGCTAAAATTGACTGCTTTTGATTGAAGAGAAAAAGTGAAAAATGGTTGGCATATCTGCCCTGACACTTGGTCTTGAGCAACAATATAAACTGGAAAGATTTAAAATGTACATCTCACAAATATAACACAAACTACAAAACAGTATGTTAGTGCAAAATTGGATATTTGCAACTAATTTAACTGAACTCTGAAGTGCACATTTCTCCATGTGAGCACATAATGAAAATAAAGCACAAGTAAAATTTACAAGGATTGACAGTTACATTTAATTTACCTGCTAGGCCTCCGATTATTGTGGCAGTTATGTGACAGCTTGTTTTGCTACACTGACTTCCTGTTTACATAGATTTTACATGAGTATTATAATTATAGATTAAATTTCCTAGCAAACAATTTACAAATCAAGTCTCTACTGGCCAAGACATTTCAGGGAATCACCAGTTTGAAACTAACTTAGCGATGGATAAATGACTAGCTGGTGCAAAGCAGTCCAGGATCCTTAAGATGCCTTTTGTGTGGGAAAGATGTGATTCAAAGAGTTCATCCATCACATCACTTTTTATTCGAGTGCTGAGACTGAGACCCCTTTATTTCATTGTTTCTCTTTTTATAACTACCGCTGGTTGCATTGTTACTGAGCAATCATGCCATCTAAAAACATCATTCTGAACGAACCAGGCACATAATGTGTTTTTTCCACAAACATAACCACCGATCGTTAATAAATGGTAATATTGCATTCAGTGGACCTTGGAGAAATGCATTAACTTCCAAATAGAAAAGTAAAACGTTCTGAGAAGTTTAGGTCAGGTAGAAACAATGCGAAGACAATCAGGCTGAGTGATGAGAAATGAATTAAACATTGTCCCCGGGGAACATAAAAAATTCTGCTGCAAAACACCTAAGTTTAGATTTTAATTAAAAATGAATGCATATAATTTTGAAAGGCTGCCAGTGTTACCCCAGATGGAACTGCCTATGAAAGTGTGTGTGTGTGTGTGTGTGTGTGTGTGTGTGTACATGTTGGGGTGGGGAGAGGCAATAAATAAATACACACTCCAGTGCTCAGGGCCACCAACAAAAAGAGCATATATAATTGGGCTACGACTTGGAAATAGCCTATATCAGATAAAGGTAATCTAAATAAACTAATGGAGAGCGGGGGCTGCTGCACTTTTTCCACTACACATCTGTCAGTCACGTTTTAATCACCTATACGTTTGAGTGATTCTGTTAAGGGAGCTGTAAAATGGGTAAAGTTCACACAGTGGCATATTTTAAGCGGCTAATCACTAAGCAGAGAGGTCTTAAGGGAGGAGGAGGCTGAAAGGTAAAGACAGCGAAGGGAGAGAATATCAAGATGCTCATCTCAGATAAACTGCACAGCACAAAGAATTATTTGATGCTGGAGCCACAGGCAAAGACACAACAGCTATATTTGTTACTTTGTACGCAGTCATGTGAGTGATTATGCCGTCGTATCTACCTCAGTTATCTACAGTTTAGGCAGATTGTTAGGGAGACGTCACATCATTATCTTGAAACAGAGTTTGAAGATGCAAACTGTCAGCGGTATCTGTTGTGCGTGAGGTACACAAGATATCTTTAAATCTGAGTCTTGAATACTCATCAGTGACATGATCTTCAGCATCTTGTCTTGTGGCAAGAATCTTTTTTGAAGAGTCAGAAATGTCCTTAAGTGATCCCTAAACCATTCTCATTCCCAGGGCATCATATACTAAAGATTTGTCAGGCCCCTCTGTGTTTTATTGTGATGCACAGGGCACCCTTTCGTGTCTTTATGTGACATAGCTATCTGAAACATTGTAGCACGGTTAATTTTGAAATATGGTCTCAGTTAGGTTTAGGCAACAAAACTGTTGGATTAGGGTTAGGGTTCGAAAAAAGAGCATGTTTTGGTTTACAATAAGTTTGTTTGTTATGTAATGTAACTTGATGCAAATACGTCCCGTGAGAGCCCGGTCTCACTACGAAATCGTAGAAATCTGGCACTAGGGCAGTCAAAATTGTGCATGTATGTAAGTGACGTAACGTTACGTTACAACAACACTGACTTTTGGTTTTACACATCAATTTCTCTCAGCATCAAGTATTGCCACGGATGGTTTTACATTGGAGTTAGTTGAAAGCCCAGTGCATCTCAGAAAGACACTAAAGGGTGCCTCTGCCATTGATATCACACTTTGAAGGGTGTGACAAAGCTTCAGTATTTGATGCCCTGGAATTCAGAATGGGCTGTGATATCCGTAGTACTCTGTATAGTTTTTCCTGGTGTGAGATTCCAAAACTACTGCAGTAAACCTCCAAAGACAAAAAGAGCACAGAAGAAGCACACTGTCATACTGTTTCAGAATTCAATGAGCTGGCGGCTGTTGACTTGGCAGTGTTCATCTATGGCAGTGTTTGTTTAGACTTTAAGTAAAAAGCCACATCATGTGGAACAGATAGCAGAGCAAACTCCAATCCTTCATTCAGGAAATGTTTATGCCACACCACCTGTTTCAGGGCACAGAGCATCGTTCAACAACATGAACATGTTGCCCCACCAACGACAGACCTAGTCTCTCAGTGGGACACTCACATTATGAGCACGCTCTGGTGCCGGTAAGTAAACCACTAAACTCTAATAAAGCTTTATGGCTAAACTTGCAATGTCTGTCAGTAAAGTCAGTACAGATATGAATCCAAGATGTTTTTGTGGTTTTGGAATATCAGAATACAGTGGTTTGCCAGCTTGTTCTCATTCCCAGGTCATCATGTAGGCTACTGATGCTTTGTCATGCCCCCTCAGTGTATGATACTGATGCCAAAGGTTTAGCATCCCTATGACATGCACTGGGCTTTCCACTGGGCTTCTCACCCTGGAGACAACTGTGTATCATACACAGCGGATTCCTTGTGGGTTGGTATGACATGCTGAGGGGAGGTGACAAAGCATTGGAAGTATCTTGTCCTCTCCTGTCTTGTGGAATGCGATGTTCTGATGTTCTGTGGAATGTGAACCTATGTTTTTTTCTTAGGTCAAAGGTTAAATGCCAGGTCAGAGGTTAAAAGCTAGGTTAAGCTTTATAGGCTAGATGTTGTTTTAATTCATGTAGCCTTAAGTGATGTCTGACTGACCACCTGGACAGGGATGCCTCTCTGTCTAGGAGTAGGTTGGGTTTCGGAGATAAGAAATCATATATAAGGAGAGTAGTTTGGGCCGAAGAGAGGGAGACCTCACATTCAAAGTAGAACATGCACAGGACAATCTACGCAACGACAAGTCACACTGTAACTCAAACAATATTCTCTCTCTCATTAAAATACAACATATACATCACAGTCAGTGTTGGGTAAGGGTTACTTTAAAAGTAATCAAAGTATGTTACTGCGTTACTTTTTTAAAAAGTAACCAGTTACTTTACTGCGTTACATTTTTTTAAAGTAACCATTTATTTTACTGCGTTACTCCCTGAGTAAAGTAACTCAATTACTTTAAAAGTACTTCCAACGTTACTCCCTGAGAAAAGTAACTCAAGCACTTTTAAAGTACTTTTGAGTATTCTACATTTCCTGTTGGGCAATGGACCACAGGGCGCTAAGCCTACATTATTTGTCTCCAAAATTAAAGTTATGGACCACTTGCCCTTCACTGAGATCCAATTCTCCCATCACAGCCGTCACTTTGACCAGTAGAAACACAGAACCATCTGCTGCCATAGACAACTGTATGACAACAACACCCCAGCGTTTTTAATATTTCCTCTAGGGATGTTACCACACAGAGTAAAAGGGGGAAATGATGGTGAGAAACAGCAGAGGCACTTTGTCAACCCGCTGAGTTAACGTTACTGTCATTAGCATCAAGCTAGCAAACAATGGTACATCCTCACGGTCGGACATAAAGTAATAACATTAACAAATAGCAGCGGGGCTTTTACTCACCACAACTGCAGAGGCTCCCAGCTTCATTTGAAACAAACTACATTATAGACGGTCCGTTATTTATTAATCCCTCTGTGTGTTTATATATTTACTTTTTATCCACACCGTTGTCTTTGTAAAGTTAACATATCGCACCGTCATTTCAAACTCAACACTTGTTTCAAATTAAAAGCCCCTTATAACCTCGGCTGAAAGAATCCCTCCATTTTCTAAATAGGCTTTTATTCTGAAACATTTGTCAGAACTTCCTGTGGAAGATACAGTAGCTTGATAGTTTACGTACATATGATGCTTTTAGGTGACTACATCAACATGTCGGCTGGCACATGAACAGACACAGTTCTGGCAGTGACTCAAATAATAGTGAAATAATAATAATAGTAATAAAAATAGGACAAGAATAACCCGATGACATCACACACGCCGTGAAAGACGACCGGGGATGATTGATGAGTACCAGCGTGTAGCGTGTACCAGGCATAATGCAAGTCCTGAGTCTGAAATATGTCTGTCAGTGAGTCCTACTCCACCTATTTAGACTCCACCGTAGACAACGGCAGCGTTTCTCTGACCACGTAGCGAGCCACAAGCTCGATGATTGTACCACCAGGTGATCCTCACGTGTTCTGTTTAAACCAACTTTTCTATTTCAGTGGTATTTCATTTTGACCATGGGTGCAGATCCCAGGGGGGACGGGGGGGACATGTCCCCCCCAAATTCTGAAAAACACAAATTGTCCCCCCCAGTTCTAAATAGCTTAAATGATTGAAATTGAACAAATGTATACAGTAGTCCTATATACTGGGAGAAAGGGAAGATGATGAGGAGAAATGGGAATCTGTGAGAGGCGAGAGATGAGAACGGGAGTGGACATAACATGCCTGAGACCCTGAAACTAGAAGTAGCATTAACTAACAGTGAAGCAGTGAAAAGGAGGGTGATGGCTGGTTCCATGTACTTCTGGCTGTTTAAGAGAAATAAACAGTAAAGGTAAGCATATGATTATCTTTGTAGTGCTTTTTGAATGACTTGGTGATGGTGATGAGCCTCTATGAAATCGTGAAATATGCTGGCAATCTCAAGAGCTCTGTGGGCATGATTTGCATGCGAGCAATTAAAAAAAAAAAAATCACAACTGATGGTGTCCCCCCCAAACTTGTCATCAGATCTGCACCCATGATTTTGACAAAGACTCGTCTCTAAACCTGGCTCAATATTTTTTCATTTTCAGGCCAAATAGCTTCTTGAGACTTAAGTAACACAATGAAAACTTTAGTGTTACTAAATCCAAAATACGTAGCAAGATTGCCAACAATAAAATGATTGAGAGGCATAAAAATAACATCTGAATCTATCTTGCTGACCTTGGAAAGAGTAGATTGATAAAATAATGCTACCTCAATCAAGTAAATGAGCCTTAACCCAAGATTTACTGTGCCCAAGATATAACTAATTCACTGTTTCCTTTTATTATGATGGGTGAAATCCACATTGTAACACGCTAGGAAGGCAAACATCTCAGTCATGTGGCTTATCCCCTGACTCTAAACCACAGCCTCCCACAAAAGCTGAGAGATCAGCCTCTGTTTTGGCCACAGCAGTGATGGAGAGCTTCACCAAACTGTGAGCTCTTATAGCTGTGACTCGTGCTGCTTTGCTGACATGATTGTGATGTCAACTGAAAGGTAACATTCCAGCAGTAGTGAAGTAGTATGAAAGTATTCACGTGTCTCTAACAGTGCACTGACCAGCTTTTGGTTCTTCTATTAAACCCAACCGTGTGGTCACCACACAGGAAAACAAGGACATCCAATTTCCTTCTTAAAGCCCCTGTCATTCCAGCACAGTGCAATTCATGAAACACTCAGCTGGTCCCAGGTATTCATCACCCTCCATTAGTAATGATTAAAGTCATGACTCAAAGCAAGGGGATATTGGGAACAAGGTTTAGTGTCATTCATGCATGTCCTATGCAATCAGAACGGCAGATTACCAGCATCCGGCCGCACTCAGCCCTTCAACAAATGATGAAAATGGGAGAGGGCGGGGGGAAGGAGAGGGGAGGGATGTCTAAAAGAGGTGAGAGGGAAAAACTGAGGCAGAGATAGATAGACTGGCCTGCTACTGGGGAAGTGCAAGTAAAAGAGAAAAGGATGAGGAGGAAAGAGAAAAATAGCGGGAAGGAGGAAGTGATGAATGAAGGGGAAAGGAGCAGTGACTGATCAGTATTGAAAACCTGTGCTGCTGTAAACGTGGTATAAAAGGCTAACAGTGGAAACGGATTGAGATGTCTGCTATGATGGAGTGGAGGCTGAGGCCCGGTTTTAACATCACAGCTCACTGTTCCTCAGAAACCAGAGGAGAGAAAATACACTTGAGGAAGAGACAAATCTCCTGACCTTTCCATAACAGCCAGGCCTGGAACCTGACTAATACCTCTCAGTGGGCATGACTGATGAATCCTAATGGAAGTTTTAGGTAAGGAATGGCTGAATTTGACAAAGAAAATGGTAAATGTCACCTGCTGCAAGTGACAAACCATTAGCTCATTTCTGCAACAGAGGAATAGGCAAGGCAAGGGAAGTTATTTATAGAGCACATATCATTACAGAGAAAGCCAATGAGTTTTATATAAAAAAGGAAAAGAAATTAACATAAAAAGCACATAAAGCAAATGCCATGTAATGGCATACAATAAAAATAACATCTATGAATGCATACCCATAACAACCAAACACAGGCACACACCACTGTTCATAGGTCTGAGAAAACAGATGGTTTACACATACACACAAGGTTCATGCGCACACACACATAGACACGACACAGTGATCATAGGCTGCTTAGCTTTTAATGTAGATACAGTACTCACAGATCGCAGCTCATTAGGCAAACCTTTCCAGAGGGCAGGTCTGCAGTAACTAAAAGCACCTTCACCAGCTCCTGATCTTATTCTGGGTACAACCGAAAAGCCACTGTCTGAAGGCCTGAGAGCTCTGATGGGGGTGTAATCAGTGAGCAGGTCAGAAATATACTGACATTGCATGGATGCCTCCATGATATTCTTGTGTTTCAAATACATGGGCCAGACGTGGCTGTCAAAGAGGCCGGGGGGGTCTGGCACCGTGTAGTTCCTAGAGCACCTCCTCTTTTTGCATTCTTGGTATGGGATGGAAATAAAGTAGCGTTAGCGTAAAGTAGCGACCAGTAGGGTGATTTTAAATCGTATTCTGTGTTGAATGGGAAGCCAATGGAGTGATTTAAGAATTGGGGTAATGTGATGATGTTTACTTGAACTAGTGAGAACTCTGGCAGCTGAATAATCCAGTTAAAAGGACATTGCAGCAATCTAATCTGCTCAAAATGAATGCATGAACCAGTCTCTCAGCATCAGTTGGTGATATGAATCTTTTTACCTATACATGATATTTTTTTTTGGGTGGTAGAATGATGATCTTGTAATATTCATTCATTCATTCATTCACACTGTGAGGCAGCAGTGCTAACCACTACACCACCGTGCCACCCCTGATCTTGTAATATTTGATATGTGATTTTCAACATTAAAGCCACAGTGTGTAGGACTTTCTCCCATCTAATGTTGACATCATATATTGCACTCAAACGGATAGCGCACTCTAGCGCCTCACTGTTTCAAACGCGTATTGCAACAACGGGAGCTGCTGTGTACCAAAAAGCTATGATAACATTGATGAAAACATGTCATCCGATACTACATGGAGTATTCATTCAGGCTCCTACACAGACACACGCGGTGCGAGTTGACAAACCCCCTCCTCACCATGCTGGCTGTGTTTACAATGTAGGACTGTTGGGGCGGATGTAAATTGAAACAAACCAATCACGTCTTGTCTTTTGACAACTGACAAGTGGCTCAACCTCACACACCTCATCCCTCTCCTCGCATCACTGCGCAGCTGACGGCGGCGCTGGCCTGTGATTGCATTACCTTTCTCCTTCAGCAGCTCTCTCCACCTGGGAAAGGCTACCCCGATGTTGACACTCGTTTTTTGAAATCACCAGTCACGCTGCCTTTTTGATTCCCTTTTGCGCTTTCTTGGCAACAAGGATTCCATCTCCCATGATGCTGCATATGCATGATCCTGCATTATGCTCAAAGAGTGGGACTTTGTTATGCTGCAGTAGTGCCGGGTAGTAGCCAAGCACCTTTTGCTCCTCTCCTTCGGCTTCTCAGTCACGCAGCGCTGGCCTGGCTCTCAACAAAAACACCGAAGGTGGGGCTATTCCCTGGTAGTGCTGCGTATATGTCCCTTGCTGGTGGATGTATTTTCAAGATGGCTGGTATGGTTTTCATCTTGTGATTGTGTGTGTATGTGCAAAATATGGGCCTGGTAACACCCATCGCAGCAGCAACTACCACAGAAGGTGTTTTGAGAGCTTTGGCAGATGTTCATATGTTTGTCTGTCAGTTTTATAAAATAACAACACCACAACCGTGCAAGATGCAGTCACAAAACTTCACAGATGTGTAGCTAGAGTCACAATGGAAGCATAGTTTGGAAGTTGGTGTGGTTCAAGCAAGGGAGCCAGAAGTAGGCAGGTAGGAAGTAGGGAAGGGGCCACTAGCAACCCCAAATTACGCCCCTGACCCCCGGCGGACCACGCCTCCAGCCCGCTCTCCTCTGCTGCTGTTCAGTGTTCCCTCGCTTGCTGGTCGGCCGGCCCCCTCACTGTCGTCATCGGTTCCGGCCAATCACAGATTCACCGGCCCCTCGTCTGAACCTTTAAAAGGTGCACGGAGTCAAGAGCAATCGCGGCTGTGATTTAACCTGAGCAGTCCGCCTCGCTCCGTTTGTGTTTTCAGCTGCTGTAATCTGTTCGTTGTTGTTGTCGTATTTGGGAATCTATGGGCTTTAGGATTTAGCTTTGTAGCCTAGCCACATATCCTTTGTACACACATGTAGATTGTTTGATGTATAGTACAATAGCTTTATGGGTGTCGGTTTGAGTGTTGTTTTGTTTGTGAGATAAGTCATAGAGCAGACAGACAGATTTGTTTAAGTTTTGTTATTCTGGGTGGCCTTCCACCACCGTTAGTTAAGTTAGTTGGGGTGTTTATTTTGTTGGTGACAGGTCAGAGTTTTGTTTTAATTGTTTCATGGTTTGCCATCACCCGCCGCCCTTCCCTGAGTTTGTTTAAATGTAATTCACCACCGAGGCTCCTTCCGTGAAGCCTGATTTTCGGGTTGTGTTGCTGAGCCTGCGAGCGCGTTTTCTTTTTGTGTGCCGCTTTTTACAAAAGCGCAGCTTGTATTGGTTATTTTGTGTATGAATGAACGGCAGCTTGCCTTATTCACTTCACTGTTTGGTTTTATGTTGCTTCCCTTACCCCTAGACACATACTGGGTTGTAACAGTCTTAAGGTGTGGATTGCTTTATCACTGGTTGACTCATCCTATCACAGGTTGATCTCTAATTTTCTGCCATTTTTTATAGCCTACAATATATGTAAAACACATACACAGACTCACAAGGTAAAGACAATACCAGCCCTCCTGTCACAGCTGGTAATAATAAACGTATCTAAAATCTTTGTATCTACAGAGCGGGATGTAACTCAATTTAAAAGGTGCAGTTCTTGTGCTTTCTCTCTCTTGCAGCTACTCAGTCCAGCATAGGCTCACTCTCTCTCTCTCTCTCTTTCTCTCAGTCCTCCTGGTGTAGATGACACTTGGCTGCCACACTGCTCCTGCCACAGTACCTGCCTCCGAACACCTTAAATCGGCACTAAGCACCAATTCAATTAAAAAACCGTTAACACCGAGGGGCAGTCCCTGAGGCAGGCATAGTAAAAGGCAACATGTAACAGGACATGATGCCAACACCAGCCGGTTGCCACCTGAGCAGTGGCCCTGTTACCTAATTCAGCACATCCCATGTTCACTTGTCAGTCACCTTGTTTATTTTTTATTAGCATCAGTAGTGTTGCTAGCGGGACGCGGCAAAAATTTAACAGAAAAAAACGTGGAGCTAGCATCCAGTCACAAGGACGTGTCAAGTACCAGACAATTAGTGCATAAGGGCAAGACTAGGCAGAACACTCTTGGGACAAAACTAATGCACACTAAACTCGTGCTAAAGGGTTACTATGGCCTAGCTTAAGAGTAGGCCTAACTGCCACCTCAGTTAGATGTATTAACAACAAAATTATGGTCATGTATTAAACTGTCTATCAATTTACTATATTTTAAATTGTAAATATTAAGAAATGGTAGACAGATCAACAGATTTGACTTGTTAATTAAGTCAGTATCAAAAGTAAGTGGCCTATTTTAACAGAGCAACAACTGTTATCTCAGCCTCTGACTGTATTTAACATGATTTGTGTAAGCTGAATGCTATATTGTAGAGAAAACATCACATAGGCCTATTGATTCTAGTATCCATAGGATATTTTAAAAAAAACAGAGACATTTTTCCATATGTATATATAAGTGATAATGGAAATTAAGATACTTTCTAAAACAAACTAGCATGGGCACTGATGATTATCCACAAGCAGTTTCCAGTGTCTGGTAAAATAGTCAGAATCTATACCAATTGTGACCTAAACCTAAAATCAACGTCCCCCTAATCTTCACTTTTTCTGTGGTTACTATTTTCTTCTTTAGGGCAAAATACTGAAATCTGCCACTTTACTGTAAAACAACCTCCACACAAATCCCTTACAGTCATTTCTCCAGGATGCAGGCAACATCCGCCGTGCCCCATCAGCCCAAGAAGAACTCCCTAACGCTTTCAGACAGATGGCAGATTCCAGCCAGGACTCCAGGACTCAATGATGGGATGGTGCCAGCATTGAGCCAAAATCTATTTATAAATGTAATTTGACAGTGACTCTCCACATTGCAGGAGAACTGCTGGACATCTAACCTGCCAGGGCCCACATAAACAAATCCGACCCTGTTAGCACTTTGAAGGGCCCTCTGAAGACGTGTGGTGCTGTTTGTATGGCACTCTGGCCATTAGCCACACAGAGCAGTTACAAGGGAAGCCAGCCATTGTTATATAATGGACAACCTGCATGCAGGCGGCAAGGGTCAGGAGGAGCAGAATAGATAATGACACGCAATATTGTCAGGTATAATCTCTGCAGTGTCGAGTGGACAAAAGCAGATACGGACATCAATAGTAATTTGTGTTCATTATCAAGGCTATAAATTGCAAGGTTTCACACAAATAACTGTCAGGTGTGCAACTATCACTGACTTGCAGTACAGCAGAGATGGGTGTTAGGGCAGTGACACATTTTCCTCTGGTTTTCACTCTCTGTTCTCGACCACAGCGACTGCGGTTTAAAGTGCTGACACTCAGCGTTAACGACTCACAGATGCTTTTTCAGACAATGCAGCAGACGACCCTGAACATACTGCAATGGCAACCAAAGAGTTTTTAACATGACAAAACAATAAAAATGTCTTCACTGGCCAAATTATTCACCTGATCTAAATCCAAATGATCATGCACTTATGATGACCAAAAGACCCAGAAACCAGAAAGCAAGCAGAGCAGCTGAAGGCTCGAGACCCCAGTGTGGTCAGGCAGGCTGGCGAAACAGTGAGGTGGATGGAGGAGGACCTGAGAGTGCGGGTGGGGATGTAGATGTGCAAGAGATTGGGAGAGGTACCGAGGAGCTTGGTTGTGGATAGCCATAAAAGTGAGGAGTGAGATCTTTAAGTCAATGTGGTATGTAACTGGGAGCCAGTGAAGCTGCTGAAGGACAGGAGTGATGTGATTGATGGAGGGGGTTGTGGTGATGATGTGAGCAGCAGAGTTCTGGACTAGTTGAAATTTGTGGATGGACTTGAAAGGGAGACCAAAAAGGTAGGAGTTACAGTAATCTACATGGGTTCATATTGCGTAGACGGAAAATAATATTCAAGTATTAAAATAAAGGAGAAATTGAAAGCCAACCGTAGATCACTTCGCTATATTGGCATTTTTTCAGCGTTATAGCCACATTTTCATAGCTTCAACATGTGGTGCTACTACTGGATCGCTACCTTTTTATTAAGTCCCCTCACCTGGCCTGCTCACTGTTTTTGGCTGGGGGCTGCATGCCCAGAGACATCACGACCATGTGAAAATAATTAGCCAAGCAGTTCATTTCTGTTCATTTTCCAGCAGGCGTTATCAGTGGGCACAGACCAAACTGCCTCTGGACACAAATAGATAGACTTACAACCAATCAGAGCAACAAAACCCTTGACACAGCGCTGACTTGAGGTTGTCTGTTTTCAAGCAGGAAAAAAATTGGTGGCCTGGTCAGAAACTTTCTCAAATTACAGCTAAATACTAAACTAAAACGTGTATCTGAAAACATTTAAGTTGAGAAACAGTCAAAACAGTAACAGAATCTGAATTCAAATCGGATCAGCGCTACCTAGTTTGACAGTTTGATCTGAGTTTTGTGAGCCTGGTGTGTTGCACTGGACTGAGCAGAGAACAGTGACGCTGCTCTGCGTCAAACACACCCCGTGTTAGATAAGTGATTGTGATTGGCTCGCCCAGGATCTGGCCAGGTGGAAGTCGGTTTGAATGGGAGGAGGACCAGATGCATCTGCTGGAGCAAATGAAACATGAGCTTGCAGTTTCATCTGATATCCAGGCTGCAAATTAAGGTGAAAATTAAGGTGAAGGCAGGATCTCTGCAGATAAATAAACCACCATGTACTTCTACTATACACTTTATTAGGTACACCTGTTCAACTGCTTGTTAATACTAATAGCTAATCAGCCAATCAGCCAATCAGCCAATCATGTGGCAGTAACTCAGTGCATTTAGGCATGTAGACATGGTCAAGACAACCTGCTGAAGTTCAAACCGAGCATCAGAATGGGGAAGAAAGGTGCTTTAAGTGAATTTGAACGTGGCATGGTTGTTGGTGCCAGACAGGCTGGACTGAGTATTTCAAAAACTACTGGGATCTAGCTGGGATTTTCACACACAACCATCTCTAGGGTTTACAGAGGATGGTCTGAAAAAGAGAAATCATCCAGTGAGCGGCAGTTCTCTGGGCGACAATGCCTTGTTGGTGCCATAGGTCAGAGGAGAATGGCCAGACTGGTTCAAGATGATAGAAAGGCAACAGTAACTCAAATGGCCACTCGTTACAACCAAGGTATGCAGAAGACCATCTCTGAACAAACAACATGTCAAACCTTGAAGCAGATGGGCTACAGCAGCAGAAGACCACACCAGGTGCCACTCCTGTCAGCTAACAACAGGAAACTGAGGCTATAGTTCGCACGGCCTCACCAAAAGTGGACAATAGAAGATTGGAAAAACGTTGCCTGGTCTGATGAGTCTCGATACTTGCTGCCACATTCAGATGGTAGGGTCAGAATTTGGCGTAAACAACATGAAAGCATGGATCCATCCTGCCTTGTATAAACCATTCAGGCTGCTGCTGGTGGTGTAATGGTGTGGGGGATATTTTCTTGGCACACTTTGGGCCTCTTAGTACCAACTGAGCACTGTTTAAACGCCACAGCCTACCTGAGTATTGTTAGTGACTGTGTCCATCCCTTTATGACCACAGTGTACCCATCTTCTGATGGCTACTTCCGGCAGGATAATGCACCATGTCACAAAGCTCCAATCATCTCAAACTGGTTTCTGGAACATGACAGTGAGTTCACTGTACTCCAATGGCCTCCACAGTCACCAGATCTCAATCTAGCAGCTTTGGGGATGTGGTGAACCAGGAGCTTTGCATAATGGATGTGCAGCCGCCAAATCTGCTCCAACTGTGTGATGCTATCATGTTAATATGGACATGATTAAAATTTAAATTAAAGCAGTTCTAAGGTACGGTGAGTGTATATTAACCCCACTGGTCTAATTCATGTGGGAGTAATGGGGGGATGGAGATTGGTGTACATTTTTTAATCTTATTTCTTATTTCTATTCTATTTACACTCTTTATAGTGATGTTTAAATGTTGCACGTAGAGCTTTCTTTGTTCAATCACTTTTGTGTCTCTAAAATAGCAGCTGCGTATGTTTAAATGACAGGTCTTAGATTGGTCATGTAATTTGCATGTAAACACAGTTAAATTAAAGCTGAAACCACACTGTCATTGTTTCAATTTAAATCTAACATTCTGTCGTGCAGAGCCACCTCACTAAAAAAATGTATTATCCATCCAACACTTAGAAATCACACTGTGTAGTACAGGCATGATCCATCCTGTAGAAAGCTGTCTGGTAAGTCCCATAGATCTGTGAATAATTTTGCGGTGTACGTGCTGTGCAGAGTTTTCTGTTTACCGTTTGTTCAGAATAAACAGACACTGTAGCAGGAGAGGCGCGCCAGCTGCAAAGAGGAAAAACTTCAGCTTCAACAGAGAAAATGAAAAAAAAAAACCCCGACAGTGACGTCACAGTCGCACCCACACTGATTGACAGGTGATCTCTGACTGCCAGGAGCAGTGCAGAAAGCGTTTCGCACCACAGATGGTGAGAACTGAAAAAGAAACTCAAGTACTTTATTACCATGTTGCGACCATACAGAATCATCAAGTTACGTATGGGCTAAAAAACACATCTGACAAATTGAGTGACAACTTCTTAATGTTATTGTAGCAAATCCTGTTTGTCGGCCATTGGAAAGTACATCTTTTACGATTTGATGCCAGACATTTTTCCTCAAACAACTTGAAACAGTGTGCCATTACCAGCAAGCAAAAATAGAATCAAGGCTGGTTTTAAAAGTACATTAATCTACACAAATCAATGAGGGGGGTAGTAATTATCTCTCCTCAGGCCTGTCCGCCCTCTCCCTGATGGGAGGCTGTGGAGGGCAGCAAGCAATGCAGTGTCTCCACCTCTGCCAGGCTCATGTTTCAGCACGGTGTTTACCCTTGCACTTTCTGTGATGACAAACGAGAACAAATCACAGGCCAAGAGTGCATTAGTAGGGTTATTGGGTTATGTGCCGGTAAAATATAAGCCTGACAAAATGCTTTTTCCTGGAGAATCTCCGAGGTGTCATCCGGTAAAGTGGAAAACAGAGCTCCTGCTATGTAACAATCCTTCTTAGCGCTCCAGGCAAATGTCTGGTGATACACGTTGGGGAGCTGTGGCATGGTACCCATTTTAATTAGGGGAATCTGACAGCATGGCTCTATAAGCCTTTTCAGTATGGGACCACAACTCTGAGCTGTGTCCCAGTTTCTTACTATGTACTTGAAATCTGGTCGGAATAAATAGTTATTGACTTTGATGTCCCACAACGAAATGCACACACAATTATGTAATTGTGCAGGGTTGGGTCAAGTCCGGGAACATATCAGTAAACAAATATGGTGATCAAACATCTGGTAATATATATCCGATATCATATTCTGTAAGTATAGCAAACTGCACTCATTTCTTGTCGAAGCCTTCGCTGCCAGAATATATGCAGATTAATATATATTGCATACTTTATGGGATGGAACTGGGACACAGCTGCAGTGTCACCGGGGGATCCAATGTCAAAAAAAGTATTAGGGCTGTAGTGGGTCAATTCATCATTTGCAGTGACCTACCACTCAGATTAACAACTAATGTAGTAATTCCTTTGTTCTAGTGCATTTCATCAACTGACACAACTAAGCCTCTCCCAGAGGATTAAGTCTTTGCAGCAAGCCAGTGATGCCCTAAAAATGTACAGTCTTGTTTCTCTTTAGACATTAAACTAAACTTTCTGAGCCATTACCAGTTTGTTTTCCAACCAACACTTAACACTGATCATGTTTGCATGCAGAAAATATGCCCTTATACCAAAAAAAGACAAGATGTTTACATGGCTAATGAAAATAAATATTCTACTAATATTCCAGTTGACATGCAGCCATGCATACTCCGATTAACGTGCCCTAGCACGTTGTTTCTCATGTCAAAATACGGAAAAGTAGAACGGCTGGAGCTGCTTGTGCCATTTTGGTTGTGATGCATCAAAAGAGGATTTTTTCAAAGTTTCCAACTGGTGGCGGATTTGTTTGACTGTGTGAGCACAGCCTCACTTTTTTATTCCTTCAACTACCTTCCATGAAAAGGTTGTTGTTGCTGCAATATTTGCACATAATTAAAAACCTGTTGATATCCAAGCCTCAAGTTTCTCCCTGCGACCAGAAATGTGGGTTTTGATTTTGGGCATGTATCGCTACACCAGCCTTGCAAATTGTTGGCTAGTTGGTTTGTGTACAGCGCACATTCTCACTCCAACCTCTTACACATGTTGACGTTCATGGACTTTCTATCTCCAGATACGATGTGCAATGTACCCTGGGTGCACTGGTTGTTGAAGTTCAGCCTGTTACATGCATTGTATGCCTTCAAAATACACTTACTGTATGTTTTCACAGGAAGTTTACCATTTTCCTACAGTCTCTTTCAACATAAACGCGCAAATTGGTGTCAATTAACACATGTGGTTGAGTTTACGCAACAAAAGCACATGGTTGAGTTGAGGAAAAAATAACTGTTTGGCTTCATAATTATATGGGACGCGAACACCACTCTCCCAGGTGGAAGTCAGTATTTGTTGGACCCATCCACCAACTCTACCTTTCGTTCTTGTCCCCACTGCATTTTCCCCTGGTGCCGCCAGCTGCTATTAAACTACAGCGGTGACCGGCCATGTATTATGCCGATGTTAAAGGATGGCTTTTTAATCTGTGTCTGATGCTGAGGTCACTGCCCAAGCTCCGGATTTTGACAACTTTGGAGTGAGACAGGGTTATACAGAGTTGACTATAAACAGGCAAGAGGCTGCATGTTTGGGAAGAAACCCCAACTGAGAGGCATCTTTCCAATGAGTTGTATGTATGCACAGTGCTCCTAAAACCCAACCAATATTGGCATATCCCACTTGAATTAATTGGAAAATGCTCAATTTGCCTAATTTGCCTTTTCAATAGTAACTAGTCCATACCCACTGGTAGCTTTGTCACCTTCTACCTATGCCACTCCTCAATGCCTATGTGCAGTTTCACATAGATTGACCACATCAGTGAGTAGAAAAACGTGGGACAGACAGAATGACTGACTGACAGAATGACACACTGACAGTTTCCGTGATTATGTACAGCATACCATACCATGACTTAGTCATACCAAAAATTAGAGAAAAAAAAACAAAACATTGGGCCACAGGGGGAGCCACAGCGATCGGTCGCATTTTAGCCATTTTTAAGCGTTTTTCTGTTGTTATAGCGCCACCCAGTTGCCAGTTAGAGTTACATTTCTCCAGTCACCTTAAGGCATCCTGTTCTACATATCTACCAAGTTTAGTAAAAATCAATATGGCGGTTAGGCCTAGATAAGAAATTAGCTCTCTAGCGCCCCATTTTGTTTGATGGGGTCAATAATGGAGGGGTCCCCTCAGATTATGTGTGGTCATATGTCTACAAAGTTGCGTGGTGATTGGTGAAACTCTTGAGATGTTATACACCTTTATGTGATGAGCCACGCCCTCCGCAATATTCATTGCCTTATAGAAGCTCAGTGTTAGTAAGTTTTCCAACTTTTGCCAAGAGGGAACTTTAGATATTGGTCCCTAGATTATGTTCA
Organism: Epinephelus fuscoguttatus; assembly: GCF_011397635.1. Classification (NCBI taxonomy): domain Eukaryota; kingdom Metazoa; phylum Chordata; class Actinopteri; order Perciformes; family Serranidae; genus Epinephelus; species Epinephelus fuscoguttatus. The sequence goes on along the minus strand of NC_064761.1, from coordinate 11,130,174 downwards.
CCAAGTTTCATGCAGATCGGTCAAACTTCCTAGGAAGAGATCGATTTTAAATCTATATAACTGGAAGTTATGGGTTCTTGTGGCAAATGTGTTCCTCATGAGGAGAGGCATCTCTGTGCAAAGTGTTATGTCTCTACGACATACAGGGCATGAGATATGCCCATTCAAAGTTTGCAATTTCAATCGGTTGCTATAGCGCCCCCCTTTGGCCAATTGATGTAATATTGCTTCATTCGCATCCTCCCATGACCCTCTACCACTGTGCCAAATTTCACATGGATTGACCAAGTCAGTGAGGAGAAAAACGTGGAACAGACACACACACACACATCCACAGACAGACAGACAGACAGAGTTTTCGTCATTATATAGTAAGATATGCTGTTTACATGACCCATATCAAATTCAAAATATTGTCATATTACAAATAATAGTGGAATATTAGTGTGGATGTATAAGTAGTCACTCACATGACATCATAAAGGTGTTAAACTAATGTTTTAGTAAAACCAGATAAAACTAGAAGGGCACTCAGACAGCACAGACCTCCACCAAGGCCAAATGCCTTATCTTGCAATGTTAATGAAATTGAAAAAATAATTTCTGTATCTGCCTTGTAATTTGGATCCACTCAGAAATGTAATGGGTTCATCCTTTGTCCATGCTTCAGCCTTCCAACAAGCTTCATGAAAAACCCGCCTGACAAACAAACATTGGTGGGGCAGATAAGTCCTCAGATTGTTTACCATAATTAAAAAACAAAACAAAACACTTTGATTAAAAGCATTCATAATTTTACTTATGTCTGCATTACCTAGACTTTTTGGTCATTTTTAGGAAGTGGAAACAGGCTAAACACAACATCATCCTAATATCAGTTTATCATAAGCCAACAGCTGCCAAAAATTGCAATTTGGAGCAACATTAGCATTAATTTGTGTTTGTGGCCACCTGGCAGATGTAAATCCAATATTCTCTCTCCTTTAAGCTCTATTTTGCTGTCCAACTCTTACGAAAAATATCTGGCTCTTAAGCTGCTAAATGCTGCCATTTGGTGCTAAAAAGGTAGTGTACAGTGTTTCTTTGCGAAATTAAAAAATAATATAAATAAATTGCTGGCTTCAGCTGGAAGCTCAAATACAGTAAAACCCTCTGTGGTGCTGAGGAGAACTAGAAGGAGAGAACAGGATCAGATGATAATTCTTGTTAATATACTGTATAAGATTATTGATTAACACAACTTTCATATATTTTAAATTATCTGTACAAACTCGTATTTAAATCAAGGATTTAAATAACTGTAAACATGTGTCTAAGTGTGTCTTGGTTCCAGATTCATATTCAACAGACAGAAGTAATAGTGGTGTGGCTCTTCTCATGTTAACTGTCAGCAAGGAAGAAAATGACTGTATTTCCTGCAATTTTGAGCTCCCTTTTTATACAGAATTTCAACGTGTGCATATAATCCGGCATGAATCAAAAATGTGTCACCTAAACATTTATGACACGATACACCTTATTTGTGTCAAATGATCCAGTGATCAGAAGAGTTGGCAGGCAACACTGCTAATACAGTAGCTGCTAGATTAAGTCCTATAACGCTGACATCAGCTTGGCAGCAGTTCCTTCCTCTCTTTCAACACACAGACATGAGAAACACACACAGACACACCTCAGTCTTTCTTTCTCTCACACACTTTTCTGCCACGAATCCTGGTGTAAAACTGCTACTGGCTTCTTCATGAGACCTTCAGGAGACCTTGTTGGTGGATACCGGCGACTGGATGTAAAACAGAAGAGGACGCAGCCATTTGCAGAAGGGGGGGGCAGATATATGACTGAGAGAAGAGATTGTGACAAGGCTCTTTCAGGCAGATGGCAGACAGGTCTGACAGTCTCACATTGTGCTTGTCCCTCATATCTGCTCAACGGCCTTGGTTTGCAGTAACTAAAGAGAAAGGAAGAAAACGGAAAAGATGTGCGGAGTGCTGCGAGAAAAATTACAACAGAAATTACAATGACAACAACCAGACAGAGGCATTTAGCAGTTCCAACATTTGCAAAGGTGTATCAACTGTAAAGCAGCAAATATATGCAACAGAGCTGAATATAGGACACCGAGATGCAGAGCATTTTTAGGTTCACTTTATTTTGAAGGAACCTCTTTGCAGCCCAAATGCACAAACACAGAGGGATAAAGGATGCACACACTATAACCAAAGCTCCCTCTTGCCTAATTGAGGTGATTGATGCTGCGCACTAACTTGTAACATCCAGAGTTTCATTAAAACAAAATGCGGGAATCAAGATAACGGCACAGGGGGCCTAAATAAAAGTGGCAGCCTTGAAATTGGAGCAGATATAAGTCCCAGTTCTCATTTAATTCCTAAAATGGACAATTCAAGACAAACCATAAATTCATGGCTTTTCTCATTTTATTTTTAATTAGTTTAGTGCCATCAGTGACGGAGTTAAGGTCGTAGTCATGATCATGACGACATGGTTTTGATTGGGAGACATGGTTTAATAAGTGATTGTTTGCACTGGAATTAAGGGTGAATTCACCCTACAACCAACAAAGCAACACATTCTCACTCCGACCTCATCACATATCGACATTTGCTCATGGACCTTCCACGTCCACATACGATGGGAAAAGTACCCTGGGTGTGTTGGTTGTTGACATTCTGGGACGCCGTGTCAAGTTCTGCCTGTTACATGCATTGTCTTCTTTCAAAATACACATCTGTTTTCACAGGAAATTTAACATTTACATACAGTCTCCTTCAACATAAACGCACTACGTTGGTATAACAAAGCAATTTGACATATTTTTCCTCCAACAACTAACGCACGTGGTTGGGTTTAGGGAACTAGAGCATGTATGTACGTTTAGGAAATTAGAACAGGGTTTGGCTTTATTATCTTACGAGACGCGCACACAGCTCTCCCTAGTAAAGGTCAGTGTTTGTTGGACCCATTCATCACCCCTCCCACCAGCCCTACTCAGACTTTCGCCGCCTTAACATAACTTATTCTTGTACCGCCACATTAAATTAGAACTGCGACCAGCGGCATATCATGCTGACGTTAAAGGTGGCTTTTTTCGTCAGTGTCTGACACCACAAGTCGTTGCCCAAGCACTGGATTTTGTTGCCTTCAGAGTTAGTCCGGGTTGAACAAGCACCAGCCTGCGATACAGGATCTTCCAAGGATCATTTTACCCAGCGTATTTAATCTATCAGTCTTTATTGACAATTTAATATAAAACAAACTGAGAGGCAATGCAAGCTCTTTGCTTGCTTGTTTGAAATTCCGACACACCCTCCTTCTCTGCCTGACTACACATACAGTAGGGCAAACACCACTTTGTGCTTTGGCATTGAATGTTATTATTGGACATAAAGCACGAGCTGCAGAATCATGCAGCGTGGACATAATTTGTAGGGATACTGGGCTGGCCTACACAAGCCAGACATGCCTGTCTGAGAAATGAAAAGCAGTTGATACAGAACTCTGTGTCTGTCTCAAGTCACGCTTATATCACCCGAAATCAAGCATAGCTGAAGTTCAGCAGAGCACTGAAATCCAGGGATCCAGACATGCAATAGATCCATACCGAGCAGACAAAAGTAGCAACAGCGGAATTACAAGACAAACACACAGAATTTCAATATGTAACCAAGAACTAAAAATTAACAAAGGCACAAAGTCAATCAGAATTACAGAAGGAGTTCATGCATACTTGCACTACTGTTAAACTGTCTGAGCAGCTGGCATGTTTGAGTTGACTTTTGACCTTTCGGCTAAACCTTGAGGCAAATCCCTCCCTGACTAAATATCTAAAGTCATCACACAAAGGTAAACACATGTACACTCTCTGATATCCTTCTGTCATTCTGGTTGTAGAGCTGTTTACACATTTGGGGAGTCATGAGTCCCAGTAAAACAACACCATTATCTCCTTATCCAGATAAAGGTGTGTTAATCATTGAAATCAGCTGTGGAAGTGTCATTTGGTTGGAATGAAAACCTGCGTACAATATGAAACTCCCTTCATCTAAATACAGTCCACAAATTTTGGCATATGTTTACAGATAGCGAACGTTCACTGATGCTTGATACTCAGCCTTTGGTTAACAATAGTGTATTTCAGGAAAGAACATGTAAATGTTAACTCCAGTGACTTTGGATATAATTGGAGCCACTGTGGGAACATTGTGTGCAGTAACCACATCAGGACCAACAATATAAGTATAAGGCTACAGATAAGAGACAGTATCCTGTTTCTATCACTGCCAATGTAATTATTGACATGATGTCAACAGGCAGTTACATAATACCTTGTCTGTGTGGACAGTAAAATACAGTAAAGTATTTATAGGTAACTGATTTGTAAATAAGTAGCACTGTAGAATAAAATATTAACTTAAGTTCCACAGTGGTCTGACCATTTCGGATTGAACTTCATCCCCAAATCAGCAGGATTAAAGCACAAGTCGAGGAGAGGATTTACAGTGGAGTTGGTCTGAGTGATTCTGCATGCTTCTTCGACCTTCTGACACACGTCCCACAGCCCACTACACACACAGGGGTCTGGTTGAATGAAAGCCAAAGGAAGACCCACTTGGGTCCTGCCAGAAATATCTCAACAAATATTTGACGGATTGCCAGGTTACCACAGAATGAATTATAAAAGCTTTAGTGATCCTCTGATTCTTTCACCTAGCCCCATTAAGTCAAAATTATAATTTCTACTTAAAGGGACAAAATCAACTGCATCTACCGCTATCTCACCTAGCATCACTGAGCTAGCTAATGTTACAGCTCAGCCAAGGAGGACGCCATTAATGTTTACATCTCGCACTGTACCAAGCACAAACCTTTCGTTCATAGGTAGATGGATGCTTCCTTCTGCGCAGTGATACAGTTGGTGGGTGTAGTTTGATAGAAAGAAAATAGTTCCTACATGAAACTGCTCACAGCAAGGTCTGTGGATTATCTTGAGTAACCAGGTCTTGATTTCTGGAAAGAGACATTGCTGTTCAGTTTTTCAAATGAATTTTTGTTTTGTGCTTTGAGCACCTCAAGCTGAGTACCATCTAGTTCCATTATGTTGGAGAGAAGGCAGACATCTCTACGATTGATATCCAACACTTTGCACCTAGGGTTGCCACATTCGATTTGTTCAAAACTGGGAAATTTGACGCGCGACACAGGGCATTGAACCATATTTGTAAATATAATACTTTAACAGTTGTAGGACTCTCTATTGCCTCTATTTGTCCTGATGTGCAGCTTATAACACTCAGCAGTCAGGCACAGCTGTTGCTCTTCTCTTTGAACCATCTCTGGATAAGCTTCACTAGCTGCAACTGACTTTTTACTTAAGTAATAAGAAAAGTTATTAATGTGAGTATCGTGAATATGCTGGGTTTATACTATGTCCAGGACAAAAGCATGAACACATAATCTCCATTCAGTCTTTAATGGGTTAAAGAGACTGGTTGCCATGGACACAGACGCACAGTATATCAGTAGCTGAAAAACCTACAGAAACCTAGAAATCATTTTTGTGAAGTCATTTCAGAGCGATCCAGGCTTTTGATGCACGCTGTAATTTGTCAAAACTGACGTTAGGCATCTTAATCATCCCGACAGCAGCCCAAGACATGAGAGTGGCCTAACTGCAAAATCCAGTCCGAGGCTTTCAAAATAAAATAATCTCTGCAATGTAATCTCCAATGTGTCAGTTATGAAGTGCAGTGCTCTTGCAGTACGGCGGGGAATACAGTAGTCAACTCGCTGCACAAAATAATGTGAAATGAATGGATAGCCTACCTTAGACAACGATAGGCAACGACAGCTCCTGCAGCAGTTGCTAGGGGATAAGGTAAACTTTCGTATTTCTGCTACCAATTAAAAAGAAGTAGAGGCATTTGGCCTACTGACGCTTCTACTCATTTTCACCTGTTTATGGATACAGGATTGGATGTCTAAAGGTAAAAAGGAAAAAACACAATAGCATTAAAAGAATCTAGTTTTATTTGAAACTCTAGCATTCTAAATTAGACAAAGATTTTCACAAAAAAAAAAAAAAAAAAAAAAAAAAACGGGACAATTTGCGTCCCGGGAAAGAGTATTCATTTCCTGGGGCAGTCACTCAAAAAAGAGAACAATCCCGGGAAAAGCAGAACATGTGGCGACCCTATCTGCAGCTCACGCCAAAACAATCTAGATTGATAGATAGCACTACAGGTAAAAGGGAAAATATGTGTTTTGATTTTAGGGTGAACTGTCCCTTTAACATCAGTACGTTAGCATCATCACTGTGAGTATGTGGGCATACTGACGTTAGCATTAAGTGCAAAGAACAGCTGTGAGGCAAATGTAGTCCTACATTGTAGGCTATATTTACTATTGACTGTGTTAACTAGTAAATTGATTGGGAGAAGTGGTGTATTTTATACATCTAATGATCATACTCTATATTAAAGTTCCCTAATAAGTCCAGCAAAAGACAAATACTTTGTGAATCCTGCAAGCTGTAATGAAGCTAATTTGTGTACTTGCGTTTGAAATTGTCACTTTTAAGCCATGTTTAATGTGTGTTTTGAATCAACTAAACTTTACAACACTTCACAGGAACCTTACCAGCGACTAGTGCTCTGGAGGTGTAACTGCAGAGTGACACAGACACACCACTGCACAAGTATAAATGCTCACAACAGCATAGGCTGCGTGGGTAGGCTACGGCGTAGGTTCTGCACAGAACTGATGCGCAAGTATAAATCTGCCTTTACTCCTCTTGCCTAAACACAACCAATCCAATCACCGAGGCAACAAGTACTAGCCAGTCAGAAGCAAAGTAGGAACAATTGTGCCTTTGTTATCGTAGGAAACACAAATTTGCACCCCTGACAGTGGCAAACTTGACCACAATATATGTGACATCACATTTAAATGAGTAAATAAGTAAATAAACACACGTTTGAACAAACTGTTGGATTAGTCAATCTCATAGGACCTGTTGGGGAAGAGGAAGTGGTACTTGTGAATTCAAAAGGTTTAAATACATGGACAAACAGTGATTGAACCACAAAGAGCTAAATGGAAAACCAGCTGAAAGGGGTTGATAGATGTGGAAAAAGCCAATAAACAAATCGCGTCTCAGCATTGTTACTTTTGTGAAGGCTGTGCTTGGTTTCCACCAACTCTCAGCTAAAATTGAGTCTGCTCTGTTATGACTATAAACTGGATGCTTTTCATTATTTTGTTGTATTACTGCTGTTTTTGCTTTCTCTGAAATTCCACAAGGACGTCTCTCCCTCTTGTCAAAGACCTGATAATAAAAGGGAAAGTCAACAGTCAACATTCTCATTATTCATGGCACCAGTGCTGGGTCTGGGCTTTCTTTCCACAATATCCTTCAAATTTATACATGAAAAACGCAACATGAGGAACGCCGCCTGTACAGAACATATTGCCTGGGGCCAAACTCTCGTTGCCATTGTGTTGCTCAGCCCGCTGTGCTGCTGACTCTCAAACTTGACTCAGGTTTGTAAGCCTCAGTTTTTCCCTTGATAAGCACGTTGTCCCCACCTGCACATTGTATGGGTGCTCTTAAGAAATCCTTAAACATTCCTTTCTCTGTTTAACACGCAGGGTGGTTAGGAAAGGAGTCGAGCTGAACTGATAACTGTAAACGGTGCAGAGCCACTGGGATCAGTCTCACTTAACTCAGGTGAAAACATCTACAGTACAAGGTAATAGCCTTCGCAAGACTTGTTTGATACAGAGAAATGGTTATCATAGATGAAAAGATGAGCCCTGACAATTGTGTTCTTCAATACTGTTGCAGTAAAGAAGCAAAGTTAAAAACCTCCAGACCAAAGGGTTTATGTTGGTTTATGTGTCAAAACTCAGAAAATCTGAACTCGCTCTAATGGCCAGTATAGAAGATTCTGCGTCAATGAGATAAGTGGCAGAAATTATTAGTTGTTCAGTGTCTCAGTTTTCCATTAAAGCTTAAATAAAAATCCAATTTTTAACTAGATTTTTTTTATATTGAAAGCACCCATGTCCATAAAGGCAACTGTTGTTGACAAAATTACCAATATGTTTATTGATTCCACAACAATCATGGAACATCTGTCAGTGGTCAAATCAATGAAAACACAACACATCAAGAGATGAAACATCATAAAGACATTGGGATATATCACAGAGGATGTTGTTTGTAATAGTCTCATAGAATTTGTCAAGGACTCATTGTCCTAGGCAGGCCAGCAGGAAGCTTTCCTGCCTGTTTTCCATGGAAACTCATACTAATGCACTTTCAACAGCGTCACTCATGCTGATTCACTGACTCAGAAACATGAGGGCTTGCTTCATGAGTGTGTACAGTTTGTGTGCGTCATTATTTTCATCATATTTATGCAAAAGAGCAAAGAAAATTGTGTATGGTCAAATTCACTGACACTGTCACATTGCTCACCCAAATGGCTTTGCAGTAACAGTGGCCCAACTGTACTGCTACACACGCAGAGCATTTGCCAGAACAAATGGTTGGCATTGTATTTTCCGGCAAACCACAATTCTGTTATATTTATACAATTCATACATATCATATCAACATTTCTAAACTGGCACAGTTCAGATGACATGTAAATGAGCTGAGTTTGTCATCAGGAGGAGGAGGAGATGGTGCATGGCGTGAGACCCAGGCGAGATGACTGCCAAGCTGTAGACCACTGCTTGAGCCTAACTGTGTTTTTTAACAGCACACTGTGATATTTCCAGCTATGTGTGTGGCGACGATGACTGGGTATTTTTTTTAGGCAACAACGGCACATTTCCAGCAGTAGCTGTGGCAACAACAACTGGGTATTTTTTAAGGCAACATCGACAGATATTTTTAACTTGACATCAGGACATTTCCAGCAGTGGCTGTGGCGACAACAAGTGGGTTTTTTTTTTGAGGCAACACTGGCAAATTTCCAGCAATGGTTGTGGGGACATCAAGCGGATGATTTTAAGGCTACGTCGGCACACTTCTAGCAGTGATCTTGGCGACAACAACTGGGTATTTTTTAAGGCAACATTGGCACATTTCCAGCAATGGTTTTGGCAGCAACATTCAAGTATTCTTAAGGCAACGTCGGCACATTTCCAGCAGTGGTTGTGGCGACAATAACAAGGTATTTTTCAGGCAACGTCGGCACATATCCAGCTATGGTCGTGGTGACAACAACCAGGTCTTTTAAAGGCAACATTGGCACATTTCCAGCAATGGTTATGGCAACAATAACTGGGTATTTTTCATGGCAACAACAATGGGGGTATTTTTCAAGGCAAAATCCACACATCTCCAGCGGAAATTGTGGTGACAACAACTGGGTATTTTTTAAGGCAACATTGGCACTTTTTTTTTTTTCTTAAGTTTCTGCTACATATTAAATATACTTGTAACATAAGTGTGGTTTACAGAAATGTAAAATGCTCCCATTTTTCTGGTGATAACGGCAATAATCATATTTTACAGATTCCCTAATTAAAAAAAAAACCCCACGTTAAATCAACAAAAACTTTAGAAAACTCATAGAGCTGATGTGAAACCGGAACTTAAAGGCTCTCTTCTAAAAGTAAGAAAGCCTTATTCAAAGTTTTGAGCCTCTGATTGTGTGTCTTTAAAACGGCTGCTGTAAGTCCTGATGTGCAGTCCTATAGTGCAAGCCTCAGTTTTTCTTGCACTGTGTAATTCCTTCCCCCACTCTCTCTGCCATTTCCCCGTGGCTGCTCGTATCAAATTCAAAACCCTAGTGCTAATGGAAGCGTAACCTTGTATTGCCCGAGTTTCACTAGAGCCTTACACACAGCCCTCTTTCCTCTGTCATAACTGGCAGCTCTCTCTCCCCCAATGTGGCCTGGCCATCACTCCACCCGGATTCCAAACCTTTTCTACCTGGTCGAGTGACCTTCCCAATTCAGGCTGGACTGCAAAATCGCTCCCTGTTTTCCATGATCTGAACAAAGTGAGGTTGGGAGTGAACAACTCCATACTGACTAATTAAGACAATGCACATTAACCGCTTTCATCGCAGTCATGGCAGGAAAATGCCGCCTCTGACAGTAAATGATAGAATGAAAGAACTCCTCAGTGGTGATGATGGACCACTCCACTCCAAGAATGAGGGACTCACAACACTGGATCTTTCCGTAATTATGTTTATGTTATCCTTTATCATCAAGCATCACAGACCAGCTGCGTTGATAATTATCTGTGTGCGGAGTGCAGTTTACTGACATCACCTCACATCATTTCTGGGTAATGAGGATGAAAATGTCTTAACAGCTTCCTCTCAGTGCTATTTTGCAATGCAAATTCCCTGGTTCGACTACAAGCTTCAAACTCAAGACAGATTGCATACTACCCCTCAGTATTGTACAGTTTTCTGTGGTTTATGGAAGGAGTAATGGTTGATAAGGTTTTGGTTTTCTGCTCAGTGTCAGATTTCATCAACTGATGAGATCGTCGCAACAATGCTTTCATTATATTCCCCACAATAATGGTGTTTACATTTTCCATTCACTTTGTAATAAAGAGCGACAGTGGGCTTCAATCATCATAGAACACGAGTAACATCACTGCTTTAGGTGTGTATCACAATAAATGATCTCTGAGCCATTTTTTCTAACATCCTTAACTCTTCACTCTCAATTATCCCATCTGGCATAGGAGAAAACAAGCTGACCAATCGTAGTTGGTGTCTCCATAGCAACCATAGCCCTGACGTGTTGTAGTTAAATTTTTGAGCAGAAGCATTTTAGTTATGGTGGGCTCTGACTCTACACTGTAAATCCATCTTTTTATGTAGTCAAGGCAATTGGCTTGAACTTTCTTACTGCTGATGGTTTGATGTTGTAGATTTAAGACAGTGATGAATCACTGGAGTCATTAATCAAGCAACAAGGCCCAACCATTTGCTGGCTACAGCTGTGCTAATTGAGAACTTGCATATTTTCTTGGGTGTCATTCCTTTATATCAAATATCCCCAAAAAGTTTTTTTAATGCTACAGTTTTTAATATTTTATATATTAAACAATTAATTTACTATTAAAGAAAATAATAATAACAAATAATCAGAAGCTAAAGCCCTGATTTAGGAGATGCCCTTCTATAAAATATGACCAGTCAGGTCAATTGTACAAGCAACAGTTACGTTTCATGTTAATGGTTATTATTAGGCGGCGACCTCTAGTGGCTGTAGTTATTATCACAGGAGCACTTATTATCACAGGACCAAAGCAGGAAGTCAGGTGATGCAGTATAGGGTGACAAAGTCCCTTGAGGGTGGGAGGGAGGGGAGGTCTGTGAGTCAAACAAACCCAGGACTTTGACCCAGGAGACCACTGTTTGTGTCCCATCAAAAGTCAATGTTGAGTTATTTTAACAACGTAAAATAATTTGTCAGTGTATGTCATGTGAAATATGTGTGTTACATGACGTGATGTCTGTGATGTGATATGACCATTGACCATTTCACAACACATTAACACACATTAACCACATGTTTAAAGGCCCAGACACACCAAACTGACATCAAAGAACTACTGTGAATAAAGGCCAACTGTTGGGTGCATCTCTTGCCTGTGTCTCGTCCAAAAAATTGCACTTGTGCACACTGCAAAGACTACAGCCAACTAGCATGTGCATTCTATACCTTTTTGAGAGGAAATAACTCTTCCTATCTGGAGTCCAGAAGACGGACATGATTTTTTTCAAGATTCTAATTAGCCAATTAGCACATAACAATGCAACCCGAAGCTGAAAAACCAAATGATATTTATAGTGCATTAGCAAACAATAATACAGACAATTATGAACAATCAAGCTAAAGAGCACAGTGGCTTGGGCGTATTTCTTTGCTTTCCTCACTTCCGTTTCTCTTCTTGTGCAGAAGAGTGTCAGAGTGATTTAACTTGCAATAGACTACACCAGCTCTGACGCTAGCTGAAAACTGCTAACAAGGCTCAACTAATGTCAAGGGTGCGTAACACATTTAAAAAACTATAGCACAGATGCTCACCGATGGCCTGACATTAACAGAGGGCCGACCACTGGCTTAGTGTGTTAGGGCCTTAAAACTGCAATCATTAACAGTCCAGTTCTACTAGTCGGGGCACTAGTTTAGAAAAAGCCTCTGTGGATCATATTAACGGGTATGAATGGTTGTATGGGTTGGAGGACTTGTTGTGATTCAGGAATTTGAGCATTCTCTTTTAGTACACTGATTTAAACTGCTAAATCCAATGACATTAAAATAAGAAACGTAATCATTACATTTACTCTTTGAACCTAGACATGAGTTGTGATATCATCCCTCCAATACAGTCACTTTGCTGAATGAAGACCTCATGGACATTCATATATTCTTTTTCCAAAGGTCAAGAATAAACTTCCTGGGTCAAAGGATTTAATCAGTTTCACTGGCTGAACAGAAAAAAATACACTATACACTCCAAAGCACTATCCCTTATAATATTAACTCAGTGTCTGTGTAAGTCCCTGGATACATTGTGATCTATATCTGACACCTTTTTATCTTACCTGAAAAAATCCTGTTATCTTCATACCAGTGGAGAGAGCGGCAGTACTTAAAGACACAAGCACTAATTTCAAGGAATTCTCAGAATATGTCAAAAGGCATGGGGAAAATTATCTCACTCCACTGTCAAACCCAGATTACCATGTTAGAAAGCACTGTTTTCTAATGTGTAATTAAAGAGGTATTTCACTGCTGAGAAGAGAGCCTTTTAATAAAACAAGCATGTCTATGCAGTAGAAAGACGCAAATACATTTGAAATTGGTGCTACAGAACTAGAGAAAACAGAGTAAAAGGACGCTTTTGCACAAGAGAAAGAAAACCTCCAACTGCCATAATACACTGTGCTGCACCAGACCAATAAACGCTCCCGCTGGTGGGTGACGTAAACACATCCATCTGAGACAAAAGGCCTATTTCTCAGATCGTGAGCAGACTAAAAGAAAAAAGGTGCTCGCACACCGTCCTTTAACTTGCAAAGCACTTTACAGATCGTGAACAGGAAACGGATGTAGGGAAAATCCACATCTGGTTATTCGCGCTAGCTTAACTTATGGGTAGAAACAATGGCAAAGTCAAGAAGTAGTCAGGCATGCAGTGTTCCTTTTTGACACAAACAAACATATTTTTCATTCCACAGCTTTCCAGTCAACGAGGATCTGAGAAGGACATGGATTTTGTTCATAAGGAGAGATGAGCAAGTGTGATTTACCATAAAGAGAGGCAGCTCTTTTGTGTGTGCCTTGCACGTTGAGGAGAGAGAAGTCTTGGCCCACCCAGAGTCTGGTCGGAAATATTTGAAACCTAAGGTTTTACCGTCAAGATTTCAACAGAATAACTGGGGAGAATGTAAACAGTGCCAGACTTAAACGGCCAGTATAAGGGGTTGTGATGTGGAGCAAACAGCGGGCACTGAAATTGAATGTGTTCCTGTGGCAGTGATGCTGCAGGGACACGATTACAACTGCTGTTTTCCTCCAGGTGAGTGTAGCATGTTGCTAAAGACTTGGATAAATACAGTAGCCATGCATAGTCGCAACAAGTTGATTTCAATTGCAGTCATAAAACTGTTAATAGATTATTACCCAAGGCAACGTTACACACTTGTCAGCCTAATGTTGTGTGATATAAATCCACGTCGAGCGTAGAGTTACATTACAAAGGGCACAAGTTTTTGATAATGACAAAAGAGGGTATATACTGTAAGTCCTGAAATAACGTTGTTAGATGTGTGTACATATATACAGTACAGGCCAAAAGTTTGGACACACCTTCTCATTCAATGCGTTTTCTTTATTTTCATGACTATTTACATTGTAGATTCTCACTGAAGGCATCAAAACTATGAATGAACACATGTGGAGTTATGTACTTAACAAAAAAAGGTGAAATAACTGAAAACATGTTTTATATTCTAGTTTCTTCAAAATAGCAACCCTTTGCTCTGATTACTGCTTTGCACACTCTTGGCATTCTCTCCATGAGCTTCAAGAGGTAGTCACCTGAAATGGTTTCCACTTCACAGGTGTGCCTTATCAGGGTTAATTAGTGGAATTTCTTGCTTTATCAATGAGGTTGGGACCATCAGTTGTGTTGTGCAGAAGTCAGGTTAATACACAGCCGACAGCCCTATTGGACAACTGTTAAAATTCATATTATGGCAAGAACCAACCAGCTAATCATCATTACTTTAAGAAATGAAGGTCAGTCAGTCTGGAAAATTGCAAAAACTTTAAATGTGTCCCCAAGTGGAGTCGCAAAAACCATCAAGCGCTACAACGAAACTGGCACACATGAGGACCGACTCAGGAAAGGAAGACCAAGAGTCACCTCTGTTTCTGAGGATAAGTTCATCCGAGTCACCAGCCTCAGAAATCGCAAGTTAACAGCAGCTCAGATCAGAGACCAGATGAATGCCACACAGAGTTCTAGCAGCAGACCCATCTCTAGAACAACTGTTAAGAGGAGACTGAATCAGGCCTTCATGGTCAAATAGCTGCTAGGAAACCACTGACTAAGGAGAGGCAACAAGCAGAAGAGATTTGTTTGGGCCAAGAAACACAAGGAATGGACATTAGACCAGTGGAAATCTGTGCTTTGGTCTGATGAGTCCAAATTTGAGATCTTTGGTTCCAACCGCCGTGTCTTTGTGAGACGCAGAAAAGGTGAACGGATGGATTCCACATGCCTGGTTCCCACTGTGAAGCATGGAGGAGGAGGTGTGATGGTGTGGGGGTGTTTTGCTGATGACACTGTTGGGGATTTATTCAAAATTGAAGGCACACTGAACCAGCATGGCTACCACAGCATCCTGCAGCGACATGCCATCCCATCCGGTTTGCGTTTAGTTGGACGATCATTTATTTTTCAACAGGACAATGACCCCAAACACACCTCCAGGCTGTGTAAGGGCTATTTGACCAAGAAGGAGAGTGATGGAGTGCTGCGGCAGATGACCTGGCCTCCACAGTCACCGGACCTGAACCCAATCCAGATGGTTTGGGGAGAGCTGGACCGCAGAGTGAAGGCAAAGGGGTCAACAAGTGCTAAACACCTCTGGGAACTCCTTCAAGACTGTTGGAAAACCATTTCAGGTGGCTACCTCTTGAAGCTCATGGAGAGAATGCCAAGAGTGTGCAAAGCAGTAATCAGAGCAAAGGGTGGCTATTTTGAAGAAACTAGAATATAAAACATGTTTTCGGTTATTTCACCTTTTTTTGTTAAGTACATAACTCCACATGTGTTCATTCATAGTTTTGATGCCTTCAGTGAGAATCTACAATGTAAATAGTCATGAAAATAAAGAAAACGCATTGAATGAGAAGGTGTGTCCAAACTTTTGGCCTGTACTGTATATATATATATATATATATGTGTGTGTGTGTGTGTGTGTGTGTGTGTGTAGATATATATATATATATATATATATATATATATATATATATATATATATACATATATATATATATATATATATATATATATATATGTACTTTATGTGATATATCCCATCACGTGTTGCACCAAATGAACGGACAGATTGTGTGGGACGGACACCGACACAGCCAAGAGAGAGAGCAGCAGCAGGATTACAACCTGCTGTGTATGTTTTACTTACGATAACATGTTGAAGTTTCTTCATGAGTTTGTCTTTGCCATGTAATAAACTGTCTATTTAATATGTAGTCGATGGTCCCCAAAGAGATAAAAATAAATCAGCAATTGATCTTTTGCAGTGCTAAACACTTATTGTACAGACTAGGGCTAATGACACTAGCTAACGTTAGCAAGCTAGGTCGCGGCCCTGATTTGTGCCAAAATGCATAATGTTACACATTAAATTCACAAGTTATTACATGACTGACTGGTAAAACAAACTTCATAACAACAAAGGTTAAACCAAAAATTACTTTGATTAGTAGGACAGGTTTTGCAGTCACGCAGCTCTCTCTCTTCTCTGTCTGACAGTGTAATATTAATAGGCCTGTGTTTAATGTGAGCAGAGCAGCGCATCACACAACACACAAAAGGTCACAAAGTACTTTGTGACATTATTTATTAATTTAGGGATAATACGCTCAGTATAATTTCATGTATTCGTCACAAATATGCATGCCAGTATTGACTATGTATTGTTCACCAGCCGATGTTGATATGACATGTTTTAATTGTGTGACAGCAATGCTGAGAAAATAACCTGAGTAGTGTCTGAAAGGGTTTTTCATGTTACAATGAGCTCACTGTATAGTCCTCAACATAGAACTCCCTACATTGCGAATAGGGTGTAGTGAATGAATGAATGATTTTGGACACAGCCTTTGGTTTTGTCCATTTATAAATTGACTGTAGTGGCAAGAAACAATCAGTTAAACATTAAGTTAAAACATGTTTGACAACTCAGTAACAGAATATTGGTTTATGATTTGATCAGTGCTGCCTAGTTTGATCACTGTGATCAGCACTGGGCAGGAAACAGAATGGCACCCACTTCTTGTTTAGAAACTTTTGCTATTTCAGCTAAACACGGCAATAAAATGTGTATCTAAAAACACTGTATGCGAGCAATAGGCAATATGGTAACATGATCTTGATATGATTTCGAACAGTACTGCCTAGTTTTAATGTTTGATCAGATTTTGGTCCGAGTTGTAAAGAGAGAAAGAGAGGGGTGGGTCTGTCTCTTGATCTGCTTCTATACTCTTTAGCTGTTTTTAAATAGGAATTGTGCAAATTTGCAGGAAAGCCCAATCAGTCTTCTTTCAGCATTGGCAGTATAAAACCAAATCAGGGAGTGCAGCAAAATGCTGCCTGCCTACTTTAGATTATAGAGACAGAGCACAACGCATCATAATCTGAAAGCCATGTCCCCAAAGTGGAAACGAGGCCCACTTTCCCCTCCGCTTCTTCGCTTGTTCACTCCACGACTGAATTGCTAGCTAGCTAGCTAAAATTAATAGCTATAGCTAGCTAATAATAAGATGGCAAAGGATTATTTGAGCACACTATATTGATAAGCTTAATATTGCCGGTCTACCTCAGTGTCCCTTCTCCTTACCTTGCTCGTCTTGGAAAAAATATGAGCAGAAATCAGTCAGTTAACTAAATCGACCACTACTCCCCCATCTCCACATTCTCCCCTTACTGTAGTCCGAGCATGATGCGGAGATTCTTTTTTAAGAAGATGAGCATTTCGGCATGCTCAGTCATCAGCCTGCTCCTACTACTGGCACATGTTGTTGTTTTCAGACATGTCTCTACATGCTGGTAGATTCATAGAAGTGCTAGAGCGGACCGCTGGAATGGACTGCTTGAATCGTGGAGCGCTGGGCACAATTATAACAGAAGTTGCATTCATACTGTCAGTGCTTTAGCTTAACATACATAAATACAGCCTTTTCATTTTCCTCGTCTTCAATTCCTTGTCTCCCCAGTTGCTCATCTTTATTGTAGTGTTTGTCAGGTTTGCGTTTCCCTCTTGCTACTAGTACTAGCTGCTCATTCCTGCTATCAGCTGTTTCCTGTTTATCCACCGCCAGTGGGTCGCATGTGCGGCATACCTACGGCGTCATCAGCAGCTCCTCCCACAAGTCATCAACAGCCCCTCCTGTGGCGGAAGAGTGCCTCGTTCATTTTAAACCAAAAAGGTTCTGCCAATATGTCTACACTATGAAGCGGGAAATTGGGCACCTTGGATCAACTCGGCAATCTGGCTCTGTGTGTTTAAACGTTCGCAGCTTGCCTGTAAAACGGCCCAATATTTGCCGAAAATCTGGTAGTGTAAAAGGGGCTTTTGTGTCCGTGGTGGCGGCGTGACTGGGAGGCAATACGAAAATGCGGAAGTACAGCCTGTAGTTTGAGCAACAGCCAGAGTTAAGCTGGGGGGCAAGGAGGGATATCTAGGCACTGTTAGATGGAGGGAAGTTTACCACAGTTCATTTACACTTACTACGCCCTTTGTTTTGATACAAAGCTGGTTGAAAATTAGCTAAGTATCCCTTTAAGTCAGTATTTGTAACCATTAGAGACATGTTGAAAAGCTGAAATGCCATGTTAAGATTAGCAGAAATAAAAGACGTGGTGCTTTGGGTAAACAGACTCCACACTTTGTGTTCATTGGCTGAGAGTTTTGAGAGATTTTGATGTGAAGCAGAACAGCCTGTTAAACCTCTAAAGACTCTTTATTCAGTACATCCTTCACTGGCTATCCATCCACTGTAACATTTTATGAAGTGCAACTGCAGCTGCTGCTGCTCCACCAAAGGCGCAACTTTCAGAAGGAATGCAGGAATTCAAGGTTGGCTGGTTCCTGGTCTCGGCGATATTACCCTCTGGAGGAAGGGGGCATCAATCGCACTTGTCTGGAGGAACAAAAGCCTGTGTCTGCAGCCGGGGAGTTTTTTGTTTTTATTTATTTATTTATATTCCCCCTCTTCCCCCCACCCCCGCCCTCCCTTTCCCCAAAACTCCTCATCTGACTTTCATTAAAAACTCAGTAGGGTTCTCCAAAGTTCCACATCACATAAAAAAACATCAAAAGCAAAGTAGAAAAATATCTTCAGACAAAATGGGAAATCAAATTTGAACATTCCCTTTGAAGGAAGACTTTATGTGTATCTGTGTTTGTTTTTTTGGTCTTTTTTAATTTTTTTGGGGGGAGGGGGGGGGGGTATTTTATGTCTCTTCTTTCAGTCCTCTGTTGGACACCAATTTTTTTTTTAAAAATGCAGCAGATTATGAATAAATGATCGTAGCGCCGCAGGCATCAAAAAGAGAATTAATGTGATTTTAATCTCTGATTTATCCACCAACAAGATGCTTCACTCAATTCATTTTTCTCAAATTTAGTTTATTGACCCAAAGATTCATAAAGATTATGTCGGGTCGTGCAGCTGTTTCATTTCACTCACAATTCTTCACTTTGTTTTCAGTCATATACGTTCCTGGTGTCACTTTGTGTTTGGCTCATATTTCTTAGATTGTTCTTCCTTCTCCTGTGACATCCCTCTGACCGCTCGATGACCACCCTCCTCCGGCGCTCCCTGCAATTACAAAACATGATTAATTTACTTGGAACCCGGCTGGTGTGGTACATCCCGAGGCCTGATGAATATGATGCAGTCTGTCTCTGCCAACCCCCCCTTTTCTCTCTCATTGTACAATCATTCTCATTACCATGCACAGCAACCTTTCCTCCACAAGGTCAGCTTTTGCATGTGACGCACAACGGTAACTACAGTTCACCATTCCCCACTTAGGAGAGAAAATAAAGTCAACTGGTTGCAAATGGGAGCACCATCATTCTTGGTTTATTCTAATTATCCAGTCTGTCTTCCTATAAGTTCACTGGATCAGTCATTGCTGGAGAAGGGGGGGGAGGGGGGGGGGGATAAGATGGGAAGGATGGAAAGAGAAGTGGAATGGGGGTTGCAGGAAGTGACAAAGCAAGCAGGGAAAAAAAGCATGTGGGAGGGGAGAGATAAGTAAAGGTGTGAAATCTGGAGGAAGACATGGCAAGGGGAGGAGAGCGAGTTGAGAGACGGGATGAAAGAGATGGAAAGGATGACGAAAACACTGAATACTTTGAGAATCAAATTTCTCCTAAAATGCATCCGTGCTGCTGAAAAATAAATGATTGTGATCATCGGCTCTGTACCTCTGGGCGAGAGATCTATAACCTCCGAGCTGCTTTTTATAATGTTCAACCTAAACACTACATACTGTGAGAAGCGCAATCTGAGGCCAAAGAGCTGTTTTATGATGACAGGCTCCTCCACTGCACAGCTTCTTTTATTCAAGCCCCGCTAACATTTTAGAGATATTTCAATAAATAGCCTTCACACAACGAGTGTCTTTAACTACAAAGAAGCAAAACAAGCCTGACAGTGCTGTGTGTATTTTTTTTCCCTCCTTTGAATTTGGTCATTATTCTGCACAGAGCTGAGAAGAAGCCAAGTGTGGCAGGTGAGAGCATCTCGACGAGACAGCTGTCAAAGCCACTCTGGATGCAAGGGCAGTGCAGGAGAGCAGCATCACCAGCGGAGGCCCCCTCGCTCCGACTGGTGAGAGGCAGGTACAGTTGGTGCACAACAAACACACAAACACCGGAAGAGTCACGCTAACGCACACACACCTGCATGGGTGGTTTCATTGCCATGGCAACCGGTGATTGATCCCCTGAGTTATGCAGTGAGAGAGGGAATATTAATGACGGAGAAGAAGCAGCGGCGGAGGATGGAAAGTGACGGCATAGTGGGTGAGAAAACAGCTAACATACACACAGAGGCTCACAGTAATATGCCGAGGGAAGGATCAAAGAAAACAGCATGTAGAAAGATTTGTGTTTGGCCATGTCTGCAAGGCAACACTGTCACACTGCAGGCTTTCATGCTCGATTTCAAACTGCTGCTCGCTGCCGATTGTGTGGATGACTGTTGGTACTGTATGAACTGTTGGTTGTAACCCACATAGGCACTCAAAAAATATCCACAACTTAAACCTTTGTATTCTTTTTTCATTGTTAAAGGGGAACCACAGATGTAAAGCTCAAGATCACTTTGCTTATCAGGAACAGTACTACTCAGACAATGAAAACAATTGAATGCATAAAACCTCTGACTGCTGTGGGCGATCATTATCATGTCTGAAATGATCAACTCAGTGACGTCTACTGTTGGGCTCTACGTGTCTCCACTAGAGAGACTTTGCCCCATACCTGCAGTATCAACACGTTCTCACTCTTAATTCATCAAATATGTAAATGCTTGGTTAGTGGTCCTAGGCATCAAACTATGATGCTCCAGGCAACTCTGCTAGTTGATTGAGTGGACATGCAGGTGCAGGGCTGCGACACCAGAACCCTGGGTCTGCATTCAGACTCCTGTCTGTGGCTACGATTTGCATACCATGTACATTTGCTTGTCTATGGTTTCACTAACAAAGACCACACCAATAAGATAAAGAATTGGAATGATTTATTGCATATGATGGATTATGGGATGAAGGGTTGAGGGTCGAAAGGATGAAGGGATGAGGGATGAAGGGTTGAGGGATGAAGGGTTGAGGAATGAGAGTCGAATTGATAAGGGATGTAGGATGAAGGGATGAAGGGTTGAGGGTCGAAAGGATGAAGGGATGAGGTATGAAGGATTGCGGGATGAGGGATGAAGGGTTGAGGGTCGAATGGATGAGGGATGGAGGGTTGAGGGATGTGAGATGAAGGGATGAGGGATGAAAGGTAGCTGGCGAGCATGGTGATGAACGTATTGAGTCTAAGGCAGGAACACAGGAGGGATCCCAGGAGTGAGACTGAGTGGGGGAGTTGTCTCTTCGTGAGCTCGGCTTCGGATAGAGCCCCAACTGGTTCCTGTATGCAGAAGGGAGCAGAGAAAAAGGTGTGTGCATCAGGTGTGCTTAAATACTGTTGGGCGGAAATAGGATGTGTTCGAGGCATGGTCTTTGTTCCCGAACCTAGTTATAAAACTACATATAACAGAAACTGCAACTGGACAGAGAATCTCACCTTCATTTTAGTTATTTTCAAAAGAGAGACACTTTACACATATTTTCCATTTTAAAAACATTTGCCCTTCAGCATTAAAATCTCATACCATTGCAACCCTAGCCATGTGGTATACTATGTTACATTATTAAAATAATTCAACTTTGACTTTTGTTTTCATGGGGGACACAAACAGTGTCCTCCTGGGTTGAAGTCCTGTGTTTGTTTGACCCATCCGTGCACCTTGACCTTCTTCATAGGTCGACTTTCTCCTTCTCTACACTATGTCAGTTTCAGATCGTTAATAATGACCCTCGCATCTCATGCAGATGCTAAAAGGTACCTTGGTGTGTGGGTCTGAGATGCTGAGGGCCGCTGACAAAGTTTCGGTATTTGAGGAGTTGAGAACAGGTTGGCACTGTAGCTCAGTTAGCAGCTCTTTAACAGATGCTTTCTGCTGTATGGGGGTAGCGCCAGGACATAGTCATAGTCTCTTATTGCAGTAAACATTACTGTGCTCCTGTGCTGAATACCTTGCTGACCCCTGAATATAGTACAGTTGAATACAGAACAAATCTCTTATTCTTGAACAACGTTGTCTCTCGCCATTTGTGAAAGCTTGCTCATACCAGCAGCTAAATGCGAGAGGCACAACAGGGCATACGGTTATGTTGCGGTCATGGAAGGGCCAGAGAATTCAGTTTAACTTAACTTTCAAATGTAAGGGGACACAAAGAAATTTCAAGCAGAAAAAAGCAGGGTTTTTTTTCACACAATATGTACATTCCGTATTGAAAAAATAACTTACATGTACCTCTTTATGTGTGAAAGTCACGGGTGTCTGACGAAGAGATGCTATCCAGTTGCTTCATAGATGGTGTAGCCAACATTTTTGGGGCTTGACCCATATGAAGGGAAAAAAAACAGATGTATTACCATGTTCTCCGTGTCTTGCAGGTCGCCTAACTTTATGAAAATACAATATTTAATTGCTGGAGTGCCTCTTTGAATATATGCAAAAATGCACTGGACCTGTGCCATTAAAAAAATACAGTGCTGCTTCTTCACAATGGATACAAGGTCCCTTTCAAAAACAACTTAATATTTTTAAGAAAGGTGGCACAAAATCAAAGGTGCACCCCTGCGGCCATAGACGGTTAATGACTATTACACTAACATGAAGCTGCGGATGGTTGGGTGAGAACCATTACTTTTTCTCTTACAATTTTATCGAGGTGTGGTATGTTAGAATATTGATTACCATGCCTAAGACCATAATTGGATCATACAGCCCCACACGCTGAAGACATACTGTACTGTAGATATCCATTTTGGTTCAAGAATTCTCTTTTTTTACCTGTTTTCACCACATTTTGCAGCAAAATATGTGGTTTTAAGTTTTAACAATAATGGTGTCAGCAACCAACAGTTTCTGTTTTTTTTTTTTACCCCACTATCGATTAGTAAATCCAGCAATCATCTACCTGGGTTAACACTAATGAGGACTGCCCATACCAGAGCCTAAACTGTTTATGCTGTGCAGGGTCACAGGCGCTGGAGGCGGGGCAGATCAGCCGCCCGTCCAATGTCTAACATGTATAACTTCATGCCTCCAAGTCATTTGCAGTCACCAATTAACCTTTGTGGGAGGAACTGGGAGAAAAATGGAAATGGAGAACATGTGGGAGGAAACTGGAAACAGAGAGAATGAAAACTCCAGTTTAAAGCATGTTAACAATTAGTTGGAACTTGGAATTGATTCTTTTTCTGAAGGAAAAGGAATGATAGCAGTGGTGCTCCTGGTGTCTCCAACACCCACAGACTCTCTTGAAGAGAAGCCGTTTTAAAAAGATAAAAAGATCAAGGCACATTTTTTCACTTCAAGAATTGATTATTTTTCTCTTGTTAGGCTAATCAATTAATTGACGGATTGTTTCAACAGTAGTCTCCAGTGTTTGCATTTCCATATTGTATCTCTCATACAAATGCTGCCTCATCGAAAGTCATTGCTTCTCCCTTTTTTTCACATTTATGCAGCACATTGTGTATCCTCGTAGCCCTGCAACATCAGATCTGTGCCTCCCGTGAAGGTAAAAACAGAGACGCTACACTTTTAGATACAGTGTGAATGCAGTCAACAAAATAGTGATAGAACAACAAGAAACGGAGCTTGCAGATAAGAGAAGCCATGAAGAAGATGGTGACAAGTGGATGAGTCGGAGGAGGAGAATCGTCTCTGAGGTGCATCAGGAAAGGGCTTATTACCACAGAGGACTTGTAACAAATGCAATGTCTTTTGTAGAAAACTGCAGCTGGGGAAAAAAACAACCGTCAATCATGAGCCTATATAGGAACAGACAGTGCAGACCATTCATTCTGATCAAACGTTTGTAATCCTGTTGAAGAAAATCAGCACCACATGTAAAAATAACATGGGTGCAATTCAGTGGCAACATGAAAGGATTCACTGTCAGTCACACTTGCTTTTCAGAAGGAATAAATAATATGCATGATAATGACAGCACACTTTTTTACATATGGAACACATTAATTATTAATGTGTTTCTTCCTCTGTAAGCAATTATGGATGGAAAACATCACTGCTATGAAAAGCATATTTTTCTTCCTTTCTTTGAGGACAATGAGGCTCAGCATGCTGAAAACTCGCCCTCTCTGACTTCAGGGCCAGCAGCACTGTAACCCCACAGCGGCAACCTAGGGATCCGCTGGCACGCAACTCGTTTATTTTATTTTTTATTCTGCTGATTCCCTTTCCCCGCGAAGAAGATTATTGTGCTCCTGATAAAGTGTTTAAGTTGCCGCAAGGTCAACGTAATTCCTGCTCCAGATAAAGCAACACATAGAGACCTGGCGCTCTGCTTGGGGGCTCTGAAGCCAGCTGATAATACTGCACTGGGGGAAGGATTCTTAAAAAAGATAAGAGAGAGAGGAAAAAGAAAAAAAGAAGAACGGGAAGGGAGAGTTTGGGGAAGATGGATCGCCAGCTTCCATAGCCAACAGGAAGTCATCTGTGATTGCCGCAGGCCACCCACACAGGAACAGTGGCAGCGACAGGCCGTTTACTTATCTACCTTGGCCTACCGAGCCTCAGGGCTTGAGGATTATTAGAGATAAATGGTATATTTTCCTCCTGATGTGTGCTTCTACTGCGCACTACATTAGTTATTGTCCTGTTTATGCCTACTTTGCACATACAAATCTGATGTTAAATTTGGAAAATGCATGTGACAGGTGATATTGAAACAAGGCAAATTGTCGTTGACTGAGCAGAATAATACTGCACAGTGTCAAAAGTGTCAGTTGTGTCTGCTTCAAACAAAGTTGTCCCTTCTCAGTTGATTGGATCCTTCCTTAATGTCAGGCTCTGTCACTGAACATTGGCTGCTGAGCAATACAACAAAGCAACTCTGCCCTCTTCAGTGTAAAAGCAGAATTACACCAAACCCACCTTGTTAGGCTTTGTCTCAGATTTGATGGAGCACAGGTGGGAAAAAAAAAAACCCTCAAATTTAAGCCAGTTTTTCTCACATTTCTCAACGCTGAATTAAACTGTGCATGGTATTTCAAAAGAATCAATTAATCTGTCAAACATTTCTCCAAACCATTTGCATTTTTATAATACATTCATACCTTGTCCTGTACATTGTGCTGTTGAAACATCAATCAACTGTTAAAAACACAAAAGAGTTCAGTGCTTTGATACATTTAAATGGCTTGACTCACATTATGTATCTGAGACTCTGAAATGATAATAATGGATATTGTGTTTTTGATACCCAGTGCTGCCTCTGATTTAAATGTCAATCAAATATAACCACAACAAAGTTTTGCTCAAGATGTGCAGCACATCAAGCACCTTTGAACATTTAATGAATGTATTCATGCAGAAGCATTTTTAATGTGCAGCTTGAATGAGTGTGTGATAAAACAAATTAATGTGTTTAATCAACTCAGAGGGAATAACACTGTATAGCGAGGTGCTGTCGACCTTATTTGTAGGGGACAAGAGCACTCAGCATCGTGGAGAGATACAGATCAGTGGAAGTAGGGTTCAGTAAGTGTTTCAGCATCGTCCAGGGGGCCGTTTTATTTGCCATCTTGTATCAAGAGCTCCAGGATTACTGTGCTCAAGGAGCTGTGAAATCTCTTCTGACACCTCGAGCCACTGAAACAACTGGTGTCCGCCTCTCCTATCACAGAAACACACACTGGCCGGCGTCCATCCTGAATAACAAGGAGAGAACCCCACCCCACCCCCATCCCCCTACCACCACCACCCGCTCTCTCTCTCTCACACACACACACACACACACAGTCAAAAGAATTGGAACCTGTCCTTTTTAGACTTCTAAACACTAACCTGACATGCCACCAATCCAATTTGTGTCAACAGCGGTCCCTCCGCCCGTCCCCTCGACAACAACAACAACAAAAACAGCAATTCGTGTTGACAGCAGTCAGGAGAATACTTACTTGACACATTGTCGTAACCTTCCCTAAAACAAATGTCACCGTCAATAGCGCGACCCGTCTCGGCTGACGCGAGCCATGTCCAATCTTTCAGCAGAGACATTTAAAAACCAACGATGACACATGAGCAGGAGAGGAGCACAGAATTCATTTAAACCCTACAAATAGAACTGTGGACGCATGTTTCTGATTTTATCCCATGTAATCCTTAGTCTAGATGACACCTTGGTGGTTTTCTGTTAAATAAGAAAACTTTTTTATTTTTTGGCCCGCACTGAACTTTGAACTGCTACTTCGGACAGGTTGTCCATGCTATTTTCGTAGTCCTGTGCTGACATTTTGGGTCGGTGATTGTATAAAAAGAAAAAGAAATGGAGGGTTTAGGGCTTCCTGATAATGTATAATTGAAAAAATAAACAGCCTGTGCCCAGTTCCAGAAAATGTTTCTCATAAATAAAGAAAAACATTCTGCCAGAAATGTGCTGCCTCAAAACTCTGTTTTCATTTCTTATTCAAGCAACACAAAGGTCACTGAGGGTCACTGAAGGTCCACTGTGTCCCTTCTGAAAGATACACATAAAGACACACTCCACCCCAACAACACACACATATATACTATTTACAAAGAAGCAGTGGGATGATGCAACTATGTGGCCTAAGATCACCTAGTTTTGAGGTTACAAAGTATGTTTCAAAAGTAGAGTTGAACATCGCCACATATCCTGAGATTTGGTTGAAAGTGACCACAGAGCATTAATATAGCAGCAAACAACTACCATGAAACTTCAATCTAA
Organism: Epinephelus fuscoguttatus; assembly: GCF_011397635.1. NCBI lineage: Eukaryota > Metazoa > Chordata > Actinopteri > Perciformes > Serranidae > Epinephelus > Epinephelus fuscoguttatus. The sequence goes on along the minus strand of NC_064761.1, from coordinate 11,103,284 downwards.
TAGCAATTAATAGGACAGGCCTTTAATTCCTTCCACATGAAACAGTTGCTCAGAAATGCAATGAAATTATTCATTTCAACCTGTATGAATACTGGTGTAGGAAAAAAAAACAGGTTTGACTTTATAATCCTACGGGACACGAACGCTTGAAGGTTGGTGTTTGTTGGACCCATTCACCAACCTTCTCACCCGCTCCACTTAGAATTTTGCCACCTTAACTTTCGATCTTCTCTGGCCGCGTTTCCCCCTATGCTGCTGGGTGCCGTTAAACTATAATGGTGACCAGTTGCATATCATGCTAACATCAAAGGATGGCTTTTATCATCAGTGTCTGACGCTGCAAGTCACTGCCTAAGCGCTGGATTTTGATGACTTTGGAGTGAGACTGGCTTGAAGGAATATGAATAATTTAGTGGGTAACAAATGAACATTTTTTTTTGGTGTCTTGTTAACCATGCCAGTAAATCTGAATGAATTTCTGTTTTCTTTGGTGCTCATGGTTTCTGTAAAATGAACTAAACCCATGAATTGTGAAGAGTCTAACTGAGCTAACAATGTGTCATCTCCATGCTAAGAGAAATGTAAACATTTATGTTTGTATGCACAATCTCAGCAGCAAACTAATGTTAGAACTTTTGTAGAAATGAACTGCTTGGCAACCAGACCAGGCATCTACTGTAATTGAGACAGGCATTTCTTTGTCAAAATGTATAGCACCACTGGTCTAGTTAAAGGGACTGGGAAGTTTTACGGCATTTACTTTGAAAAGATATAGTGGGGTAATTGCGTCCTGAGCACAGGATGATGTCACGCTAACCGTGTGTGCTGGAATCCATTAGCTCTGTCACGGAAATGCTCTGAATGTTGCATGCAGCTCCTTTAAAATTCTTGTAAATCAGCCCAGATGCCAGAAGAAAATGTTGACATTGTATGTTTCTGCAAACCATGAATACGTAACATTGCGTACTTGATATGTGTCGTATCAACATTCCAAAAACAATGTAGTATATTAGCTGACTTTGTCTTTAGCAGGTGGAAGGGATAGTCAGTGGCATGTCAGGTAGGCGAGACACCTGCCAAGCTACAGACTACTGACAACTAGGGGTGAGTGCGTGTACAAAAATCTCTAAACATTTAGAGTGGGTCATTTTTTGGCAATTGCATTATACCAGTAAAGCCCCAGTTATCCGAATACCAACCGAATGGGCCATTTAACCAATGGTTACAGGCCGCCACACCAAAATATCGCGATCCCAAATTCTGGTCCCTGAGTCCTAACAGTGAGCTATGGGGAGCCTGTAGAAGCTGTATTCCCCATGCATGTCAGCGATTTTCACCGGGGACGCACGCGAGTAATTCAGGCCGACTTTGACTGTTTTTCAGCGAACTCTTTTGGTAATTTTATTAAAAGGCATGGCATATAGGTCCACAGTAACTTATCATTATTATTATTATTATTATTATTGTTATTATTATTATTATTATTATTATTATTGGGTCTTATAAGAGTGGGCCACAATGAGTACTGGGCAATTAAATCACAGCATCCGTGGGGAGAGGACACGGAATTGTGTGCGCTTTTATGCACGCAGGTCTAGGCGATCACGGATATTTGATGTCAGAAGATGTAGCCAGATGTATTACCTGTTTTTAAGCGGCACTGAGATACGTGGCTCATCCATCCGTCTATAGCACGAGTCATATGCGCCACTTCACCACCGACTTGTGCGTAAAAGCGCAAACAATTCCGTGTCCTCTCACCGCAGATGCTGTGATTTGATGGCCCAGTACTCATTGTAGCCCACTGGCCAACAACCCCCTTAATGACCGCACCATTTTAATAGAACGGAGCATGTAGGCTACTGACCTGTTGCCAAACCTGGTCTCACACCATTTCTTGTCATATTCACAGTCTGTCACAGTTAGTCAATTAGTATCACCCCCCTCCCCCCTACAAAAAAAACCCTTTTTCGTGTACTAATTTTTCATAACCGTTTATGATCTCAAACACGTGTAAACGTGTACATGGACTCACCCCTACTGACGACCACTGTTAGAGACCAACAAACAAAAACAATTGCAAAACCAGCTGTAATATAGCAAGTCATTGCTGTGTTTCTAGCAGCTTTTTAGGCACTGAATGTGGGTATTTTGTAGCGGGTCGTTGCTAGAACAGCGGTATGAGAAGCTGTTGTTTTGTACTGAGACATTGCTGCTTTTACAGCGAGGACTGTGCCCCCGAAACTGTGTATTTTATGCCAAAACATGATCTTTTTTCTAACTAATACCAAGTGGTTTTTGTGCCTAAATCACAAATAACCACAGTATTTTGAAATGTAAAGTTTGAATGTAGCCTTTTTAATGTGCAAATGTATCATATTCATGGTTTGCAGAGATGTACAGTGCCAACATTCTGGTGATTAAGCTGACATAAAATGTCAGTTATGGCATGGCCTTAAAATAAGTTGACACCAGGCAAGCATTGTTTTAATAGTAAGTTAAGGGAATAAAACAACTTGTGTGAATGTGTGAACACACAGCAGGGAATTGCTAAAGCCTCTTCACACTCTGCGTCCACCCACACAGGGGTTTTCACATACTGTGCCTGATTGGACCTCTTCTCAGGACCTTGTGGGTGTGAACAGGCTGGGTTTGATTGATACCTTCCTCACTCTCCTGTAATTTCCAGTGTATCTCCACCCAACATCAACCTGAGCGGAGGTCTACTCAGACAGACTGATTAAAAACACCTGCGTGGGTGGGCAGGGGCGTTTAATGTGGGATGAGGTTGTCACAAGGTTGTCAGAGTCGCTATCCATGGTCCTGATCTCATAGCATTCTCATAAGTATTCCAACATGCAAGTAAACTAGCACTTAACCAATCACTAGACTAAGTTAAATCATGACATTTATCCTATTCAACTGCGTTCTTGTAGAGCCTATAAATTCTCCCTGCAGACTGTTTAGTCTTGAGATACAACATTCAAAGACAATGTCAGAGAATCAAAGACGAGTTGAGTTTTAATGCCAGTTCAGTGCCTTAAGTTAGTCATCTTCTTCTAAGTTACCTTATCATGTTAATATTTCGTATTCAGGGCCATACGAGACATTATTTTCATCATTGATTAATATGACAAAAATTATTACTCTCTGAAATAATCCTCTTTCGATTGACTAATCCACTGATCATTTCAGCTCTGGTTCTTTTCCTCAAAAGACTCAGAATTGAATCCGGCTATTAGCAAAAGCTTTCAAGACACTCTTGAGTCCCTATGACTCAGCACTTACTTCTCCACACGAACAGTGACATAGATTATGGGTTATGACACTGTAGCTGAGTTCAGGTAAAGATTGTAGAAATGGAACCCAACAGCAAGAATATCTTAAGTGCTATAGGCAAGTGGACATGCTTGAGTTTCTTGAAGACGTTTCACCTCTCATCCAAGAGGCTTCTTCAGAACTGCTAGCCATCAAGTCCAGTTGCCTAGGATTTAGCACTTAAGATTACCATGACCTGAATGACTGATACAAATAGCCAGAATAGATGTTGGTATTGCAAAACCGCGGATATGTTACATTGGTATGTTTCATATTCAGGAGATATGTGAAAACGTTATATTTCTTCTATTAGAAATGTACAACAATTTGAAACAGTGAGCATGTTTTGAGGAAAACGTAATGCTGAGCAAATTACGTTTTCTATTTACTTAATGACAGTGTTGGGGGTCGTACCTCAAAAAAGTAATGTATTACACATTACACATTACTCAGGAAAAAGTAATCCCTTACTTGATTACTCCCTGGAGAAAGTAATTAGTTACAATACTCTTTACATTACTAGTTACTCTGTAAAATTGCCTGAAATGCATTGTCACGTAATTTGCCACATATGTGTTACATATGTGTAACAATCCTAAGGTAGGTATAGTTTACCTGTTTACCTCAGATTTTGATGTTACTTGTTGAAAAGAAAGCCTTTGCTGTTTGCGTGGGGTCGAGGCGGGTGACTCAGCTTGGCTCTGTGGGTCTCTCGCAACTAGCTTAGTGTTGTCTCTGCAGATGCTTCGTGAGATTGGATGTCGTGTTTGCGGCAGTGTATAGCAGCTTGTGGCCTGGGCAAAGTTTGCACCTCACTGTCACATTCTTGTCCTTCTGTGCAACAAACTTGAAATAATGTGAATATGTCCACCCATCAAAAGTTGTTGTCGTTGCTGACGGCGAGAGGGGAACTGCTGTTGGCGCCTCAATTTTTAAAGCCTGCTCACATTGACTAGAGTCAATCGGCCAGAGTGACGACTCTTGCCTGAACCTAACCAGTCGGCAGTTGTTATCATTCCTCGTGCCTAACCCAAACCAATCACTGCTCCCCGTCCATCCAGCTCATCTATTCTAGCACTCCTTCGTCTTCTTCTTCTTCTTCTTCTGCTGCTGTTTATTGGCAGTTGGCAAACAACGAATTGGTGCATTACCGCCACCAACTGGAATGGAGTGTGGATCAAAATGACTCATATTACATCCTCTCACTCCAAACGATAGGGAGACATTTACAGTCAGCAGCTGTGTTGTGCGTTTTATTGTCCCGATAATCTTGCAATCCTGTTGAAAATTGATGAATTTATGTAACACAAGTAACGACTTAAGTGTTTGATTAGTAACCGCGTTACTTTGTGGAGACGTTGTTACTTTGTTACCCTCAACACTGCCTAACGAGAAAAAGGTTGTGATTTAAAGTTTTAGTGATCTGGCAAGTCACAAAAAATACTGAACATATCAGCAAAATGTTAACTGAAAATGTATTTCAGTTGTTCTGCCCAAATAAGTAATCTTGCAGTACAGTATCCACTCATTTTATCACCTTTATTAACAGGCAACCAAAATCATTATCCTTCCCTAACCTTAACCAATGTGCTTTGTTGTTGTCAAAACCTAAAACAGGACTCAGGACATGAACCTGAAGTTCTGGTGTCAGTGTCCCGCATGAATATAGTATGTCATTACCTGAAAACAACGTCTCCAGGGAGTGATTATATTTCTACAATATTATTAAGAGCTATTTCTAGAAGAGAAGGTTGGTTTCTTTGTGTCTCAGTTATATGTTGTGACAATTCTGTGGTTAACGTCTGGTTAGGTTTAGGCACAAACATATTTGATTGGGGTTAGGAAAACACTATGCTTTGGGTTATCCCTAACTCTCTTTGAAAACTGGTTTGCTGCTGCTGTCTGCTGCTGATGGCCATCTTACCCAGGTGTCACGCTTTTCACCATTTTTCCTTCCACCTGATGAGAAACTCAGGTCATATACATATAATCTGAACAAGGTCATATGTATTAAATGTACAAATGCAACATATCCATGGTTTGCAAAGGTACAATGCCAAGACTTTATTCTGGCGCCTGGGCTGGGTCATGCTTGAATTAGAAAAACAACCTTAAATTTTATTATAGGTATTACACTAAAGATCTTTTTGGCATGATTCAGTTGCTGATGGCAGGTTGTCAAGAGTTTAATGCCCCATTCACAGTCAGACTCAAACACCGGAGATGCTACACTGCCATTCATTGTGAATTGAACCTTGAAAAACATGACAACCATGACTCAGAGACACAGGCCTAGTGGTGTGACATGGGGAAGTTAAGAAAAAGAGCAACAATAGCAACAAAGAACTGTGCTCTTTGAGGCATGGATGTCTAAAAAGACTTGGAGATCCAGGTCCCATTCATTCCTATGAGATTTGCTCAGTGGCACATGAAGCCAAAATGGTTCAACTGCTGTGTATGAAACTTCCCAGATGATCCAGGGATTATTGGTGCTGCTTCTGCACTGTGCGGCCCATACAGCTGGGGCACTAGGGACTTCTACCAGCTGAGCTTGCTACTTCCAGTTTAGTGCTCTGTTCACTAGAATGGGGATAAAATTATTCAATCATGCGGCTCTTCTAGACTGTAAAAAAATGTTATCGGACTGAACTGATAAAATCCCAATAGTGAAACAAGTCCTTTTGTGGGTGTTGTGATGCTCAAACAAATGTATCCACTGATTTACGGACTTCTCTTTTGCCATGCAAGTCAATGGCAGAAGTCTTTTTGGGCTGCAAGGCACTACGTGATGGTATAATTGCACAGATTGGCCACTACGAGAATTGGCTTCCAAGCCCAGCACACTTCCTGGGGCCTGTTTTGAGTCCCTCATAAAACAAAAGCACCTGATTGTGTTCTACTCAAATATGATGCATGGAAACCTATCATTTTCCACTTTAGATGCAGTGTCTTCCAACATGTGCCAGTATAGTGGCAATATGAGAAGATAACTGCCAACTTGCAGCCGCCTATGTAAATTACTTGCTCAACACAAACATGACAGCTAAAGGCATGTGAAAGCCAAGACACATCCTGCCACCTTCAATCCATATCAGACCACAACATCTTATATTATTTAGTTTTAGAAACTACTCCCTAAATCCAATGATTTCTCCTCCAACTTAATACTTATCTAGTTGAAGAGAAAACATTTAGTATTTTTCTCATTTTTCTGTGCGAGAAACATGCATTTGCATTTCAAAACATCCCTCTTAATCATTTTGACAAAATTCCCAAAGACAATGTTGCACCAAAGAAAACCATGAAAACCAAGAAAAGAAAGAAAACAAATGTGAATGCGTGATTGCACCCTGACAGCCAATCGGCAACCTGAGTCATGAGTGTAATCAGGAATGGCTGCTGGATCTGCCATGTCCTGCTGGCGAGCCGGTGATTGTCCACTGGAGGAGGAGGAGGAGGAGGGGTATGGGTGGGGGTGCGGAGATAACAGTACAGCCGACGAGATTCATGACAGCCTCCTGCGGAACCTTGTGGACTGATTACACGTCCAAAAAAATGCATACGGCAAACGGATATTAAATCAACACAGCTTATTGCCATGCCAGCGTAGGACCGAGCCTGAGCGTGGGCAAAATGCATCTGCAGCTCACCTCTATAAGCACTGTCGGCAGTGGGAGAATTACATTTCTATGGGGGCTCTGGATGAGTTAGGCAATCTTCCTTTCCACGGCAATGATTAATAGTGATGGCCCCATAAATTGTTCTGTCTGAGAAATATATTGCTGCCATAGTATCTGTTGTTTTGCACTGGGGAGGCCACTCTGCCTTTGAGGGCAGTGGGTGGATAAGCAGTCAACAATGGAGTGCAGACCCAGAAAAAATGCACTCGTCTTAGAGCAGAGGTAGACCTGATCCATCAAAACTGACTGTCACTTGCCATGCACAGATTTTTTTTTTAGCTCTTTGGTGTGAAATTAGGCTCCCAGAGACCAAACAAATCAGACATCTGGCAGCGTTATCTCATTTTATCTGGCTGACCCTGTACGCTCGCTGTCATCTGAACAAAGGAGTCTGTATTTTTAGTTGACTGGAGGGCTATACTTGTACTTGAATCTCATCCCCAGACCATTTTCTAACGTCTTTCACTTGTCACACACTTTTTATTTTCTGAATCATTGTTCAAAGTTGAGTCACATATGTTTGTCTTGACCTGGTCTTCGATTGCTGAGTAAATTGCATTCCATCACTGGCAGCGTAAATGAAAGGGAAAGTTGTGTACACCCAAAATCTACTTTAATCAAGACTTTTTCCAATTAGGGAACTTTTTAAGGGCTTTAGTTTTTGCCTTTTAAGAACCCCTTGTACATCTTAAAGGTTCTATATGTAACTTTTTAGATGTAGCCTTTTAATTGATTTTTACTGGCAATGGGTGAACAAATTGCGATGTAACTTAAAATACTGAGACCCTCCCCGACTAACTTGTTTGCATAACAGTCTATGAACTGATTTCTAAAGGACTGTAAAGGATTTTTTTGCTGTAAAATCAGAAGGATATGATGTTTATGTGTGCCTCTGAGTGCCTTGCCTCTCTCCAGCTGCATCACAGAGCTAACAGTGTGCAAAAGCAGCTAATGTTAGCTTGAAAGGGAGTCAGCTGAAGTCAACAAACAACCAGCACCCACCACAACACAGAGTCCACCTATGCTCTATTTACATAATATATTTTACAGCTATGGCCCTCAGATGGACCTTTACTTAGCACCCTGTACAAACTCCAATTCAGACAGCGCAACACATTGCACCGAGGGTCTGATCCCTAAGGTTAGCCAATAGCCAGCTAGCTGTAACTAGCCATAAATTTGCCAGCTGTAGATGAGTATGCCTCTCTGATTTTTTGTTTGTTTGTTTTTTGGGGTCTCACATTCGATGTCACTGACGCGCCGTAAAACAATCTAGTAATCAGCAGAGAGCGGCAAGAATGCCAGTGAAAATGTTACAGTCTTGAGGTTTTTTTTATTTCTTTTACTTATTCTCCATCCCAACCTAATTTAAAACAATATTCAATACTGCATGGACAGAGATGGACAGTATTTTGTGGTGGCCGGGAACTGCATCAGGCGGGCAAAGCAGCTAAAATTAGCACATCTACCCGAGTGTCATATTGCCATTGGGCTACTTCCAATCAGAGCTGGAGCCAATAAACACCCATGACTACTGCAGAGCATAGACTGTAAAAATATGAATGTAGCTACCAGATGTTACCCAATAATTTGTGGACTCATGTTTTGAAGCTTCGAGTAAGTAATTTTGCCCCTCGCCCTACTTGTTTTTTTGGAGCCAGAAGTGACCATATTTGGGTAAGAGGCTGGGGCTGTGGAGGAGCGAGGGGTGGATCTGACTAAGAAGCTGAGGACACTATGTGCAGACAGTCTGTCATTCAAAGCACGCAACACTTAATTATGCATACTTGACTGGTGAGTTATACAAAATTTCACCCCCGTTACAGTTGTCATGAATGGGAAAACTACCTATAGAGATCAAAAGCGTTTTTTGTACCAGGCTGTAAACATGTTTAATTCTGCTGTGAAGTTGGGCATTTTTACATGGGGGTTTATGGGGACTGACTGCCTTCTGAAGCCAGCCTCAAGTGGCCATTCAAAGAACTGCAGTTTTTGGCACTTTTGTGTTGGTGTCATTTTTCAGACCCAGAGGCTGCCGCTTGCTTAGGGGGGCACTTGTCCTGAGAATGAATGGTGACTGTGACCTTTTACATTCAAGACAAAGACCAGATCATAGTGGGCGTTAGTAGGGTTTTTTGTCCAGTGGGAAAGGGGCTTCAGGTTAGCTGCATGGAGCTGCTGTTGGTTGTTTCGTAGCATCAGCGTTAAAATAATTGGTCCAAATAAAACATCAGAACATTACAGATAGTAATGTTACTCTTAATGTGATTGTTATCTTTTCCAGCATTCTGTCAGCATGGTGCCGGTCAATCAAGTTCAGTCTTGCAAGAAGTGCAAGTGCAAACAAAAGAATGTGCTTAATGGCCACTGGTCATTAATAACAAGGATTTTCTGACACATACAGAACTGTCAAATTGATATTTAAATGGATAATTAGAGGCTTTGTCAAATATTTGACGTTTGAATTAATGTGTGAAGTAACCCTTTCTATAAGAATTACTTTGTTAATAAAGAGCCTTTTCAAATTAACAGTAAGTTAGCGTTGGGTATTTTGGTCACCTGACAAATGTTATTCCAGCATTAAGCAGCAGTTTAGTTTTGTTCCCTCCTCCGTTAACTTCTCTTCAAGGTAAAGATGCTCTATAGAGTTATTAAATTGAATGGGATAGCAGAATAGTATTTTGACATTGGGAAAAACCCTACAGTACAGCTTTATTGCAGAGTTTGGCTTTAAATATGTCCTGATTTTCTCTGGCCATGGTGTTGGCTCAGTCCTGACCCCTTTGGACCTGGTCTTAAGCAGACTTGGAATCAGCCCAGGCCTTGCTGACTGCAGCCAGCTCTGATTGACAGTTTTCTCAACACATAAAAAATGTTGAGTCTGGCTGCAGCTCAGCTCCGTTCCTGACTGAAACTCACATGGAGTGAAAAATCACAATGACACACACTTTACTTATCCGCATGATAAGTGCTATAGATTTTAGTGTTAGCTTATTGATGAACTGACTAAAAATGAGTTATTATGCACTTTGCCAATTGCCTGTTAAGCAGAAACTCCACAACACTCAATCAAGCTATGGCCTAGAGCTATGCTTTGATCAATGGAGACTACAATTGAGATTTTTCTTCAGTATCAGGCTGTTTGGCCCAAAGAAACTGCTAACTGTAGAGAAAATATAATCATGTAAACGAGACTGAAAAAAAGCAAACAACTTCAGACTTTCTTTAGACTTCTTTAGACTTTAGACTAAAAAGTTGGGGGTGACAGAAATAAAATGATACATGATTAAAAAATAATACAACTAAGGGCTATTTTTTCATTACATTTTCAAAGCTTGCAAAAATGAACCAAAACATAACCTTCTTTCATTATTTTCTGCTCAGTTATAAATCTAAATGCTTAATTTCTTGCATCCATTTAAAAAGAGCTACTTATTGTACTACAAAGTTGCCACTGACATCAGAATACTTCCCAAAAAGTCAGTCCTAATAGGCTGGTCAATATAGAGAGGAAAAAGTTACACGACCCCCCACAGAAGTGACCAGAGCTGAACATGTGTCATTAAGAGTCGGTCATGTGGCATTTGATTTATCACTGTTGTGCAGTTTTTTCTTTTCATTTTTTTCTCATAGGGATGAAGAGGAGGAGTAGACTGTGTCAGACAGTGAGGGAAAACCTGACTCATCAGTCTCACTTTCCACACATAAAAAGGCACTTGCATATTCCTTAAGGCTGCCGGGATGCCTCTTACAAAATTCTTGTCAGATGGTCAAATAACTTCTGAAGCTCCCTCCCCCCACACCTTCTGACATCGCATTAGGGGAAGCTGTGTCCCACCATTTCTGTAACTTTCCAAAACTGACAAACCGGCATTCACACCCACTTCACGCCATGATTAGCCAGCTGCGAGGAGGTGAGAAAGGAGCCAGATTGTGATCTTCTCTCTAGCTCTCTTTTTACAATCTTTACACAACTATTTCTGTCACTTTTCATAAGAACAACCCAGTGCAGCAACACTGTGGCCTTGTCTTTTGGCATACTCACATTGTATCCAGACAGCATGAAATCAGATCCAAACAACATTTGAAGGTGGCTTGAAATGTGATTCCAGTCTAGTTCCTACAGATGCATCTCAGTCAGACACTCTGGCCTTTCAAATCACATTTCAATGTGTCTTTTTTATCACTCACAATGCAACACACAACTATGTAAAATCCAGAGTGAAGGAAGTGCTGAGCAGAATTCATGCTAGCAGATACTGGCAGGACACTATAGAGAACATGGAGAATGCAACGGAGGAGCTCTGCACCGTGACTTGACAGCCTGATTGTTTGGAGGGCAACGTGATGGACCTTCATTTGTCATGCGTCCACATTGGAAAGCTGCGTCACCTGCGTAGATATGTAGTTACTGACGCCTTTATCATTACCACAGAACCCCATGCCAACCCAGTCTCACTCTGAAGTCGTCCGATGCTGGCGCTTGGACAGTGACTTCCGGCGTCAGACACTGATAAAGAAAAACTGTCCTTTCATGTTGGCATGATATGCAGCCTGGCACCACTGCACAAGGGGGAAATGTGGCGACACAATAACGTAAGTTAAAGGGGCAAAAGTCCAAGTACAAACAACCACCGACTTTCACCCGGCAGGCCGATATTTGCTTCCTGTATGATTATAAAGCCAAACCCTGTTCTTTTTTTTCCAAACCCAACAATGTGCATTTTGCCTAAATATAAACGTGCATTTTTTTGTTGAAGGAAAAAAATGACAATTTGTAGTGTTGTACTGATGCAGTGCACTTATTTTGAAAGAAACTGTATGCAAACTGTACATTTCCTGTGAGAACGAAAGGGTATTTTGAAAACAGACATTGCATCTAACAGGCTGAATTTAACACAGTGTCCCAGGACATCAACAACAAATGCACCCAGGGTACCTTGTACATCATATGTCGACGTGGAAAGTCCATGACCAAACGTCGATATGTGATAACGTCGGAGTGAGAATGTGTTGCCCATGCAGACAGGTGAATAGTGTCTCGACACACAAATCTGATCTGATCATCTGTCAATGAGTGCGTTTACATGGACAATTTAATTCCCTTTTCATTCGGAATGAAAGTTCATTCCTATTAAAAGTGATCTTGTAAACACCTAATTCGGAATGAAAATGGGCAATGCAATTGAAAATTCATTCTGATGTAAGGGGCTGGAATATTCCGTTTCTAATTCTGAATGAAAGAATTTCTTGCACTTGTATACACTCATTCCTCTTTAAGTTCATTCCGGTCTTTCTGCGCATGCTCGTTTCCTTGCTCTTCTGGCATGATGACGTATATAGCGTGCACACCTCGTTGCACTAACTGGTTTCCATTCGCCAAAGCACAGTTTTCTGTCTCCCTTCTTCGACCTTCTTCCTCCCTTCTCCTCCTCAACAGACGTAGCATTAGCAGAACAAGGTAAAGGCTACAGACTACAGTGTTTTCTTCCAGTAAACGTAAACATGTAACATCTGCCCTGCCCCCTATCCAATCAGAAACCTTCCCTGCCCCAAACCTTGCGCGGACCCGAATGAAGGCGATTAAAAGGCGATTAAACTGATCTCCCGTGTAAACCCTCTTTCAGAATTAATATTTCCCATGTAAACTACCTGGAAAGACTTTAATTCCGAATGATTTCATTCAGATTTATTTCATTCTGAATTAGAAGCCATCATGTAACAGATCTGATTTGAGAAAGTAGATCTGATTTGTCTGCAGTCTGAACGTAGCTTATGAATGCCTTCCAGGAGAGACTGTCTGAAAAAATGTGCTGTTATCCCCATCTTGATACAATATTGTGTCTCCCCCCTCTGTATGATGGTCAGCTTTTCACTCCCTCTTCCTGTGTGGCTGTTCAGGCCATCTACATCATAATACACTTTTCACATCTAAGGTGGTCGGACAACATGTTGTGTGAACCAGTTCTGATCGAGCATAACCTGATCTTAACTCTCTGTGTGGAGATTATAGGTTCTCCCTGTGGACAACATGTACCTGGTGTTTGTGTGGCTGTCTTCCACCAATCCAAAGATACATATCAGGAGGATCTGAGGCGTGAATTGCCGATACGCATGAATGTGACAGTCTGTTTTACCATCACAGTGATGGACAGGTTTCCAGTCCATGAACCAGGAAGAAAGTGACATAAATAAATGTAGTCTATCATGAACAATTGTGATTAGCATCCCAAACAAATGTTAAGCCAGGAGAAGCAATGTCAACAAGTCACCCCATGCTGGCTCTAATTTGTCAAAGTGAAGCATCAGTTGCCTGATGCCAGTGAGATGTGTGATATAGATCACACTAATGGCTGCTTAGTCTTTTCCAAAGACAAATTATCCACAGCAAACGACACAGAGTCCATTTTCTGAATAAGGTAAAGTCCTGTCTCGATCCTCTAATCTATTGCTGATGTGGGACTGTCTATGATGGCAAATTGTGTTGTCTGGACAACATCACTTGATAACATTTTGCATATAGGTAGGCATACTAAATGTGCTTCGGTTATTTTGTATACGTACGTACACACATCTATATTGGGAGACTGTATAGATGTTACAGTGGCATCACAAATGAGATGGCTCTATGGTACCCAGTAGTGCGAATATGTCCACCAGCAATTTGTCAACAAATATCAGTTCCATGTGTCAGAATTTCATAGCAGCTTGAAATGTTTTCTCATGCCTCATTACCAACTTGTTTTACATGAGGGAGGGCACACACATCTTCCTGACTGTGTCTCAAATGGTACATGAAATGTGCATTTTTAAAATTCCTGTCACTTTTAAGAGTTGTAGTTTGTTATGACATTATTCTGCCAATGAGGACTATTTAGTATTTGTGTCTAGGTTTGTCTTTGTACTGCTGTAGGAGAACAATGCCACAGGGCAGTTATATGCCTACACCAGAATGAGCTAAACGTGCCTCCACAATGCTTAATTTGACCAGTAATGGAGGATTTGTCTGCTTTTCTATTCGGGAAAACAGAATTAATGATGTGACATGTCTCCATTCAGAGGTTACATGCTTGTCAGTGAGGGGTGCTGTCCATTGCCATGGCAACCCTTTGGCCAGCTAGTGGGAATCCGTTTTCTGTTATCCCCCGACCAACCTTTGGTGAAGATAACCCCAGTACAGGCTCTGCTGGTGTGATCTCCTCAGAAGAGAGGATTCTAAGATGTAGCACGGGAAGAAGTGATATCTAAAAACACACACACAAACACACACTCTTGTATCAGTTGGACCAATCCTCCCTGTCTTTTATCACATGTATCGATGCTGTGAACAGGTATTTGAACCCTAATGCTATTCTCCACCGCTTTTCATAACATTTCAGGATTTGTGTTGGGTATTACCCACTCCAGGGCAAAACTGCACATCTCTTTGATGGTGTGAATCATTCTTGAAATCATGCAATTCCTGCTTGGCTTTGAAAAAAATGGTATTTGAAGTGAGGCACTTTTGTGCTGCCTCATCAGATATCTTTAGATTTGTGATTGATTCCCTAGTCCGTGAACCTATCTCAGGCTAACATGGTAAATAGGAAACGCTTAATTCTGAACTAATGCATTTCCTTCTGAATTTGAAAAGGGAGGGGAAACGAAAACCTTTGAGGATAAAAGAAGAAATGATCTGCATCTGTGCCAGCTTTGATGCCCGTGCTGCACAGACAGAGTGTGCTGACAGAATAATTTTATCTTCACTCAACTGGAATCCCAGTGGTCTTTCTTTGACCTCAGCAGGTGACGTTTTACTTGGGGTGGCCCTGGCAGTGGAATATCACCTATCAATGTTTCTATTATTAATGCTTTTTTTCATTCATTCATTCATTTTCCGTAACTGCTTATCCTCTTGAGGGTCGCGGGGGGGCTGGAGCCTATCCCAGCTGACACTGGGCGAGAAGCGAGATATATCCTGGACAGGTCGCCAGACTATCGCAGGGCTAACATATAGAGACAGTCAACCATTCACACTCACATTCACATCTACACGCAATTTAGAATCACCAATTAACCTGCATATCTTTGGTTTGTGGGAGGACCCCGGAGTACCTTGAGAAAACCTATGGTGACATGGGGAGAACAAAAAAAGGCTTCCCTTCTGAAGTTTTTCATGATCATCTAACCAAAAGAAATCAACACTGATAGAGGTAATTTAATGAAAAATGCATTCCTTATGTCTTCATATACAGGGCAGTAAAACAAGAAATGAACCTCGTCAAAATTACACAACAAACAAATGCTGTCCTCCTCTAGGGTTACGTTAAACCTTCCAGTCTCTAAGGCTAATGAGTGCAACTGTGCACACAGGGATCTTTGACTTTTGTTTAGATTATACTTCACGCAAGGTTCCTCAATGTAGCTTTTCTTTATGAGACAATAAAGTTCGTAGTTTTGGTTTATACCATATGTCAACAGACCATTTTTCTCTAAAGGTGCGGACACACCAAACCGACATCAAAGAACTAGCGCCGATGAAAGCCAACTGTTGCGTCGTCTACGTCGCCTCACATCGCCCTGTGTCAGTTGTATTTGAACACACTACACGGACTACATCCGACGGCCAAGTAGCACATATGTTCTGTACCTGCGTGAGAGAGTGGAGTGACATAGTGGTACATCCTGACAGCCGAGGTGTTACCTATCTGTGCAGCCGAGCACCGCAGCACCTCCACGGACTATTACATCCAGACAGTCCCGGTATTTCCTCCGCAGGCTCCACTTCACTCAGCTGCCCGATAAACCCGCTGCTTCTTCCCACTTTAACCTGAATAACAAACCAGGGCTTGGTGCTCCGGCTGGATCCAAACGGAGAGCCGGGGCTAGCTGGGAAGCTAGCGGAGGCTAACTCCCGATGGTGCGGGACACACCGCAAAAACTAGGCCGACAGATGCTCACCGACGGCCTGACTTTGGTCTTTAAGGGCCTTAAGCATGCGAAACATTTCACTCCCAATCTCCTGAATATCACAGGTTAGCCTGTTTGGAAAATAAACGAAAAGTTGTTCGAATAAAATAATGATTCTGACTCATTTGCCCAGGGATGACAATGGGAGGTGTCCCAGTTAAAAATCTTTTAAGTGCATCTCTGTGCCGACATCTTAACAAATCTCTTCCAAAGCTGATGTTTGGAGGGTCCCCATCTCGTATCTCCACTTACGGCCAAAACTGAGGTAAACCTATGGACACACATCAAGGATTGAATTGCTCTATAATGCACTGTGTTACATCTTGTTTGTTCTTGGAAACCCAAAACACCAGAGGCATGGTCAGACACAAGACACACACATGAATTATAACGTTTTGTTTTTACTTTGTTCAGTATGGATCCCAGTGCTCTACCTGCTGACTGAGCTAGAACACTGATAGTTCCTTTAAATAACACGTGCTCGTCCAGCGTCAGGCCAGGTATCTATACTGGTCAGTATATGACAGCAGTAATGACCAAAATTAAAAACAACTTAACTTCTCTCCACTGATTTTCTTCTGAAATATACTGTTTGCATTTTGTCTTGATTTACTTAGTCTCCATTTCCAGCACCATTCCTCTGTAGTGTTCAGCATACTGTACAGATTTTCTTCATATCATACTATTATTACCAATTTCTCGATCATGTCAGAATCTGGTAATAATCCACACTGAATACCGGTGGCTTATATTTCTCTGCACTCGCCTCCTCCTTCACTATGGTGGCCACTTGGCAGTGACTACCTTGCATTCATGGATCACCCAGACATAGAAGCCAGTCTCCACTGCCACGGGGAGGAGAAAGAGGTCCCAGGAAGAGCCAAAATTAAAAACAAAACAAAACAAAAACTCAAACAAAGAGATATTAGATAGACTGCCTCTGTCACTGCATTAGTCATGGCTGTTTCTACAGTACATGTTTCACTTGGGCATTGTACCAGAAATGAAACATTTTTTAGAATTCATCATGAGTCTTGATGTCACAAAAGCTCTGTCAAAAACTGAAGAAAACAAATACAACAGCTCTGATTAGTCTGTTGTCAGAGAGCACAAAAGAATGCGGATACGGGTTAAGTATAGCAACATGCAATATACTGTGTGAAATGTAATATACACTATAGTCCAATTTAACATAATTTATCAGATATGTCTACACTGAACAAAACTTCAGATGCAACATTTTTATTTTATGCTCCTATTTTTCACAAGTTTAGGTTAAAGATCTACTTTTTAATATCTCAGATTTTGAGGGAGTGTGGCATTGACATGCTGACTGAATGTTCACCACAGCTGTTGCCCGTGAACTGAATGTTTATTTCACAACCTTAAGACGTCTCCGATGTTGTTTCTGAGAATTTGGCAGTACATCTGACCTGCTTCATAACCACTTAGGTCGGTTACATGAACTGCTGGCTGGTGTAGCTACGTGTGGTCTGAGGTTGTGAGGCCAATTGGATGTATTGCCACACTCAGGGAAACAACATTGGAGACAGTTTATGGTGGTGAAATGAACATTCTGTTCACAGGAAACAGCTCTGGACCCTATCTCAGAAAGCAGGCTCAACTGAGTCTAATCCCGATCTCTGAGTTGACCGAACCTGAGCTGGCTATTAGCTCAATCAACTCTGAGTATGTTCAGCCTGAAGGAAGCGCGTTCACAGTGAGCACCAAAAGCCATCATCAATGGAGTGCAGATGACATGAATTTTAATGGCAGAAAGCGGAGGTAAAAGCAAAGTCACTTATTTCACCCAAACTGAACTGGAGATTTTAATGATCGTGTATGTGGACCTCGAACATGTCTTCAAAAAAAAAAAAAAAAAAATCTGTTATGGCAGCTGCAGCTAAACAGCATGAGGTGGGATTGGAAAAGATTGCAGTGTGTGTTAATAGGTAACGTGAAGTGACGTTATGTAATGTGGTGCGTTAATGCGTGTCTAATATACAGAAAATATAGAAACATTTTTATATCTTAACAGTGTTCATATGTTTTAATATAATTTGCGATATGCTCTTATTCAGCTGTAATCTGATGGGGCCCAAACACACTGGCAGCGACTCAAAATCAAACACAAAAACATTGTAGTTTGTAGCCAAGATTAACAAGTCTTTTCAGAGCCAGCGTCACTTTTCTTACAGCCAGACACACTGCTGTCTTGCTGTGTTCAGTGTCTCTTATTTTATAAAGAGAACTGCCGTTGCCGAAAAATCACAGGGCAATGCATATGATTTGCTCCTCTGATGATACAAATGCACAATGTGTATTATTTGTTATATCTGGGTGGAGAAGATTGTTAAGATAAATGATAGAGTGTGAGGTGAAACTGAATCTTTCATATAGACACTCCTCTGGGAAAGATAAGACATCCAAACGCGGTGTAATCACCATCTCCTTACGCAACAGCCTCTGAATAAACTGAACCTTAATGTCCACGACTTTATTCACACGCCATGGGACACGCCATGTCTCTCCTTCCTGCTACACGCTCGGGCAATCAGCCTATGTTGCCATAGTAACTGACTCAGGGTTATGCTGATGCTGAACTGGCTAGAGTTTCCCTCATCTCAGGCTCAACATACTCAAGAGTTTTCACAAATCCTGCTTTCTGAAATAGGGCCCTGTTGGGTGGATTATCTTGAACAAGGAGACACTCTCACCTACACAGATTTTAACAAATGTAGGCCTACAACCTAAATTTAAGAGAAATTTGTTAATATAGATCTTTAACTTAAACTTAAATTTGGAACTAAAACAAAAGTGTTGCGTTTAAATGTTCAGTTCTGGTACAGAGCCAGTAAAATGAATGAATAAAATCAGAGCCTGTTGCTGTGTGTATGGACGACATTTTGATGTGTTATCAAAAAGATTTGGGTTATTTATGAGATTGTAGTCCCGTTTGAAACTCCTCCTCCATATTTGTAGGGGCGTTACGTTCAAACTGCGTCTTGCGTCAGAAACTACTTCCGGTGACACGTAAGGTAGGCTTTTAGGTATAAACAGTGTAAATAAGGGGCTGAAGCACGCGTACAGTAACAGCCAGGGGACGTGCATGATATCAGACCTGTTTGTACTCTAACTGCATGTTTCATCCAGGCCAACAGCTCGATTATTTTTTAGCTGTGTTTTCTTTTATCACCATGTTTGCTCGAGCAGGATGTCTCCCCAGGTTGGCATGGACCGGCTGCCGAAGGTCATTCTCGCTAGCTTGACTATAATAATAGCCGGTAGCTTAGTTACTAATAAATTCACAATAGGACATTATATAAGAAAGCAACACGACGACAACGTTAACATTAATTAGTGGTACAACATAACGAGCCATAATTTTCGGTTTACAGGAATTTAAAAGGCTGAGCTATTTTAGCAAGTCCATTCACTGCCTCGTGCACAACGTAACGTTAACGTTACACCGCCATGCGAAACAAAAAATGTTACACAACATTCTGGATTTTATCTATTTAAAAGCGCCTAACACAAATATATTGTGACATTTATAATTTAATACATCCCTCTGGTAAATTCGGCATGCATGTGATCCATTAATAATCTAGTATTTCATCAACATTCCTTCTTTTATGATTTGCATGCCTGTTGTCAGCGTTAGCTAACGCTACCTTCGTCATCTTTAACCCGCTGCTCTGTGGTAGGCGGTAGTAAAGCAGTTACAAACATTTGGATTGAACTGAAACAAGTACTGTAAGAGGTATCAAGTGTATGCCGAATTGTCAGTGAGTTGCTCATTTTTCTTTCAACATTTACATTTATGTTTCACGAAGTTTTGTTCGTTTTCAAATTAGCGTGCCGTTTTGATTTAGCCAGATTTTTAATGGAGTTTGGTTTGTCGCATGCCCACATGAAATCTGAGCCAATTGCAACCATGTGTGCTTCTAATCCTGGATTAACTGGCACATAAACCTTACTGCGGTTGTAGATCAGGCGTCAGAAGGAGTAAGAACAGCGGTATTTGAGACGTAGTAAAATCATTAGCTGCGACTATTACAATGGGCATTTCTAGACCAGCAGTTGTTCTCCAGTTGGATATTATATTAATGCTTATTATTGGCCTTCAGTTCGTCTCATCCCGTGATATCTTCACGTTTCTAAGGTTATTGCATGGACCTGGCCATACTAGGTTGTGTCAGTCCTTGTAGTGTGTGTTGGTTAGATTCCAGGAGGTTGAAATGTAAGTTACAACAGTTGAACAAAGGCTTTAAGTACTGTATGCTCCAATATTGTGATTTGTCTTTTTCAGAATGGGGAACTTTACATCGGCCACATCTCTGTCCAGTACATCCTGTGCACAGTATGTTCAGGTTAGTAGATCTGTTACAGTCAACTTGTTAAACATTTTTGGTTCAGCAGCATGCTGTGGATCTCTGTACAGCCTAGTTTAAATTGTTTGGCATTAAAGGAAAATAGTTAAGTTTCAGTTATGTCTGGAGATGCATCTCTAAAATTCTACCTTCTAGTGTTTCCTACAGTCCACCAGCATTATTTGAGGCTTTTAAGTCAATTGTGTAAAAAACCTGTCACGAAGTGGACCCCACAGTTCACTCACTGACTAAATATTAACCATGAAAAGACTTAAAGGTGAAGTCTGGTATTTTGCACTTTGAGCCCCATTTCTGGGTTGTTTATGATGAAACAGAGTGGTTAAGACCAAAATTTTGATGATTACGCCTTTTCAGAGAATTAAGCTTTTCCCTTCCTGGCGTAACACTGCTACCTATGGCCATGTGTGAACCTGTCCTAAAACCACCCTAAACATTTGTTTTCAAAGCCATGAAACTCATGTGGTGTTCGTTGATTTTCTGACATAAAAATCGTAGCAAACTGTGGTTTCCATCCGTGTTTTCCCATTTTACCCGTGTGTAAACTTCCGCTTGATCGCTTGTTTGACCCTGAAGCATGATACACTCCAGCCCACTTGATGGCGATAATGTTCCTTTACGTGGGTGTCGCCCACCGGTAGGAAAACATTGCAATAGGCTCGTTGGAGATGAACTGCGCCGCGCCTGAAAAGTAGACGAGAGCAGGCAGCTGCAGCGGGGGGCGGTGACAAAAAGCTGTGGTGAAGTCGGACAGTTTCCAGCAGCCTTCAGTCCGTACAGGAAGGCACAGACATACTTAAATCCTGGCTGAATGATATCAATTCATTAAAAAAGTGATCAGACCCATATATCAGTTTGTTTTCAGTCTCCAGTTGTTTTAATTAGATTAATTTATTAAAATGCTTTACAGGTGATCTGTAGTTTATGTTCATGGTTTATCCTCCATTTGACATGAATTCTCCTGTAAATCAGCATCATATCAGTTTGACCTGTCCCCTCAACTACACAGGCTATATAAACTGTGTTTGACTGTAAGGTTCATATTTTCAGAGGAAAAAATATACAAGACAACAGCTTTCATTAAGTCAGATACAGTCAGGGCTTCACATCTGATGTTATTTTAAGAATCCTCACATCCCACTGACCACAAGTCTCTGTGTTGCTAAATACTTCAATAATTAAACTGTCCAATATTAAGATAGTACAGTAGACTCTGTGTAGTTTATGATGAATGTATTTAGTCTCTGAAGACTAAACTTCACCATCAGTCACACAACATGTTTATAAACCTTCAAATCAGACAAATACAATCTTAATCTCTAAAATTCAACAAAAATTAAAAGTTTATCTAAAACGTCATATTGTTGAGTCGACATCTGAACCAATCAGCTGTTAGATCAGGTGAGAGCCAGGCAGTGCAGTCGGTGGAGAGCAACTGCAGCGCCTGGCTCTAAAAACTGCGGCTGCCTCGCTCTCGCGGTTTTATCACCGTCCACTTTTGTAATACGTCAGAGCAAGTCGGGATGAAGTCGGACACAAAACCTACTGGCATGCATTGTGTGCCGATCGCCGGTGATCGAATCTGCACAGGCCTAGCTCATCTCGAACGAGCCTAATGTAATGCGACACAGAAAAGAAACAGATGAAGAAGGTTGGCGTTGTGTTCAAAGGCATCGTACTGCAAAGGTTGTTTACAAGCAAGTAATCCATTGTGCAGTTGTTGAAACTTATTACACAACTTTTTCGTTCGTTCAGCTAAAAGACTACAGTGACTTAGGGCTGGGTGATATGGCCTAAAAAAAAATCTTCATTTTTTTTTTTCACAACAAATCCGATTCATGATTTAAATCGATTTTGCCCCTCTACTTAAAATCAATTTTCAGAAAAATATCTGCGGCCTGGTAGCACATACCTGGGCTCCAAAACTTTCAGCATGTGAATAAAACCTGGCTTTTCCACGGTAAATATGGGCACCATATCTCTTGCAAGATACATGGCGACTGCATCCGTGATCGCTTTCCACTGGGCCCCTTTCTCATCATACGGCAGTGTTTCCCCTACCATTATATTGTTTGAGGTGCTGCAGTAAATTGGTAGTACTGCTACCTTGGGTAGCAACAGCCTTCAAACACACTTTGCAGCGGGGTGCTGTCTATTCTGTGTCTGATGCCACAAAACCGAACTCGTTCCCTTTCTTGGGAACGAGTTCTTCCCCGCTCGCTGCCATGATGTTTGTGTATCAAGCGTGCAGGGGGGGAGGGTTGAGCCCACTCTGAACTACGGGAGCCCAGCGGGGAGCGTCGGTGGTGGATGTTAAAGAGAAATTCGATTTTCATTAAAACAAATCGACCTAAACTACTAATTCGAATTAATCGATAAAATCGATTTATCGCCCAGCCCTACAGTGACTACAACCTTGTCACCCCCCTTTCCAATTCCTTTGGCAGATTACTACCAACATACAATGAGGCTTCCTATAGAAAATCAATGGATTAGACAAAATGTCAAATAAATCATCACTGAAACCACAGTTTGCTTCGATTTGTACATCAACAAACACCACTGACCACTTGGTGAGTTTCATGGCTTTGAAAACAAACATTTCAGGTGGTTTTAGGACAGATTTACACATGGCCATAGGCACCAGGGGGAAGCCAAATTCTCCGAAAAGGAGCAATTGTCAAAATTTTGGTCTTAACCACTGTATTTCATCATAAACAACCCAGAAATGGGGCTCAAAGTGTAAAATACCGGACTTCTCCTTTATAAAAACGCAGAATCAAGATTCCTTTCATCTTTGCCCAGCAGCTCATTTGACATCTGGTATGTGCGGTCTATTTCTGTGTTCTACTGATATTAAATTATATGTTATTTTTGCCTGACCTTTCAGGAGGTGGTATCACAGAACTGTGTCGTGATATTTTCCAAGACCACTTGTCCTTATTGCAAAATGGCCAAGAATGTGTTCAATGAAATTGGTGCGACGTACAAAGTGATTGAACTGGATGAGCACAATGACGGGAGGAGACTGCAAGAGGCCTTAGCTCAGATGACGGGAGCCAGAACGGTAAGAGCCTCATGTTGTATTTTGGGATCGGAATTTGAAATAACTTGTTATTTCAGCATCTATTTAAAAAATATATATATATCAAAACATGCATATCTGACAGCTTGTTTGTTCTGGCAGCTCTGCATTTAAGTTAAATTTAGAGTGACTGGACCAGTGTTTTGTTTGGGCTGCGGCCAAGAATTAGGACTTTATCTTGGTTCAAAATAGCTGCATCTGAGTCAAGATAAAGATCAGAGCGAGCTGCATCTTTGACGGACTGTAGTCTTAAATCATAGCAAATATGGAAATAACATTTTTGAAAGTAATAATTATTAGAATATTTTGTATCAGACTAAAAAGATATAGGTACAAGTCCATATTTAGAGAAAGGTCACTCATACATTAAGTCTGTTTCATTGCTTAGACAACTGAATGTTGTTAATGAGTTATGGAAGCTAAAATAGGCACAGATCAACATTAATTTCTGATTATGTTTTTGGTGGAATTATAAATATATTTCTAAAACAGTATTTCTTTAAATGTTGATTTTAGAATGCAGTAATTAAATGATGAATAAAATGGGTAAAATAACTTTTTGTAATGCACTCTTTACAGACTGGTCGGCGCAGGACAGCAAATTTTTTTATAGACAGGCATTTGAAATTAGAGGATTACGGATCAAATTTTTTTTGATGATCCAATCTGAATGCGTCAGAGGCACGCTATGCAGGAATTGTCAATCACTCTTTGTAAATACAGCATTCAAACTTAGCTCCTCCTCCCTCCACCAGGAACGTTACATTTGTTGTGATGGAAAAGCCGATACTTAAGCAAGCTAACTGAGCTAACCACTGGCACCCACCTATCCAACAGAAAACAGGCCGATTTGGGTCACTCCTCACCCCCATCCCCTCCTTTGGTGTGAAAGTGAAAACCAAACCCAGATTTACTCTTGCTTTGGATCAAGCTTTAAACACTTTACCTCAAAATATTTGTGTTTTTCCTGCACTGTGTCTGTGATTTTCATAGCTTCCTCTTTGATGTGGGGTGCTTTATGTCCAATTACCACCTTTTTATGAAGTGCCGACCTCACCTCAACATGCGCTGTTTTGGACTCGGGGCTACATGCCTAGAAACATCCAGAGCACAGCAAAATTAGAGGAAAATAAGAAAATACAGGCAGAGAGCAGAGTCTCTGCAGGTAAATATTTTGCCACAGATTTCTTGGGGGTCATAAGTGATGATTGGTGATTGTGATGATTACTTTTGTATGTGTCTATAGATTGCTTTTTAGGAAAATCTTGGATAGTATACCTTTGACTTTGGATATCGGCCAGTAACAATCAGAGTCCAATACCTTTTTTTTTTTTTTACCTAAATGCTTACGTTAAATATCAGTTCAATATGTGTCTTATTGTCATGGGCTACCTGATCCAGATACTGAAACTCCTGATTCAAACGTATTTAATTGATAAGTGTATATATTGATATGATTGGAATGGATAAAAGGTAAAACTGAGGATATGTGACACCTGAAGTTGACATGACACATGACAGAAGATGTATCGCTTTGTTGGAGTTGTGGGAACAACAGAAGCACTCAGTCCACTGGCAGTTGTAAAGTGGTGTGATAAGAGTGGAGGTTGTTCCCTTACAAATTATCTTTTGCAGTCACACACTTGCAAAAAGTACTCGAACGAGACAGCAGACAAGTTGAATTTTGGCCTGCCTTCAAGTTATACTTAGGGAATTAACACTAATTATCTACAGCTAATATGACCTCCCTCCGTTTGTAATTTTAACTGGTGAAAGTGACGGCTAAACCTGAGAAGCTAGCTGCATGTTTTGTACACTGCTCCTTGTTAACAAGAGAAAAGACTGAAGTTGGTGCTTACAACAAAGTAATTTCTAAAAAGAAGGTTTTCAATGCTGAACGCCTCGGGCAGCTTGTAGTGCTATGGCTGGATGGAGTGGAAGCCAGAGGGAGCTGCTTCAGGATGTCAGCTGCCTCATGAAGCTTAAACTGTTAAAGACATAACGCTGCACTAAACCCCTTTTCTGTTTTTTGTTTTTTTTTTTTAAGTCCTAATGTTATGACATGATTTTGTGTTCAGGTCCCCAGAGTCTTCATTAATGGAAACTGCATCGGGGGTGGCTCGGATACCAAACAGCTCCATCAGCAGGGAAAGTTGCTGCCCCTGATTGAACAGTGCACTACCTGCTGTGCTGGGACCAGCGCCGACGGCTCGGGCAGCGGACAGTTCGCGTCTGCTAAATGACTAACCGTTCTTGTAGTGTTTTTTAATCCTGTATTTATTAAATCTTTGCTCGACCTAGTGCTACAAGTCTTACACTGCTTGAGCACGACGATGTTATTTATTTATCAAAGTGCATTGGATACTTGATGTTAGGCTATATACATTTTCATCCAGGGATGTACAGTATTATTGTTATTAAAGCTGCCGTCTTTAACCAAAACCTGTGAATAGTGGAAATACCTCTCATCTGCATGGATGTTTTATTGAAGATTGATACAGTCATCAAAAAGCATGGTCACTCCAAACATCAAGCACCATCGAGCTGTGAACATCATTCATCCGTGAAGTACTGACAGTCTGACTCAATACTCATCTTCTCTGAGTTTAGTTGAGGTCATTCTTCATGTCTTGTTAAATTGAAAGAATTACAGATTTTTGTGATTGATGATCAGCACATTTATTTGAACAATGCATAAAAAAGAGAAATGTTAGTTATTTGCATAGACTGTAAAATCTATGATATAATCATTTTGTATTTTTTTTTACATGCTTGTGGAAACATTTTCTATGTCAACGCATCTGGGATTTTAGCAAGGACTGTTTGTCTCTTAATTTCTTTTATATTAGATAAATGGTTAGTGTATGAACAGCCTAGTGAAACACGGTATTGGTCATTGTTATGAATATGAAGAGTAATGGGCGTATGTATAACGGCTGATTTTAAATGTTTTCTTTATGCCTTGAATGTGTATTTATCATAATTAATAAATATGAATGAAAATCCATCAGCCTCTGGCATTGCGTTTTTTTTGCAGAGGGGTGCTTCATTTGTCACCCCGCTCGTCATGGGCGGGCGGGTACTTGTTATAGTTAACGAGAAGGGACGTTTTATTTCTGTAATAGGTCTATATTTTGAGTTTTCTCTCTATTAATGCAGATACATGCACATTCCCAAAATTACACTTGTCGCCAATGTTTTGAAATCATTTTTGTCAAATATTTGTTACTGTGTGACGGTATACGCTTTAAAATCAATCGCGCGCATCCAGACTGCCCACATTGCACCGCATCACGGTGAGGTCACTCCAGTGCTTCAGTGAAATTAGCTTGACTAGCGGGTGCAGTGCTAAGCTAGGATATTAATATCTTCTATGTGCACTGTAGGTTGAATAAACAACATAGTGAAGAATGTCCGGAAGCGCAGGAGAGTGGTGTCTGATGGAGAGTGACCCCGGCGTGTTCACAGAACTAATAAAGGGTTTTGGTGAGTGACTTAACGTTAGCTGCTCGTTCAGTGTAACGTAACGTGGCTATCCGACAGCGCTAGCAAGCTAGCTCCTTCAAAGCTAACGGTAACTTCGAAATTAGCTACCATTGATTTCCAATGCAAAAATAACACTAATGCTATGAGAGTGAACGCTAAACATTTTAGAAGCAATGGACTCTCAACGGCCATATACACTCTGCATTCTGTAGGAAAATGCGTGTAATAATTGGACAGCCTAAGCTAACTTAATTAGGCAAGCTAACTAGCTAGCATTACTCAGCGTTCAAAACAACGGCGCGTGAAAACAAATCCTCACTCATGACTGACATTTGCTGTGTTTTGTTTTGGTGTCAGCCCGTCACTGGGAAAAGCTGCTCATTCACCTAACGTTTGTAAACCATCGGGTGTACTTTACTCACGTAATTACTACTGCAAGTGCGAATGAATATTTGATGCTCTATTTGTCCTTGTCAGGTTGCAAAGGCGCTCAGGTTGAAGAAATATGGAGCATGGAGCCAGAGAACTTTGACAACCTGAAGTACGTTCATACCTGCAGCTTCATTATTACATACTCACTGTAAAGACAGGCCTTGTTAATGCATCTGTTCTGTTTCAGACCAGTTCATGGGTTGATTTTCCTCTTCAAGTGGCAGCCAGGTGAGGAGCCAGCAGGATCAATTGTGCAGGATTCAAGGCTTGACCACATCTTCTTTGCAAAACAGGTATGTTTAGCTGTGTCATGAAAAAAACATAAATATTGAGCCTTTTAATATTAGCAAGACATACTTATTATGCAGCTGTAATATAGATAACAAACAAGCCCATAGCCAAGAAAATGTCAGCCTGTGGGCCTGAATAAACCTTAAAGTCTGAACCAAGCCCCACCAAGGTTTGCATTTCTGTTACACTGCATGCATTCGATCCAGATTAGCGTTTGTTTCACATCACAATTATGGGAGCACACCCTAGAACTATTAATGACATATGTCTGGCCATTATCTCCTACTTGAGCTGCATCACCCTATACTTGATATTGATTGGTTTGTACACAGGCTCTTCTGTCCTCTCGTATCCTCTCGTAAAATTATTGTAAGGGTAGACATCTCCTCCTCTCCCCATTTGCTACAGCGGTTCATTTTGTTTTGTTGCGATGTTCATGGACAAACTGAAACCTACATTGTACATTTACTTGGTGGCTTTACTGTTAACTTCTCCTCTGCTCTGACTGCAACACCTGTCTGCTCTGAGCGCACTCTCTCTGTCAATACACCCAATATTGGCTGTTTGCTCCCTGCGTGGTCTGGGTGAGGTTGTACACCTGTAAGTTTGGTTCAGATCTAACTCAAAAGTCCAGAGCAAATGAGGAAGGTGTGAAAGGGCTCATTAACTACTTCAATGCATCTCATCTTATGCATGTGTGTTCTTGCAGATGCATTTGACTCAATATCTAACTGCTGAATTGTAGCTCCAAAGAAGGATCATAAACAAGAATAAAAAGTCTTCTCTGTATTCTGCCAATTAAGGGTGCATCAGATAGTAACTACTCTGACCAGAACAAATGAGAAACCCAAGTGTAATTGTAAGACATTATTATCCATTGTGCAGAATTGTTCAGCCAAATTGGATATTGAATGAGGTTAGGAATTGTTATGCTTCTTAATTAAGTGGGCTTATGACATTAAGCAGCCAGCCCACACAACAAACCACAACAAAGTGCACAGACGCTTCTCCTCGCTCTGATATACTTCTTACTCAGTACAGGAAGATCTGGCTCCATATGGACATACGTATATTCTCCTGTCAGATTCAAAGAAATAAGCAATTGAAATTGGTAGCAAATTACACTGGGTGTATTGTGGCCACTTTTAGATACATATTGTGCTTTGATAAGGAGGTTCCTTTGCCTGTCCTCTCAATTCTTGTGAATTTTATCTGTGTGTTTTCAGGTCATTAACAACGCCTGTGCCACCCAGGCAATCGTCAGCGTTCTGCTCAACTGCTCCCATTCTGACATGTTGCTTGGAGACACACTGACAGAGTTCAGAGAGTTTTCGCAGAGTTTTGACGCTGCTGTACGTTCATGGTATTTTTCCTCTTGAATCCAAGAAACTGTGGGTTTTGTTTTGTTTTTAACATTTTTTCTATTTGGAATGGCATGCATTGAACCAGGAATTTATTTTCCTGCTTCCTACTTCCTAATATAGTGTACTGTTGGTGTGTTTGTTGACAACTCCGAACGTTCCCTTTTAACTTAAGTGACACCAGCATTTGGCTTGTAACTCTAATGACAAGTGATACATTATTCATTCAAAAAGAATGTTCAAACTGCTTTCCCTCTGGGAGCAGTAATTTATTACACAGCCTGCTACAGTAATTTCCACTTCCATCTCTAACACTGACAGTTTTATCCTCTTACCTTCAAAACCATGATGACTCAGTTGTCTGTCCCACAAATGTTCAAAAGAAGCAGGCTGAACTGATTTATGATGCTCCACTTCTTCTTTGATTTGAAAAAGCTCAAAGTAGAAAGATGTTTTTTCCTAGACTTTGTGTTATTTTTATTTATTTCATTGTAAACTAGTTTAGAAATGGCAACAATTAATCGTGAGAGAAAACAAGCAGGACTGGAATCACTGTATAGAAGAATCTGTATAATTATAGGTGTGACGGCAGTAAATTAGTCTTTTATCTTAATTAGTGCCTTAATAATATTACTGAAACACTACTTTGATGCATGTAACTAGAAAGAGGAATGTATAATGAATCTATACAGCCTTCCATAACGCCGCTGCTTCTTTAAGACATGGGTTATACAGTCAGCATTATAATCCTGAACCTCCCGCTCTCCTCAGATGAAAGGTTTGGCTCTTAGCAACTCTGAAGTGATCCGACAAGTTCACAACAGCTTTGCCAGGTAAGCTCATGCTCATATCATCTCCAGCTGGAGAAATTCTGTTTGATTGGCTTCATGTTATTTTTAGCTCCCTCATTCTAACTCTGTGAACACTGATTGGCCCATTTGTTGTAATGCACCTGTCAGCTTTGGTGAAAAATGGCGAATGTGAAGATGGGTCATTTGTTGGTCATCCCAAAACTTTGCCAGTGCTGATTCTCATATGAAATAAGCAACAAATTAAAAAAAAGTTGATGATTTTCTTGGAGTAGAGTGCAAATGTACATCCCTACTTGTTTAATTGACACATTAATAACATCTACATTTGTTTGACTGATGCATGATAATTATCTTTCAATACTGATTTTATAATTGTGCGTTCTCTTGTTGCAGACAGCAAATGTTTGAATTTGATGCAAAGTCTTCAGCAAAGGACGAGGACGCCTTTCACTTTGTGAGCTATGTTCCTGTAAATGGCAGACTATACGAGCTGGACGGACTCCGAGAGGGACCAATTGACCTGGGTAAGCAGAAAAAACTTTTTTTTTTTTTTTTTTGTTGTTATTGCTTTATGGTTTCACTGCCAAAATTGGCAGTTTAATGTTTAAAGTCCCTCGGCGCAAGATCCTGCTGCGTCCAGCTGAATTTCGTCTTGTTGGCCACGGCCCATTTTTCCTAAAAACTGTCTGTTTTATGATGATGTACAGTGCAGTTACTGTATATGTGGACATCTGCAGGATTATTTGTTCCTGTCTGTGTTTTTGTACCAGGTGCCTGCAACCAGGACGACTGGATCAGCGCCGTCCGCCCAGTGATTGAGAAAAGAATACAAAAGTGAGCATATTTCTTTATTTTGTATTATTTTACAGTCACATTTTTTGGCCAAATACTGCACTCTCTTTGATTTTCCTGTCAGCATATCATTCTGTTCTTCCAAAAATTACAAAATTGTATCGTTTCCGTCTTCAGGTACAGTGAAGGAGAGATCCGATTCAACCTAATGGCCATTGTGTCGGACAGAAAGATGATATACGAGAGGAAAATCGCAGAGCTCCAGACCCAGCTTACTGAGGTGAGTGGCAGCAAAAGAGCTCAATTCAGGGAAGACATGACAAATAATAATGTATTCTTTTGCGATCTCCCCGTGAGGCTATACGTGGAATACATCAGATGTCAGCTTTGGGAAGGAAGAGATCATAACTACATTGTAGTATGTCATATTTGTCTGACACACATCATGCATCAAATGCAAGTGCTCTGGTTTTGATGAAACCCAGTGTGATGATGCAGTCTGCCACTGAGCTGCAGCATTTAGATATTGACATGACTATAAATCATGGAGGTCCTGGAATATTATGAAAAGAGTTGACATTTATTTAGACCAAGAAAGTCAGGGAATCAGGTGTATTTTAAACAAGAAATCCATGACCATGTAGGATGGTTTTCAGCCCACCCATCTGTACTGGACATCATGACTGACTGTCCCTTCAGAGAGGGTTGAAGGAGTAACTCCACCCAAAGCTTGATGTCCTTGTTTCATTGAGCTTTATCCTGGTTGAAAGGTGTAGTCTGTTTCTCTTCAGCCAGTTTGAGTTCTTGAAGTCTGGGAGGCGCTACAGAGTTCCTCTGGCTAAAGGGGCTTTTAAAAAGTCCTTTGTCCCCAGTGCGATTAGCATCCTTAACTCGACTAAACCACAGATATTGACATGAACTGCTCTACCGTACTTTTATAGCACTGTATTTTATTTTATTTATTCATCTATTCAAAATGTATCTATATGAATTTTTATCTTGTGTTTTGGCTTTGTTCATATTTTAGCTTTGTTACATGTTATGTTATGCTACGTCCTGGTGAGCCAAAGACAATTTTCCACCCTGGTGGACAATAAAGATTTATTCTATTCTATTCTATTCTATTCTATTCTATTCTATTCACCTGATGTCACACTAGCGTCATTATTGGGTGTTGTCTGAAATGTACCCTGTTACACCTGTAACTAAACCACACCTAACAGTGTTGTCAAGGTAAACGGATCACACCCTAATGACACTGCCACATCACTGCAGCAAGGTGAAGCATTCAACCACTGGAGGTCAGCAAACACAAGGTTTAAGGTTTCACTTCAACAGTGCATTCATATTTAAGGAATGAGGTATTTCTGCCTGTTGCATTATATTAACTACTGCCTTATTTGGTTATTACTAATGAAACTGCACTACATTGAGTTTCCCATCGTACTAAAGATGGCCTCAGGCAAACTTCACACAGGTGTGACAAACCCAACTATCATGAGCTGCTAGAGTGTAAAGCTGTAGTTGGTAACTTCTATAAAAATAGCTTTTTGTCATATTTGCTCAAACTGTCACTATATCCTCACAGTGGTGCATGAGACAGAGAATCTGTGGGAAAAAAAGCATGTTCCTTTTCCTCCTCGTACTGTTTCTGATGGCATTTGCAAGAATCCACGGCAGCTGAAGGAAAACAACCATCAGAGCCGAGGAATCTCCAACGTAGCTGTCAATCACTGCTGGTGAACTGCAATCAAACTGTCAAACTAGGCTGCGCTGATCAGATATGAATCAGGATTCTGTCACTACATTACTTATTTTTCACCTCGTATGTTTTCAGAAACATATTTTAGTGTAACATTTAGCTGTAAAATGAGAAAGTTTGTAACTCAGCCAGTGGGCTGTGCTTTTCTTTTTGGCAAGGTTATTTCCAACATGGCGGCTGGGTCACAGACTTACTCATTTTACAGCTAAGTGATACACCAGAATTTGTTTCTGAAAACATCTGAGGTGAGAGCTCTTCTGATCTTTTCTTTTGATCAGTGCTCCCAGTCTGTCAGTTTGATCGCAGTTCACCAGCAGTGGAAAAAAAGCTTATTTTTAAATAAAAGTTACCAACTGTAGCTTTAATCAACATAAAAATCCTCATCACCAACTGTCCCATTGTCAGAGTGCTACTTTTTCCAGCCAGACAAGTCAGAATATTTACTGGTTGTATATAAACCTTCTCCTTTTGTTCCCAGGATGAACCAATGGACACAGACCAGAGCAGCACGTTTCTTAGCTCCATCCAGTCAGAGATTGCCAAGTACCAGCTCCTTATTGAAGAAGAAAACCAGAAACTTAAAAGATATAAGGTGGGTTTCTTCTCAGCATCATATTCCATACTATCTCATGTTGTGTTTTATGTGATATAAATACTGTGAAATGGCTCATGAAACTACAGTGTGTTTCTTGTGGGGAAAAAAAACCTTTTGAATAACCATGAGCATATTATGAATGTCGAGTGTGTGTTTACTGCAGCCACCTTTGAATGTAAGAGGTCTTTTTTATTTCCGTAGTAAACATCAGTCACAGCCAGATTTCCCCTCAATTGTTGGATTTTATGTGTTTTCTCACAGATTGAAAACATTCGGCGAAAGCACAACTACCTTCCTTTCATCATGGAGCTACTGAAGACACTGGCAGAGTACCAACAGTTAATACCTTTGGTGGAGAAGGTATTTTCTTTTCTTCCTGTGGCTCTCTTCAACGCTACTACGCTTTTTATGCATGCGTGTCTGGGGACACTTAAGTGCCTTGACATTTTGAAACGTCATTGAGTATTCCTCCTCATTATTTTTAATGGGATATCTTGTAGTTTTAGGGGACTCTGGGGAGTAAATAATGAAAGACTTTGGTCAGTGTGATGGGTCTCAAGAAACATAACCAGCCGACATAATGAAATTGCCAAGGCATTTCAGCTTCAGTGTTTATTCTGTCCACTAGAGGGCAAACGTAAGGTCTCATAAGCATGCCATGCTGAGTTCATGAATAAGACTTTGAAATTAATTTTGTTATGTTTAATAAAGTGCAGTAATTAGAATTAAATGTCTGCAGATTGTGTGCCCAGATTTGGTATTCTGCAGTACTTCCTGTGTAAATTCTCCACAGTAATAAAAAATGTTTTTGGTTGTTTTTTTCCCTCTCGCTAGGCGAAGGAGAAACAGAGCGCCAAAAAAGCCCAGGAGGCCAAGTGAACAACAACAAGACACACTTGAACAGAGAAGCCTCTAATCACACACACGCATCCAGAACCCTACAGTCACTCTTCCATCACTGAGCCACACACAGATACTGTTTATCATCTGTCATGTTGATATTAATGACCATGGATGGTGTGCGGCACTTCTTCACTGTGGCACCCTGTGAACCATCCAGACATCAAGAACTGCACTGCAGGTGTAGCAGAGAGACTGTCCGGCAAAATGCGCTCTCTCCATGTGTCCATCAACTCTAATGCATGGTAGAAGGAAAGATGTGCTCAAATTATGTTCTGTCTTATTTTCATAATAAAATGTCTAGATGTTTGTGAATTGTTTTTTTTATGGACAGGTCTCAAAAATGGACTATTTTACGTATCAGTTAACTCTGCAGATATTTTTGTCTTAACACTCCTCACTCAAGTACAGTTACTCAGCAGTCAGGCTCAGGGGTAGAGCTTTGCCTCCACCTACTGGTAAAAGAGAGAAAAAGCTATTAGTGTGTTTACAGAACATTTCAAAAAGCCATCTGCTGAATGTTTTTTAGTCCAGTGTAAATTAGTTAAGGTATGTCTGGTAAAATGAACATCAAACCTTTAAGAACAATCTTGCATTCAAATCTGTGTTCAGCCGTTTGGCTAGATGAGAGCACACTGCCAAGCTGCCAAGTCCTTATAAGTGCATCATTAAGAAACGACTGGTTCAAGTGACCCATGTGGTTTTTGGATAGCTTCCTGTAGCAGCATGTTGATGTTGTGAACATGAGAGTCTGTTGTGACCTCTGAGATTTGCCTTGTAAATCAACTTCTGGTCCGTAGTACAAAAAGAACCCATACTCGGCTTGCTGACTTCTGGAGTCGTGCTTGAACACAGCGTACGTCTTAAGGCTTGCGTAGTCTGACGTATCTGCAGTGTGACGTCTGAAGCAGAGCGTGGCCCTTTTTCTATTTTTGGCTCCAGTGTTTACATACACACCTTAAGTGCGCTTTGGATCTGATCCCAGTAGTCTGTTGCCAAGATCCTTCATGGCAACAAAATGAAAACCCACAGGTTTTACTACCAGCTCAGAGACAAGGAACAGTGTGTCTGTTTTCTTAGTGTATCTGAGGTCACATGGATGAGCAATCAGAAACTATTCGATGTGACAGTGTTCCAGTTCTGCAGGGTGTTCATGGATACCTTCACTGCCTCACTGTAGATGCTTTGTCAATTATTACACTGTCCTTTCATTGCTGTTTTATCCTTCATATTTGGCTGAGGCTGCACAACACAGAATGTATGTTTTGGCAGGCAGACACAGATGCAATTGCTACAAAAAGAATTAAGTCTTAAAAATAGCCTGCTGCGTAACGGAATGTGTGCTGCATAGGCCTACTTTGAAGGTCAAGGGAAGTTTATTTGTGCAGCTCATTATCACATACAGTGTCTGAGAGGGCTTTAGGGGCCCATAAAAGCAGCAGTTTCATACCCAGACAAGGAAAAAGTCCTTGAAAAACAACATTAAGGCTGCAACTAATATATTCGTATATATATATATATATATGTATGTATGTATATATATATATATATATATATATATATATATATATATATATATATATTTTTTTTTTTTTTTATTTTTTTGCCATTTCTAAAAAAAAAAAAAAAAAAAAAAAGTTTAGTCCATTAATATGCCAGCAAAAGAACCCAAGAGAAAAGATGGAATTGCTCGGTTTTTGTTTGACCAATGGTCTGAAACCAAAAAGGATTCCTGTTTACAATGATATAAAACAGATAAGCAGCAAAGTTGAGAAGATGGAGCCAGCGAATGCTTGGCATTTTTTTGCTGATAAAGATGATTAATAGGTTTTCACAATTAGCATTTCCACAAAAAAAAAAATAGAGGAAAGGAAAAACAGTTAAAGGTGGAGTATAAAATCAGCTCATGAAGAGTTTATAATACAAACAAAACCAAGTGTCTGTAGTTAGGATGCTGCCAGCTCTGCCTTGTGCTTAATGCTAATGTCAACATGCTAACTTGCTTGCAGTCTTAACATGATTGATGTTAAGCTGGTTTGATTTCCATGGTCACATCGTAGTTTGGCATGTTAGCATTTGTTAGTTAGCACTAAACTCAAGGTACAGTTGAGGCAGATGTCAGTGTCTTTAGTTCTTTTATATATTCAGTCATAAAACAAAGGATTGCACAAAGTGACGTTTTGATGTGTTAAAGGCACTAAATGACAAGTTATGGGAAGATCTGTACTAAATGTAATGGCAATCTCCAATACCTGTAGAGACATTTCATGTAAATCCCCAATGTCAACCACATGGCAGTCTCGGAACTCATCACCTATTCTAAAAATGATTTAGCTTCTTCGGGCAATGGCCAGTACTTACAGGGTTCCAGTGTAGCAAGTGAACATCCAGATAATTGATAATGGATATCAGGGCCAAAACTTTTCTGTGCGCTGGTCATTGTTTTAAGTCCGATTAGCAACTTGAGACACAAGAATGGAGTTAAAGTTGAGAAACAGCATCTAGGAATCTGCATATGAATGCAGATACACTTTTAAAAAAGCTATCTAAAAGCTAAACTGTCAATAGACGATAGCCTAACGGTTTTAAAATTGTATTTCCACCTGCGCATTTTGCGTCATCTGCTCTACACACAAGGCCCCATTTACACTGCCTCTTCAAAGCAGGAATTTCATGCCATTATGCAGCTTCTCCATTCTGTATTAAAGGTACAATCATGAAATGGTGGAACAGAGTTGTCTTGCCTTTAGCCTGGCTTATGTGTGCCACCCACTGTGGTAGATTTAAAAGGTAAGTGATAGCAGTTAGCAGCTAACTCAAAAAAGATAGATGGTAAATGATTGTTATTGCCATGTTATGCTATTATTATGGTTTATAAAGTGCTGGCGATGCATATGTTACCTGTCACACTAAAGGCTGATGCTGTTTTGTTACATGTCACACCTCTTTTGATTCTATGATGCTGGTATGCGTTGTAAAATCATCACTGGAGCAGCATGATGCCGTCATGGTTTGGTTCTCTGTAAAAATGCAAAGCTGGCATGAAGAAGGGACTTAGTAGTGGCCCTATTGCACAGTTTCTTTGTAAAAAGGACTACAGACTGTTTACCTGCAGGCAACCATCCATCCATCCATTTTCGTCCACTTATACAGGGCTGGGTCTCAGGGGCAGCAGGCTGAGCGAGATACTGCAGAAGTCCCTCTCCCCAGCAATGATTTCCAGCTCCTCCTGTGGGATCCTGAGGCGTTGCCAGACCAGATGAGATATATAATCCCTCCAGCGTGTCCTGGGTCTTCCACCAGTTGGACATGACAGGAAAACCTCTGACACGCAGTGTCAGCATTGATGCGGGCGCTATGCCGAATTGTCCTGGTAAAGAGGGAGCTGAGCCAGAAGGCAAAGCTTTCAATTTTATGGTCCATCTACGTCCCAACCCTCACCTCATGGGGTCAGGAG
Organism: Epinephelus fuscoguttatus; assembly: GCF_011397635.1. Classification (NCBI taxonomy): domain Eukaryota; kingdom Metazoa; phylum Chordata; class Actinopteri; order Perciformes; family Serranidae; genus Epinephelus; species Epinephelus fuscoguttatus. Next base: position 11,065,973 of record NC_064761.1, on the reverse strand, counting down.
CTCAGACATCTGGTGGAAGCTCAAAGTAGAGCTGCTGCTCCTTGGTGTCGAAAGGGGCCAGCTGAGGTGGTTTGGGAATCTGATTAGGATGCCTCCTGGGCACCTGCAGACGAAAAAAGCGGGCTCAGAAGTGATTCGTCGATACTACTCAGAATACAAACGGAAACCAGAATGCTTCTGTTACCAGAATCTTGCCCCTCTAGCGACAGATACTGCATTCATATGAAGTTATCTGTTCATGTGGTGGTGCTACAAGAAAATCAGAGGGTCACTGAAGTCAGTTGTATTAATCCTCTGGGGATCATGAGTCACCAAGTCTGTATAAAATTTCATGGCAGTCCATTTAGTTAGCCTGTAATTTCAGTCTGAACCACAGAGGTGAACTGACTGACAGTCCCATCCCTATTGTCATGCCAGTAGTGTTTATTAAAAGTGTGATCACTGGTATTATCATTCCAGCACTAAAGAAAATAACCCTTTATTAATACAGTTACACACACATACTTTGCCAGGTGGTGTGGACTTCAGAACACAAATCCACTCCCCTAACCTGCAGGCCAGCAGAGCATACAGTTCTGGAGAGCTGCTGGTGTAAAAGATGACCTCATTACACCATGACAGCAGGCCCCAGGTCTGAGGAGAGAGCAGGAGCTGTCATTCCTGTCAGGAGCTACGTCCGGGTGTCTGGCCACTGTCAGCTTCTACTATGAGTTCACGGCTGGAAACAGCCCCTGTATCAGAGAGCAGACACACACAGCAGCGAGGGGAGGACTCTCTCTGCCAGTCAAGGTGTTCTTTACACACTGTTACAGTACGGGAACTCAGCAGCGAAGACGTGGCCCCCCAGTCAGCCGCACAAAGAGGAATGAGATGTTCCACAAAGACGAGGAATGTTGTTTTTGTTGTGCAACTTAACATTCATCACATTGTCTCTTAAAATATGTCAGTGTACGGTATGTGGATGTGTCTGACCTTTGTTAAACCAAACACCCAAAAGTGCATGACGTGTACATTAAACCATTTCAAGTTTTGATATTCAAGATTAATAGTAATTAACAGTCAGTGGAAGATAAACGTTGAGTTCCAAAATACTGCTTCTCTTTGCTTCAACAACAAAGGAGATATTTTAGGACTGTCTGAGCCACGTCCTCAACAAGGACTATGGCATTTTAGTGATATCTATTTCAAGCTGCTTTAAAATTTTCCCCACTCAATCTGCATGTGATGCCCAATGGTGAAAACAGGATTTTAGATATTTTAAAAAATTAATAAAATGAAAAAACTGTATCACATTGAGGGCGGCACGGTGGTGTGGTGGTTAGCACTCTCGCCTCACAGCAAGAGGGTTGCCGGTTCGATCCCGGGCGTGGGAGCCCTTCTGTGCGGAGTTTGCATGTTCTCCCCGTGTCAGCGTGGGTTCTCTCCGGGCACTCCGGCTTCCTCCCACAGTCCAAAGACATGCAGGTTGGGGACTAGGTTAATTGATAACTCTAAATTGTCCGTAGGTGTGAATGTGAGCGTGAATGGTTGTCTGTGTCAGCCCTGCGATAGTCTGGCGACCTGTCCAGGGTGTACCCCGCCTCTCGCCCGATGTAGCTGGGATAGGCTCCAGCCCCCCCGCGACCCTCAAAAGGATGAAGCGGTTAGAAGATGAATGAATGTATCACATTGACAAAAGTATCCAGACCCTTTGCTATGATACATTACTTTTCTCCTTTGAGATTTTTCTACACCTTAATTGGAGTCCACTTGTTGTAAATTTGGCAGAGCACGCACCTGTCTATATAATGTCTCACAGCTGATGATGCAAATCAGAGCAAAAAACAAGCCATGAGGTCGAAGGAACTACCTACTGAGCTCAGAGATAGGGTTGTGCTGAGGCACAGATCTGGGGAAATAATTAAAAAAAAGCCTTGAATGTAGCTCCCCTCCTTTCTTTGGAGCTTGTTATGTCTTATAAGTCACTGTTCCGGTTTTAAAACCCTCAATTTTACTATTCTGATGCATTTTCAGTGCTTGTGTTAACATTGTTTCCGCTGCAGCAGGCAGCAGATTTCTTGTTGGTAAACTGAGTAAAATATCGTACTTAGGTTTGCATGATGGCCAGAAACATGACTCCAAATGAATGCTTATGTTGCTGCTTAAAGGCTGGAAGTGTAAAATAAGCAACTATATGTGATCATATTAGCCATATCAAGATAGTCAACAGACCTTGTTGTGCGCACTTTCATGTACAGTAGGGACTATTGTCTTTGTACCAAACTACACCCGCAAACTGTATCACCACGCAGAAGGAAGTGTGCATCTACTCATGGACAAGAGGCTTGTGCTCGTGACAGCACAAAATGTCATCATTAATCACGACCTGCACACCATGTCACTGTACATATGGAAGTGTGAATCTACTGCTAGCTCACCTAGCACCACGCTAGCTAACTAATGTTACAGCTCAGCCTAGGAGGATGCTGCAGTATTAGGGGACATGTCGAGGTAGGAACCTTACATTAAAGGTACTCGTACATCAATTTTGTAAACAAATTGTCACCACTGCCTCCAAGTAGCCAAAAGGTCAGCTGATGCAGGTCCAGAGTAAAAGACTAGTTCAGTGTATACTTCAGCAGTAATGTAGACATTAGTTATGTGTCACATGTGGGTGAAAGTTTCAAAATCTATTAATGTTAAGAGTCCTCTGATATATTTTCATTGAATTCAGAAATAAACACAACAGAGACATTTCATAATTGAATTGTAAATTTTATTTCTCCAGCAGTCCAGCTGCCTGCAAACTCAAATTCACATTCAGAACAGTCACAGTAACTTCAGGCCAAATATAGTCTTTGGTGGAAATTGTGAATTATATAAGTTAACATTGCACTTCTTGTGTAAACAGATGCAAATCCAGCAGAGCAACGTGGCACTGAAAACCCAGGGTCACATATAAAGTCCTGCGTATGTGACTGCTGGGCAGAGATCTCAAGAGGATATCGGCACAGAAATACATTCTAACAGCATCGTCGGTAAGAGGCAGAGTCAAGTGTTTTGACAGTCATCTCAGCTTTGAATGCAGTTGCACTTCAACTGCATTTTCTTCAATGCATCATTGCTCAAAATACCCAAGTCTAATAGCACAGCGTAAAGAAAGTGCAGGTAATGGCCCAGAGAAGAAAATGTAACCTTAATCCCATCTGGTAAAAATGCTCTGTGCACAGCCTGCAGCAGCATACTGTACAGCATCCTGCCTATTCATCCCAACTTCATTGTCAGCTCTCAGCAGGACGGACTAAAAATGGCTTCACTTTGGCATTTTCCACACTCGCCATTATTGTTTATGCTCGGGATTTGCATTGAGGTCTATTATCCCCGAGGCAGTGCCTGGAATGAACAGCATCAGTGTGTCTATTCACACAGTCACAGTGGTAAACAAATGACTTCAGGAGTGGGTGTCTAGTTTGACTAGGACTTAATGTGCTTGCCCTCTCCCCTGGCAGCTGCACACAGTTCTTTGTAGAGGTCGGAGTAGATGAATCTGGGGTAGGAGTTGTTCTCCATCAGGCTGTAGACTTTCCTTTGAGCTGCCAGAAAGCTGGTCGCAGTGGGCTCATGGAGGCTCTGCATGATGGCGTTTTTGGTGTGGAAATCCAGGTTTATCTGTGATCAAAGAAACAGCCGTTATGAGCCTTTGACGTCTTTTTTAAATGAGGAATATTTTGTGTATTTTATTTGGCTTAACAGCAGATGCTTTAATGGTTGCTGTTACCTCTTTGGGAGCTTCGTTTTTAATGAACTCCTCATAAATACTGTTGGCCTTGGTTGCCAGCTCCGTGTCTGATGTGAGGGTCCTGTAATCCTCACAGGCTGTCCAAAACTCAATGTTCTCTTCACAGAACTCTGACTTCAGGAAGATACAAAATGCAGCTTTCCCGTCTGGGTGGAGGGGAGGAAAGAGAAGAGGAAGAGTTAAAGATAAGCTCAGGGACACATCTATTAATATAAGGTAAAGTAAGTGAAAAGCCATTACAGCTTTTGTTTTATTGAGGCCAATAAAGTGCCTTCATTCAGTACACAGTAACTGTGCGACCTTTGAGACTTTTATGAAATCGGGCACCAATAGTGCGCTGACGGATACTTACATTTATGACTGAGTAGTTTGTCGAGTGACTGTGCCCATTGGTGCACGTCATCAGCAGTCGGCCTGAGGGGAGAGGACACGGATTATATTACATAATCACACAGGAGGCAACTAGTACTTTTAAATGCAATTTAAAAAATATATAGTAATCTGGTTTGATTTTATTTAGTCATGAAATAATATATACATAACATAAAAACAATAATAAGAAATTTAGAAAAATGTGAACAATACAAAAAAGTCCAAAATAAAAATGTGGATAATGGTTATGCAAAAACAAAAAAAATAAAGTTGAATAAAAATAAGTTGAATTAGATAAAATAGAAAAACAGATTTAAAAATTGTCAGAAAATATAGTTGAATAAAATAAGCTGAATTAAATAAAATGTAAAACTTAGTTTAAAAATAGTCAGAAAATAAAGTTGAATAAATAAGTCAAATTAGATAATATATAAATCTTAATTTAAAAATTGTAAATATATATAGCTGAATAAAACAAACAATAAAGCTGATATGCATTGAGATAAATAAGATAAATTGAAGTAGATAAAATAAAGAACTTAATTTAAAAAGTCAAAAATGAAGTAGAGTAAAATAAGTTAAATTCGATAAAATATAATAATTTTAAAATGTATTAAAAAATAAAATTGAATTATATGTTTGAAATTAAATAAACTATAGCTAACATGAATCACAAACAGGATGTTATGCATGTGACATAATCCTGACAAAGGTCTCACCTGTAAGATCTGTTTTTCATCAGGTGTAATATCGACTGGGAAGAGTTTGTCTTCAAGAAAAATCCTATCCTGTTCCTCCAATTTTTTCTCCTGGAAAAAAAAACAAAAACAGAACAATCACTCAGTGTTTTATGGCAGCATCATTTTGAGTTATATTTTTACAAGGTCATCACAACAGACACAGTCTCATTAAACACCACATTAACTTACTTTATTCCTCTCTTCTCTGTGGACATGTCAGTGGGTTTCATGCAGTCAGTGAACGCCATGTTTTGGGATGACACAAAGGCAAAGTACTCTCTCATGGTTTAGTCTGCTCTCCTTCTCCCTCTTGACTTGTCAGGCTACTTTATAGTCTCTCTCTTCAGCTGGGAGGAGGGCTTGGCATGGTCTTTAACTTGATTGGCTCTTGCTGCGTAAACAGTGACTTGCCCCGGTATGACTCTTAAGGCCCGAGGCAATGATAGGCTGTCACTGAAAAAGCATTCCCTCCCTGTATATCCTGTGGGCTTTCATTTTTAAGGTCAAGATGTGACATACGTGGCAGACTCTATGCTTTTATTCCTAAAATAAAGTTCTGTCAGGGAGTAATGGAACTTTTCTCTTATTTCTGGTGTGTTTGTCTTTCTTCTTTTACTTTGTGAAAACATTTTGCAAAATCGCATCATGTATCCACACACACACACACACACATTCACAAAGCATCCAAGGCGTTGATGCTTTTACTTTCAACCTATCTTACAATTTCATAACAAAATACATGCTTAAATGAGAGAACTACACTGACTTTACACCTTGCATTAAAATGTGTTTTCTATCCAGATTGTATCTGGATATGATTTAACCTGATTATATTTCCTGCTGTGCTATGCTGAGGGGCGTGACACAGCATCGGTTTTTGACAACCTGGGACTGGGTTGATCACTCTGTCCATCTTAAACAACGAAACGCTTGTAGCCGTTCTCCATCCACTGCATAGCCATTGCTTCATAACTAGCTGTGTTGCGATATGAATTGCCAAGCTTCAGCTGTATACTTCCGCTGAACCAAATTGAAAGCAGACACTTGGTCTTGTCTTGACATCCATAGGTGACTTGAATATCCAAAAAAGTTCTTGGTAGTAGCTTAGCTTGCTAACTGGCTAATGGTTGCTACTCTGCTGGTTTGGAACAGTTGCGCATGATTACATTTTTTTTACCCATATGCTTGTTGTATGTTTATTGAAAGCGCAATGGCATTTGCAGTTGTGTTCAGTGTGGTCACAATGTGTCCCTGACCTCCTCTGGAGTTGGTTTGACCGATTGGATCACAATCCATTCTCAATGTGTTTTGGGTGCAATTCCAATCCCCAAATCTATTTCAATGCAGATGGTAAAGGGGGTGAAGAAACACAGCAGTCACCACATATGGCACGTTCAGCCATAAAATTGCCTTTCCTGTTTCCGGGAGCGGTTGTTGCTCACATGTCATCATTTCTGATTTTCAAATGATTCATTGTTACTTTACAACACTACCTACAGTGTTCATATTTTAATGAATTACTCATGCAGGGCGTGGATCTGTGAAGCGTAACTTCTGTCTTGATGGCATGTTGAAATATGACAGATTGGTACACAGATGATTATGCAATATCCTCTTACCTCTATTGTGTGTTTGAGAAAGGAAATAAGGGCACTGCTGAGCGACTTTTTCTACACTCCTCTTATATCAACGTCAGAATCATTGTTGGTCATTGGTATTTAAGTCCCCTGGTGATCTTTGGGGCCAAGGATTTGGACGTCTAGGTTAACTTGTTTCAACAACACTTCAATAACTATACAGCAGAGTGTAGCTAAAACCTAAAACCTTAAATCATAGTTCAGTCAGTCGGCAAGGCTTCAGCCAGGGAATTGACCATTTATAGCAAAGAGTCACAGTTAGATTTGGTGGAAAAATCTTCGCTGTTTGAGGAAGCTTAAAGAATCCGTTGCTGCTAGGAGAACTGATCCCCCCATCAACAAACACATACATGAACATGAGATCTTATTAAAGTCAACACTACTGAAAGCTTCAGCACCATAGGAGGAAGCTAGAAGGAGCAGCGTTGGCATGAGGGTATCAGCAGTCATAGTGAGAAGTATCAGGTTATCAAGGTACACCTGTAAGAATATGACGGAGATCATAAAGCATCAGTGAAACAGCTGATACTCATCAGCTGACGCAAGTGTAAGTTCAGTGCTCTGTTGGAAATCTTCCACTCGCTGACACCACTGACAGTCTGTTGAAAGGTAGTTTTATGTAACCTAGACATCTCAAAAATGTAACTGTCAACCGGTTCTCACTCAGTTTCAACCCTGACATTTTCAAGTCTGTCGGCGGTATAGTTAAAGCAGCATGTTTTTGGTCACTTGGGGGTTGAAGAACTTGAATAATGAACTACATACTTACATAAAGCGCGTATGGCTGACAAAGACACAGAGTAATATTTGCATTGTTAGTATTTATTGACATACATTTTTGGTTGTGTGGGTCTCTTAACAATCTAGCAGCTTAAAGGAAGACGTCACCCATAAAAGGATAATTTGTATATCAATAACTCACCCTGTGTTACATGAAATTCATGAAGACAAATTGTTTTTTCTCACATGCATCCATGGTGAAGGAAGAATCCAAAAACCGAATTGCAGTAACAGGGGGCTGCATTAAACTGCAGCAAAACTATGTCAAAACATCCGTTTACAAACTCTTAAACAACTCGTGCAGTGTAAACCAAGTCTTATTTATTTAGTCCTACACTGAGTACTTCCAAAACACACACATTGTTGCTAAAACCTTACTATTTAAGGGAACTGCCCATTGGTCCAACAGCCCATCGTTCCGACCATATTAAACCCATTGTTTCGAAGTCATCATGATGCCCTGTGGTTAAGGTCTGGTTAGGTTTAGGCACAAAAACCACTTGGTTAGGGTCAGGGAAAGATCATGGTGTGGGTTAAAATGAAAAAGAAAGTAACAAGCTTCGCCTCAAGCCTTTCCCAGCTGACCCAGAGCCGGTCGCGGCGCACCATCAAGGTAGAAATACGCCCGCCGGGAGCCATTCAGCACAGCAGACCGTCAGACCAATGGGCTGTCGGACCAATGACAAGGACCCCTATTTAAAACACTTCCAAATAAGTAGTTTCATGCAGGGAGTAGTACTGGGCCCAGTGGTTTAGTGCTAGTTGAAGAGGTGGGTGTACTACCAGGTACATGGATAGGTTATCAAGGAGGAAGTGGGTATACTCTCCTAATGTCTTTTTGGCTGATAGGTGGATGTAATGCAAAGGCCAGAGAAGGCATTGGGTATGCCTCATATACCTGCACATACCCTCCACTACACTACTGAGTATGTGTGTGTTTAAACTCTGCTTGTGCATTAAATTGAGCAGTTCAAATGCACACACTTGCCCAGGCATGCTGCTCGTATGCATAGGTGTTTTAAATAGTAATGTTTAAGCAAAAATGTATGTGTTTGGAAAGTATGTATATCAAGTATGTGAGCGAATAAATGAGACTTGGATTATTTTGTGTGAGTTGTGTGAGAGTTTGGAAACACATGTTTTCATATAGTTTGTAATGTTGTTGTTGAATGTGGTCTCCCTTTACTTCAATTCATCAAGAATTTTCTCTGTTTTTTGGATTTGTCGCATACTGTGGGGGAATGCAAGAGTAAAACAAACGTAACACAGGGTGAGTAATTTCTATACAAATAATCATTCCATAAGTGAAGTATTCCTTTAAGAGACTTTCTTCACCAGCTAGTCAGTGTCTGCGCCTGCTGTTTTGTGCTGGGCAAATGTTTACTTGGTTTATCTGGGCTCTTTGTCCTTTGCTAAAACAGCTGCACACTGCTGCTGGAAATGGAATTAATGAGAGCTTAATTTGCGGACCGGAAAAGCAAAACAGTGAGTTAGAAGATGCTAACAAGCTCCACAGAGCTGCAGAATTGAAATGTGAGTTCATCACTATCTCATGTTACTCTACACCTGATAAGATAAGATGAGATAAGATAAAAAACATTCATGTTACAGCAGCTCAAATAACACAGACAGAAAATCTATCTGATATATTTATAATACAAAAATACTGATTCAGGCTCTCAAATTTACATAATGATAGAAACTCACTGTATAGATTTTGCTTTACCTAAATCTATTTAAGGAATGCTGTCTTACAAGGACACTGATATTACATAACTGAAAACGTTCTTTGGCTGCAAATGTTTGCTCTCCCAGCATTCCAGGAGCAAACTAAATAAGCGTCAGCTGTCTAAAATATATCCTCTGATAGATCATTGACCAGCTCACATAAATTAAAGCTCAGGTCACGTACTGACATACATTTCCTTGTATGCACTACACACAAGCGCTCTGTTGCTTTCCGTTTGTTACACATGTATCAGGGTATCAGGTGGATTAAATGTACAACCTGCACGTCCAGTTTTTGTGCACAGCAGATGAGTAACCCACACCATCCTCACTTTGCACGTCCCTGCCATGTTTCCATTCACTCATTGTTTGCATACAAAGCTGTGTTCATAAAAATGTTTGTCATTCCTTTACAGGTACGATTTGTCCGCTTGACACCTCAGTGGAAAAGTAAACACAAATCCAAAATACTCGCAGCAATTAAGCAACTGAAGTCCAAAAATAAAAGTTAAAAATGAGAAAACAGTTGCACCACATGATTAATGCATGCTCTGGTCAGTTGAACAGTCTGCACACCATTTAAAAACTTTAAACACTGAAAACAGTTTTGAAAGTCATTTACCATCAGTCTCTGTTTAAGGAAAACTTACCATTTAAGTACTGGAAACTCCTTATTCCAGTAATAACGTAGTTTGACAACTTCATCATATTCCAGAAACACTAAAAGGGTTATTACTTTGAGGAACAGGACAAGCATATATATAAGAATAATCACAATTTGTACTAGATTATCTGTGCTATAATGCATCTGCGTCACCTGCTGTGTTGTGTTGTGATTATCACTGGCCTCCCTCTCTCCATTGCACCAGTTTGGAGCTGTGCTGGGTGAAAACACAGTGTTCACCTCATGTGTTTATTATGATGTGCAGACAGTGTGTAAGCAGCCGTCTGTTTAGAAGTGGATGAAGAGCAGAGCCAAGTTTCCACTAAGGCACAAGGTCTCTTCAGAGGGCCTGACGCAGAAGGTGATTCCCAGCACTGGCTTGCAGAGTTTGTCTTCTTTTGTGTTTGGAAGTTGTGATATTAGCATCAAACCCAAGTGTCTAAATCTAGCAGCTTGGAGTGATTAAAGAAAGTTGTGCACAACATCATGGACCTCAAGGGAGGCCACAAGCAAGCATATCTGCAAGGCAGGCGGAGAGGATAACATTCACAGCTAGTGTGTGTTTACTACAGACTACTACATGCACTCAGCCCAAAACAATAAGGAGGTAAAATAAATTAAAGAAAAGCAAGGGATGGTAACTGCTCTGAAAATAACTTTTGAGTTTGGCTGCAAAGTCCATAACTCATGATTTAAGTTCAGTAAGTGTTCTTTTCACATGTAATGGGTGGGCCGCTTTGAAACACCTTGCTAAAAATGAAATTTTAACTGAATTATTGTGAAATATTTTTCACCTTTAACCTGATGTTGTTTTGGATTATTTACAATTAATCAATATAGTACAGTATAATTTTTCAGCAAACATTTTTCACAAACAAAAAGGCAGTGAATAAAAGAGTGGTTAAAAACTTTTTAAGGCTTTAAGGCAGATTTATACTTGTGCCCCCTGTAGAGCCTATGCCGTAGCCTACACACATGGCCTACGCTGTTGTGAGCATTTATACTTGCAGTGGTGTGTCTGGGTCACTCTTAAGTTACACCTTCAAAACACAGTTGGCGGTGGGATTTCTGTGAAGTGCTGTAAAGTTTAGCTGATTCAAAACACACCCAAAACACACACATGGCTTGATAGAGACAATTTCAAACACCAGTAAACACATCTGCTTCACTATAATTCGCAGCATTCATCGTCAAAGCACTTGTCTTTTGCTGGACACATTTTTCCCACAAACACAACATGCTAATACTATTAGCACAAGCCCATGGCATTTTACATTGTATAAATTAACCTAGCGGCCAGCAGAGATTTCTTCTACTCATATGAAACCAGGGACAACAGCAACATTAAACAAAGGTAACATTACAAAATTCAGCTCCATTACAACTCACACCTAACATGTTTTCCAAACATGCTAACGTTATTAGCACAAGCCTATGGCATTTCACATTCTATAAATTATTTCCTATTATAATGATTTCCTCCACTGGCCACCCTTGTGATTTACATCCACAATATGCTTCATCTAAACCATGACTCTGTTTTTAAACTTGACAAGGCTTGTTCACAGTAAATGTTTTGCGCCTCACAATCAGTGTAGCCTACTCCTTCAAACTGAAGCTGTAGCCTATATTTGTCTTTTTAAGGAACAGGATAACCCACATATTTGAAGTATAATGTTCACATGTATTTATACATAACGCATTAAAACAGGATTGTTGTGGAACCTTGAAGTGTTAACTGTACTTGACATAGTTTTCCACTAGCTTGGCCATCCCTATGAAAAACTTCTCTGCTCACAGGCTGTTCAGGTGCTGGGATGCAAACAGTGTTGTGCTACATGTACATGCATGTACTTCCCATGTCTCCCATTTACATAGCCACTAGAACACAGAGATCATTGTGTTATAGAAGGAACTGAGTGATCTAACCAAATGTGACCCAATTTAAAAGTATATTGAAAAAACAAAAATTAAGGATCCTCAAATATGACATTATGCACACAAAATCTGCATGACTGTGTTTTTGGTTGACCCTGGTCCCCCACACAACCTTGCAAAAATACAATAAAAATGAAAATGAATTCAAACTAAAGGATGGAGAGATCAGCTCTGGAAAGACCATAACAAACAAGGAAACAAAGTTTTTGGAGGTGCTATCTTTTTTAAGTTTAATTGCCCACGTCACTCCATAGTCAAATTTTGATTGATGCCTGTTTTGTACCATTTCCTGTTTGTACAAAATGTTAACATAAACAAATTTCTTTAATACTAACTGAAGACGTAGTGTACATGAAGGCTATGCCCAACTAGTAGAGACACCTCTATCTTATAATGGTTATATAAAAGTTAATACCTTCATGACCCATTTACTTTTGGCTTCCTCCTGTGTACATGTATACTGAGACCAGCAGTGGTGAAAGATTACGTGTTGTGATTGACTGTGACCTCCCTTTCCTGTATTTTGCAGTGTCGGGCAAGCTGAGACAGGAAGAGCAGACACTACCTTTCTGCCCTAGGCAGTGCTAGCTCCTGAGATAGCAGCCAGTCCCATTGTGACTGATATCTGTTATGTCATGTTGGGTTGTTTTGGTGTTACTGTAATGGCTGATTTGGTTGATGCAGAATCAGGTTATGGCATGTTTTATACAAAGGTTCAACTGTGGAAAATTCTCTTAGTAGCTGGCTAAGAAGGTATCCAAGCTCTGTAGTGGAAAGTTTCCCATCCTGTTGTCACAGTACATAAACACTACACATATCATTATTTATTTATTTGTATATTTCTCCAGTCATATGTCATCTTCCTACAATGATAAAAATCATAGTGCTACTGACAGTGTTAAAACATAAACTTCATTGATCCAGAGGGGGGGATTTGGTCAGTCAACAACACATAAAGGACAGATCACACCCATAAAAACATACAGAAAAGGAAATACAAGAGGATATTATATTGCTCTGGGGCCAACCAAAGCTTGTAAAAGTTCTGAGTTTGACATCAATAAAATATGATACCAATAAACAGAGAAACATTCCCTAAGTTAATATAACACAAGCCAGTATAGGCAGTCCACATGAAAAAAACCCACATACAAGATGAAGTCAGCTGAAGGCAAAATATTTCACTGCTCTGTGCAGCATCTGTAACTGAGGAGTTAACCTTGTTTTTATTATAATTTATAATGTGGTTAAAAAAATAGGTTGACATTTTGGGAAATTTTACACAAGAAGATTGATACCACGTTCAAATCAGTCTGTTGAGTAGGAAGCTAGTGACAGAGGATGATAAGATTAGTTTAGGATGAAGACTGGAAGCATTTTTCCGTTGTTATAGCGCCACCCAGTTGCCAATTAGAGTTACATTTCTCCAGTCACCTTGAGGCGTCCTGTTCTACATATCCACCAAGTTTAGTAAAAATCGATATGGTGGTTAGGCCTAGATAAGAAATTAGCTCTCTAGCGCCCCCATTTTGTTTGATGGGGTCAATAATGGAGGGGTCCCCTCAGATTATGTGTGGTCATATGCCTACAAAGCTGCGTGGTGATCGGTGAAACCCTTGAGATGTTATACACCTTTATGTGATGAGCCACGCAATCCGCAATATTCATTGCCTTATAGAAGCTCAGTTTTAGTAAGTTTTCCAACTTTTGCCAAGAGGGAACTTTAGATATTGGTCCCTAGATTATGTTCACCCAGTTTCATGCAGATCGGTCAAACTTCCTAGGAAGAGATCGATTTGAAGTGTTTTTCAAAAAATTCAAAATGGTGGAAAATCTATATAACTGGAAGTTATGGGTTCTTGTGGCAAATGTGTTCCTCATGAGGAGAGGCATCTCTGTGCAAAGTTTCATGTCTCTACGACATACGGGGCATGAGATATGCCCATTCAAAGTTTGCAATTTCAATCGGTTGCTATAGCGCCCCCCTTTGGCCAATTGATGTAATATTGCTTCATTCGCATCCTCCCATGACCCTCTACCACTGTGCCAAATTTCACATGGATTGACCAAGTCAGTGAGGAGAAAAACGTGGAACAAACACAGACAGACACCCACAGACCCACAGATAGAGTTTTCATCATTATATAGTAAGATAAGATACAATGCATTCATTAGTGAGCTTTAGTGGTGGCACCTATAGTCTTCATGATAAATCAGGTAAGCTAAGCTAACTGTCTTCTGACTCTAGCTTTGTACTTAACAGAGTCGCTGCTCCTTTGTGTCAAAAGGGGTCAGTTGAGGTAGTTTGGGCATCTGATCAGGATGCATCCTGGGTGCCTCCCATTGGAGGTGTTTTGAGTATGTCCCACTAGAAGGAGGCCTTGGGGCAGACCCAGAACACGCTGGAGGGATTACATGTCTCATCTGGCCTGGGAACGCCTTGGGGTCTCCCAGGAGGAGCTGGAATGTGTTGCTGGGGAGAGGGATGTCTGGGGTGCTTTGCTCGGCCTGCTGCCCCCGCTATCTGACCCCAGGTTAAGTGGATGAAAATGGATGGATGGATGTGAGACACAATTCCATATTTTAAACATATCAAAAATCCCAGAATGGATGAGTATTATCGACTCTCAGCAGGTCACTATCTGTTTAATAGGTTACCTGCAATTCATATAGTTTACACTACAGTAAGCTACATGGGCCTTTTAATGCTTTGGACTGACTAATGCCACTGAACAGCTACTTGTCTCACCACCACCAGCCTTGCAGCCAATGTCCTCATTATTATCCTCTGGAATTGTGCCACCAGGTGTGATTTCAAAGCCTCAATATGTTTGCCACTTATAGTTCGACTTTTGTTCTGCACCCTTTCTGTTCTCCTCTGATCATACCTTAAAAGCCCATAATTATATCATAGAATGAACCTCAGCTCTCTTTCATCCCTCTTGTCAACATTTAGCCTCCGTCCATATGATATAGCAGTGTCTGAAGGCAGCGTATTGGAAAGACATTAGGGCCAGGAGGACAAGAAGAGACTGCAACACACACATAGTGAGTACATTTAATGAGTGATTCTTATGCTTTGGTTACTGAATCATCACTGGCTTAACCCTCTTCAGATTCCCTCTGGCTTCATGTAGACATTTCAAACTGATGAATTTAAGATCAATATCAGAAATGATGGACAAGTGCTGCAGGCTGTCAGTCACTGGGTTACACTTTAACAGATTTAAGTAAAGGCATGAAGTAGCAGTAATTTATTGCCACAAGGCATTTATCATGTTCTGACAACAGTTGCTCATTTAGCTGAAAACACTCTCAGAGCTACCAAATCATATTTTGGCCTTGTCTTTGGCTTCCCTCCTGGTGGCTCCAGCCAGTTGTATCACCAATTAGCAAACCTCTTCACATACAAAGCCATCAGCTGCAACAGTTACATTAGCTGGAAGGACATTTTCAAAATAGGCTGCATTATTCATACTTGTGCCTTTCTTGCCCACTTGAGGCAGAGAGAAACATGATTGATTGATTGGTTTAATTTCCTCGTCCTCTCAAATGGCCAACGGTTAGAGGCCATTTGTGGATAACATGGCCAAAATGAAAACGTTGCACATGCCAGCCAAGCTGTGGAGCTTTCCAGGGAATCCTGAAACCTGACAGGGAAACAGACAACATGTGCCAACCAAGCAATTATGTTACCCATCAAATGGTTTGTGTAATGACCTGTTTGAAAATATATGATGTAAGGTTTCACAGGTTTAGCAGCTTTGATGCTAAATTACTGTAATTGACAAACTGATATAGGAAATTTGTGTAATTTACTCAAGGGGTCATATTCTGTGATTTCCTAGGTTGAGGTGGTGTGCAAAAGGAGACAGCTCAATATCACTACAGAAACAATCCACACATGGATGCTTCGGCTCTGTCTAGTCAGCCCAGTCACTAGAAGAAAATGTTGGCGTTGTACATTTCTGCAAACTATGAATACATTACATTTGCACATTTGCTATGCATCATATTTACATTTAGAAAGACGATATAGTGTATGAGCTGGCTTTGTTTTCTGGAGGTGGAGGGGATGGTGGATGGCGTGACACCGAGGTCAAATGCTTGCTAAGCTGTAGACCCCTTCAGACAACTTTTTTGATACCAACAAACAACAAAACCGGTTGTCATTTAGTGAGTCATTGCTCTGTTTCAGACTGTGTTTTAGGCACAAAAAGGTTTTCTTTACGGAGACGTTGTTGCTTTTCTTGCTGGGATTGTGCCTGCCAAACTGGGTATTTCAAGCTAAACCCACAGTGCTGTCGGAATAAAATATCAGCGTATCCATTATATAATAATGTGCAAATGTAACGTATCTGTGGTTTGCAGAAACCTACATTTTTTTCCTGCGACTGTGCTGGTCTAGTCCAGGGGAAGGCAACCTGTGGCTCCAGAGCCACATACGGCTCTTTCGCACTTCTCCAGTAACTAATAACTATTTTTTGTTCTTTTTTACTTTTTAATTTTCATTTATCATTTTTGTAAACTGTTTAACATTGTATCATCTAAAACGTGGCTCATAAATCTGTGGCCTAGCACCCTTTTCTCTAAATTTTGCTAAACCTCAAAAGGAGTAGCTAGTCTTTAGTCTCCCTAGCTAGGCTAGCGATGAATTCTAAATCCAAAAAAGGACACGTCTTGGAGGAAAACAGAGTATTTAAAATGGGGTTGACAGGTTTGTTTGCTTTTACCCCCAATGCTGCAAAGTTGAAGTATCGAATAATTATAAAGTGCCCACTGCAGAGTAGCCATTTAGACCTATTAATAGGTCTAATTTTCAAGAGCCTCAGACTTAATAGGCCGTGTTACCTTCATATAAGGCTCAACTATGTTTTGTAGCCCCAGACAGATTTTTTTTTTTTCAATTATTTTGGTCAAAAAGGACAGTAAAGGCTGCTGACCCCTGGCCTCATCAATGGTGACCCTTTTTTTAACATATACAAATCTACAGATTATCAAATGAAATCAACTAGCAACTTCTTACTTATGTTGGTGCTTACTATTAAAAACTTTTTAAAGGCAGTGTCCTGGTGTCACTGAACTTATGATTACGTATTTGTGTGAAGAACTGCAGCCAACATCTACCAATTCTAATTTTGGAATGAAATTATAATAGGGCCAAAATTGCATGGTGATTCATTTTAACCCTGTAAAGGTGTGTGTGTGTGTGTGTGTGTGTGTGTGTGTGTGTGTGTGTGTGTGTGTGTGTGTGTGCACTGTAGGTGTAAGTCAGCACAGAGTACACACACAAAGCACTGAGGAACCTCCCTTTGAACACAAGCTGTTATTAAAGAATCTACATCTCCTGTAAAAGATAAGGAAACATATCAGAACCGGTTTATCTGTGCGTAGATGCAGGCAACACCCCACCAGTGATGTAGACCTAGCAATTCTAAAAGTACACTGCATAGCAAAAAAAGCTTTTGCAAGATTTGGCTCAAGAGATAACACTCGTATGTGAGGCGTTGTTCTTGTTTTGTTCGGCTTTGCCAACAGAATCAGCCAACAGTGTACTTAAAAACAAGTGTATAATTAAGCTGGCACCGTGTTTAATCAGTCACAGGTTGTACCTGTGCCACAGTAAGTCACCTACAGCAGTGTTGACTTGTTGTACCCAAACATACAAACTCAATTACATGTCCTTGTGCACAAAGGCATGTTTCAATAAAGAAAAAGTGGTTGGTGCAATGATGCTAAATATATCTGCATGCTTACCTGTGGAGAGGCTCCCAAACATTTGGATTCAGTAATATTTTATGGGCTATTTGCACAAAATGACCTCAGTTAATGAGCAGCACATTGCAAGTGCAAAGGCTTAAAAACCTACACAAACATGGTGTAGTTCAGGCTGATTGTACTTAACCTAATAAAAACAGGATGGCACCATAACCATGTAATCATGAGCCAATAATTTGCGTACAGCCTGTGAAATTGGAAAAGCTGCAATCCTGTGACCAATGTGCTGACAGGAGTAAAAAAGGAAGTATTAAAAAAGGTGAAAGTTCACATAAGGAGGCAAACAAACACAGGGCTTTCCCTTAGGAGACCAGTAATCATGTAGTCATGTCCCAAATGAACTTTGAGTGGTTTTAATGTATATTGTCATCATGTTTCTATTCCTAAATCTAGCTTACCTTATTTTACATTTGTATGTAACGTGACAACAGTATTCGTGGGGTGCTAATTTGTTAGGTATCGTACAAAATATTGTGAGGTTTTTCTTTTTTCAGCCACCGCGCATCTCTACCAATCTAGTGACAGTCTCAGAACATTTGAAAGTTGAAGGTTAGATGCAGAATCTGGATTTTTTTTTTTTACATATATATTTTTTTTCAATAATTTTGCATTGCGATGCACCTCGCGTTAATGTTCTATAGGCGCCTAGTGTTTTTGCCGGAGAGCTCTGGACTCCTTGAGTTGAAGAAACTTAAACTCAAAGCAGTAAAGCGGCCCATATCATCTCTCTTGTCGTCATCTTTTTTCCCATTGTCCCATTGGATGATTTGAGAGGCGGGCCTTCAGTGATGGTCACAACAAAAAGGTTACAGCAGGTAAACAATGGAGGAAAACTGGTGGTAGTGGTTGCTGGATACCCAGAGCTATACAGCCTGACAACTGACAGCAGGTTGTCAAACTACCCATGAGCCATCCTAACATATGCCTTGAGATGGGCCTCATCGAGGTGAAGCTCCTGGATTAGATGGTGGTACTCCCCGTGAGCTCCTCTCTTTTTTAGGCTCTGATATACGCACAGGGATCTCCGTTTCCCTGTGCCGAGCAAATTATTTGCTGATAGCCTCTCACCCTCGACCAGAGCTACAGCAAGTACCCTCTGCCTGTCCATTTTAGGAACTAGCTACTAATCACTGTCAAATAAATAAAATAAAAATGGCAGATTGATTACAGAGGAAGGTTAGTGTAAGGAGGTGATGGGGTGGTTGCCTGGTAGCAATAAAAAGTTCTTTTTTGGTGGCATTCGATTTCCAAAAAAAAACTAAAAAAATAACGCGTGTACCTCGCGTTTCGCAGCCTGTAAAACGCTTACTGTGTCATCAGGCCTAGGCGAACGTAGGACTGTATGGCTTTTAAAACTTGCCCATGTGTTCACTCTGTCTCACCCTTCACACAGCCAGCATCTAGCCTGCGTTACCTTTTTTGTTGGGTTGCACCTTCAACACCTCCATAGCATAGCATACCACACATCCAAGCATTGCTGACCTGGCTCATCTACATGCTCCAGTGTGCAAGTTTGTTAACTTTAAATGTCTTGTTTTAAGTGAAACCCTGGACTCTCCTTGTCACATTGCCTGAGCCAATGCAAACTTGCTGCTAGCTTATTCAGTGTGTCTCCACCTTGCTTAAGTTGTTTTCTATATAGGGGTGTGGATAAGTTAAATGTGTAAACTGAGCAGCCCGGTATCGGTATCGGTATCAGTTATGGAACAGGTGGTAGATGTTAAATTTGGAAGAAAAATCAACTGAGAAATGACTTTAAAAATACTGGGGTTGAGACACGTTATATATTTTACCTTTACTTACTCACCTTATTAAGCCCCTTAAAGTTTACATGGGATGCGAAGAAGAATGAGACACAGCTTGTAGGTTTCCTATTCTGTGCCAATCCTAAAGCTCTGAGCCTTGCACATTTTGACAAATCACAAGTACAATGCTTTCCAGTGTTTTTGGCCAAAAGGCTGACTGACTCACACACATTTGTTTAATGGCAACAATTAATCTGCCCTAAACAAATCAATAAGATTACTTTTTTTCTTTCCTTTTAACATTTAAATGACTGTGGGGAAAATAAGCAAACAGCAAAAGCAAATGTTATCATTAATCCTGTTGAACAGGACAGTGTTTCATTATGCTGTGTTGCTGCACTTCAGAGAAAATCTCATTTCTCACAATGACTGATTTCATAAGAAACTGGAAGTTCGGGCCTTCCTGTTTCTGAAACAGTTCATATCACTAATGCACTTAATTTTCAAGTCAACAGATGCTTTTCAGTGATAATAAAAAAGGATAACAGGAAACTGCAAGCACCCAGCATCCTTTGTCGGATATCACAAGGATCATTTTTACTTTGATGTAATAAAGTTTAAAAAACAGAAATTGAAGTTCAAAGCCACTAAGCAAATGCTGGATTTTTAAAAAGATATTTTATTACTGCTATCTTCTTAGCTATACTCATTTTCTCATGCTGAATGTTTACCTTCTTGATGATAACAGCTCAGGTTTCTCAATTAAAATGCTGAATATGTTTGAATATGAGAGACCAGGAGCACTATTTATAAAAGCACTATACTGTATATAGACTTTGTCACTTTGTAGGATGGATTATTAAGTCTTGCCAACAACTGCACTGTACTTGCTTCTCGACAGCAGTGAAAATAAGTCTTCAGCCCACCAGAACTTGGCACAGCCTTTATGTTTCCATGCTTATGCGGTGGAGTATTGCTTTAAACATATAACAGACAATCATTACACAAACATCCCATTAATTTTATAATGCCATGTTTTAAGATCTATTTCACTGGAAGTGTGTAGGTTGCTGCCTTCCTTTAAACAGACCACCGGACTTAATTTCGGCACACAAAGCGCTAAAAGCTGTAATGTGAAAAATGAGAGAACAGAAACTAGAGACAAGTGTGTGTGTGTGCTACTAAAAAATGTCACTCTGTTCCAAGAAGGCAATTTAAATAATTTAATGTCATTCAAATCACTAACATTTTAACAAGCACTCCAACACTGCAACAAGGTTGTACTCAAATGGTGACAAAACAACAATAAATAATCCATTGTTTTACTTTTAAGTTAACTTAACTATTAACCCCTATGAATACATTTAAACAACATGCTTCTGAAAGCAATAATAAGGCATATTCTCAGGGTATACAAGGAGTTTTAACAGCCTATCATGCAAGGTGAAACATCCTATCTCTATAATAATTCCACTCAAATAGTTTATTACATTAAAAATCACAACTCTTGACACTTCAGTGCTTTAAGAATTTTAAGATCACGGCCAGTAGTCGTGTGCTGAGGAATTAAATTAGATGCCACTGGCCATAAAAAAGGGAACTTTTTAGAAGTGCAGAATCTGGTTCAGATTCAACACAAAAAACTGTGCTGGATAATGTTTTTTTATCCTATAAAATATATTTAACCTGGGTTTTTACTGCGACAAATATGCCAGCTATTTTTACTTAGTTTTTTAGCTTGAAAATTATATTAAATATTTGCACAAAATATCAACCATTGGCAGCTTAAATCTAAAAAAAAAAAAAAAATAGCAGTATCAGTTTTTAAAACCCCATATCGCTCCAATCTAAAAAAAAAAAGGAGAAAAATCTCCTTTTTAAAGTGTACATGAACACCTCTTGCAGAGCTAAGTGGCCTTCTGCAACCCTTTACTAAGGATGACATATCACTACTGAGTCTGTTCGCTATAGATTTGTTGTCTTCCTTAGAGCTGTCATTAGATAATTGGCCAACTCTTTTTGCGACAGCTTATTCCGTGTCAGTGGCAGTTTAAAGCTACAACTAAACACACTCTCTCACTCTCTCTCTGAGACACACACACACCCACCCACACACAGCCGATCGAGTGTGACCGTTGCATCCTACATCCTCTATCTTATTCTGCACAGGAAACACCTCTGCAAAGAAGGCCAAAGGAGGTCCACTGCATGGTTTGCTTACGCAGCTCCACAGCCAGAGCGGGCCTCAGTCGCCTCGCTGATTGATTCACTGTGGAAAGTGTTCAATGCGCCTGCGTACACAGACTTATCCAAGTGCAAACACACACTACAGGGTCATAATCATTAAAGCTGTTTATTCTTCTTGGTACACAGTCCTCAGGTGTGATGTGCTCGGTGTTGGGATCCTCCCATGACGTGGGACTAAGGCACAGTTTGCTTCTGGATCTAGTGACGACGCCAAGGCGCGGGGCCTCCGTACGTGTCCGTGTTGAGTCTCCTTCCTTCTTTGTGTTCGGTCCTTCCTCCTGAAGGAGCTCAAACATTCCAGTTATGGGTTTAATGTCCGTTCTCTCTCTCCCCCCACCCCCTCCTGACCGTGCTTTCATCCCTTCGTTGCGTCGGCGGCGAGGTTTTCCAGGAGAGTTCTATAAATGTCCGAGCGGAGGAACCGCGGGTACGAGTCTCTTTCCATCAGCCCGTAAACTATCTTCTGAGCGTCGTCAAAGCAGTGCATGGTGGGAGTCTTGACGTTCCTTTTGATCTGCTCTCGGGTGTGATAGTCGATGTTGATCTGGAATGAGGCAGATAGATAGGAATGAGGGGATTTGAGCCAAGGGCGAGAGATTTTAGACTCAACATGTGAGCAGGCACAATTCCTATTTGGTACTCTGAAAACTGAAGACACAAACTGAGCACTGACTGTCTACTGACTGATACAGAAGAATTTAAGAGTTTCTAGGTTGGATTTACCTCTTTAGGAGATTCTGCTTTAATGAACTGCTCATAAATCTTCTTGGCTCTTGAGGACATTCTGAATGAAGACTTGATCTTCTTGTAGTCCTCACAGGTGAGCCAGAACTCAATATTCTCATCGCTGTATTCGGATTTTAGAAAGTTGCGAAAAGTGGCCAGTCCATCTGAGGAAAGCGCAGAAAACACAGCAAGCATGAAGCAAAGATAACACTTCCTTTCGGCTTCTTTTAAAAACAAATATTCTCTTTAAAACTCTCACAAATTTTATTTACTGTTCTTGCAGTATTCTCATCCTCAGAGGAAAACCAACCTACATTTAGACTCCAGAAGCCTTTCCAGTGACTGTGACCATTGTTGGGTATCTTCTAAACTTAGCCTGCTGGGAGAGAATGCAAGTTAGATCACTCAACTGCAATCAAATTTGGGTAAAATAAAGCTGCTGCGAAAGCTGTAAGGATACAGAGGCAGTCTAATCAAGAAAGCATAGCAGATGTGCTTATCAAATTCATACAAAAATGTCAGGCCATGGGATATGTTGGTGTGCGTGTGTGCTGTGCCAAAGCAAACATGGTGTCTCTAGTTCATTTGAATCCTTTCATGATGCCATAGATGGAAATGATAGGAGCAGGCTGGCTATTTTAAAACTGAAATGTATGCAAAACACTCCATAAGTCTCCTTACCTCTCAGAGCTTGACGAGTGTGAGAACATGCACTGGAGTCGGCACATAAAGTTCTTTCCGCTGTGTAGAGATAAGAAATACATGAATATACCCCTACTGGATTTACTGCTGTTAAATTAGTTTCCAGTGAATCTGTCAAAGCATGTTGGGCATGTTAGTAATTAGAAAAGGGAGCATGTGGTGAAGTAAAGTTAGATGACATTATTAACTTAAGCTATTTTCAGGAGATACCATCCATAATATTCCTGAGTGTGCTCTTGGGTCTGAAAGGTTTGTCATGAGAGCCAAAAAAGCAAAACACCACTTTGGAAATACAGTTAGTATTAAATAGATACATAAATTATTTTTCATGAAGCCCAGAGTCAGCATATTTACTGGAAGCCCGGCTCACCGCAGTTAGTAAGTAAGTTTCACTCACATGTTCTTGTTTCTCTTCCTGTCATCTCTGTCCATGATGAAGTTTTGCGTGTTTAGTGGTTCGATGATTAGGCTGGGCATTGTCTTGTTAGGTCCAAACTCTCAGGCTCTCGGTCCTGGTCATGCTGCGGCTGAGAAACACTTAGGAGGGTTCCCCCTACGACGCGGCTTTTTATACCAAGGTTTCCTGTTGCTACGGACCGGGGCTGCTGGGATACATCAGCAGCTCAGCCCCAGACTGAAGAGGAAGCACCCCTTCCTCCTCCTTCTCCTGTTCCTCCTCTCCTCCTACCTCACTGTTAGAAACAACACATACTCACACTGTGCATGTATGCCTCCCCCTCCTCTTGATGCCTTACTCCCTATTATGTCTCTCTGCTTCCTTTCTTTCTGCTGTTGCAGATCCTTCCCTCCTCCTGACTGGACGAGCCAAACAGACAGGCTGAAAGCATGCTGTGTTCACATTATTTTTAGTCTACCAGCACAGATGCAAATGACAGTAACAGTGTACTGTGATAGGCAAATCCTGACCTTCGCGCAGTGTGTGTGTTTTGGAAACCCTCTGAAACAGGACTGAAAAGTGAAGCCTGTTGAAGACAAGTGAAAGGACTTTTTGGGATTTGTGTCCTTTCCAGAAATCAACAACTTTAACATTTATTGATTGCACAAAAGGAAATTCAAAAATGTGGCGTAAATTCATGCAACATGAGGCCACAGCCATGTGCGGGAAAGAGGAAACGGCAAATAGATTGCAACAGAGAGAGTCTGCAAGGCGACAGGAAGTCAGAACAATTGTCAGAACGTCATATTATGACCACACTTTTGTTTCAGTCACAAAGATTTTACTTTACTGTTGAAACCTTTCTACATGGTCAAACTGTAGATTGAAATCCCTATATATTGTGTGTATATTTTTTTTGTTATGATATATAAGATATAAATATGCTCACAAGAATAGAAAGGCTTGCAAAACCCTTGAAAAGGAGGACATATTGCCAAGCCTCACATCCTATAAGAGAAATGTTTTAGATGGACAACACTATGGAGTTATAATATGTTAGAGAATGACATTTAATTTTTGTAAGGCTTCACCTTTAACTAAACTAACTAAAGAAATTGTGTGAAATTGTGACATAAGAGAGAGATGGCTGACAAGGTCAGCTATTACAATAATGAACATAAACCCAAATGCTAACGTCAACAATGACTCATACACATTTGACAGGCCGCAGCCTTTAACATCTGAGCCTGTTACTTGTTCAAGGGACTGGGAACGGACATGGGTGAATAGAAATAACCGGCCAGAAATCGAGTTGTGGTGTGAGAACTTGTAGTGAACTGGACAGTTTCTTGGCGAGGGGCTAGCGTTAGCTGAAATTAGCGTTAGTAGCACTGACCCATGACATTTTATGTTTCCTTAAAATCCATTCTGCCCTGTGACATATTTTGTCTGGCTTTGGGAGTAGAAGCTGCTGCCGATGATTGGAGCTTAAGAACAAGCTGTGGGAAATTAAATTCTTCGTCATCCAGTCATGAATGCCCATCTTAAAGACAGGGGAATAGTTGAACCAAAATAGTTTGTATGAAGGGTCGTTCAGCTGCATCTATATAGCAGTTCCAAATGGCCACACTCACACTGCTAAAATGGAGAGCGGCAAGATGTGATAATCGTCTGCATTTTCAAAACAGCACACACTTTCTGACAGCCCGCATAAAAGGTATTTATAGTGCTGCACTTGATACTAATGTCAAAGGCACCTTTTTGAGACTACGCCTTTTGCATCTGTATGTGACGCACAGCTAGCTCCCAAATGTCAATGTAACATGTGGTTAAAGTTGTCAAATAGTTGCAAGATGGTTCAGGCAATGAAAATACTTGGTTAGATTTGGAAAAAACATTGTGTTTGGGGTTAAATGTACATAAGTCAAGTAACATTCATTGATTCTCCGTTTGGTCAGTTTGGACACAAACAGTCGTGTCCTGGCTGAAAGTGTGTTATTGTTTGACCCATCCACCTCCCCTTCCTCCCTCCTACCCTAGACAGACTTTCTGACTCTGTATACTATGTCAGTTGCTCTGACCTTCAAATATTACCTTGGATGGGTTTACCTTGGAATTAGTTAGAGGCCGTTGCCTCTCAAAGAGACGCCAAAGGGTGCCTTCGGTGATGGCATCACATGCCGCGGGGCTTGTCAAAGCATTGGTTTTTGATGACCTGGAAATGAAATCGGGTGATCGCTCTGTCCACCTCAAACAACCAAACGGTCCACCAATGCATAACCATTTCTTCATACGTAGCATTGCTGTGATATGAATTGCCAAGCTTTAGTTGGTTTGACAACCTGGGAATGGGACGGGCTGGTGTGAATGTCAAATTGTCTGTTCGAAAAAGTCAGATAAATTGTCCTTAGCAGGCACCGCAATTCTGGCTTTGATTGCAGATTACTGACTCTTTAAACTCTAAAACACAATTAATGTTGAGAATTAAGGTTGAAGGCATACAATGCAAAAACTCTCATTATTGTTTGTCAACACACTATTGCCAGTGATAGTGAAAGTGAAAGCCAACCCTAGAGTCTGCTTGATGTTTTGCTTCACTAAATTTGCATTTATTGTCACTGTGCCCACAAATTTTGTAGCTTCCTCTTGGGTGCATGCTGCCTATGGTCTGACACCTAGCTGCTACCTTTTTATAAAGTCACAAACTCACCTACACACTGTGCCCAGAAATGTCTTGAACACTGCAAAGTAAGAACATAAGTTTTTTACATGAGTTCATACATTGTTTTTTTTATAAAAGTCCTGCACAGTAAATCATTAAGGCTTTAGGGTAGGTGAATAATATTGACAATGAAGATCCAAACAAGTGTAGTAATACAACTGCTACCAAAGCCATTTCAATCCAAAAGCAGTTATGTTAGAAATGCTAGCCCTGGATGCAAAGTGTAAGTGTTTTTGTCAAGAAATCTTGATAGTTTTGTTGGCCCAGTTGACTAGAAGCCTGAGAATCCAAAGCTGTGCTGTTAGCTTTCCCCCCTTCTATTCAGGAGTACCACAACATACTACACCACCAGAGATACTGTCACTTGATGTAAAAATCATGTTTAAAGCTGCCATGGTAAGTTTAGAGGGAAAGACTTCAAATTCCTGCAAATGTAGCCATGTCTCCTAGCTCCACTCTAAGCTTTGGCGAGAAATGTGAACAGAGACAGAGCCACACCATCTGCCTCCGACTTCACATTCGACAGATGGGTTTCTACACATTTTTTTCTTAAGACACATTATTCTGCTCTTCCTTGTCCACACAACACAGCACAGTGTCTTTATTTGTCCCAAATGAATGTCAGTTAGTAAAAAATCTGCTTTAGACTGAGACGATCAGAACATTTACAGTCTGAGGTGTTCAGGCCCAGTGAACATGTGATTCTCTTGAAGCCAGTTTCTAGGTCAGTGCTCACAAGAGAGTCAAGACGATCTTGGTTTGTCAAGTTAAGAGGATTTTTGAGTATCTGAGAGAACTTTTTCATTTTATCTCCATTGAAATATATTCTGAACAAAGTATTTTATCTTAACACTATTTAAATCAGGTCTACTAAGAGTAGAAGAGTAAATGTTATCCAGTGCTACCAGCCTTGGCTTCAATTATGTTTAATTTCCCTGCCAATACAAGGTAAAATAAGCTTAGAGAAAAGGGGGAGCAGCTTCTGAGAAAAAGAAAAGAAAGAGGATTCAGAGGGTAATTAAAAATACCTCACACGAGTTCTGTGATATTAGAAGCCTGACTCAATGTATCTACCCACCATCTGATGCCCCAGGCTATTCTGTTACAATCTGCCCTTTGGCTTCACTTCACTGATGCTGCTCTCCCTCTTTTGCCCAAACACGGTTCTAAGTACTGAGGCGTTTCGAAGAATCACCAAACATTGTGAACTGAAAGCTGTCCCTTTGTGTGTCTTTGTGTGTCTATATGGAGAAACACAGCGGTATAGAAAGTACCCTGCAAAACATTACAAGCCTATAGCTATCCAGATCTGGCTGTGAAGTTCCCCAAGTGTGACTGTCTTGACTAACACTGTGCCATGGACAGTACTCACTTCCTGTTTGCTACCATGGTAACTGTGCTGGGCTATGGGAAAATAGTGACAGATTGTGTGTGAAGAATATGCACCATGTGATGCGGGAGATGTGAGACCTTTGCCATTATCAGGAACAACCCCTGACATCCCAGTGTACACAGAGTTACTGACGTTTCATGTTGATTGTGATATCAAATAGTTTCAGCCTGCAGCCCAAAAAATTGCATTTATATCTTTACAATATTCAATAGCAAATACATGTTAGGACATGTGGAATACTTATTAATTAATAGAATGAGGACAAACAAAAAACAACAACAAAAAAAACCCCCAAAACTCATCTGTCAGCCAACTGTCATTGAGCACTGTTTGTGTCTCGTGTGAAAACGAAAGACAAGGTTGAGTCATTTTTTAATATCACCTGACATACTTCATGTGACATAGCTGTTAACTTACTTACTCAGTAAAGTTACGCAACAAACCTACTTATCATAACCCAAACCCTGACCTTTTATCTGAATCTAACCAAGTAGTTTTGTGGCCTAAACCCAAAGTACTTTTGGTGACAAAACCTGCATTTCCTGAGAACGTGGAAGTTTATCTTGAAAAGACATCATCCATGAAATGAGCAGAAATTGACATGCTGTCCCAGAGCATCCAAAACTGATGCTGGAGGGGTACATAGAAGCGTGGGGCCCTTTTCAAAATGCTGTGTTTGTTGACAAGCTGGAGGTGAGAGCGTGTTCAAAATGTTCACTGACGACATATTTTCTTATGCTGTGTTCCCACCAAACGCGATGAACGCGATTTAATCGCTCGTAACCCGAGTAACGCGCCGCCCGTAATGCCCGAGTTTGGATGCCTGCCTTTTGTTAATTCATGTTAACGCGTTATCGCATCATTCGCGCGAGTAGTGGGGAAGCCGGCTGTGCTAACTGGAGCTAAGCTAGTGCTAACGTTCATAGTACAACCATTCTGCAAACTAATTAAAGACACATATTTACAGAACTTACCAAGTAGACCAGTCTCCTCGGCGACTTTCACCCAAGCCTGCTCCTTTTTGTTGTGGTCTCTGTAGAGTAGACACCTAGTATCATATAGCTTTATGTAGCCACTGACGACCATGGCTGAGATATCCATCCACCATCGCTGCTTTGTATCTGCTCTGGAAGTCCCAAATGCGTCGGCGGGCCAAACGCTGTCGTTTTTGGGTTCACTCTATCCTGCAGAAGCGCATCCAGCTCGGCGAGTTTCACCACCTCCTCCAGGAACTCCGTCTGGATGATAGCCGCTTTCAGCGGTACTTCAGGCTGACTGGGGCCCAGTTTGAGGACCTGTTGGCGAGGGTTGGCGCCAGGATCTCCCGGCAGGACACCAACTACAAGCGGTCCATTTCAGCGGCGGAGTGTTTGTCCATCTGTCTCCGGTGAGTAGCAGTTTATTGCTGTGTCAACAACTGGACGTTCACGTCACGCTAGACGCGTCCATCGCGCCGCCCGGCACGATTTCATGTCTAATCGCGTCTTTGCATTGACTTTGTATGTGATCTTGACGCGTGAATTTGCGAATTCGCGTTTGGTGGGAACACAGCATTACGATACCTGCTCTTGCAATACAACATCGGCTCATAGCAACTATTGAGTCATTATATTTTTTCATGATTGTGCGTAGACACTCAAAGCACCTGGTTAAGATTGAGAAAGATGGTGGTCTTGGTTAGATACTGAAAAAGCCAACAGTGACTTGACGTGAAAGACCGCTTTAACATTTACTCTAACCAAAACCACAAACTTTCCCTTCCCCCACCTTCACCATAGTGCATCTGTTACCTAAAATTAACCACACATGGGATTTGGTATGCCAATTTGGGTGCCTGGTGTCAAAGTCCATGAAGAAAATTTCCTCTCAAAACTTTATTGGCAAAACCACAAGCTGTAGACATAATTTGTAGGGAGGCAGGGTTGTGTAGCCAGTGGCTATAAATCCTCTCTCAAGTGTCTTACATTTAGTATTTGTGGATGCATGGGGAACTGACTGCTGACTATGTTTGTACCATATTAAAGTTATTGAGGTACAAAGTAGGTAACACAGGTAAAAATAAGATGTTAAATTTAAGCATTTTTGCCTTGAGTTCATGCTTGATCTGAAGTATGTGTGACAAAAAAAATCTAATGCCAAAGATCGTCCTTGAACCTGGACAGGGCATACAATCACCTCCCCTTCATATACAATCACAAAACCTGGATCACATTATTCAGACATATATGCTAACTCCATTCACTGATGAAGACCATTATGTGGTGCATGGTGGAAAACTCAGGCGTAAGTAGACCATGGAGTTGAGATTCACAAAATGTGTTTTTCGTCACCATGAAATATTATAGTGAGCATTTAGTGAGTGAGTGAGTGAAATTCATGGTTCATTTTTCACAAATCTTTGGTGGATCTTTCATGAAATTCTCTCTCAACTGTATATTGTGCATTGCTTAATGGTACAGTATGTTTACTTTGATTTTCAGAACCCGCTCCCAAACCAGCACTGCCATGTGCAATATTGAACCCACCATTCCATCCGCAAAAATGGCCAATTACTTCTGCAACTCAACCTGAAACGTTGACAAAAGATCGGCTGCTGACCCCAAACCATAAATGTTATAATAAATATGTTGTTAAAATGAGCCATTCAGTGAGGCAGCATGTTTAAAGTAATAATTTTGAGACATATCCTACATGTGAAACTAAGACAGTTTATTCAAAAATTAAGTTCATTCAGGAAATACAGTTTGTATGAATATTTTCTTGCTTATTCTCATAATACTGAGTAGCACATCTCCACATTTAACCTGCCTACAATAATGCACCAGATTGAAGTGGCTCAAAAGACGGAGCTGACACACAAGGTCAGCCATCCGAGGATTGAAACGATAATACATTAAATTATTATTATTGTCATTTTATTTTAATATATTTATTATCTATCACTTACAATCTGACCTGCATGTTTAACCCAGAACTGAACAATTACCAACCACAAATCACCTTTTTCGCAGGTTACTCACACAGTGCCCGACCTGATGCAGGACTCTGGTTTGAAATAAATTGGAAGAAGAAATGTTAAAGTTATAGAGCAAAAAATATCAGTAACAGTAAAACAGTTCAATACATGAAATGTATCTAAAACTAGGACTTCTACCTCTTTCATATCCATTGGCCTTTGTCCCTCCACCAGATGAGGTTCAAAAATCTTTTGAATAACGTAATAATAAGTCAGTATGTCTTACTTATGCTAAAAAATATTACTTTTATTCTTATTTCAAAAAAGTGTGGATTGAGTCAGAAAGAATCTTAGGGGCACAGTGTGAGAATTTGAGCTCACCATATACTCCATATTTTCTTTTTGCACCACCTTATTAGACCTGGAGAGACTGCTTGGAAGAAATAAACTTTCAGAGTTTTTCACCCATAAAACATACATCTTTAGGTAAAATGTAAAAAAGCATATGTACCAAAGAGTCCTCCCCTTTTAATTCTTTTATTTTAACAACATGATCTTTTCCCAGAGTACAATTCTTTCTGGTTATTTTTTCTGAGAAAAGCACCTGTGTATCTCTGCCATCATTGTCTGAGGGTGATAAGCCTATTCCCCTAACAAGGCAGCACATCCAGCCTGATCTGTTACGCATCAGGTTGTCTGATGACTCCAGTGTTGTCGTTTAAGCCCCCTGAGTTATTATTAGCTACCTCAGTACTCCTTTTTAAGGCACAATTTTTAGGAGTAAGGCCATTTACAGAACAGAGTGAGATCAAGGGTTACTGCAGGGTTACTTTTTTCCAGTTTGGTAAACCCTATTGCTGCTGTGTGGAGTCATCTCTGCACCTAATTAGAGGATATATCAGACATGTGACCAAAAACAGAATCTCCTTGCTGGGTGAGCTGTGGAAACTGTTCTCCTTTTTTTCTTTTGACTCATGCCCATCCCCGCACCTCCAGTTGGACAGTCAGTTGGATAAATATAAATCGTTGTCTCAAAATTCTGACTATATGGAAAATTGTCAGAATATTAAGAATAGTTATAGACGGTGAGTGAGAGCTACTCATCTGACGAAACGTATCCAAACATGGTCAAGAAGTCATGTTTTGCAAAACTTGGAATTTAATGCCCATTTATGACACTTCTAATGAAAACTAGGTCATTTCATTCTACATGTCAGAAACCATTTATTTATCAAACTGTACTCTGTACTTTAACTTACTAAGACTTTTCATTAACACATACAGTATTTCAAACAAGTCCAAACTCTCAACAATCATCTGAAGTCCTGACACATACAAACTGCATTCCTTCTCTCCTACGTACGTATACTTTTTCCACTCACATTACTTTGTCTTTTCCTGCTTTATTATTTTCCACAACATTTCATCAATACATCATCCAGCCATCATATAAAAGATTGATGTGCACATGGTTGAAAACATCGTTTCAGTTTGGCTTTAGCGCAATAGAGAGATGCTCTGCCCTTAAAAGAATAGAACAGAGTCTGATCCACATCTCATACAGCGTGAAATAACTTTTCTATTCAGCCAAGCAGAAAAAGAAAGACAAAAAGTGAGGGTTGGAGAAGCAGCTTTGATACAGCATTTTGAGCTAAATGTACCAAAGAGTTCTGGATCTGTGCTTCAGACTCAGGTAGGCATCTGAGTGCAGAAATCTGGGCCAAGAATCTCTTTCCATCAGCAGGTAAATGTGTTTCTGTGCCTCATCGAAGCAGGAGCGGCTCGGCTGCTCCAAAGATTTCTTGATCTTCTCTCTAATGTGGTGGTCAACATTGATCTAGAGAAAACAAAGAGTAAAGTACAGTCTAAATTGTGTGGAATATGGTGGCATTCACACCAAATTTCTCTCTCAGAAAACAAACTGTACTCCAAGAATGTGACTAACACAGCTAGTAAACAAGACCCTCTAAATATAGTCCATGGCTGTAAAGATACAAATGTTGGCATCTGATAAAGATACTTAACTTTAAGCATTTTTTTCCTTCAACTTAACTTTCTTAACTTTTTAATTGTTTTAACTTTCATGCACAACAGGTATTTTTTTGCTGTGGTGCTTTGTGAAGATTGGATTTGCTTCCTTACTGTTTGGGTCTCAGAGACCACCCTGCTGTTTGGTAAAAATAACATCTACAATTGCTTTTTTTCTTTTCTTCTCACCTCATGAAAACCCAATGTAAGAAAGTATTGAAGTGGTAGCAATTCCCTTTCCCCCAAACTGGACTGTCACATTTGACAAAGGTGACGTTATTTATGTTTGGGGTCAGTTCAACCCCATAGAGGTTTGTCTCTGTGATAGACCTCTGAACAAACTGTTACAAACCCCCCATAAGGTAAATCATAATAGACTTATTTGGGATCTGGAAGGGTCATGTTGCATAAAGTGTGCTGGACTACACCAATCACACCAATATAGAGCATGTCGTACAGTATACATAGAGCAGTAAGGTTCAGTTACATGGAAGCAGGCCGGCTATTACAGCAAAGACAAGTCCTTTGGAATGTTTCTAATGTGACAAGAATTAAAATTGGAATTTGTGTTGATTGTTCATTGTGAGACATTGTCGGACCTCCTTGATGGGATATATTTTTACTAGTGAGCTTAGGTGTCCTTGTAACTGGAAGAAAATGGCTCAACAAAACCTAGATTCAGAGTGGACAACTTTTACGTCATGATCAACTCCAAAGAACACCAACTAAATAAAGATGTGATGGTAGTATGAAAGTTGTATAGGGCCTTGTCTGATCTGCATGTCTGTAGATTTTTGGGGTCCCATTTAATCATGTATTAAACACAAACATATTATAATGCAGAGACACTGACAGGAAATCCATTGTAAAAAATAATGCTATGGTGACTTTATTCATATGTTTTAATCCATGTGCTTTAGCCACCAAGAGTTAATGGATGTGCCATCTGCAGCTAGCTACACACACATGGTGTGTGTGCATGTGTGTGTGTTAACACCTATTAAAAACAAAACAACACTTGACAACACAAAGGCCGGTGCAGAATATTTGAATGCCAGATGGCAACTTCTGATGCTGAAAAATGAAGCCAACATGGACATGCCAAAAACTGCAGTTCCTTGAACGGCCACTTGAGGCTGACTCCAAAAGCAAGTCATTCTTCATAGCCCCCATGTTGAGATGCCCAGCTATACAATAGAAATATGCATGTTAACAGCCTAGTACACGAAAAAAAATGGTTTCAGTTAGATAATTTCAACATTCATCACAACTGTATGGGGCTTGAAGTTATGAATAATTAAGAGCGGGGCAGCTATGAAGTGACAGGCTGTCTGCAAGGCATCACCACAGTCTGTGTGTAAGATCCACCCCTCACTTCTCCACAGCTCCACTCTCTCGTAATGTCTGGCTCCAAAATACAAAATGGCGATAGCCAAAATGCTAAACTTGAAGTTTCAAAACGGGAGTCCACATACCAGTGGATCACGTCACAATGGCTAGGTCTATTATTGTTATACGTGGTTTAAACTCTTAAATATTAAGTTACTTATGACCTTAATTCCTCAAATCCACATTTATTTGAGTGGTTCAGATTTGATAAGCTGATTCTCTACTGGTGTCTGATTTGATAAAATGCTACTGAACCCCAACCTAGACTCAAGGGGATGCATCTTCACCCAATGCACCAACACTGAAAAAGCATGTAGCACCACAAGCAGTGGAAGTTGTGACCTTTAGTAGCCATTCTTATGCATATTGCTTCATCCACTTTTACTCATTCTTCTTCCTAATATGAGGTGCCATTTCTTGTTCTTATGCAATAATAGGTTACCCTGTTGTGCAAATCAGCTTGGAGAAATCTAGTGTATGTTTAAGTATGCTGAAAGATAGAATATATTGCAATTTACTTCTACTGCCATCTGGCTTTTCATCCAGCTCTGTTTCTTTCGTCCATGAACCATTAACCCTGGTATTACTGACCTCTCTGCAGGCCGTGGGCTGGATGAACTCCTGGTAGATCCCCTCTGCTTTCCATTGAAGGTCCTCCGGTGAGGCAGTTGATTTAAAGTCTTCGCATGAGAGCCAGAACTCAATGTTTTCTTCACTGAACTCAGACTGCAGGAAGCTGCGGAATGCCGCTAAATATTCTGTGAAGAGTGTAAAATTTAAAAGTAATTGTGTCTCGTTTAAATCTTGTTAGAGAGATTAATGAGAGTGTGATATGTGAGTCTGATATACTTCCAACAAATATTTAGGTTTATCATTTATTTCATATTTCAAGGAACATTTCTTACTTTTATCCTGTAGTAATTTTTCCAGAGTTGGGTTGAGTTTATGGTCAGTCTTCCAACTGTAATAGAGATATCTGAGTATGAATTTTCACCATAATGAACCGCTAGAACATTGAAATGTCTATGAAAGTGCCACGTATACTACCTGAGTTTCGAAGGACATGTCTCATCATTCAATTTTTGTGCCTTCAGACACTCCGTGTCCTTCTTATGCCTCCTCCGAATAAGGATATCAATTCTGCAAAATGAGTTTAAGTTAAACTTTGTTTTAGTTAATGTTAAATAAAAATTTTAGAAGTGAAAAAAGAAAGTAAGATTAACCACCTTACTGACACCATTATTCAATATCATTAATTTGTCTGGCTTACCTTCTGGGCCGCTTCACATTTGGCATTAAATCCTTAAAGTCATAGAAATGAATTTTTGAAAACAAACGTTTTGGCATTTTAACATCCCTGATAACGTCCTGTAAGGAGTTACAATAGTCTGTTGTGCTGTCTGTAAACAGTACTGCTCCCTCCAGCTCTCGCCTTTAACCTGGCAGGGAAGGTGTAACAGTTATGACGATGAGGGCCTGCTGATACAGGTCTCCAAATGCCATTTGGATAAGCATACAGCCGGTGGCTGCTCAGACTCAGTTACTGTTGTCACTGACTCACAGCTGTAAAATTCCAGTGGGGCAGGATTTGTGTGGAGACACTGAATGGAGGGAGAAACTCTGAATAAAGCGGTGGACAGGGGCCTGAAAACATGACGCAGGTGCGTCTGAGTGTGTGTCAACTCTGTGCCCAGGACAAGATGATCTCCAAAGCCCACCCCCAAAAGGCCTTTCCCATGCACACAGCGGACTCACTGCACACAGGTTGCAAAAATGTTCTGTGCACAAGTGCAACATGTGTTTTTAAAGATGTCCAAAGAAAACTGATAACAAACTTGTTAATTAGTGGTCTGAACATACTCTATGCCAGATTTATATGAAAAAAAAACAAAACTCTGGGACGTTAAAGAGCCTAAACATAGGCCTACATACATTATTATCACATTATAAATCAATTATTATTGTTATAAACCTACCAGTGTTTTTTCATCCTGTAATATATGTCCATAGACTTCCCACGCACAGTCTTATTATTGAGCAAATTAGGCATGCGATGAAAAATACTCAATGTGCTATCCTTTTCTAACCACACAAGGAAACCACGGTCATGGTCACAGCAGTTTCAATGTCTTAGGCTAGTGTTGGTGCGGCATGTTTGGTGTTGAACTCCAAATGTCAAGTGCTGAACTCTCCTTATAGCAAAGTCATTTATGATGTCTTTAAAGTCCAGTTTCTGGGAAAGTTGACGTTCTATGGAGAGCTTTGCCAAACTGTTTAAGGTCTCCTGGGACATAGTAGAGTGCAGGTAGTTTTTTATGAGCTTTATTTTATTGTAGTCACAGTCATATGCAGAGGCAAGGAAATGCACAGCAGCTTTTCAGGCTTATTTTGTGGCTGAATATAATTTATAGTTTCTTAAAATATGAATGAGGATAGTGATCATGAGATACAAGCTACAGTGGAATTTTAAGTGTGATGAAAAAGCAAAAAACAAACAAAATGAGCATCAGATGGACTAAACTAAACTAAACTAAACTAAACTAAATTAAACAGCGAGCAGCAGCGACCCTCTGTCTGACACCAGCACACCGTGAGGATGGAAACAGAGGGTTTGGCGGGGGTGGAGAACCTGCCGCAGCAAGCCCATCACCAGATGGCACCATCTGTGGTCTTTTTGACTTGACCAGCAGCCTTCAGTACAGTCAAGCTCAGACCAACTGGTTCCTCTGCTGCAACTTTTCACTGTAACGTTCTAAAACGGTTTTGTCTCATCACAAATCACTGGTCTGAACTGGGCTTTGGTTGTTATTGAAAACAACTTTTGAAATTGGTTCAGCGTTTAGTGAGAGGGATGCAGCCAGCAGCGATGAAACAGGGTGCAATGTAACCCATCAGGGCATGTTTGCACCGTCCATAAGCATCCACCTAAAGTGCCCATTTTTTCCACTGATATGCTCAGATTTATATTTTAAGTGTCTGACTGTATTATGAAAAGGATCACATCTGCGCCAAAACAAAGCAGCCTGCCTTGAGCTACAGTGGGAACTTGGGGAGGTACTGAAAGCACAGGATGCTATGGCTGGAAGTCATGTCAAGCCTGCCACCTTCACTGGGCAAGGCCAAGATCTTCAAGGGGCTGACCTTTGCCAGTTGCCTTGGCATGATACAAATTCTGGACTATAGCAGCTGTGTCATTCTGGTAATGCTGGTTCCAGGTCCAGAAGCGGGCCCAGGGTGAGCTCCAGAAGCTGCAGGTGCAGTCACAGTTCTTGCTGCTGAGGGTCTGTAAATTCATTGTGAGGAGACTGAACGATACAGTCCCATACAGACTGGCCCCACAGCCCAGTCCAGCGGTTAGGGTAACCCATTCTCATTTGGAATTTTTACCTGTGACTAACAAAAACTACTGGACACCCTTTGAGTTATTACTGGTGAACACAGATCAACTGATGCCATTTTAATGCCTTTGGTATGGTTCTGGATTTCCATAGAACACAGAACTTATTGCATGTCAGCATGTCAGAGACAGCGCTGTCCATTGCAACATGAAACACTTTATTTCTGAATAGGATGTCTGGGCTTTCCTCTCTTCCATGTTCTGACTCATCAAAACAGCGCTTCCTCTTTCTCTGTCTCATTTCCAACTTGGGCCCCATGGCCATGGCCACAGCACAGCAGTTGTCCTCCTCCAGAAAACTATCTCATGATCTACACATGCAGGCCATCTCTTCCTCTGTCATCTAGTCATCACCTATTTGCCTTGAAGTGCAGACTGCCAACATAAAGGCATTATGTTGGCAGTCTGCACTTCAAGGCAAATAGGTGATGACTAGATGACAAGATTTCTATCCTCTATGCACTTGACCTACATTGTGAGGAGCGCAACTTCATTGTAAGGACTGAAAGTAGGTCTTTAAGCCCCAAGTCTCAAAACTGGTTTCACTGGTGAGGTTGTATGTTGTAGCAGGGGTGTCTGGGCGCACTGCCTCTCTGCATGCATTCCACTGTGTGTCAGAGACGTGATGTAAAGAACAGCCTATAACCCTCTGTAAGATTCCCCATATGGTGAGAGCTTACACTGAATACCTTGTATAGTTGATTGATAAAGTAAAAGAATGTGTCTATTTCTAGGCAGGCCTGGGTTGCATGGACTCCTACTAGGTTTAAAGTCTAAAACTGAGACGCACACAGGGAGTATGTGACAAGAAGACTTTTAACTCATTGTGCACACTTGCACTTTCTGAACTTTTCCTGTCATGTTAGCTTCATTATCATAGCACTGACCTCTGCAGTGGCTCAGCCCATTCTCATTCCCAGGGCATCAAATACCTCTGTTTCGTCATGCCGCTCGGGTGAGATATCAGTGCCTTCAGCGTCTTTATGAGACTCAACAGCCCATAAACTCATTCAAATGTAAACTAAAAATCAATGCTGTTTTTTGTCACTTGTGTGATGTATTTACGACACGTTACATACTTATTTAAACCCAAACCATGATTTTTTTTCTTAACCTACCCAAGTAGTTTTGATACCTAAACCTAACCATGACCATTTCACAATATTAACCATGGTTTACAATGTGTTTCAGCTCTGTGGCCTTCACGTCACTTTTTGATGCAGAGGGGGTGTGACATTTCATCTGAATTTGACAACCTGTGTTGAGAACGTGTTGGCTGGCTTTATCAGTTCCATGTTCACTTAATGATTCTTCCACCATTGCCGCAATTTCTTCTCCTGTCTTTTTTGAAAAGTCCCTAAATTCTATAAAACATTCATTTCTTTTCCACCCAATCACACGGGTAGTTTGATGGGCAAATCTCACCAACAGTGTTTTAGACATCTGGGGATGCATCACACATTGTGGAATAATAATGTGTTGTCTCTCGTCTTTTGCTCAAAAAAATCTTGAGGACATGCTGAGCACAAAGATAGATCGATAATTTCATTTTGGCTGTCAGGCGAAAGGTAATGGGCTCGGACTCTCTTTCCTCTGTGTTGGTGCTCCCTAATGTTGTTCATAATGAAAATGTCATTGCACTTTGCCAATATCTCAATTATGCCTACAAAATGCCCATTATCTGGCTCATCGAGTCTCTTTGTGTGGCCCCTGAATTACAGATTCTTGGAGGCTAAAAACAGGGTAACATCCAATGGTCTGTGTGTTAGTGATTGTTTTTTTTTTTCTTTTTAATTCCTGACACCATGAGTTTTTGTTGGTTCTTCCATTTTATGCACACTCTGTCTCTCATGCTCTAGAAATTTTTCCATAAAGCTATTGGCTTTTGATATTGATAATTTTCATCTCAGCTATGGAATTCAGTGCACTACACAACTTTTTCTCTAGTTCAGAAGAGAAGAGCAAGTGGAGTAAGTAAATCTAGCTGTTTTAGAGTTGCTATATATTACGCAGTCCCACTCCATTTTTTTATGGCCACTGGGGGATTTAGAAGATGTCAGGTAACTTGGGAATGCCCTCCCCTCTGCATCTTTTGGTATTTCTTTCAGATCTTATTTCTTTCAGATCTTTGTATTTCTGTCAGATCTCTGTGAAAGGTGCTCTCTTGGCCCTGACAACTAGGTTCAACCTGTCAGAATCAGTCATTTTATCCAGCCATAACCAAGAATCACGAAAATTAG
Organism: Epinephelus fuscoguttatus; assembly: GCF_011397635.1. Classification (NCBI taxonomy): domain Eukaryota; kingdom Metazoa; phylum Chordata; class Actinopteri; order Perciformes; family Serranidae; genus Epinephelus; species Epinephelus fuscoguttatus. Next base: position 11,026,616 of record NC_064761.1, on the reverse strand, counting down.
TCTCCGATGCTATTGCGTTTGTGCTCATCATTCACATGCTGCTCTGACTCCGGGGCGGGCGCTGTATCTCCCTCCCTCTCCTCTCTGGCACAGCTAGCGTCTCCCGCCATGCTCTCGTCTGCAGGCTGGGTCTCTCATCCTCTGCGACGCAGCTAATTCCGTCTTCAGGTTCAGCTGTTTCTGTCAGATGTGTTGTTGGCTGTTATGCAATGTAATTACTGGAAGTTAAAGTTAATCCTAGGCTGGGTGCTAAAACTAGGTGGTAGCTATAGGTGGCTGTGTTTGCCACATGTTTCAGCTAGCTAAATGGATGTTTCACTTTGCTCTCAATTATTGTCCCCCAACCCCATTGCAGGTGGGACTATACTTGTAGCAGCTGCATCTTCCACTTCAGTATCTTTTGTCAAATACCTAAGTCCCTTGCACCTCTGCAAGTTTTCTCTTTTTCATTTCTCTTTTTCTGAGCATCTGACTGGCTGAAAGTTTACTGGCAGGAGGGGAGGGTCTGACTAGATGTTAATCTTTTTATCTTACAGTAGCGTGACAGACCAAACCATGATTTTGTATTATAGGGAGGGAAAGTAAAACTGATTTCAAACACTACGTCAAAGAAAATTAGGAAGTCAAAAAATAACCTTTTATGCGACTCACAAATACTAAATAAAGTCCTCACAAATATATATTTTTCACAAATTTTTGTGGAGGAAAACAGGTACATGCTCAGTCGGATCATAACATGTATTAAACTATGTGGAAAATGTGAGACAGTACTGCGGGGCCATGACGAGTTGGCAGAGTGTGCATTGGTAGGCTAATGTTTATTTATTTTATTTAAACGGAACAACACATAGATTTATAGCAGTGTGATAATTCACATCTGTAATTGTAATCCACTATTGTTGTGCTGGATCGCTGCAGATGGTAAAGAGTGTCATGGGGTTGTTGTCAAAAGGTTGTTGCTGTCCTAAGGTTGTCGTCATAGAATGGACCTGTATCCCTAAAAGTTGTCTATGTGCTTCGTTGTGGCCTTCAGTGGCATTGAGCTCCTTACTGTTCCCTCCCTGTTGTCTCATTTGCCCTGAGCTTGGTTTTGTCAATTTATGACATGGAATATTGCATTCTTAATTTAGGTCACTCACTCACTCACTCTCACACAAGCACACACTCTCACACACTCTGTACAAGATATGTAAGATCTGATAGAGGCAAGCCATTTTGTCTTAAAAAAGTGTTTTATGGAGCCATGCATGCAATGCTGTATCAAGAGAGAGCACTGTAGTTTTCCTGGTATCATTAAGTGGTTGGTGCCCCACTATTTTCTTACATGTAAAAACGCCACTGCAAATCACCAATCTGTAGGCTCACTGCAAAAACCCTGCAATGGGTTTGTTACAGTCTCTGTTAAACAATAAAGTTTCTTTAAAATGTACAAATAGAAATTCATAAGTAGAACACAGAATTAAAAAAATAAAATAAATAAAAACAATGAAGTAAATAATAAAGAAGAAAAAACCTACCCAGTTAAAAACAAAGATTACAAAAACAAAAATTACCGCAGCAAGAAAAAAAAACCCAACCCTGTAAAATCAAAGTTTTCATCTTTTTTCTTGTCAACAAATGTCATGATAAGACAATAAATAAATTAAAGAATGAATAAATAAATAAATAAGAATTGACCAGATGCTGATCTGTTTCAGAATATTATTTTTCTTTCTTCTTTTTTTTCCAGAAATAAAATTATATTTTTGACCTATTTTTGACAAAGATTTATGTGGTGTTGTAATTTTGTGATATTTATTGACAATAAGAATTATTTAGAATATGACCAGTCTTATCTGTAAAAGGATGTGGCAGATGTGGCAAAAGGATATGGCAGATTTGACAAGAATGGAAGTGACATGATTTCATTCCCTGACGTCTGTTTGTTGAAAACTTAGAGTCAGCATTTTGGATGAGCTGAGCCAACTGACATACTGTATGGCTTAGCCCAGAGTAAAGATAATTACAGTATTATGAGTCAAAGGAAATAAAGGCAAGCTCTGAAACTGAGAGAAAGTCGATTCAAATTTAGTCCTCAACTGAAGGAAGCATTATTGTACCACCAGGATATGTGGAACCCTAAGATTGTGTGCAAACTGCTTTATAATGGACGACAAGACAACCAGAGAAAATGAAGATGAAAAAGGTGCCGAATGAAAGTCTTTAAGATCTGGACTCAATAATAATCTAAAAATCTATAAAGAACGAAAAATATGCACACAGAATTGAACAGTGCATATAATGGCATTAAATGAGATAGGAAGTTAGCTGGGAAATTCCTATGTACCAAAACCAAGCAAGTGACCCAGACAGTTCTCAGAACAACTTAACCTTTATGTCATACATTCATGGTCATTCTCATATGCATTATTACACTGATATGTGCGCAAACTTTCTCCCAGTCTTGACTATGTATGTAAATCAGCATGACATAGTTCCTCTTGTGAAAAGCTCTATGACAGAGATTGAAATGATACTGGAAATTTTACACCATACAAAGCCAGTGTGTTTGTGTTTTGGTGGGTGTGTAAGTGTGTGTGTGTGTGTGTGTGTGTGTGTGTGTGTGTGTGTGGTGCTTCAAAGGATTCCCTCAGGGGTCTTATCTATAGTGGTGTGTTTGTGGTTAAGAGAATGCTGAAGTGGGTTTATTTAAAAATTTCCACACAAGAATTACAGTAGGCTACAGAAACTGCAGTAGATGCACGTGCAAGGTCACGGAGTTGACTTCTCAGTGGGCAACGCCCTTAATATTGCATGCTTGGCTGAGCGGTACTTTCATCAGGGACGTGAGAAAGTTCAGAAAATGCAAAACAACCTTGGGTCATTCAGCAATCACAGTTTCATCATGATCAGTTCATTGAGCTTGTGGTTGATTTATGTATTCACAAGGTTTATTCTTTAAAGTGGCAACAACAGATATTAGAATAGCACTGTATCGAATGACAATGTGAAAACAATGTAACAATGTCGTAAGTGTTGCTGGTAGTGACAAACTTATATAGGCTGCAGCTCCCCTTGGCTATACAGAGCAAAGTTAATTTATTGTGCAGCTGTCCAACCCAAACTTTTAACTTAAGCTATAGGCTATGTCTTTTTTTTATTTTATCGGTGTTGTAATGAAGCACAGTGTCAATAGTAATAATAATAATAATAGTAATAATAGTGTCAAATTCAATACTCTTTTGTCCCAGCACATCAAACGTCTCTGTTACGTCGGCTTTGGGTCGGCCCATACCTGCCCACATACGGAAGTCACCACGGAAGGCGGAATTTCATCTCCGCGGTCTTTGTTTGGAACTGAGCTCGCAGGTCGCAGCATTTCATCGCAGTTGGTTTCAGGTAAGCTAACTGGAATAAACTGGCAGAAAATAGCTATGATGTTTATTCTGTGACCGTTAAAAGAGGTTCCTGATGAGTGGAGAGGCACGACTGGGTGTAAAGCACAGGTCCCCACCAGCTAACGTTATTTTTCGTTAGATGTTAGCTAGTTTAGCTCATGTTAGCTAACACGCTACAGCTGTGGTGTTTTCATTTTGTTTTCCCTAGTTGACGTTATCTGCTTATCTGGTTATTGTGAGCACTCGCTTTGGGTTAAAAGTGGAAGTGCCCGGAGCTGCCACCTTTTCTGTGTTTCAGGCTGCCAGGAGAAGCAGACTGACAAATTGACTTTTGTCTCTTCATTTTGCACACTTACACACGAATAGGGTAACAGTTAGCTATTTTTGAATGTTAGCATTGATTTCTCACATTGGATGGTGAAATATTTGTAGTTTGAAAGGTCTGACCTAAATGAATAAAGGTCGTAGTTAAAAAAGCATATACATATAGAAGGAGCGCCAACTGAGCGCAGCTTCTTTTATTGATGGTTTGAATGTCGCGTGGTGGTCATTTTCGATTAGGCCGACGTCTCGGCGACGTATTGGCAATGAGCAAACGCTCTCCCTGCTACGTCTTAACGATCTAAACTTGATACATCAGGCCGACGTCAGCCAGATGTATGTGTGCTATCTGGACAATGTAACTTTCTACAGTAAAGAGATACTACTGTTAGCTTTATGGTCTGTAGTCAGAAATATGTACATAACACTTTACTTATCCTCAGAAGAACTGAGACGGAAACAGAGCAAAGCAGAAACAGAACTTGCATTGCCATTTTTCAATTTGCCAAACTTGTCTCAACTAGAGACAGCGGGGGATGGGGCTTAATTAATAGAGTGCTAGTGTTATCCACAGACCTTATTTTGGGCATCAAACCAAAAACCTATTCAAATGACTCTGAGATGAGGGAAACAAGAGTCCCAGAAGGTTAACTCATCTTTGGGGTTTGAAGACTCATTCCTGTAGCACCCTATTGTTTGATCCTGGTTTAACACCTTTAACTGTCGGTTTAAGCGTATGTAAGTGTTTTTAATCCTCCTCCTTAAATACGAGGAATATATTAAATTTGTGTATTTATCCATCTAACACAAGCTACTAATATTAGCATGCCTGATTACCTACATTAGCAACTGAGTACTACTTCAAGGCCACCAAGGAGCTTGATTAGCCACCTAACTACATTTAGGGGCTATATTTTCAATATAATTTCCTCATTGTGTGGAAGCTGGTCCTTGAAGTGTATTGCCCAGTAATAACAGTCAAACATTTAAACTAACATTTAAAACTCAGCTGGAGACTGTGCTTTAGACCAACCCAAGGAAGTAGCAGCAAGCTACAGCTAATGAAGTCTGTGAGCTACAGCTGTCACTTTAGTCGGCACGATTGATGGGGGCGGTCTAGAATAAGAAGACTGCTTTTGTGTATCTCTGTCTGAAATCAAGGGCATGTTGAATAAAAAATACTCTGAATCCTGAATGGTAAATCTGCCACCATTATCAGTGTAAACTGCATATTTACAATGCAGGAGAGACACGTTTCCAGTGAGGTATGTGGATTATCCTGAATAACTGTAACAGTGTCTCTAGAAAGACAAGGTGCTTTGAGGTATTCTTTTTTTTTTAAAGGTCTTGTGATTCAGGTCATTGTGTCACCACTCAAAAGTGTATTTGTGGTCTTCTTAATAATAGTGCCATTATTCCTGACATGCATTTTTCAGGTTGCTTGTCACCTGCCCTACGAAATATTCTAGTTGTTGCCAAAATATTTCCACCATGCAGCCTGTTAGATACTGTAGGCTGACTACTTGATGCGCTTTCTCAATGAAAGTGAAACACAAATGGTAACAGAGACCGGAGGGGAGAGTGGCAGAAAAACGCAGCAGAAAGCATATCTCCGTCACCCACATCTGCTGAGTCAAACTGTGTTCTATATAAAGTGTACACAGGATGTGGTTTGCTTCATATTTTTATACTGTGCACATTATTTTATCAATTTACTTTTAAGGTCTGATAACCAGCCTGTTTGGATTGTGGCTCTTTACAGCTAAGCCATGCCTGCTTGTCATCTTTTGACACAGGTTGTATAAGTCTCTCAACTGTGAGCAGTTCAATCAAACAGTGATGCTCTCTTCTCAGATTGTTTGATTTTAATAGTTGAGTCAACCAGAGGTAAAAATCTGAGCACAGATTTGAAAAATGTTTATGAAAAAGAATATTCACCTGAAACAAGTCTAAGTTTCTTGGAGATTTGTGGGTAGAGGCCATTTTTATTCAGGTATCTTGAGGTAAGAGTTCAAGGGACCCCTTTGAAAATGGCCATGCCAGTTGTTCCCTCACCAAAATTTAGCCCATATTTGTAGCATGATTTAGTCCCTTTCCCAGTAAGCTATGCCAGCATTATTGATACCAATGGATACCCTAGTTTGTGTAGTTTCACATGAAGCTCAGCGTAAGTTCAATCAGGAAGACCTTCCTGTGCTCATTCATTCACAGTTCTCCCTCTCCCACTCCCACTGCTTCCTCCAATCAGGTGCCCCTGGGCGTTCACTCTTCTAGCTGTCCTATCATAATTAACCACAATCTCAATCAGCCAATCAGGTTGTCACCACAAGCTTTTAAATCTGTTCTCTCCTCTACCGCTTTCAGCTGTCATTTTAGGCAGAATCGCCGCCCCTCCTCCACCCCGTTCACCTCCAGCCGTCGTATCCAAGGTCAAAGACAAGCCTGAAGACTCATTCCACTACTCATCTGGATCATCAGCACCCATCCATCTAATCCTCATCTCTTCTTCACTTCCTCTACCAGCACCAGCGTCGAGACCCCGGGGAGGTTCCCTAATTGGCTAGAGATCTATCACCCTCCTTATAGCTCACCCTCTCGAAGGGGTCTAATCGCCAAAGACTTCTCACATTTTCATTCTCATGTGCACTTGTCATTAAAAATTTTCTTTTCCAAAACTAAAAACAAGTCTCTCCTAATTGAAATGATACCAGTATCTTCACACTAGCTTATAAAATGAGCACATCACAGCCTTTTAAAACAGTAACATCTGCTAGCAGTTTTATCAGGACCTCCCTGGCCACTGTTGGTGTCTATGCAGACAACAGTACACTTTTGCTTGAAGTAAACACATTTAAAAAAAAGAAATAAATGATTATCAGTTATGACAATCTCCAGCCTCCACCATTCATTATAGAAGTGACTGAACAAGAGCGACATCGAAAGAGGTGGGCCATCGATCATAGTTGTGCCTATCTATGGTTGTAACTCCGCAGGGTAGGGCACTTCCATTTCAGTGACACTTACACTGTGGCTTCACAGCTTAGCTGTGTCAAAATACCTTAACTAAACTGACAGACACTCAAATAAAAGATGAACAGCTGAGTCATCAGCTGTCATCACACCAGTGGTTGGTTTCCTCTTGTCTGGTGGTTAGAGTTGATGACTACCACTGAAAGCAGATCATTGACAGAACAAGTATCACTTAACAGAACAGCACGCTTATCTCAATACTGCCCTTGTATTCTATCATCTGACACTTGGGTGAACTCGGCATTATTACATGACTGTTTGGATGGTCATGGAAAACAACACCTCATAGTATACTATAGTATTGAAATTCTTGGAAAAACAAATCTGTCATTACTTCACCACTTTTTGCATTTCATTTGAACATTTTCCCCTATGTGTCATTTGTATCTACAATTTTCTATTCATTTCACAACTTCACAAGTTCTTGAATACCTGTACAATGATGGCTGACAATAATGTCATGAAATCTTAATTAATTAGTTAATAATTCATTGTACCTTTAATTATGTGTATCTTTAGAGGCAGATTGGAAATTGAAACTGCAATAATTAAATTCATGTATCATGAAAAAAAGAGAAATGGCCTTAGTTTAGCCACCACAAACTTTTATCTATTTATCATATGAATTAAAGGAAAATTCAGATCTGTTTTTCTGCACTTTGTCAGGCAGTCCATCACTGTTTTGCCCCATAAAGTATCCTTCATTTAAAGTTTGCATTTTCCATCCCATTTCCAGTTTGTTCCAGATGATATGGAAGAAGCGCACTGACCACATTTACCAGCTTGTTCCAGTCCAATGCAATTCATAAAAAGATAGAGTTACTGTATGAATACCACACTCTGCTCTGTGACATGCGTGACAAAGACAAAACCAAATGAGTCATCTGAGTGAGAACAAATGACATTAGACAGTCCACAGACACGCTGTGGTTAAAAAAACAAAAAGATTGTCATCAGACGTGCTCCAGATCATGCACAGATATTAAGCGAACTGCTTTACATTCTTTTCACATTAGCATGTGAAGAGTTATTTTAAGCCACATAGGTTTTGTCATTGAACTCCACACCCTGTCCCCAGGATCACACATACCTACTGTACCTGTGCCATGCAAGGTGACATTTATGTTGCAATGTTATTTACTATCTTTTAAAATTTCTTTGAGGGATTCTCATTATGAGTCCCAATAATAAAGCACTATCAGCAGCTGGTTGTAGGCCTATGAGGAACAGTTTCATTGTTAGAACTTGTCCAGTGAATTATGTAGCATCTACTGTTTAGAATTCATACTTGTGCGAATTTCGCAGGTAATTATATGTATTTTTTCTTATTATACAGACATAATAAAAAGCAATATGGATGTAGAAAATCTTTCTCTTCTTGGTGAGTTTTCTCATGGATGAACCAATGGGCCTTAAAATTCATTGCGTAAATAACTACATTAACTTATATTTATGTAATAAAAGCTGGGTAGCTCATTTTTTATCTTTTACTTTAAAGGTCCAGTGTGTAGTCCACTGTAAGATATAGGGAGTTATATAGATATAGGGAAGTTATATTGGCAGAAACGGAATATAATATGATATAATAAGCAGGTTTGCTTTAGTATGTAATCACATAAAAATAAGAATCATGTTTTTGTTACCACAGAATGAGCCATGTATATCTATACAGGGAGTGGTGATTCCTCCTCTACGGAGATCGCATCAGCCAACATAATAGGCTAAGCAGCCCCTCTGCAACAAGAGTGTCACAAAAATACAGATTTTCTTAAAATATAAAACTGTTTTATTTAGCATTGTCGCCAGTTTAAATCATTAGGTCTGTTTGTTTTGGAGAGGAAGGGACCTGCAGATTATTCAGCTCTGGGTTAAAACCTCCTGAATGTCTGAATGTCTGTCTACGCAGAGAAAAAAGGTGAGCACAATTTAGCAGGTGCTAGGCTAGCAGACGTCTCTGACTTGCCTAGCAGTGCTGGGGAGACACTGATCATTATTTTTACTGGTTTAAACTGATTTGTTTTGGAGAGGAAGAGACCTCTGCTTATGAAAAGGCTCACGGTAATAAGCTCCTGAACGTCTGGATCAGAAATGAGGTTAGCAAACATTTGCAGGTGCTGTGCAAGTGGGCTGTCTGTGTTAAGCCTAACTGGGCAGGAGAAACACTGATTAGAAATGTGGAACTGCTTTAGTCAGTGCTTTTACCAGTTTCAATCCCATTATTCTGGAGAGGAAGAAACCTTTGCAGATAATTTGGCTCCTGGTGAAAACTTCCTTCGCAATGAACACTGAAGGAATTTTAACCAGGAGAAGTTTAAGGTGCTTGCAACCTGCAGTCGTCACTGCTAGATATCACTTAATCCTTCTAAATCGTACACACTTCGCCTTTTAGAGTGTAAGATTACCTTTAGTGGTGTTAGCTTTAGCAAAAGATCTAATGTCAAGATAAATGACCGTCCTGATAGTGAATACAAAAATACTCTTTAGCATCCTTGAAGTTGTACTTACTTGTTTTGGAGTACACTGTTGTCATCTGCAGGAAAAGTTTGGTCGGTTGTTTTAGAACTGTAGATCGTCAACGTTTTACTCTGAGTACTATTACAACTCTTGTCCATGTTGGTTGATATGATTGAAATAACAAGCGGCTACATGGAGCTTAAGTGGAGATTGTTTGCTCAACTGCTCTTCCCAAAAATAACCTAATTTCACTCTTATTTCACTATGAGAACAAACACTCACAGCAAACGATCCAGTCAGCAATCACCGTCTGTTAGACCCACGATTTTTCAGAGTGTCTGTTTGGTATGATTTTGCAGTGTGTTCACAACAATAGAATTTCCCCTGATTATCAGCAGTGCCCACCTTTCATCATGCTACTGTATAACATCACATTGCGGATGTTTTCAGAGGCGCTGTTGTGACATTAGCATTACAAAATAATGGAAAACCATGAAACATTTCGTCAGACTAGGCCTGGCTGATTGACAGGAAGTGTGCTGTGTGAGATATGAATGCTTACAGCAGCAATAATATACCATGAAGAAGTATGGCACTTTCACTTTTGTTTGATTTGTGACTATATTGCTTAGCTGCATTGTAGAAACACATTATGGTTATCACATAAAAAACAAGCAGCGTGATAACATACTGACAGGTTTAATTAAGAATAATTACCGCCACGTATACTGCACACTGTATTCTGTATTTGTATGAGTGTGTTGGTGTATATGTGTTTGCTCTGTACTTGCTTGCACTCAGTATATCTGATGTGACTGACTTATCTTTTATCAAACACAGTGAAGACTAAACTAAAATTGGCACTGAGTGACTCAACATACACACACTCCTGTCATGAGGAGGCCTTCTAAAAAGCCACATGATTGTAGGTAGTATTTTTTCTGAAGAGGTGTCATGAAGCAAGGACACTTTCAACCTCTATTTTCCCATGTTTTTGTGTCAAAGTGACTATTGGGAACAGCCATGGCTGAAAGTGGTCCAGTATTAAACAAGACTGCAGCGGTGAAACAGGCTGCAATGTAACCACGCGGGGCAAATATGCACAGACAATTCACATCCATTGTAAGTGCTTATTTTTGCCACTGACAGGCTCTGGTTATTATTCTAAGTGTCTGGCAACATTGTGAGATTGCTCCATGCAGAGATAGATCTTTTTAATAAAGAGTAAGGTCTTTTTTGTTTACGGAGAAACAGCCCTGAAATTGCTATTGCCAAACCCACCAGACTCCATTTAAATAAACAACAATTTTAATAAGGTAAAACACAGTTCATTCAAAGTCAACAGAAACAAAATAAAACTCACAAAATACATCTTTTTTTGACTGTCTGTCTTCCAACAGTCATAAACTCTGATCTGGTTAAAATAAACCCTTAAATCACCCAGTTAGATGTGAAAATATGTTGTCCCTATTCACGCTAAAATCACTGTTTATTAAATGGAGTCTGGAGTCTTTGATGATAACAATGTCAGAGCTGTTTCTGATAAACAAAAAGGTCTATCTTTGTAAGGATCCTTTCAATAATACTGTCAGAGATTTAGAATAACAATCTGAGCATGCCAGTGTCAAAAACAAGCATTAGTGGACATAAATTGAAAGGGCATAATTGCCCCAGTGTTTCACTGCTGCCAGCTGCAGCCTTGTTACTCAACACTGGACCAATTTAAAAAATTGTTGTTCCCATTAGCCACTTAGACACACACACATGGGAAAATAGGGTCAAGGTTGAAAAATACCAAAGTTACCCTTTAACTGTTGTTTGTGTTTGCTTATAGAAACACTGATGAGCGCTGATAACCTGAAACAAATTTGGCCCCTGGAATAATTACACACTTGACATCCCATCATGCTCAGGGTCACACATGAAAGTGCTGCAGTTGCACTGAGAGTTAGAGGGAGAGCACGCGGTGCAAATTCTGTTGATCTTGCTGAGGTTTCACAAGGAATACTAGCTACAGTAATTAGTCTGTGTCGGTCTGACCCTGTGTGGTCATGCCTGATTCCCTCTGGCCCCCGAAATGAGCTTTTCCATCACGCTGGGCAAAGTTAGACATCTCATCTGTCTGAGTGACAAGCACAAGTAAGGGACCAGCTGAAGGGGAGGAAGCGAGGACTCCCAGTACTCTTTTCTACATCAAGGCATCAAATTTCGACTAAAATGAACAGAAAGGAATTCTGTTGTACTTTTATTATACTGCAGTATACTTCCCTGAACAATTCCTGCACCCAAAAATAAAAATGCTGTTTTGTGACTGGTACACTGTAGTGCAGAAAACAATGTTATCCGGTCAGATGAATCATATAGGAAGTCCTTGTTTAGGCCATTGTTTCTGATGGATGAGAGGTCTGATGAAGGATGGCTGTGTTACAGTGTGAAATGCTTTGCTTTCATATGGTTTTGGGCCACTGAATCTCTGATGTGTGACACAAATGCTCCTAACTATACTCTAAATTATTAGATTCATTGTGATCGGAGTGTTTTCTCCCTGGGTTGACAATTCATCTACAAGAAAGTGAGCAAGAAAATAAGAAAATAAGATAAGCTACCATGCTGTCTAAGTCCTATGATTTTAAGCCTGTTGAGCACCACGTGGTGGATTTCTTTTGTTGATTGCTTCAGTAGAGTTTCACAATCTTGTAGCTTTGAAGTCCACTTGAATGGGGCACAGCGGCCTGTGCAAAACCATACAAAAGTGCATTACAAAAAGTGATAGGAAGGCAGAATGTTAAATAAAAATATGACATTATTAAACATTATGGACATTATCAGCTGTTACATGGAGAAGCTCTAGCCCATAAAGTATCCCTGTCTTCAAAGGTGTATTAATCTGTTTTTTGATTTCATATCTTTTCTCCAAAGTGATTCTCTCTCGACATGCTGTCTCTCAGATTGGTCATCCACTGTTGACGTCGTGGAGAACCACTGCTGTCCACACAGCCCGGCAGGGTGAGGAATCAGTGTCGCAAGTGTTTCACCAGAATGCTGTGTGGAAGTGAAACAGCTCTCTGTAGCCCAGGGACATGAGGCCGGGGCAGATTCAGGGGGAAGTCAGACTGACAGGTTCCTATTATGCTGTGCACCGTCCCTAGACAGAAGTCCCTGCTTCAAGCGTCACACTTCAATGCCTGGTCTTTTTTGACTAGTGTGTTTGTCAGCAGGAATCTTTAACACGCTGCACTGACCACATTTTCCTGTTTTTATTGGGTAAAAAAAGACAGAAATTTCTCAAAATGTGTGCCAGCAATACTGATATGACTGATTCTACCAATCATAAAGTAAAATTGATATGGATGAAAAGTCCTATGGAAAGATTGAGCTCAACTTATTCTTGTAGCGTCTTTACTTACTATTTGATTGACTAATTACAATTCAGCATCTATAATTAGCTGACTTAATATGGTATAATTACAGCAATTACAGTGCATGGTAATATAAGTCCTAATAAAGTGTAGGTTCAGATGTGCCAAAGATGAAAACAAAAATGCAACGTCAAACCTGTAAAATATACTCACCTATGCTTTTTTCATTTTAAACATTGACACTTACACATTGTAGTTTAGCCTCCTGTACAATTATGCTTCTTTTCAAATGAGACTGACTGTACATTTGATAAGACCAGGCATTTGTCTCCATCTAGTGGCCATGTGTACACACTGATTCAAAAATACTATACACTGTAAAGAGTCAGTGAGGATACTACAGGGTCAGTGTGATAAAGTTGCCAAAAACACTTCCCCCAGCTCATCAGAAAAGGCACTACTAGTTTTATTCTGTTTCACCTAGTTTGTGCTAATGTGAATAAATGCACATCATAAGGCTCTTAGGGGTGGGAAGAGTGGGGGCAATTGTAATAATGTTTTTATGTAACTTGTATCCTTAACAGTCATCACTTAATGTTAGAGTCAATAACAACAACACACATAACTTTTGTATAAATACCAAGAACCACAATAAATCACAAGAATATAGATATAGATAAAACAATATAATATCCCTTGAATAATTAATTCCAGTGAAATCAAAAGAGTATTAATAATAATATAATGGTTGGCAGAAAATCTTTGACAAATGTGAGTATCAGTTTGTCCTTTGACAGGCAGAAAGGTTTAATCACAGACCAGGTGCATAATGAGTTTTGTAATTCTGCCTCATATCTCATGGGTGCAGTTTAGGATGTTCTAATTACCTCGTGTTACCATTACCCCTGGTCACCACTATTATGTTCATGTGGTGCATATTCTTCAACAAATATATGTTTCATGAAATTATTGACTGATACACAGCAAACTTGGGGCTGGGTAGACATTACCTCATTGAGAGAGATCATTGAGATGATTCTGGGGTCAGGCATCACAAACTTAGCCCATGAAAGGTGATTAAAGGTCCAGCATGTAGGATTTATGGGGGTATATTGGCAGAAATGGTATATAATATAATATGTGTGTTTCCTTTATTGTATAATCACCTGAAAGTAAGAATCGTAGTGTTGTCGTTGCCTCAGAATGAGCAGTTTGTATATACAAGTCCTTGACTACAGAAAAAAAACACAACAACTCTTGAACGTCTGGGCCTAGAGGTAGCAGAGACAAAAGGGGAGCACACATTAGTAGGTGCTAGAATACCAGCCAGTCTCCAACATGCCAAACAGCACTGGAAAAACATGGATTTGTAATGTGAAACTGCTTTGTTCAGTGATTTTAACAGTTATAACTACCTGGTCTGTTTGTTTTGGAGAGGAGGAGACCTCTGTGGATAATTCATCTCCTGATGAAAACCTGCTGAACAATGGACATCGAAGGAATTCCAACCTGGAGAAGTTTCAGCTGGTTGCACTTTGTAATTCTCACCACTTGATGCCACTACATTCCCCCTAAATTCTACAGACTGGAGCAGACTGGAGAAAGATGCCCCATTGATCTTTCTTGTACACAATTGAAAATTCTGTCAGCTTTTACTGATTTTCACCAAATGTCACTTTGTGTATCCTTTTGGACTAAGCAACATGTTCTCCTAAAACATCTGGATCTTTTAATGAGCATTCTAAATCCTGCATTGTTGACATTTCTTGTTTGCTAGCTTGCGTTCTTCTTCCTTGACTTTATTGGCACATTTCTTCTTTTCATTTTACCACCACCAACTGCTGATCAGAGCAACAGAGTGAAACCTGCAGCAAGAATGTGTATCACATTGCACACGTGTGTCCTTGTGTGCATGTAATCTATAGCACTGCTAATGGTAAAAAACGACGTTCTACCTTTAATTGAGTCATTATTTCAGCGTTAACTATGATAAAGTATTCAGTGTACTTCAGGACCCCATGTGGCTTAACCTTCCTGCTTCAAGGAAGATAAATTGCAATTCTATGTCTATCTCAGTGTGCATCTTAACATATATTCAGATATAAGCTTTGACTTACATGATGAAAACAATGTAAAATATTTATTTGAAAACGATACACCAGGGCTGCAGGGTCTTCCATTTTGTTTCTCACACAAACACACACTAGCTGGGAGTTGTTTGGTCTTTAGATTATAAGATAGTTGGGGCGAAAAAAACACTCTTTCATCACTCCTCCTATATCTTTGAAGCCCAGTATTAAAGCTCTCAGGGTCTGCCACAGGAGGAGTTAATCTTTGGGAGTTTTAGCGTTGAGATGGTGTAAAGTTTTCTCCTCCCCAGTCGGGAAGAAAGAACAGTTTGTGGCAGTCAGCAGAGACTCGGTTGCCTTATCTCCCACCCACTGCGAACTCTGCCACTCGCGTCTCCCCGAGCCCGAAGTCCTGGGGCATTATCTCAGCCTCTGCTGCTCACATTACGTTGACCTGCTGGTGCTACCTCCTGCCTCAATCCCCCCCCCCCGTCCATCTATCCATCCTTCCCCCTTCCCCTCATCCTGCCGCGCTTCTCCCTTCAATTACTCCCCGCCTCCCTTCTTCCCCGTCCTTTCCAACCTTCCCCCAATGTTTGTCCTCTGACTTAATTTCTTTCTTTACTCCTTCCTTTCTGTCCTTTTCTCTCTGCCTCGCCTAATACCCTCACCTTCCTCTCCCTTCATCTTGTTCCTTCTCTTTGTCACCTCTCTACAAATCCTTTTTTACTCATTACTGACTCCATCCTTTCCTTTTTCTCCCTACTTCTAATACTCTTGCCTCTCACACTTTTATTTCTCTCCAGTACTTCCCACCCAGACTCTGCACTCCTTTTTCTAATTACTGATTCCGTATTTTCTTTCCTTCTGCTCTTCCCGCTTTTTACCTTCCCCACCAAACCCTTCCAATCCCACCCTATCCTATCCTGAGTATTACGCCCATGCTGAGTTCCAGCAGGGCCAGAAATACAATCAGATAATGCCGGACCTCCAATCAGACTGGCAGAAGTTAGTTCTCTGCAGAATCCCTTGCACAGAGTGACTACACTCTGCAAAGGCACACATAAACTCTCTGTAGAGGCTCCAAGAAAAGTTTCATGCAAGCAAGAAACACTCAAACCCACACACAATGTCAACAGCACAGCATAAGGACGAGAAACGCGGCAAAGAAATGTAATAACGTTTCTATCATTAAAATCAAAACAGAAAAAAACCCTCTTGCCACGAGAGAAAAAAGGTGGCTGTATAGTGCTCATTTTTCTTGGTGGAGGCATGTTAACATTGTTACATCTTCCCTGAAAGAGCAATATATGTGTGTTTTTCCCCAAATGTACTGGCACAGATTAAGTAAAAAAAAAAGCCTTAATTCCCAAATCACACCAAGCTGACAGGGAGGATTTATGTAAATTTCACACCATGGTACTGTTTTCTGTATAGGTATCAAACTAGATATATTGGCTTTGCCTTAGTCACTATGCCACGTTCACATATTTTGGCTTCAATCACCATCATTTGTTTGTTTAATATGTCTGACTAAACGTTGAACAATACTGTCATGAAAGCAAAATTTGCTGAATGTCTGCGCAGAGAACTTGTGCTTTGGAATAAGGTTCAAGGGATAATATGACATTGTGTGAAACATGCGTATTTACTTTATCAACAAAATTTAAATGAGAAGCTGATACCGCTATTACTCCATTCAATGTGAAGTGACAACAGGCAGCTGGTTACCTTAGCTTAGCATGAAATACTGGAAACATTTAGCCTGGGTCTGCCAGCAGGGAACAAAATCACTAATTACTTCAACCTGATGTCACAGAAATACATAAAATGACCACGACCCCGTACTACAGCATTATGTGGTGGTGGGATGTTAAGTGTTACATGCCTGTAGCACAGACAGAGTGTTTAGGGTGACCATATTTTGATTTCCAAAAAAGAGGACACTCTAGCCACGAGATAGGCTACTTAAATGATACTCGCAGTTTACTCAAAGATGCCTTATAATTTTAATATATTTAAAGTTTGTATGTATGGATAGAAAATTCAGTTATATTACAAAATAATATCTCTCAAACACAGAAATTTGGATAGGCTTCTCAGAGGTTACTCAACTTGCTTTTATTATGCCTAAAATAATAATCTTTTTACAAGTTTCATTTGTACAAAAATAAATATAAATGTAAAATAAATGTAAAATCTCTGGAATGAAATAATGATAGAAATAATGTCTCTTCTGTATTAGAAAAATCAACTTGTAAAATAATAGCTATCTTTTAAAGTCTTACTGGACAAATAAATAAATAAATAATATGAAATAACGTTCTAAATAATACCTCTTATGCATTAGAAAATCCAACTTTGAGCTCCCCGGCACCTTTATTAGACACAGAATCATATGTGCCAGCTTTGCACACGGTGCACTCAGCCTCCCATATATTCCGACTGGGTCGGGACAGTAAGTTGGGAATTTTTTCTGCACTTCATCTGTGAAGCTGCACTTGCACTTTGGCATCTTAGAGGCTTAGAATAATGCTACGCCGCGGGTGTCTGCTGCTTCCTCGTTGTGAGTGTGAGGAAAACCAGACATTATCATCAATTTATAAACACCTCCCGGATGCTCCGGACAGGACGTGAAAAGTGGACATGTCCGGGCAAAGAGGACGTTTGGTCAGCCTAAGAGTGTTAATCTGAAACCAAAGTGTAAGATGACAATAACTTTCAACCCCAGGGAATTGATTCAGCTTAGTCTCACAGAAATCTGTGAAATGACCACAACCTCTTAACACCTCACTACGTGGCGGTGGCACCTAGTGAGTTAAAATATTGTGTCAGCCCAATGGAGACAGTGCAAATTAGGATCCATTGTCATGGTGGATACACAAATCAGGTTAAACAAACACAGGACTTACACCCAGGAGACCACTGTTTGTGTCCCATGTGAAACCAAAAATAAGTGATGACTTATTTTAACTTTACCTTTTTAAATACTTTGCCTTACTACATTACGTTATGTGATGTAGTTGTGTGATGTTATGTGACGTAGCAACGTACTTATGTAACATAACTAACAAACACACTTACTGCAACCAAAATCATGTTTTTTCCTAAACCTAACCACATATTTTTTTCTCCCTGTGCCTAACCAAACTGTGACCACGTTTAAAGTTGTGTTTGTAACCTTTTGTAACTTAAATGGTGCTGATAGGTTGACTTTTTTTTCCTTTGTCAGAACCAGGCTAGCTGTTTCCCCCTACTTCTTTTCTTCATACTAAGCTATGCTAACCTGCCTTGGGCTGCTTCATGATGTGAGAGTGGTATCTCATCTGAGGAAGTGATTAAGCATATTGCCCAAAATGCATTACTGTTACATAAAAATCTAAAGCATTAGGCATCAAACTTCAAAAAGCACACAGGAGAATTTTTCTTCAAATGCTGAACAACAGGAAGTTAGTTAATCACTAAAATTAGAATACATAGGGATGATGTTTGTGGTTGATCCTAATCTCAACATCATGCCATAGATGCGGTTTGGTAACCTCAGTTTGATTCATTCCCAGCGGATGTTTGTACTTTGTGAGCTGACAAAAATGGTCTTTCCAATGTTGGGGTCACTATCAGCAATCCACTGTTGCTTACAGACCCCCATAGGTTTGGCAGTATAGTGCAGATGAGAGACCATGTTGATTAAAAGCCTTGAGCCATTTCCACTATCTCCTTACAGAAAATCTCCACAAACATCATATCAGACTCGTTCACAGAGCTAAACATACTTCACTTAAAAACTGAGACTGCTTGCTGGGATTTTTTAGGCTGAGTAACAGATCTTATTTTTAGACTGTTTGTGAAACAGCCCCTGGAGTCTTATCCTCCATTTCTTTTTGTAAATAACTAAAACATTTACTTTCCATAGCAGGCTGTGGTGCAGTGATTAGCAGCGGGTTTAACAGCTACATCAATAACATTAAAGAGCACCTTAGCATGTATGATTTTCCCTTTAAAGTGCTTCCTACAATCTCAATCTCATCCTCATATTTCAGCATGAAGTGCTTCATGATACAGTGGGACACGTGCAATTTATCAGCGTTCCATTTATGTTGACTTTTTTCGAACATTCTCTCTTCACAGTGAGAGTGTTACAGCTGCCACTGCTGTAGTAAGGAAATGACTTTGTCTGTCTTGATTTCGTTGTCCTTAGTGGAGCAAGGGCATACAATTTGGTGAATTTGAAGGTGGGGCGGGAGTGGGGGCATTGTCTTGGGCATCAAATGTGCTCGGTCCAATACTGGACAAGAGTCAGTCAGGAAAATCACACAAGTGTAGGTAATACTGATGGCTAAATTCCATTTAGCTGCTTCAATTTCAGGGTCCTGGTTTTGTGCTTTTTGGTCTACTGATATATTGTCATGACACGCTGAGACAAATGCACAGAATGGAGCCATCGCTAATGTTATTAACACCTGGGTTAGGACAGTGCAGGGGAAAGCTAATGAGGGCAAGGGGAGCAGGTGTGGCTTGTAACCAAGGTGGGGGCACATTGGGGACAACTGCTGGACAGTGAGGGAATGGCAGGGTCTAAAATGACCAGCTGGCTATCGTTATGACAGCTACAGCTGTGCAAAACTGACTTACTATGTTTCCATCCAAAAGTGATTCGAATCACTGGGAAATGCGTATTAAAAGAAATATGAATCCTGTGTGTTTCCATTAAATGTACGGACTTTGGTGAAAACTACAAACTCGCGCAAGTTTTTTTGCAGAACCGGAAACAAAACAAGTCTCGCATTCTTCTTCTGGTGGTTGGCAACCAGCTTGTAAATGCATTACTGCCTTCCCGACCCGGAGTGTGGATATCACCATGGAGAGAGGTGCCCTACGTCAGACTTCATTCGAACATAATTGTTTCCATCCCCTGTTTTGCGAATCAACCAAAACCCGGCTAAAGCAAGCGTATTTTAGTTTGTGAGACTCAGAGGATTTTAATTCGAATTTTGGCGTTTCCATCATAATTTTCTGTGATACGTTTAGATGCGCATCTAAACAGGCTGATGGAAACATGGCTTGTGTTGGTCTTATTTCATGTTTTTACCCTTTCACTCTTTCTTTAAAGGCGCTGTATGTAAGAATGTGGCCAAAACGGTTACTGCACTCAAATTCAAAATACTGCCGCGAGTCGTGTCCGCCCCCCCTCCCCTACAGATTCGAGGTTGCTGGACAGCGGCATGCGGCACGGAGACGGATTTGTTTGCCCACAAATCCGTGGCAGGGCTGCGTCACCACGTCCTTGATCTTCGGTTTTCCAGCAAACCGTTCGAGCAAGTTCGGCTTCTCTGCTGCTAATGCTGCTGCCGGGATACAGCGGAGGAGGAGCCGGCTGCTAATGCTATGTACTGGGACACTGCTAATGCTGCTGCCGGGATACAACATGCCTGCTGTGCTGCTGTAGCTCAGTCGTAACTGTAACTGATCCTGAGACTCTACTGACTGTGTGACTGGTAGATGGCAGTGGGTGGCGCAACAGGCCAAAACACAGATTCAAAACATAAACATGATTTGCAGACTGTAAAAATGTTTTTTAAATGTGAATATTCTGGCTGTACTATTGTTGTTGTTGAGATCAGTATGTTATGAACATTATTCCTTAGTCTCTGTGACATATGAGGAGGATTTTACGACTATTTGCTTTAGATTTCTTACATATAGCTCCTTTAAAGAGGCAACAGATAGGATTCGATTGGTAAAAAGAAACTTTCTACACTTAGGAGTGAACTAGCAGCCAGTACAGTACAGTACAGTCCTCTCTCATCTAGCTAACATTTAGCCGTGTTACTTACTGATCCATTACAAAGAAAGCTAGCTGGACATCGGTGTTGAAGCCTCTTTGGTCACGGAGCTCCCTCCATCTCTTGAACGCCTGACTGAGGTTTACTCTTGTTTTTCCTCTTCTTTTATCACTCTGCTTTTTGCTCTTCTTTGCCTCCTCAGACAGAGGAGCTCCTTTTCTTTTGCTAGGCTGTTTTTCACTTGTCTCCAAACTTTGTCCGTCTGCCATTGTGCTCGTGACTCAACTATCTCATGCCCAACTCCTCATAAGGACCAGCTCCAGTCCCTAATTGCAGACCAACCAGTTTTGCAATACATGACGCGTTTCCTGCCGTAAAACAGATTTTTTCCACGAAATTTTGGCACTGGTGGCAGAAGCTTATTGTAACGACTGCAAAGCCACTAAGTAACCTATGTAAACACTGATAGTCTGATTTTACTGTGGCCACTACCCTGTGCAACCCACATTATTTTCATGATGATATATTTAGGAAACGATGCTATCTGTTGCCTCTTTAAGTCATTGTTGAATCCACTGACACTGTTTTCAGACGTATAATAATACAATTCTTAACAGACTCTTCTTGCACAGTTATCATCATTCTGGTGCAGATTATATGCTCTTTTTTTAATTTTTAACACAAAATTTAATTATGAAACCTTATTGGTTTGAGTTAATATATTCTATTTAATCTATTTATGTAGTTTGAGGGACAGATGTCGTCATTATTTTCTTTATAGGGACCTTGAATGGACAAGCTGCCTCCTTCCTGTGAGGAGATCTTCTCACAAATCATGGGGCTAATATTCACCTCAGACAGTTTGTTGTATAATATTTAATATATAGGTATGACCTCTGCTGAACCAGTGAGATGCTGAGAATCTTGTTCATGCTTTTGTTTCTAGATGTCTTGATTACTGTAACACCCTACACACTGGCCTACCTAAAACTGCCATTGTAAAACTACAGACCATTCAGAATACTGCTGCCAGGGTTTTAATAAAAACTAGAAAGAGAGACCATATAACTCCCATTTTAGGTAACCCACAGTGGCTCAGACTATCTTTCAGAATTGATTTCAAAATCCTTCTTTTGTTTTTAAGACTCTTAATGGCCTCGCCCCCTCCTATATCATACACTCCCTATCACCTTATGTCTCTCCACGAACCCTGAGATCCTCCACAGCTGCTGTTTTAACTGTTCCTAATGTCACTACAAAAGCCTTTGGGGATGCTTCTTTTAGCTACTACGCCCCCAAAATATGGAACACCCTGTCTTTACACATTAGACTTGCTGGCTCAGTGGACAGTTTTAAATAACGACTCAAATCATGTCTTTTTAATATAACCTATGACTAGCAGTTATCTGTTTCAATATTTTAATATGTTTTTTAATTAATTTACTGACTAATTGATTGAGTTGTGCTTCATTTTGTGCAAGAAAGGCGATTTACGAACAAAGTTCACTCATCTGCAAAAAGGTCTATGCCACGGGGGGCAGTAGTATCAAGGTGCACAATTACACACCCTCCAAACTACATTTGTTCCCAAAACTTGAAGGGAGGTTGACTCCTAAATAAAAAAAAATATTTTTTTCCCCTCTTACCTGTAGTGTTATTCATCAGTCTAGATCTGTGGTTCCCAACTGGTCCAGCCATGGGGTCCAGATTTCTCCGTAGTCATTAGTTTGAGGTCCCACGGTTTTTTACATTTAGTGTCATACTAGTTTGCTGTCTCTGTCAAGCAGCTGTGTTGTTTTACAAACTTGACACATTAGAAAGTCACTTGCGGCTCATTCAGAATGGGCCCATGACCCACATTTGGACCACAACCTATCAGTTGGAACCATTGGTCTAGATTATTTTGGTGTGACCTGCCGAGTGTTGGGGATGTCAGCTAAAGAGATGTCTGCCTTTTCTCACAAATAATGGAAGTAGATTAATGCAGCTACTCTTGGACGAGAAGGTCATGCTTGTGACATCGTGAGATACAAACATCAAACTCTCTTGTCTGGCTCTGCTCTAATTGATCCAGACTGAGAGCAGACCAATCTTCAGTCATACAGATCACATCCACCTGAGTGATGCTTGTGTCTATATATTGCTTGTTCTAACGCCTAAAGATAAGATCAGATCAAAACTTTTTATGTGAAATAAAATAAGCTATCAGTATCATGTGCATGTTTGCCAGTTTGTTTTTTTACCATCCGCTTGCTTTTTGATCCAGCACCTGTAGAAATTTCTTGGATGTGTGTACCCTACAATCTGTTTGTACTTCATCATCATAATCAGCTACAACAGCTGCAGGACTCGTCCAACAAAAAAATAATAAAACAACACAGAAGAATTTTAATTCAAACACGATATTTACTGTCAAAATAACTTATTTAAGAGCAGGGAGTATGAGATGCTTTAAAGATTGTTTAGTTATTGTGCTTTCATGTGATGTGTATCCAACAGAAACAAAATTACAAGAGTGGTAGATCACAGAATACATCACAGACAAACAGAGTGCTGTCAGCTGGTTATTCAGACATGCAAGTAAACGACAGGCTTTTAGATTATATACCAACACACAGGATGTTGTTTTTTAATCTTACATGTAATATGAGGTTCAAATATAAATTAAAATTTAACAGATGATGTCACACTTAAGAGATACTGGGGTTGGGGTTTATATTGGGCAGTTGACAGTTTTATCATGGACACAGACATTGATATTGATCCGTTCAAAAACAAAACAAGCACTCCCCAGCCTTTTCCTGACTTACGGGCCTTTTCTGTGCAATATGAAACAATCCAAACAAAAATTGACTTCAAAAGCTGTTTAATACATTATTTAGATCATGTTTGGCTTTTAGATCCTGTCAGTCCTCACACCGACAGCTCTGTATCTCCCTTCACTTCTGCTTCCTCTGACAGACGAGCCTTTTTTGTTTAAACAGAGATTCTTAGGAGAGTCGGCTGAAGTGCAGAATCAATCATTCATAGAGGCGTTGGACGAGCTTTTTTTTTTTTTTTTTTTTTTTTTTTTCTCTCTCACATTGCTTTCAATGCCGTTCAGCCTGTTCCAGGAGACCTTGGTACATTTCTGATTTCAGAAATCGCGGATAACAGTCGTTTTCCATCAGAGCGTATATCAGTCTCTGCGCCCTGTCGAAGCAATTTGGCTCCGGCTGAGAGAGATTTTCACTGATTTCTCCTCTCGTCACACAGTCAATGTTTATCTGTGTTCAGAAAACAGCAACTTTTATTTCACTCATGAGTTCTTTCTATTTGGAGATGTTTTTCACATTATTATTCTGCACACAAAGTTAACTGTATGTTCAAAAGGTGAAAGAAAAACCGTGTAGCACTGAGCAACAAAGAAAGTGAAGGTGGCCTATAATCACTGTGTTTCATAGTAAAAGTGAATGAAATTGTGGAGGCGTGACAGTGACAACAAGCAAGCTGGGAATTGAGGCTGATTCAGAGTTACACTGGTCTGACTTCATTCATGTCTCACTCTACAAAAGCCATACCTGTCTAGGCGCATCAACTTGGACAAACTCTGTGTAGATCCTTTTGGCAGCAACCGTCATTTCTGTCTTGCTGGTCATTTTCTTGTAGTCTTCACAGGCCAGCCAAAATAAAAGGTTCTCTTCACTGTATTCTGTCCTCAAGAAGTCCTCAAACACCAGCTGGCCTGCTGCACAGAGGAAGCAGGAACACTTTGAAACCTGGACTGTTTCATTTCAAACATTCAACTGATGTTCAATTGCAAGGTTTTTAAGGACCCGCCATAATCACCCACCCCCTTCTTTTACCTTAATTACACAGTGTCTAGCGTGCAATAAAATATGCCATGATTACAAATACAAAACTGGTTCTTCTAGCATTACAGCAGTGTAACCAAATCCAGTATACATATGCATGAATGCATACAAATACATAAAATATTGCTCCAAGCTCTGCACAATTATGACTATTGTTGATAATTGTGGTCGTTATCATCTTGTGATATTAATACGCTGGGCCTCATGCATAAACATTTTTGTATTATTATTCTAAAACTCAGTCCCTGTGGTTTTGATCATACAAATGTTTAAAGCTGACTCACTTAACTCTCTTAAAAGAATACTTCACCTGCAAAGTGACCATTTTTATATCAATAACTCACCACATGTTACACTGAATTTGCGAAGAAAACTTTGTTTTTCTTGCATGCCTCCATGGTGAACGGAGAATCCAAAAAAGGCAAACATTGTTCATTAGGGGCCACGTTTTACAATATAAAACATTACAATTATAACACACCAGTACACACACAGTCTCATGCATGGCCGAGTAGTGCCTTGGTACTCATGTAAGTTTAAACTCTGCTCAATATTAAACACTTCCACCTAAAGGTTGCGTGCCCTAAGCGTGTATGAGCTTGAGCAGAGTTCAATCCAGGAACGCTACTCGACCGTGCACGTAACTTTGTACTGACATGTTTTAAATCATCATCATCATCATCATCAGATGTTTTGATATAGTTCTGTGGTTGGTAAATGTGGTCCCTGTCTACTGCAATTCATGAGAAATCTTCACCCTTTTTGGATTCTCTGTGCACCTTTGAGACACGCAAAAATAACAGGTTTTTTTTGTGAATTCAAGAAAACGTGGTGAATAACTATACAAAGGTCATTTTACGGGTGAAATGTTCCTTTATCTGCATTAAACCAGGTGGAAATTGGTCGTTGCAGCCTGATGAATTCCCATATAAGGCTACCTAGCAAAGAGCAAAGAGAATTTCATACTGCACTGAAATCAGCAGTCAAGTTCAGCCGTAGCTAGCGGTGGTGGTATTAGTTGACCTCGAAGACTTAGAGTGGAGCAGTGTTGTCCTGTGACAGACACAGACTGAAAGAGTGAATGGTCTGACCTGAAGAGCTAAATAATGACTGACTAATGTGAGAGGTGGTCAAGGGGGATGAGACAGTCATCCAGATATCAGACCAGAGAATATTTCAGTGCGAGTGCAACAGAGGATACTGGACAGAGACCTGCATTGAGAGTCTGAGGCAGCTGTCAGAGAATTTTCTGACAACTACTGAAGTGTACAACTTGCTGTGCTGAAATATGTCAACAAAAATGATTAAATCTACGGGCTCTCTCAGCAATTTGGCAAACTATCATGATGACGATCAGGTAAACAGAATGTTAAAGGTTAACTATGTAAGGTTTTGGGGGATTTATTGGCATCTCTCATGAGGTTTGCAAATAGCAACCAGCTAAAATTTTTGGTCAGAATTCCTTCAGTGTTCATTGTTCAGAAGGTTTTTGCCGTAAGCTAAATTATCTGCAGAAGTCTCTTCCTCTGCAAAACAAATGGACCTGGTCTTTTAAACTAGTGAAAACAGTTTCATGTTAGAAATGAGTGTTTTTCTGATGCTGCTTGTCATAGATGAGTTTCTCACTATGGTGGCCGACATGAAAACGCAAAATGCTTACAGCCCTGTCTGGCGCCAGTGTTTGGTTTGTCCATTCTGGGCTATTGTAGAAACATGGCAGTTAACAGGACGATCCTTGTAACTAAGGAACCACTCCCTAAGTAGATATAAGCAGCTCATTCTAAAAACAAACAAACAAAAAAAACATCACGATTTGGCTTGAAACGTTGCATGCTACACATATGAGCACATGGCAGTCTTAATAATGTAACTCCATTGATTTTTGGTTTCATACAGGAAACAAACAGCAGGCACCTGAATGACAGTCCTGAGTATGGGTGACCCAACCAGCTCCCCTCCCACCCACCCTATATGGACTTTATTGGTCTTTATATGTACGGTAGATGCCGGTGACCTCACAAACTGCCGGCACCATGTGTGTTATCTACCGCTGCTAAGGGTGCTTCTGTGGACCTGTGTTTGACATGACAAAGCAGCAGTGTTTGACGAGTTGGGTTGTTGCCCACTGCTTCAGAAACAGCCGCTGCCCAGTGTGTGTCATACCTCTCTGAAGGGTGCCTCTCTGCATAGGTGTCTGGTGCTGAGATCACTTACAAAGCAGCGGTTTTGACGAGTTCGGAGTGAGGATGGGCTGAATATATCCCTAAATCCTTCACACTGGACTTTTAATTTTACAATAACTCTGTTATAGTTTTATGTTTCACTTAAGTTAATTTTGGTATCATGTTTGAGATCCAAAGATCTTACAGAGTAAGGCTTTAGGATTAAGAAGTCAAAAATGTGTTTTTTTTTTACTTGTGAAGAGAGAACCACTTGTGAATTTTGTTTGTAAAAAATATCTATCTATCCGTCTGTCTGTCTGTCTGTCTGCCTGTCTGTCTGTCTGTCTGTCTGTCTGTCTGTCTGTCTCTATCTATCTATCTATCTATCTATCTATCTATCTATCTACAAGAGAACTGGGGCCAAAGATTCTGTTAAATCACCCACATGTGCCACACAAGAATGAATCTCTTCTTGCAAGTAGTTCTTACATGAGGTCGGTTTATATCCGGACCTCATGTAAGAAGGTCCGTATGCGCACAAGATATTTACTTCTGCAAAGAGGACTATCTTGTGCGCACAAGATAAAAAATGTTTTTTTTCCTGACCTTTCAAAGGCCATAACCTTTCCGAGTCTTTATCAGTAAATGGAACTGACTCATGTGTCATCATGTGATAGCCTCATCATGACTTATCCCTAATGAAGACCAGAAGATGCAGCTGAAAGCTCAGATACAAACTGATACCAGGCTCAAGAGTTTAGTCAACTTCCATGCTTGAGACTTTTTTCTTTTTGCTGTCTCCACTTTGTATTTACACAATATTTCTGACCTTGTATTTGTTGCAATGGGACTTTGTTTACCATAAAAACTGCTGTGGTCAGTGGAAAGGAAACTTAACACGTGCGTGTACAGGGACATACCATTAGTTGAAAAAAGGTTTAAAATAACTGTCTCTCTTTTAAAAAAAAAAAAAACGAATCTGTGTACTTTCGGAGAATATCACAAGAGCAATGAGCCGTAGCTAAAGGTTAAGCCATTCTGTTATCTCTCACTCACATTCTCTCTTCCTCAACATCGTCCTTGTTAGCTCAAAGAAAGTCAGTGAACAAAGAGACAGTGCAGCAAACTGCCAGGTATTGTGGTGGATGTCTGGAGGCGCTTTTAACTTCAAAACCTTCAAAAACCCAAACCCTGCATTGCGAAGTGCACTGCCTCAGCATCATATAATTGCACACACCTATATTTCTTGTTATCTTCCCCTCGCACCCATTACCTTTGTTACGGGAGTATTCACGCAGCTGTGATTTCAACGCAGGTGTAAAATACTTAGCACGTCTTCTGGGAGCACAAACAAGCAGCTAACTGGGAGCACCGGTGTTATTCACACAAATTGCTTTGCAAAAAAATCACAGCTGCTGCACTGACAGTAATTGACAGGAAACAAAATATGTCCAGGGGCAGCTTGTTTCCCGTCTACAAATCACTCTCGTCCATTATCCGGGCTTTCGATCATAACGGAGTCGACCCTTTTAAAATCACACGAGATGTAAGAGGTCTATGAATGCCACCAAATTGCAACTGACACATGCACAACTATTTATTTTTTGCTACTGTTTACCAATTTTTCATATGTGTCACTGCATTTCTTCAAAGGGAAATGGCGCAACTGGGATGCAAGACCAGATTTATCTTATGGAGGACAGTTAATTTTCACGCAGGAGACAAGAGGCTGAAATATTACAGATCAGCTGAATTCATTTCAGCAAAGTAATGAGAGCAGAGACAGCAGAAAGAAAGAGAGAGAAAGAACCCATCTGCCCCTTTAGTCATTTTCAAATAGGGGCCGGGAATATGGTCAGGTGAAAGCCATCAGTGAGCACCAGCTTTATAAATGAATAAGAGCTGGCTGGAATCACCCCATCTACCCGGGCAGCTCAGATTAGGCCTCTTATCTCTGCCAGTGTCATCTTCCTTAAATATATCTCCAAATGGATTTGATGAACTTGAAGGAAGAATATATCCTCGATCCCCCTAAAGAAGCCTTAGGGCAATTCAAGATGATATGCAGGGCCGAGCAGCAGAGAATTGCAAGGGTGAAAAGAAGAGGATGGAGAGCTAAGCGAGCGGTGTTTGAGGAAAGAGTGAGAGGAGTAAATCCGTAAGTGAGCTTACTTTTGCACTCCAGAAGATGGTCGATTGACTCTCCCCATGCCACAACATCATCAACAGGAGCCCTGTGGAGCAAAATGACATAAAATGTACTTGTACTGGTCAAACAGGTGAAGTCCATATTGTGTAAAGGACAGAGCTGCATCCCTATGTGATAAGTAAATACTTTGAAAGTCCAAATTTTTATCTTCTTATCACATCACAGTCATAGATGATTGATGGGTACTCTGTCAAAGTATGAGCAAAGTGTCATTTCTTAAATTAACTGATATAAATCAATCATTTTGAAAATATGACAATCACCTCATTCTGTTGCATTTCTAATTTTAAAGGATGAAATCAATGACAACTCACATATTGGCACTTAATTGAGTATCGGGTATCAGATAGTTGGTGTTGTCCACTGGAAGTGGGTTCCCTCCTGACCACAGTTCCATGGAAATAGATCATAAAAATAGCAATCAAAAGTTGTTTTACATTTGGTATAGATATTAATAAAACAAATATGACTTGAAAAAAATTCCATAAAGTAATAACTCTGGTTTGTAAAAGGATATTTATTGGCTCCAGCTCCAGTTGGCAGTGATGGAAATACCACACCCGGTTGTATGCGCTAACATACTTTAACCCCTTTACCAATGAGACGCCATGACATGCCACCACAAAATATCGCCTGTTTGTTGTGCAGTGCCTTTGAGATCAGAGCTGCCACACTCCACTTAAATGATACCATATGGAGTTTATCTATCTATCTGATGAACATAGTGGAACATTAAGAAGCAAAATAGCCTATTTTTCTCAAGAGCTGGTGGAGACAAAAGCAGAGCTAAAAGATGTTGGACTATCAGGCGGGAGGTCAAGAGACACAAATAAATGCTGGTGTTGCTCAGTGTCCACATCAACTTTACAAACAGAAGTATAATCGGGAGTTCATTTTATTCATGTTTATTTTTTTTGTTTTTAGTTTTCATTTTTAGGTACTTTATAGATTGCTAGGTAGCTCAAACTGCAATAAAACAACATTTTTTACAAGGTGATCATACATTCAGTAAGTAAAATCTGTTAAGTCAAAAGTAATTATATCTCTAAAATGAATGTGGAGTTGTAAAATTGCATTAATTTAAATTTCAATACCTCATAATTATCACAAGAAAATGGTTACTTTCCATAATTACACATAAGACTATGATTAAAATGTGTTTTGCTTCGATAAGTACATCAAGGTCTACTTTAATAATTTAATAAAGTTTTAATATTCTTTGGGAAAAACTTAAACCAGTGTGCAGATTGGGTTCACAAACCTTTTTACTGAAAATCCTGTTTCTGTAAGTTTAATTGTAGCTTGTCTGCAATGACTTTGATTTATGTCAGCGTGGCAGCTAACAGCCAAACTATCAGTATCCCCTTGTCATTAGTTTACTTGTTCAGAAATCCTTTTAAATTAGATGAAAATTTAATGATCCCTGTGGGGAAACTGGGTCGTTGCAGCAGAGGCAGAGAATCAGATAAGAATAAGTCAGAGCAGTGGATGTAATACAAGGAATTACAACAAGTGAACATAATGAAAAGAGGAGCAAAATAACTAGCATCTGCACTGACAGACACAGAGGCTGGTTAGAGTGGATGTGCAAGAGAGCTATTCACATCTACTGATGTTTGGATGAGATAAGAACTACTATATAGAATATGTCCATGACATGTATATATATATATATATATATGCATTGTAGGCAAGCAGATACAGCAGCCTCTGTACATAGAAAGGTAGCCTTTATCATCTTTATCTCAAATTGTTGGCAACACCCCAGACTTCTGCTGAAACCAGTGTTTTTAAGCATACTGCACGGAAGAATCATATGCTCATAAAACTGTAGGAATATTTAAAGACTGCATGTTTTTGTCTGAGGTAATGATAAATACATATATTAATAGCAGTCATTAATGTGAAAGACTACAGCAGTTCTCCCTACTGCTAAGCCAGACTCAGCAGTGAAGGTTGGCTGTGGGTGCAGCTCAGCACCACTTGTCAACAAGGAAGTAACGCTACTATAGTGGCTAATTTTTTAGCATGTGTTTCATCTTGGGTGACACCCTGCAATCAGCCAGTTTACATACATTTACAAGCTGTTGATGTAACTGTTCTTCAGTATTGGTGGTCTACCAAAAACACACCAAAGACTTCCTGATAATGGCATTGGATTTTTTGGGGGTTTTTTTTCTCTATCTGGTATGACACTGAGCCAGCAGCACCGGGCTGACCTCGCCAGCTAGTCATCAGCACCGGCACCTGGAACGAGACTGCTCCAGGCACCACAGTCCAGCAGCCTGCCTCAACAAATGAACACTGCTGACTGAGTGTCACACAGTTCTTTCTGCTGTGACAGCTGTCCAACTGACTACGAAGAGCTGTGGTGATGTGTGTGTGTGTGTGTGTGTGTGTGTGTGTGGCTACACACATTTCTTGATAATAAAAAAATATATATCTTTGCAGAGTTTACAGAGATACAAGGACAATTAGTTTTTTTTTATATCATCCACACCACAGTTATTGCTGTACAGATTATAGAGCCCCTTGAAGGAAATTTGCGATTGTAGATACTGGGCTCAATTAATAAAGTTGACTTAATTCGGCAACTTAATTGCCAAAAACAATGTCTGCATTTTACTTTTCTGCAAACTACAGAAATGTTACATTTGTGCATTATTTTGTAGCTGATACATAGAAATGTTACATTTCTCAACAATGCTGTGGTGAAGGTGTGGTTAGGTTTAGGCATAAAAACCACTTGGTTATAGTTGACAATGATCATGTTTTGGCTTGAAAATCCCACGACTGGTGGCACAAAAGCTGCCAGAAAAGTAGGGTTGGGTTGGTGAAAAACACTCAGGTTCAAAACCTCAAACACCACTGGAAAATGCTGCAATGGGTCAGTGAAAAACACCTGGGTTTGGTGACATGAACGCCACTGAGAAATGTGGCCCTGTACACCCAGGTTGTGATGTTTCAAAATATTGCCAAAAAAACAACCATTTTGTTGGTTTGAAGCAGTGGCCTGCAGTTTGGCAGCCAACTTGCCTTACCATCCCCTCCACCTTCCAATGACAAAATCAGCTCATATGCTGCGTTACTTTAGAAACGCTGATATGCTACGTATCAACAAATACAATGTATTCTTGGTTCACAGAAATGTACAATGCAAACGTTTTTTTCTGGCATCTGGGCTGTATTTGGTTGTTAATTGTGGCCAATGTGGCTATTAACACTAGCTGAATAATGCTACTATAGGGGGGCATTCATGAGGGCCCTGAATCGCCCTGAATACAGAGCGCTACAGATGACTAGGAAAGCACATATTGGTACAATTCCTGTTTTAAATGAACATGTAAAACACAGTTAAACTGTCTGTAGATGGGCAAACCCTGACCTACTCTGTTCCCGCAACGCAACAGATTGGCAACAGATTGGCTATGTTTCAAAGCCAGAAAATCATCTAAAAATTTCTAGTTCCTGGACTTTGAACAGATTAAGCTCATCTGCCTGAATACGGCCCCCCTTAATCACTGAATTCCTAGGTTTGATGTGCCTCTTGATAAGAACAAAACTAATTTCTTAAAAGTAGTTCATCCAGTGAAGTGGTATGAAAATGTTACCAAGTTCTGACAGCTCTAACAGTGCAGCTTTGAGCTGTACTTTTAAGAGATGTGTTATCAAAAAGTCCCTCAGAAGTAAGGGACAAGGCATCAGAGGAAAGGCTATCCTAATGCAGCCACACATTTTTTTGGGATTGCACCATATAGAGCACAGAGCACATTCAGCTCAAAGAATTCTCACTCATCTTTGGACCTGTTTCATGTTTTCTTAGGGAGGGAAGGAAGGAAGGAGAAGAGAGCTGGAGGCGTACTGAGAAGCACAGAGAAACACAGAAACACAGAGGGAGAAACTTCCAATAAAAACTGCTCAGATCACAGGAGCCCCATCAGAAACACTTGCTCACAAACTCACAGACAAGAGAGAACCATCCGCAAAACACATCCCAGTTTTATTTTAGCAACATGCTTTTTGCCTGGGTGAGATCAGAGAAAGTCTGTCATTACCAAAGAACAAGGCAGACCGGAGGGGAAGTAAAACATTCAAAATGTTCAACAGTCTCAGAATCCTCAGTGCCAGACCACCAGTTTGTCCAAAGTCTCAAAGCTTAAAGCCAATTTGGAGCTCATACTTACAACATGTGTTTTCTGTTGCCCAAAAAAGAATGAAGTATGTTTCGAAACTGCAAGTTGTTGATCAAATATGCGCAAAACAACACACTCTGATCCTTAGCTGCTCAGGCTCCTATTCCCCTACTTGACAAACCCTTCAGGTACAAGCCCATGCATGTCGAGTTGAAGAAGAGGCAGGCTCAGGGTTTACAGAAATGTCAGCGTTCACTCCTAACTTTGTCAAACTCCCTCCACTGAGAAAAGTTTTACCTCAGCACTGTGGCTGTAAAAACCCCAATTTGTTGCTTCCCGCAGTTGGATGACTGTGCTCTTTGAAGCCAGCAACCGCACAAACCTTATAAAGGTTAAATAAAACAACTTTAAGCAAATGATTAGTTTACAATGCAAAGTGATAGGAGGCAGGAAGGCATGGCTAACCCTGCCCTGATAATGCTGCTTTAGCCCTGCACATTTGTGTGACTTGGGTTTGAATTTTGGCTCTAAGATATTTGTGTTTCTCTTTGGATGTGTGCAGTTTTCAGACAAGTGTGCTCATTTTAAACTGAGGTAGCCAGGTCTCTGTTAATTTTGTACAGTATAAGCAACATTATTTTACAGCCATAGGAAGTACACAGTATTTATTTCACAAACATACATTAAGTCCATACCAATAAAGGTAAAAGGATGAAATGCATTCTGTTCACCCAACAGTAAGTTAACCATTACTTGAAGGTTGCCATAGCAACACATTAGCTTCCAATAGTTAAACTAGTGGCAAGCTTGGTAACCGGTAACCCCCCCCCACAAATGTTTGTTCCTACCATCACATGATCATTAGGTGACTGTATAGATAATTGATTTAATACTATCGCTTAACCCATAAGGTCAGTTTTTAATAGTAGCCTATACCTTTCACAACGGCATGTAACTTCTGACACGTGTTATGTGCATAGTGAAATGTGACTTAAAGGGAAATTTCGGTTTATTTCAACCTGTCTCCTATTGTCCTAAATTTGTTTCAAGTGACTAGTGACAAAAAATAATAGTTAGCATGTTAGCCGTTAGCCTAGATACAGCCGGGGCGCATAGTAGCGTCAGACCTGTTAAAACGTAAGTTAACGGGCAACCTTCAAGTGCAAAGTTAGTCCACTAAACAAGCTTTTTTTCCACAAAGACCGCCTCATGTAGTTAGGATAAATGTCAAAGAACATATAGAAAACGATATGTAAACGTGTTGTCTTACTTTACCGGTGTGCTGCCATGTTTGTTTACCATTTAGCTCTGCTTTCCAAAGCTCGGCCGAAATATCACAAGAACAAGCAGCGATCTCATAGCGTGCCTGAACAAGCAGCAACAGTTGGAAGTATACACTGACGAAGAGCTTTGTGAAATTGAAGAACGGAGGAGGAGAGAGAGGCTGCTGCAAGGCTGAGTAGCTCTGGAGATTGGTGGTGTACCTGTGAATGCTGTGCCCCAATGCCCACAGAAGAGGAATGCCTCTGTTGCAAGGAATGGGAGTGGTTGCAGCCTTATTTTCAAGGTCTGGATGTGA
The DNA here is from genome assembly GCF_011397635.1 of Epinephelus fuscoguttatus. NCBI lineage: Eukaryota > Metazoa > Chordata > Actinopteri > Perciformes > Serranidae > Epinephelus > Epinephelus fuscoguttatus. The sequence goes on along the minus strand of NC_064761.1, from coordinate 10,992,286 downwards.
CTGCGGACGAGACACCTCCACCTGGAGTAACGTTAGTATCCAGCTGGGCTTTATCTAGAGCTGGCGAGATATATTTCGACCGAGCTTTGGAAAGCAGAGCGAGAGGGATAAACAAACATGGCAGCACACCGGTAAGGTAAGACAACACATTTACATGTCGTTTTCTATATGTTCTCTGACATTTATCCTAACGATATGAGGCGGTCTTTGTGGAAAAAGCTTGTTTAGTGGACTAACTTTGCACTTGAAGGGATGCCCGTTCACTTACATTTGAACAGGTCTGACACCCCCGGCTGTATCTAGGCTAACGGCTAACATGCTAACTATTATTTTTCGTCACTAGTCACTTGAAACAAATTTAGGACGATATGAGACAGGTTGAAATAAACCGAAATTTCCCTTTAAGTGAATGCGATTTCAATGATTCTCTATACTTTACCTTGACAACACTTTTTTTTACCCTTTTTTTTGTGGACTGCTCACCATCACAATCAAATTCAACTGCTTTGGCCACCATCCCCAGAAGTTCTTTTTATATGTGTTGTCTTCACGTTGTTTGTAAAAGAAAAACGGGCACCGTATTGAGAAACCAAATAAATCAACTGGTGTCTGAAAGTGTGAATGACAGAATTATCGAATTATGATATTGGTGACATCAGAGAAATGTTATCGATCGTGTAAGCATAAGTTATTATTTTATTTGTTGGCTTGTTTTTATGGGGATCCAAAATTCACAGGAATTGAACCAGCTGCAAAAGCAAAAAAGGCCCTGCATTTAGATATGGTGTTTATAGGCTCATAGAGATACTTGGGTTATTTTTTTTTCTGCAATTCATTTACACAAAGTATTTGCCTTAAGTCTGAAAAGACCTTGAGACTGTAAAGTCTTGTCTTGAGATGTGTTTTTCTATTGTCTTTGACCTGTCTCGTTCTTGTGGATTTCTGACTTGGTCTTATTACTGGCCACTGATCTTGCCTATTTCACACACTGGTGCCAGAGAGACTCAAGGAAGACTCAGAGTTTTTGATATCTCTGAAATTAGTAAGAATATGGATGGTTGCTGATGTCACTGCTTTTAGCATGGACTCCAAGACAGGACACTTCTCAAATGAAATGGGCCTAAAGCCCAATGTTAGAGCTGTGACTTGACTCTAAATCTTTTGTAGTCAGTCTTGGACTTAATATTGGCTTTTACCTTGGTGGTCTTGACAAAAGTTCTGCCTCTTAGCTTGCAGTCTTATTTCAAATAAGCTAAAAAAAAAAAAGGCAAAAAAGCGGCACGATTACATGGATAAAAACACAGGAAAATAAACACAATAGAATCTGAGAATTACATATAAAAAACAAAAAGCAGACATGAAAATTGTGTATTTGAGAGGGAAAATAATCCTGCATATTCAAAGCACACTGCTTTGTGCAAGCAAAAAATGAAAACAGTTATTCATAAGTGATTAAAAATGAGATCAAAAGCATACCAGCTGCACAATGGTACTTCTCAGGGTTAACCACAGTTATTATTAATTTTTTTTTCTCTCATTTCAATAAAGGTCCCATGAAAATGTATCATTATTTAATGAGATCTGTTTTCTGTTTAAACAGGACAGTGAGGGGTCCATTTCTAGTGTAAATCAATGGGCTATGAATTATGGAGAGGAAGGCAGTTTGATGTGACAGAAGGAAGGGGTGATTACTAAAATGTTTGCGATGATGAGCTTGCTGGTTGGATGTTTTAGTTACACCTACCAGTACAGGCTGATCTCATAGAAACCCACAAAATGACCACAGCCTCTTAACACCACATTATGGTCAGGTGTATATGCCAAAACTAGTGGCATAGGTTTAGAAAAACATTGTATTTTTGGTTAATGTTTTTTTATGACAACATGACGTAACTACCCAAAGGACACAAGTGTGTAAAGTTAAAAGAAGTCAGCATTGACTTTTAGTTTCACATGGGACACAAACAGCGAGCTCCTGGGTGAAAGTCCTGTGTTTGTTCGACCCATCCGCCAACCCAACCTACACAGAGTCTCTTGCTCTTTATACTACCTATAGGTTGTAATGTTAACTTCTGTCCATTGCGCAACCAGCGAATTTGTGTGTCCACCATGACAAAGGATTCTGATTGACATTCCATTGGCATTGTTTCTGTGGAAGCAGCACTGCAATACATGGTGTTGGCATGTAATGTGTTAAAATTTAGAGATCATGGTCCTTTCATGTATGTCTGTGAGACAAAGTTGAGGTTGATACAATGCCTCAGTCACTGATCAGCCATTACACCATTACTTCATTAGATGTCAGTGAATTATATGGTTGTGTTGTGTTGTTTTGAGGACAAAAACATTGATATTGGACAATTTTGCAAAACTCTGTTCAGTCACTGTATTGTTGGTTTTTGTTTTTACATTCAATGCCAACATTTTTCAAATTCCCATTTTCCTTAATATTTCAACATGGTTTAGTTAAGGTAAAGCATAATCATGCTTATGACAAATAAACAATGTTACCCTATCACCTTCACTTTCCGTCTTGTTACATCGTAGACAAATTATTTCATGCATTCACCATAGTTTTATAAAAATTCTGAAGAGTTCAGCATTTCAGCTGTCTCCATCTTCGTTTTTTAGAGCCAGAAGTGACCAGAGAACAAGAGGATGAAGCCTCGGAGGAGCGAGGGGTGAATCTGACTCATAGACTGCAGCAATGCCTCACAGACAGCCTGTCAGTCAAGCAGCCCCCACCTTAAATATGCATAACTTTAAGTCTTGTTTAAATGTAAATAGTAGAGTTAGATCAAAATTCACCCCTCGTACAGTTGAATAAATGTTGAAATAAGCGATGGAGACCACAACCATTTTTTGTACCAGGCTACTCTAAAGTTGGCCATTTTAACATGGAGGTCTGTTGAGGAATGACTGCATTATGGAGTTGGCCTCAAATTGCCATTCAAGGAAGTTCCGCACTGGCTTTATTTTTCAGCCCCGGAGGCTGCTGCTTGGCATGGACACTCACTGTTAGTTGTAGAATTGTTTCACATAGAGACAATTTCTAGAGTAACTGTCCTGAATTGCACTATTAAGCTTTCCCACCAGTTTCCACAAATAAGGTAAATCTGCCATCTCAACTATGGGATGTTGGGCCTTCTTTACTGTTCCAACCCCACTTATGATCCAGCCAGGCAACAGTGATGTAGGTCTATTTTTTACATATAATTCCTGCCTTTTAGACCTTTAGGGTCCGTTAGCATTCCATGGTTGCACTACTTACCTGTGGTTATGGCACTGCATTTCCTTAACATGTTATTGGGACATGTTCTCTTTGCATGAAGCCAGACATCTGCACAGGAATGAGGAAGCTCTTTGACCCAGTTCACACAGAACCCCCGTGAGCATCAAACTCTCGGGAGACAACCGGTGGCAGAATGAAGCAGATGCTCAAGTATCAGGCAGAGGTGGGGTGCAATGTCCTCATCTAACATAGAGAGAGAGAGAGAGAAGGGGAGAGGGATGGGGCTATGAAAATGACTGATGGGAGCACAAATGGCAGAGCTGTGATCGGGAGGAAAAGGAAGGAGGGGGAGTGAAGGGAAACGAGGGACAACGCTGACAGCTGAGCGGGCCTACCTGTCCGCCTATCTCTCGTTTTCCGTCTTGATTTGCAAGTCCTCGACGGGACACTTGCCGGGGCCGGCCTGGAAAACAAGAACAGGTGTCATAAAACACCGCTGCGACTGGGATTTGCATCTGTAATGACCCCACTGGAAATGCTGAGAGTATGATGTTCGCAACAAAAACCTGTCAGATACACACTCGGAGTGGTATTCATCACCAGCTCAGCTGCAGCCTATCTACCATCCTATCACTTAACGATGATGGAGAGCAGCTTTTTTGTCTTCTCAACACAATAACATGTTGCCTATCTTAGCATTTTCCTCAATGTCCTAAATGTTTATTTGTGGCTGAATCAGACACATGTTTAATGACTTTGAAACACAATTTCACATAACACACCATAGCTACACTGGATAGGTGTAGTTGGAAAAGATTTCACGACGGCTGAGCTGTGAGGAGTTTAGAAATTCAATCACTTCCAGACTGAGCAACTCAGACATCTGAGCTTCCACGATACCATCAAACATGTTTCATATTTATGACCAGACATCTGCAGCGTACTGAACAAGTCCTTTTAGAGTGTGGAGATCACAGATCCAGCTCAAGAGTGATAGCTGAAAGCCCAGGTAACAGTGAGATGAAGAGGAATCGGTACATGAAAAAAGTTACGTTACTGTCCGCCTAAGCATACACATACTCCAACAGGCTGTAGTGCATGTTATCTATGTGACATCTCAAGGTGGCAGCACTGATCTCAGGCCCCACTTGGGTCTGCACGGTCTCCAGTTCATTTGTATTCTTGTGCATGAGCATCACAGCTGTTAGGTGTTTGATACTGTTCTTATGCAATGTTGTAATAATGTTCCCCATTTGTGGGTCTCATCAGAGGAGTAACCTACTGTAGTTTTAATGAATAGGTAACATAAAGAATTAGCTTTCATAGCTATTTTGAGTTACATACGCATTTTAAAGGGATACTTTGTTGGTTTTTGCGTCATCTAGCTGAGTTTCACTGGCTCTAGGGCTGTGTTTATTGGCCTGGTGTGGCACAGTATATTCTGGTAGTAGTAGGTTTTCTACCTTTTGAGCAAAAGTCAGTTTCACAGTGCTGTTTCTCTACTAATTCGTATCTTAACACAGTTTTATGAAAAGGCCATTCTTCCGGCAGTAAAATACTTCTGTAACTGCATAATGTTCACTGCCAACATTTGTCCATTTTAGTGTTGGTATATCACTTATAACTACTGTAGGTGTCCAATAAAATTAAATAGCTGGAGCATAGCTGCAGTTTGTCCACTGTTTTATGGAAGTAGCTGGTCACCATAGCAACAGTACTTCTGCTTCCTGCTACTCAAACTTTCACTGGTGAAGGAGCCCTAACTATGGGTTAAATTGACTACAAACAATCTTTACATTTTATTTTGACAATGTGAGCGGAGGAAGCGTAATGCCAGAGTCCAATTCAGTAGCAGGCAAAACAAAAAAGAAGAACATTGCCTCACCATAAGCAGCCACAATTAACAGTGCAGTTGATGCTCCTTATTTCCAGCAGCAAGAGGTAGCTATTTTCAGCAACAACAAAAAAAAAATGCCCTGGTTAACCCACTGCACACAACCTGCCTGCACTAAAAGTCAAACTGACAAAGTAAGCAGCTATCTGGTGAACATAGAGGAGTTTTTAGCGGACAAATAGTCACATATTTCTCCCATGAGTTAGTGGAGACCAAACTAGAATAAGGAAGAGCGTGAATATTGGACTTCCATCCATCAGGTCACTATCAGCATGACTCCAAATCAAGGATAATGTTGGTGTGTGTCTGCTGGATGTGTGAATAGGCAACCATTTGCTCACGTGCTTATCATTACAGGCTGATAATACGTCAGTGTTGTATTTACGGCTTTTCCGCTGTCCCAAGTGACTCAGTAATAAATTTATGCAGCTTCAAAGTCCAGCAATTCATGCAAATTGCAAATAATGACAGTCAACACTTAAGAGCAACTAATGAAATGTATTCTAAACTTAATTGAAGCTAGAGCACCTGACCTTGGGTTAAGTGAATGAATGAGGGCAGCAATGTTAAATATGTTCAAAACAAATTGATTAAAATATAGTGCATTTGTTCAAGTCACGTTTCAGAAACAAGAAATGACTTTAAATGTGTTCTTACTGTTTGTATGTGTGAATGGTTTGGATGTCTTACATTCAGATGAGGGGGTGTGTGTGTGTGTGTGTGTGTGTGTGTGTGTGTGTGTGTGTGTGAGCGGTTGAAGGACACCTTTTCTCACCCTGTTTATGATACACACAGTGTACAATGGGAATATGTTAGCAGTCGCGGGTGGGGAGAACATCTGTTTAGAAAGTATGCATCAAGGTCTGTCCTGAACAACCCACCTTTGCTTATGATAATTACACTGTACATACAAATGTTCATTTACATAAGCCATTATTGTAAGATGCCAATAATTTTGTTGGTGAAGGCCATGTGAGGGCAGTACACAGCATAATGACAACCTTGGTTATAAAACAAGCTATTAAAGGCTACCTGCAAAAGCAGCTTGACTTTCTAATTTATTCACTCTTATGTGAACGCAGCTGGCCACGCTTTCTGCTTATTAAGTGTGTTGCTATGTGGACTTTCACTTGTGTGAGCTAATTAAGAGCACATACTGCGTACTGGGACCTGCTGTCGAAACAGCAAAAGTAAATCCTTTTAAATACTTTAAAAATTCAGCTACTTTATAACAATGTCTGTACACAGTGAGAAAGTTGCTGAAATGCTGTTACAAGCTATCGTATGTGATAAAACAGAGGTCCACTATGAAAAGGTCCACAGTATAACCAAATGATCACCAAAGAGCCATTTACAAATATTTGAACTGGCAACAGAAACTCACAGGAACAGATCAGCTGACTGCATTTTCACTACGGTCACTTTTTATTTGAATAATGCCAATGCAGCTCATGCATACTTAGCAGATGATTGACTATTCTCTACACACTGGTCTGACTTTGCTTGTCCCCTCTGTGGGATTAAATACACACGTTTACATACAGCAAAGTGCTGCAGAGTTTACAGTCTACAGCTTCCGCTAACTCAAAGTGTTCAGTAATATAATAGCAAAAAAAATAATGGTTCTTTATGTGAATCTATTAAACAGCTGAGCGATCTGATGCCAGTGGGATTCATAAAGATGTACTGTATGTTAAAGGAGCTCTATAGGACATACAGAGCATTAATATAGCAGCAAATAACTATGTGTTATATTACGATATAGTGGCGTCCTGAGGAGAAAATGAAATCACGCTCCTTCTGTGTGTGTAGTAATCTGAGCTTTCCTGTTAGCAATGGTGGCATACAGTCCAGCCATGGGACTAACCCTCCACCCTGGTAACACTGTTATCTGTGTCAACACTGTTAGCTGCTAGCTGCTACTTCGGCCAACTCCATGTTGAGAGCTGTGTGCAGACAACCTCTGAATTATAGATCTGCTGTCATTTCATACAGAGCTCCTATAAAGGAAATGACCATGATGAATATACTGACACATGAAGGGACAGACTATACCTACAAAAGTGATTAATGCATAATATAAGTGATAACCATGGGTATTTAAAAAAAAAAAAACTACATTTGCTTTTATTTAATAATGAGAAATTACACCTGCGTCATATACCAAATCATAAATAATAAGAATAAATGTGCAATAAAATGTTGTAGGTAAATACTTTATAGAGCTTAATAACAACTAATAATTTTATGGTCATCAATATACCAAATTTACTGACATGCATGTGACTCAGGTGTGACTGTAAGCAGGGTATATCTATCTAGTATCTATCTATACTTAGACAAGTGGTTCCCAACTGGTGGTTTGTGGTCCAAAAGTGGATCATAGGTCTATTCTGAATGGACTGCAAGTGATTCATAAATGTGTCAAGTTTGTAAAAAACACACTTTATTTTTAAGTACAGTGAATTTCTGGCGCAGAGCTTTTATTTTGAAACGCTGTTTCCTGCTGTGGAGTGAGTGACTAACAGACAGCTACTTGACAAAGACAGCACACCAGCTCAGCGACATGGCCAAATTCAAGTATGATGCTGAATCTACTAAAGTGTGTGGACCTTAAACTAATGACTAAGGAGAAATTTGGACCCTGTGGCTGGACCGGTTGGGAACCATTGTCTTAGACTATATGACCAAAAATATTTGGACACAGCATGTACTTTTTGTTCGGGGCGATTTGGTAATGGTTTGAGCTCGGCCCCTTTGTTTCAATGCAGGAGAGCCTTGCAGTTGCAGCATACATGCTGTTTTAGAAAACCAAGTGTGTATGCTGTCTACATACTTTTGGCCATGCAGTGTATATTTGCTTCATTATACACTTTTGGCAAAGTTCACTCGCAGATGAGGTCAAGGAGAAAATAGATGCAGAGGCTGGGGAAATTAATGCAAAATTTAAATAAAATGATCAATTTAATTGTAATTAACTTCTCTTAGAACACATTTGGTCTGGGATTTCAATTTTTAATCAATTTAATCTCCCTCTCGCTCTCCTTCTGATTACAGTCGGAGAGTGACTCAGACAGTTGATTAGCCTTCCTCACCCCTGTTTGGCTGTGTCGACCTTATTCTCTAATTACATTACGTTTGACAGAAAGCTCACAGGGCATGCCCTGTTCACAGCTGAATTGCAAATGTGCCACCCGCATACACACAGCATTGAACTGATGTAAAAAGTCGAGACAATAACAAAAACAGGAAGCAACGCACATATAAAAGAAATCTAATTTAATAATGTACTTTTGGGGGGCGGAATCTTGATGCCGCAGGCTCAGAAAGTGCATCTCAGGGGCCCACACATGTCCTACAAAGCATTTCTTTTTCTTTGAGCTGTAATGCCATTTTGTCGTAATGCAGCAAACAGCACCTATGTGGCGCATTAAAGAGGAGTGTGACTGAACTATAGCTGCTGCTGTGTGGAGCAGGAGTGAGAACCTGGATTGTAGGTGACATAAATAAAGCTCTGTGTTGAAGCTTTTACATCTCTTTTTTTAATGTGTCCTATGGCATTTTGTAGACTGTACAATACAGCTCCACTGTGGGGAGCTGTGTCTCTGTGTCTGCTCTCTCTCTCTCCCTCTCTGGCTTCCTTTTTTTCTTTCTGCCTGTCTGTCTCTCCTTTTGTCTGTCTCTCTCTGGCACATAGCATCATATGCAGTGGCTGTGGGCCGTTGTTGCGCATGTTAAAAGCTCAGCTGGGAAGTCAGAATCCCTTGGACTGATGCTCTGTGGCCTCAGTGTTTCGCAGCTCTGTAGCTTGGACCGACCATCTGGGTTAGGGTGGGGGAGGTGGCGTAAGAGTGTGTGTGTGTGTGTGTGTTTGTGTGTGTGGAGAGGAGGTGTGTGTGACGTGAGTGATGGAGTGTAGGCGGTGGGCAGACAGGCGTGTGTACGTATGTCTGTTTGTGTGTCTGTTCCTGTGCGTGCATGTGTGTTAAATCTTTAATTTACATTCATCATGCAGAGTAGCAAAACAGATATCAAAGCGAGTCTGGACTATACAAGTGTATATGGTGGTAGTTGGGGTATGTGTGTCTGCGTCTGTGTGTGTGTGTGTGTGTGTGTGTGTGTGTGGTGGCGGGGTATGGGGGATCTCTCTGTTGATCTTTATGCATATGCAATGATCCTCCACTATGTGGGCAGTGCTTGAATTGGGATGAAAAAGGTGCTGTAACTCCAAATTAGCAACTGCACGGCATGCAGCTTTTATGGGTAAGGAGTGTTTTTGTCTAGTTTACGAAGATGAATGACCGAGTACAGGAACTAGGCGGCCTACAATTATAGCATCTCATTTTCAGACCCACCTTTCCCCAAGAAAATGGAAATAAGTCTTGGACTTTATTGTCTTATCCTTGACAGTTTTGTAGTTGCGTGTGATTTAATGCCCTCCTTCTCATAATGTCAAATAAACTCAACTCCATTCTGTATAAAAACAACAGATATCTCCATATAAAAATAATAAATCATCCAAAGTAAGCCTTTATTTGGTGTATTTTAAAGATACAGAGTCTGTAAAACATTGACATAAATCTTTAAAAACATGAATCAAAACAAACTTTAAATGCACGCCATTAAGAGAAATGGCATATTCAGAGGTTGGTAGCACAGACTTCAGTAACATGGGGTTTTCACAGACAAGAGAAAGAGACTAAGTTTTCTTTCTTTTTTTTCCAGCAGATGTCTGGCAAAACTCACAGATCTGGTTTGTTTGGGCAGGACAAAGAAGCATCTGAGCCTGATTATTGAAGGAGGACTCCAGTGATTTGGCACTGCACCTCAATTAAATTTGGGGGGGGGGGGGTCATAAGAGGCAGACTAAAAACAGAAGAGGCAAAGATATGCTGATTCCCAGCCTTTGATTTGCAGTTCCAAAAACACTTTGCAATACTTTCACCTAATGGCTGCATCTTTGAGACGCCCCCCAGTTTGTAACACAAATTTTAAATATGCAGTCTCCAAGCACATGGAGAGAATGACCTCAGCGACATCTCCTGTGGAGTGCTTTAAAACACTATTTCTGAATAGGTCCCCCTTTTGTTTGTCTCATGCAAGTCACACATGCATGTGTGTGTGTGTTCAAAGCAATAATAGTTCATTAAAAAAAAATAAAACAAGGTGTGCAAAAGCATTTAAATGAGCAGAAATTAACATAAAATTGGACTTTAGAGAAAAAAAAAGAAAATGATTGAATGAAAATGTCAACACAATAAGCATGAGGAGGCATTGGTGCATATGTGCATTGAGACTGGGAGTTAATTGCTTTACTAAGTGTTGTGTTTTGTATGGTAATACCTATTCTGAACTACTTAAATCTCACTTCTGACAAATACCTTCCATTATATAAAAAACAAAACAAAACAAACAAACCAAAAAATAGAACTAATTCTGAAACTTTTTTAAACTGAACTAAAACTAAACACTAAAGAGCAAACCCACTCTGGAAGCTAACTGAAAATAAACAAATTGAAAACAAAATAAAATCAAAACTATTGAAAAATACAAAACTATAATAACTCTGGTATACATGCATGTGTACGGATGATCCATCTGCTGGTTCACCCACAGAAACTTTGTTACGGCTTTAGATTGCCAGGTTTGATCGTGCTTCTGCTGCGATACACATTGCTGCCAATGGTGTGACACAATTCCACTGACCTGCAGGTGGCGGTGTTGCAGCAGGAAAGAAGAAAACTTCATGAACCCTTAAAAAGTATTTTTTTTTTTAAAAAAAAATGCACAACTTAAAATTCAAAATCTCATTTGGAAATAAAATCACATAAACGCACATGAACAAAATTTTCCATTTCAATGCATTACATTTGAAGTATGCGAATCTGAACATTAAGCTTTCACTAAGTTCTTAATTAGATTCAAATCCTTGAAGGGTGGTTGGGATGGTTGTTCTTTGCTTCTTTGCAAAACTTCTCCAGAACCACAACAGAAAATGTGCAACTGTTTTCACAGGCTAAGTACTCCCACGGACTAGTAAACTGACTTGCATGCAACAGTCATTAGCAAATGGCTGGGTGTCAATGTAAGTAAACAGTACGTAGTTGGGTAATATTGAAAAAAGAAACTGTCTTCTAATAGGTAGGTAGATACACACACACACACACACACACACACACACACACACACACGTACAGTGCAATGAAACCAACATAATCACCGCTATAGTTTTTATGGGCGGCAACTTGTGCAAATGCGTTGATACTCAAAACTCACTCACACTCACAAAAGTTCGCCCACACACACACACACACACACACACACACACACACACACAATACAATATTCCTCTCCAGTGCTCCTCTCATTATGTCTTCTCAGCAGCTAATGATCTTCACTTTCTATACCCAACAAAGAGGAATGCCAATCTGCAGACAAAGTCTTACAGGCTACAACACAAGACAAAAGCATCGACTTTGTTGTGCACTTTCCTTTTTTCCCACAACAGAAAAGAAGGCAAAGGAAAAATGGGCCAGCAGCAATTAAATAGCCAAATTTCAGGGTTTGTTAAAGCCAAAGAAGTGTGTTCGTGGGGGAGCCGAGGAGGAAGAGGAGGTTGTTCCTCAGTCAAACAACAAAGACTCCCCACCCTCTTTTGCATTTTTTTTTTTTTTTTTTTTTGCATCTCTCCATCCTGAAGATGCGGATCAAGACTAGGTAATTATCCCCTGATTGAGTATTCATAAACAATTATGCATTGTTTTGTCTTTAATGATGCAAATTACGACTAATTACCTCCACGTTAATGGATACCGAGAGTCTTTATGAGCTGTGGAATAGTGCAATTAGGCAACTGTTTATCTAACAGTGCCACGTGTAAATATTAGTCGAAGGTGTCTGTGTATAGTTAATGTAAGCGTGTCCATTTGTCTTGCTCATCATCTGCGTGAGTTTGATGGATGTCTGAGAGAAAAAGGCCTGACTCTGCATTAAGGAAACTAATTCAATTATCAGGCACATGAATAATAGAGCAGCATAAATAGAAGCAACCCTATGGAGGATTTGCACATTTAAAAAGTAAAGGTTTTGAATTTTCAAGGACTCTACAAACTTTGCAAATACCCCCTTGGAATCATTAAAAGCACAAATGAAGTTGTCTCAGAGTTTATTTAATAAGATGCCAAAATCATTTATTTTCTTCTTCCTTCTGAGTACAAATATGTTGCCTGACTTGAATCGGTCTATTCCCTCTTTTTTTATTTTTTTATTTTTCTTTATTCTGATGGTTGTCTCATCTGTCAAAAAGCCTCTCGCAGACTCCAGTGAATCATGTCGCAATTTGTTGCTGGCACATTCATCATTAAAACTTTTGTACCTCCCCACGATCCTACAACTTTCCCCTGATAAGACTTTCATGTGCGAATAGAAAATTAGTTCAGTAACAACTGAACAGGGAGCAGAGATGAGGCACGGCTATTATTCTGAAGGCTACAGCCAAACACCAGCCTACTGCTAGAATATAGAAAAATCTGATTGGTGAGAAATTAGATGGAGAACTCTGGAGCCTGTGGTGCAAGCTAAATTAATTAATGCTGCACCCAGAATTAGCAAACTGCTGTTGTAGTTTCTACATACAGATTGTTCTGTGTCAGCCATGTAAGCTTCGTCGTCTGATGGGGGCATAAATCTTCCGGGAACGCAAGCTGATTTCAGGTAATCTCATCTCTCATTTCCTGCTAGGCAACCACAAGGCTAGATTAGTGTAACATCATAACATTGCAATAAAAAACAAAGCGGAACAATACAATTCCTGATCCATCTATCAATAGAACATACTGTACCTATTACCAACTTATTGTTTAAAGAACCTGTGGGCATTAATAAATTCATAATTGTTTTCTGATGTCAGTTTTACTCATGATTTATTTATTTTGCCTGGAGGCTCAGAGAGTTTCTTACACAGCTGTTCAAACACTCAAAATAACTGAGTAGGTGTAAAGAATTGTTCAGTTTTCACCAATGGCCCATTATTTCACAAGACTAAAGCCAGGCTCCCTGAGTGAACTCTTTTTTTGTTGGTCCCCATAGCAGATAGTGAAAGAAATCGAACAGTTGCACACACGCACACAAAAGGAAAGAAAAAATACAGTTTTAATTTGTGTTCATTACAATAGTGTGAAGTCCTCTTTCGTAATGGAGGTCATGCAGAAGAATGAAGAGCTCAGAAATGTTAACTGGATTGAAATTCCAGACTCATTAAAAATAGATAAATGTATGTCCACATATTGTGAAATGTTTTGTGCAGTTTAATTGGGACGTTAATGCTTCAGGCTGCTGGTATTTACAAGCAAAATTCTATACAATAAATCGAGCCTATTGTTATTTTGACTTGTTTTCTCATTATGCCCTGTAGCTGGCTCAATTTGCATCCAGTTAGAACGTAAACCTCTGTGTTGTGGTACATATACAATAGGTATATGTACATATCTATAAATATACTCCCCATTATTTTCTTCACTTTCCATTATCAGAAGTACATTGTGAGCAGGAGAACCTGGTTTACCATTAACTGTGTCATCTGGCGGCAGTAAACACTTCAGGCGTACGTGTGGGGACATAAAATCTAGGTGCAACCCACTTTAAACCGCACTAATACTTTTAAATATTTCTCTTTTTTTCAATGAAGCTGGATTTTGAAACTGGAAAACTTTCACCAGAACCCTCCATGTGTCCCAGTTTGGCTCCAGCTCTATAAAACTTATGCATACATAGAGAAAGAGCTAATAGATGCTGTCAAACTAAACTAATGTTTAATGACAGTGCATCTGCAATATAATTTTTGCCACACAAAATAATTTAACAAATGATATAAAAAAAAAAACACTTTAGAATTAGCTTATCAGTATCTGTGATAAATGTGGGAGGCAGGTGACATTTGAGCGCTCAATTGGAGTAGTGTCAGTATGAATTTAAATGAATTTATTTGGAGTTTTAGAAATCATTACAGTGTGCTACAGCCACACGTTGGAAAGTATGCTGCTTATACCAAGGCAGCTATGTTTCTACAGTGAAAGGTACTGTATACAATATCAAGTGTACTGATATAGCAGCAAACAAATATTTGCTATGTAAAGATATAGTGAGTAATGGCATCCTGAGCAGAAAATGAAGTCATGCTACCTCTGTGAGTGTTGTAATTCAAGCCTCTGTTCTTTGTGGTGATAGACAGTTTGGCCACATGTGCAGGTTAGTGCATGTGTGTATCCTAATATCCTATGAATCAGCACCCCACAAATGACGTTACACCCTCAAAGTAAAGTCATCTAATTAATGTAAATTTATGGTGGTTAAATTTAGGCAAGTAAAGTCACTATGGTTAGGTTTAGGATAAAAAAAAATGGTGAGGACATACCTTAAAATGATGCAAAGTTTACTCAAACTTCACACAGTTTAGAACACCAGTCTCCTGGGGAAAGTCCTTTTTAACTTTTCTTTTTTTTTCTTCCTTTACCTCTGGAGGAACAGCCTGGAGTTTTTCGACTAATGGAAGTGCAGAGGCCTCGGCGATCGCTCACGCCCTTCACTTCCGGCGGTGCCCCCAGGGAATCGCTGTGTTGTTTACAAATACTTCGGGTAGAAAACCAAGAGTTTAGCTATATCACATTTTTCATGTCACTATATCACCGTTTAGACTAATCTGATGTTTGTAAAGTCTATAAACACAATGATTGAACAAACGTTACTATTTCTGTGTGCACGATTTGTAATTAATAACATGGTTATCGTAGATTAGCTGAGCTAACCGTTAGCTGTTAACGTTAGCCGTTAGCGGTGTCTGTAATAACCATAGACTGTATAAAAATAAGGTAATAACTCAATAAACGGTCCATGAAATATTTTTTCCAGCGGATATCTTAGTTACAACATGATTGCGCTAGCAAAGCAGTTTTGTGTTGCTGTGTGTGGTATTTATTCAGTTATGGGAAATCACAATGTCTAGAAAGCATCAGTGGCTGCTGCTGACAGGGACAGTTAGCAAAGCTAACATCGGGACGTCATCTGTTAAAAGCCTCCCGTTGTTGGATACAACATGAAACTACTCCAGTTAGCTCAATCATGTTGTAACTCAGACATCCGCTGGAAAAACTATTTTTTTCATGTTGACGAGACGGCGTTTTGGGTGGAGCGGTCTCTATGGACGTGGAGCTTGCTGTTTCCTGGGGACACCAGCACGTCTCGGCCACGCCCCCTCCATTGTGATTGGCTAAAGTGCAGCATCGTTCAAACTCAAAGCCCCGCCCTCCCCTCTAGTCGTCTTTCACACAGGGCTACCGACAGATTCTACAATGTAAATTGCAGAATCTGTCTTGAGAGATTACCTTACCTGCAACTTGAGACCAGTGTTGTGGGTACAGTAATTTATATGTTTTAGCAGTAAGCAGTGCCACCAGGAAAAATATCCCCCGAAGATTGTTGTGTATTGTCATGCCATTATATGTTAAATTATAGGCCTAGAGGAGTGCCAGCAATCGGCACATCTGTGACTGTGCGTTATCATATTTAGTATGGTTCCATTAATACACCTGCGACTACGTCTACAACGTATCCTGGTCTGATCTTGCGTTATAAGGCTGCTAGAAAGTAGTGAGGATGAGTAGCTAGCCTCCGGTTTGTTTTTGTCTTCACTGCGATGATCATATAACATCTGGGTGATGTTATTATATGTTGGATGTTTCCATTCACATCCCCTACCATCTGCAGAGCAATGCCGGCACGCAGTCCTTACGCACAGCAGTACAGCTGTAGCTGATTTGCACACCAGGAAGTGGCAGGTGAGTCTTCCAGCTCCGGTGTGTTAACTTGCACTCCTCATAGTGGCTTAATCACATGCCATTCTGTTTGTTGTGCTAACCTCAATATTTGTTTACTGTGTTTCATATCATAGGCCCACAAATATTTATCCATATGTCATAATTATTAGACTTTGATCCTCTGCCTGTCTCTGTGTCCAAGGCTATTCATTTATTCTAACAGGTCTGGGCTATTTAATTGTTCTATATCATCATTATTAATATAAGCAGGGGATTTTAATACAAAGTGGTAACCACTGTCTGTGAATGCATGAATGGGTCAGACCTGCAGCAATGGATGTGAAATTAACTGTAATAAACTGGAGCTTCTGTGCTTTGATTACCTGCTGTGAAGCAACATGACCCTCATCCATTTAAATGCTTATTTGCTCCTCTGAGGTCATGTTGATGAAAGTAACACAAAGGGGGTGTAATAAGTAACTTTTTAGTCTATACACAGAGTAATATGATAAAGTAACTTATTACTCCTAAATGAAGGTAACTAGTAATATGTAAGATATAACATTTTGAGAGTATGCACAACACTACTTAGGACCACTTCCTTCATTATACTCTTTTCAGCACATTGGTCACATGGTCGCAGCCTTCAAAAATATGTATGTGATGCCCAAATTACTGGCTTGTGATTACATTGGATATGTACCAATTGTGGTGTATTACTCATAGAAAAATGTACAAACAGTGCATAAGAAAAGCCTAGTGTATCCCACTGGCTAGCTCAATTAGTGCAGTCCAATTGCACTGGGCTCATTTGGCGATTACCACTGATAATATTGTCCTGACTGTCAGTGGCAGGATGGCATCATCAGATGCCACATTAATACTGTTATCTCTGTTAGCACCATTAGCTACTAGCTGCTGGCTGAGCCTCCTCAATGATGACAGCCATGTGCAGATAATCCCCTAAATGTGACTAATGCAGATGGCAGGTGACATCTGAGTGGATACGACATTAAAAATGACTGCATTTTGATTAAATATATTTTCTCATTTGAAGGAGTGCTAAAATAGATTGAGGTGAATATATAGTATATGTAATTTTAGACATCAGTAAAAACTTCAGGAAATATTAGGAATTCTGCCACACTGCTTAAAGGTACATAACTATAACTGTAGCTAGCTATTAGCTATTATGGTGGTGCTATGGTTAACATTGTTGCCTCACAGCAAGAGGGTTCCTGGTTCAAATTTGGGGTAGAGAAGCCCCTCTGTGTGGAGTCTGCATGTTCTCCCCATGTCAGCGTGGGTTTTCTCCAGGTACTTCCTCCCTCAGTCCAAAGACATGCAGGTTAGGTTAAGTGGTGACCATAGGTGTGAATGTGAGCATGAATAACGCCAAAATTCCACTGGATGCATGTCCGTTGTGGAACGACAGCGCTGGTTATCCACCGCGTGCTCCGCCGGCCGTCAACACCCACCGGCTGCGCTTGCTGTGCGGAGCGGTGCAGCTCCGCCGGACAGTGGGAGTCATGAGGACCCACGAGAACACGAAAAGTACACGAGTCCTGCGTATCTGTTGCGGAGGGCAGCACAGCCGCAGCCGGTGGAAGCACACACATTGACTAGAACTGAAACGTATTGACTCCGCTGCCGTTCTGGAGTGCAGACGCAACCAACACGCATCTGGTGGAATTTGGGGGTAAACCTAACCTCCAGTGTTGGGCACGCTACTTGGAAAGTGAAGTGAACTTTGTTCTGTACGACATCTATTGCTCGTCTGTCCATCCTGGAAGAGGGATCCCTCCTCAGTTGCTCTTCCTGAGGTTTCTACCGTTTTTTTTTCCCTGTTAAAGGGTTTTTTTGGGGAGTTTTTCCTTATCCGCTGTGAGGGTCCTAAGGACAGAGGGATGTCATATGCTGTAAAGCCCTGTGAGGCAAACTGTGATTTGTGATATTGGGCTTTATAAATAAAATTGATTGATTGAATTGATTGAACTACGCTCATCAAAATCATTTTGATGTAGCTATGTTACATCAAAATGATGTTTCACTACATGTGAGGCTATATCCAGAGAAATGTAGCAAGCTAAGGTACAAGAGAAATGCCAAAAGTAACTTGCTACTTGCAAAGCTACTTTTTTTTTTTTTTTCAACTTTATGTCAAATGAGCATCATCTCAGTGATTAAATAAGGTTTGTCAGCCAAACAAATAAGCAGGCAAAAAAATGTTCAGTTGAATTGTATGAGCATAAGTTGCTTAAATTATCAGCTATTTAATTGACTAATTTGGCAAAGCCAACCTTCTCCTCTGGTCATTAACAGTTTTTCTGTTATCCATAAAATTTACAATATCTATCTATTTTATATGGGACAAAAAAAAAAGTATGACAGGATGTAAATGTTTTATCCATATTATTCTCCCCCAAAGCCAGTGATCTTAGTATGTATTCAATGACTGATAAAACCACATGTTATTGATTATGGCAAAAAAAAGGAGGTGACCATGGCACTCTTGAGGTCCAAAAATTAAAAAGCCTTTATTTGAAGTGGCTAATACATTGTAAAACATAAAATGCACCTACGCGTTGCGGCACACAGCCTTCATCAGGGTGACAAATCAGTCATGAGGACACAGGTGAAAACTATATAGGTAATAACAGGAAGTGACATCATGAGCATATGAAAAAACAGGTGACCCAAATGAGGGGAAAAAGAGAAAAAACAAAAAAACACAAAAAAACAACAACATCAAAGTACACATATAAACACATTATCCCTGACAATACCAGGAAATAAATACCCTTATAACCTAAGCTAAATCTAAGGCATGTATACACCGTTGTTACTGATATTTGTGTAGTAATTTCTTTAAAATTCTTTTTTTTCTTTTTTAAATTCCTGGACCTCATATGGTCCAATTCCAAACATCTTTTATGTTTTAACAATTCTATCTCTGCATAAAATACAACTTTGTCTCAATGCCAAAATGTTTAACACTTATATATAATCCCTCCTGAAACTTCAGTATGTCCTGCCTTAATGTGCTGCTCCAACAGGAAGCAATATCCTCTCTGCAGCTTCACTGTGGCTTTAGTGGATACATTTATTAGCTCTGCAGTCTTTCAATTTTTTTTTTTGTATTCCCTGAAGTACATTCACACTGGAAGCCAGCACCAGTTAGTGTATGCCAGTAACTCTTTACGACTGCTTGCACCCAAATCCTGACAAATAAGTTTCCTTTAGGGGGCCTTATGCACACAGAACAATCAGACATGGTATGCAAAGTCCACTTAAAATGAACAGATGCGAGCTTTCCTCAGGTAACCACAGCGATTATGATTAATTTGACTCACACATACAAAGGGAAATCTGTATTTTAACACGTTGAATGGCTTCTGCTGGTTCTCACTCATACAGTAATTGAGGGCTGCCCATGAATAAGTCAGGAGCACGAGTCGCTCTTTCTCTTGTGCAGCTATTTCTTCTTTTTTTTCACCCTCTCCCCACACTGCCCAGAGTAAGCACTGCAGTAGCAGCAGCAGCTGTCTCAGAGGATGAAAACGTCGGGGTGAGCAGTCCCTTCCACATCCCTCAGTGCTCCACTCGGGCTAAATTACGTGTCATTGCAGCCCAATTTCATCACAGCCACTTGTTTTGTCTTCTTTTGATTTGTTTATTTGTCAGGGTGTTATAGCCTTACGCAAAACAATATGAATTTTGCAGAGGGGCCACGTTGCCTCCAATGCATTCCCACAGCATCTGAAGATGGCAGCTTTTTTTTTTTTGGTCACTTGTGCTGCCGAAGACCCTCTTTTGCAAGGGTATCGCATCCTTGTGCTGCTATTTTTAGCCAAAGTGTGCACACCAGAAGGAGAAGTGAGCGTGCGTGCACATGTGTTTGTGCATGTATATGCTTTGGGGGCTGATTTGGTGTTTGAATTGATGGGTCATTTAATGAAGAGAAAATGGAGAGCAGGAGTGAAGAAGAGCCAGTAATTTTCTATGTTAATACACATAATACCCAGCTGTGCTTTGTTAAACATAGCATGCACATAGCGTGAGTCATCCAGCGTTCACCTTGCTATTATGGTAAATACTGGTATCATTCCCAGTTTGACAAATTAGCTGTTTATGGCTGACAGTGAATTGATGGCTGGGCGGATGCTGCATAGAACAACTTGTTTAAGTTCTCCACCAAACTTCACCCTCTGTGTATTGCAGATACAGCTCAGTCGCTCGCATGTTGAGAGCTTGGTTGTCCTTATTATCTTCCCAGAATGCCATCCTGCAGGTTGGCCCTTATTTGCACTGCATTGTTTGGTGCCTTTTTTCTAAAAGCTGCATGTCCTCGTTGAAGAATGTGACACATGGCGCCTAATGGCATGCATCAATGACGTGCCAGCAGGAGAGCGAGAGGCTTCCTTCCTTCCTGCCAAGCTTTGCTATCAACTTGGAGTCTCACCCCAAACAACAGACCAGAATAAGTCCTCAGATAGGGATTAGTATGAGAGTGAACCACAATGGGGGGAAAACACAAATAAACAAACACTTTCTGTTGGATTTTGTGTAGACTGTGTTGGACACACGGGCGAAAAACACATGCAAATACCCACGCATGCATGATTACATTCACACACATACAAACACATTTACATGCATTCCTCTCAACATGTGTGTTGGGTGATGGAGCCACTGAAGCTGAAATGTTTATGAATACGCAGGGTTTATGTATTCCCATTGTTTTGTTTGTGAAACCTTGTAAATTGGCCAACAGTCAGGTATTCCACAAGATCTGCAGGCTGTGTAATAACACAGAAAAGGCTCAACATTTTTCTCGACATAATCATTGTGGAAAACACTGCATGCTTGATTGACAGAGCTTGTTAGAGGCTCTTATTTTTCCAATCAGCAAAGTAATTATAAAGGCAGCCTCTTGGGTTCCCCCCCATGTAATCTGGTCACAGTGGCTAGATCACCCCCTGATAGGAGAGTGATTGCCGAACTCTCTCGGATACGCTGGCTGTAAGCTTGCTAAGGCTCACCCTGCTGTCTTCATTAATGAAAACATCCCGAATGTTTCAAAACATGCTCTTACGGTCATTTATGTACAGACAGTCATTCACAACAAGCTCCTACAGGAGGCAGGAGAAATAATATAAGTACCTTATGGAAAATGAAAAACCCTGAGGTAACTTAATCATATTTACAAACACTGCTATACAGGAAGGTCATGTTAGGTGGAACACCAATTACTGTAGCAGCATTTGTCAGGATAGAAAAAAATAAAGCAGGCTGTCAGATCTTTGATTTGTCTTCAAAGAATATTATAAAATAACTGGCATATTACCTTACATGACCCACCACTGAAGCAATATGTGCAAGGGAAAGTTAAAGTTCTTTGAGATGATTTTTGTATAGTTCTAACCCCAGACTTTTAATATTACTCGAGTTAGCCTTGATCCAGAGTGATGATATCTGGCTTGAGGTTGAATGCTGCAGTCAACTAAATCTGGATCCAGTGTCAGATCTGCTTATCGTGTCTGAATCCCCTCAAATCCCTGCTAGAATCTATTGTCAAAACTGTCAAGATTTATGTTTTAACATCTTTATGCAATAAAAGTGTTGTTATTCAAATACTCAGTACATGGTGCCACTGTTTTTCCAGAGATTTAAAATATAAATGGCTACTTGAGACCAGGGGCAAAGTGAGCTCTTCTGGGGCTGAAGCCCTGAATATTTTATTAAAAGCCCTGAATCTATGCTATTCCCTATAGAAATCTAATATACTTTAACTCCTCTGTCGGCATAATATTCAATTCAGAGAGTTGAAGACCGCATTTACTTGGCATTGTTGGGGATCCTTGATTTGATTAGATTTTTATGGCGTGCATTTAAATGTAGCAGATTTGTCAGCTAAACACTCATTCTGTGAACTCTACTCCAGCACTCCAGCACAGTATAACAAAAATAGATGTCAAGATTAGTCATGCTGTTTCTGCCAAATTCCTATCCTACCTATTTAATGTAACTTAGAAATAGTAACATCAGACAATTTTTGCCTCTTTTCAAGGTAGCAGGAGTGAATGCTATGGTTTCAGAATGACAAAGGCAGTTGATGGTACAAATTAAGACATAAGGAAAACAGGGTGATTTTCTTTCCTGGCAGCCATCATGTGCACATGATGTGCAGAATTTGGGAAATTCTGTTATCTCATATGGCTTGAAAAATAGTAACTGCCGAAACTCTGAAAAAATATCTACTTGGGGTAGCATGCTCCTGGACCCCCCTTGGTTTGGGTTGAGCCCCAAATGTTTCCAAAGTTTGGCTCCGCCCCCGCTTGAAACCAGCTATTGGAACCCAACTCTAACCATACAATGCTGCTGAACACACTCCATTAAGTGAGCAAAGTAATTAATGTGAAGGAATGGTTTCATAAGGGATCATATTAATTTTCTTGCCGAGTGTTAGATAAAAATGTGGATACCACTCTCATGTCTGTATGGTAAATATGAAGCAACTTCCCGGAGTCTGAGCAAACCATCTTTTGCTCAGGCTTCATATTTAACAACCATATAAGATGGTTGTATCAATTGTTTGTACTTTACACTACCTGGCATCTGTATATGTATAGTGTAGTTACCTTCGCCAAGGAGGTTATCTTTTCGCCGGCGTTGGTCTGGTAGTCTGTTTGTTTGTTTGTTTGTTTGTCTGTTTGTTTGTTTGTCTGCAAAATAACTCAAAAAGTTAGGAACGGATTTTGATGAAATTTTCAGGAAAGGTGGATAATGGGACAAGGAGCAGATGATCAAATTTTGGTGGTGATCAGTTGAAGCAAAGTGGCTAAAATAATAAATAAAGTCTATCCTCTGACAGCCTCAGCTGCAATTCCAATTTCTAAAGACGGTGAAAATAGCACTGTCTGGTGGCCGGAGAGCACGTCTTGTTCTACTTGTTAAATATTGTTGTAATTCTGAAGTTGACATTAATGTTCTGTATTGGAAAAAAAACAGAAAGTGAAAAATACAAAAAAACATATTATATTCTGTGGTGGTACAAAATAAAAACAAAATAAATACACCACAGTGTCTCCATGGTGAAGGCATATATAACCTAATAATGATAGTGATGCAAATAACCTAATTGTGATGCAGGCTATGATTTAGGTCCTCTTGTTTTTCTGGTGATTGACAATTTTTATCGACTTCTCCATTCATACTGTCATTGAACACTGACTCCTCACTCCTCTTTACCGACTGGTAGGTGCAGCAAATGATCAGCAACTTCTGCAGGCCATATTTTAGCCTTTGTTGTGACTGTAACTCTGACACCCATAGAAAAGATTGGTCTCATTTTGAACTGAGGGCATCTGCAGAATAATTTCATACCCAATATGTTTTGATCCACTAAAGTTAGGCACAAAATGAAATGAAGAAATACCCATTTTGTTATCCTCACCACCATCCTGCTTGTAAGAGAGCTGGAAGGGACAACTGAATTGAGAAGTTTGGACCCACTGGCCTATTTATTGTTTCCTCATAAAGTTTATACTGATAGGTAAACCCAGGATGCTCAGTTACGATGACATTAAACATTTCTGTGCATCTTAAAGAAAACTACACAAATACTACACACAAACACTTTATTAATTTCAAATGTCATACATACACAGGACACACAGCCCTGCACTCCCTCCCACCCACTTGCCTCTAGACACCTGGCAGACATCTGCACTTTTATAGCTCTCACTATAATCACAGTTATGAATGACTGATATGTTGATTGCCCTTTTTGGTCAAATATCAACTTGTTAGCAGTCTTAAATTTATCCTGGCAACATTATCTGTGTTACCCAGCATGGAATGTTGTCCCCCCAAAAAATGTTTCCACCAGCATGTATGGATGATATATATAGATATACGCATCAAAATGTGGGTTGATACAGTGTGAAGCATTGAAGATAGCTTTCTAAGTAGCAGTGAGATTGGTACGAGGGGAAAGAGCTGAGCTGTGGGAAGCCAAATTTTCACGTTTGTAATGGTAATGCTGACCAAAGCAAATTGATGGCACAGCCAGCGAGGGCTTGAGCTCTGCAACCTTTTAAGATGCTGAGACCGTTCTGGCCGCGGCAAATCCTCAGCTGATCATAATGCATCGAGGAAACCTGCTTTTTAAAGCGGCTGTCAAAAGGTGCTAGAATCAGATCTTACTGTGTTTTTGAAGGTGCAAGGTGTCTGACAGCCAAGAAGTCAGATGTATTTTTAATTGGATGTAAGAGAGGTATAGCAACGCAGTTCCTGACTCAGGATGTGACCAAATGGATGAATACTGCTTTTTGTTCTGGAGCTAATCAGTATGCTGGAGCGACGTGCTTTTAAAGCATTTTAAAAGGCTATTGTGTCACCTCGGTGCTCGTCTTCTCATCACTGATGGAGTACCGATGATGCGTTGAAAGCGTAAGCCCCCTTAAGCTGCAGTGATTGGACCTATCACGCTCTGCAAAATACATGAGGTGATACCCATAATACTAATCTATGTCGCCACCTTTAATGACACCACTCACTTAGCCACAGGTCTATTGTCGAAGCAACGTCTCCGCTCTGAAAATGAAAAAAACATTGATTCCCTCGGTCTTTCAGATTGGACAAAATCCTACCAAACACACTGACACAATTTGCTCGCTGTTTCGCTGTTGACCCGGAAAGCAGCCGAGGCAGACAAATGAGGCCACAGTTATCCATTCTGCATGCTGAGTTCAGAGGGAAAAACAACAGCGAGGCTGTGTGATATTAATGCACACGTCACGGCGATGGGAGAGACCACAACGATAAACATTGAAATTCTCTCAGATACATCAAAGCTGGTGCGTAATGAACCCCTGTATCTTTAGGGCATGGAGACATATACTGTAAGCCTCTAATGTGATATTTCCCATTTCAGTGTGAGCGTTCCAATCATATTTCATCCACGACACCTCCCACATTCTGCACGAGTCCGGTCGACTCCCAGGGGCCGCTGTTTGCACAGCAGCAGCCTCCGTCAAGAGCCGGGGACAACACAAGTTGGCCTGCTCCACAACACAGAAACAAAGCCACACACATAAAACCTCAGCGCTGACGCTATACTTGAGGCAGTCATTTGATCCCTTCAGGATGTATGAAAATTAAAGAGGTTCATAGGTTGCTGTAGCAATTACCACAGACCTACAGTGGCTTTCTCGCAGTGGCTTCTGAGCAGCGAAATGGATTCTAAACGTGTTGGCCTTTATCCACGCTCACCAGCCTATGGTAAATGATGTCCCGAGGAAGTGTTTTAATAACAGTTTTTTGCCGAGTTTACACCACGCTGCATAAGAAGCAGCGAGATGAATAAGTACCCCGCCACCTGGGTTCTGGGTCATTCTGGTTAATAGGGTGTGATATAGTCACTGTATGACTGCAATAGTGGGTTCTGGTGGGAGGAGAGCCAGGTTACTGATTACCCCTCCGCACATTTCAGCCTGTTTCAGTATTCCAGTGGAGAAGCTCTCAGGAGTACAATGTAAATGTCTCCCCAAATCTACAAAAGATATTAAATTAGGTATACTCGTTTTGAAAATGTGTCTTTTGTTAAATATACTGGTAGGTACTAATAAGCACTATATCCTGCATGTCTATCCGAATTCTCTCATATTTCTTGGTCTCTGTGTTACTGGAATACTTAGTTTTATAAACTGTTTACACATTTATGATTTGCTTTAATGCTGTTTTATTTCCCAGATCAAATTAAATATAATTGGGTATCCAGGCAAGTCTGTGGCCATTTGCCACCTTAAAAAACAACTGGCATAGCACACTGTGATAATCCTGCTAATGTGACAAATTTACTAATACAAATATTTAGTGTAAACATCCATTAACATAATAAGTCATGGCATTTTTAGAAAGATTATTTTGCATTATACAATAGGCTGGGTAAATTCTTGATTCTAATTGGCTGCAGGGTGTCCATTAAAACCTGATGTAGGAATCCTTTTACATTGTTCTGCTGAAACTGAATCCATTCTAAATTAATCTGCTGCCTAGTATCAGCCTATATCTAATATTAGTAACCATGGCAACATGGGATGCAGTCATGACTTCTGTCTACAATTTATCTCACTGATTGTAGTCCTTCAGCACCTCGTCCTTTGAACGCTACAGGATAGTGACTGTGACACACAAGCTGCCAGAAGTACATTGGCCCTCTGAACTTGTAAGTGATCATCTCATATCCCATCACTTTTGAACTGGCTACTTCAGGCCAACAGTAGTCTCGCTCACCAGACCTTTCTCAAGAAAAGAAAGGTCTGGCTGGGCCGACTCTCACTGTGAGATTGGAGAAAAAAATGTCCCGGCTGCTTGTATTTCTTTCAACCAATCACAATCGTTCTGGGCGGTGCCACAGCAACGGTGTGCTTGCAAAAATACTGCTGGGGGAAAACAGGTTGTGGTGTAACACGCCCACAAAAATATCACCTACAGGACGCGAACCACGGCAGAAAAATGGCTACATCCCCGCAAGATCAAACACCACAAAAGTTAGTAAAGGATGTGTTGAAAATGGTTGAAAACTGCTGCACAACCGGAGGTGGTAGGGCGGGACTTCAGCGGGTGGCTCGTTCCGCCCAATGAGAGGCTGACCTCTGCAGCAAACTTCCGCCCATTCAGA
Organism: Epinephelus fuscoguttatus; assembly: GCF_011397635.1. Taxonomy (NCBI): domain Eukaryota; kingdom Metazoa; phylum Chordata; class Actinopteri; order Perciformes; family Serranidae; genus Epinephelus; species Epinephelus fuscoguttatus. The sequence continues at coordinate 10,965,662 of NC_064761.1, read as the reverse complement.
CTAGGCCAACAGTAATGTCACACATGATGTATTGTTTGTGAAAACAGGAGCAATGACCTGGCTGGATACCTGCCTCATCTTGTTGTTTACTGTTTGTCGACCATAGGCAATGTTATTGAGTTTAAATCCTGCTAGCATAATGTTAGCTTCATAGCTCATAGCTGAGCCAAAGGGTTCTATGAGCCAAGAAGACTAGAAATAACCATGTTGCTAGGGTTATCCTAGTATTTACTGGAGCAGTGAACAGTATTTCCATTGTGTAAAAACCTTATTGGATGGAAATGATTGTTCCAGGAATTAGTCAGACCTTCAGGTTTTACCAGGGAGACCACATTATGGCTTTTCTATTTGCTATTCTTCTCCTTCTTTTTTAACCTCTCTAACTCCGCCAGGACAGCAATGTCCTCGCTCCCCTCCTCCTCTGTTAAATGGTATCTCCCAGGTGCACGACGTCATCAAACCATGTAATGTTTGGTATTGCCGGATTTAGGAAGCTCTCGACTTTTCAAAAATAACATTGTTTTTCTTTTATTTCTTATGGACTTCGCACCAGAGCAGCCTAGCGTTGAGTGGTGACAAGTCATGTCATGCCATTTTTCGATGGGAAAAGTTAAAGGATCACTCGCGATCTTATGTGGAGCCGTTAGCGGGGAGTTAGCTGGTTTATAAAAGGTAAGAGTCTTATTCCTACCACTATTTTTGGCTGAGATATACCGTCTAGAAAGTGGGATCATAACTTTCACGTTTCATACGGCTTTATGAGGTGATATTTTATGGTGTTTCTGTGTCATAAATAACATCAGCTATCATAATCACACCTGATTTCAATAAGGTACAATGTCTGGCTGAGTGTTGTTTGATCACTAACAGTACTGTTTTGAAGCCGAGTGACCGACTTGTCTTTGGAGCTCTGCCTGGATCTTTTCATGGAAAAAACACTGTAGAATGGTCATACTTTGAGCAATCTTCTTCAAATTTGAAATGAGTGTTCATTGATAGTGTGTCTACAGCCACACAGTGTCATTTACCTGCTCAGATGAAGCCACAGACAGTTATTCATCCTGAAAAACATTTCTTATTTTATTTTTGGCAAAATCTTCAACTTATTACTGACTTCAGAGGCCCATTACTCTATCTCTATATCACCTAGAGTGTTTCTGACACTTTCACAAGAAACTTCAGGGAGTTTATTTTCTGGCAAGATCTCATGCATGTAGTCAGAGCGGTTCAGAAGCTTCAGTCATTTTAATTTGGGTATGTCATTTTAGGCATTTTTGCTACAAAATGGGGGTGGAGTACAAATGGTTTTTAATTGCAACTTCAAATTTACAAAACACTGAAAGTGTAAATCAAAGCAGAAAATAAAAATGAATATTCTTTTTTATCCCTTTGGCAAGGGACCATGGCATAAGTGCGCTTGTCAAATTGTCTATAATAAAGAATTAACCCATACATGAAGGTATACTCTGCTGGATTGTCAGTTAGTGTTTGCCAGCAAAAGTGATGGTAAAAGCCAACCCCAGATTCACTCTCATTTGCGTTTCACCTCGTTATACTTGCAGTCTCTCAGCGATGTGTCTCTTAGATGCCTGCTGCTTATGGTCTGGCACCTGGTCTCTACCTTTATATAAAGCCCATGCCCATAAATGCTCCAGATACAGAAAACAAGAAGAAAATAAGAGAATACAGGCAAAAGGCAGAGTCTCTGCAGAAAATTACACCGCCACACACTTGTAGTGGGCCACAGGTGATGGTTGAGGGGGATTACATATTTTTCTTCTTCTTTTCTAAAGAAAAACCTGCATATAATATCTTTAACCTGTCTTATTGAATAAAATGAAAGATTTTTTTAATGTTATAAACGAAACAGTGGCCTGTTAATGCAGGTTTAGCTCTCTATAATTTGCTGCCATTTAGAGATTAAATGATGTGCTGCAGTATCTTTTAAAAGGAATACCATTTTGATATCACATAATCAGCCCCATTATCACACAGGGTTTTTTTTTTTTTTTTTTTTTACCAATTAACATTTCAAAAACCCACAGTGATGACAGTTATGATTATTGTCTTCCAGAAAAAAAGTGCATGATTTGACAGGTTTCTTTTTATTCATCGACAGGTAAGTGCTGATGGGATTGTTACTGAGTTATTTCTGTGTTACCATCACATCAATTGGACATTATCATGTTAAAACTTTTAAAAAGCTCAATTTAGTCCTCTTACTTTACATTCTTTCCAAAATGTTCTTTTTTTTTTAGGAACAGTCCCCTGGGTGCTTCTGCCTTTTGTCTCTATTAGGCACCTGTGTGTACAGAAAGCAAAGCTGTTGTATTTTGATATTTTCTCTACTATCATTTCTGTGGTGGTGGGAGGGCTAGCACGAACTGAATAGTAACTCATTATATATATTCTTCTCAAAATGATAACCATCAACTACATCTCCCTATGATACATAAACTCCCTGCTGCTCCTTTGGCTGTATTTTGTTTTATAGCATTATATTATAGTGACTGCCAACAGCCAGGAATAATACAATCAATTTGTCTCGCTCACCAGGGAGGGCAGAACAGACATTCTGTCTTCCTTGGTCTCTCTTTCTCTGTTTTTCTTTATTTCTCCACTTCTTCAAACTTGAAGTAAGATGATTTCCGACTTACACAGTTGCTGCATGTATGAAAATATGAATCCTAATCAATTTCCAGCCATGTCAACACTTTGCTGCAAATCGTCGCAACATCTCAGCGGGATCCCTCAGCTTCAGGAGGGAACGTTTGGCAACTTATCACTTTGGTTTCCACATTTGAGAACTGAATATAATGAGAGAATAATTATTTTCTTCTGATAAGTCCTCATCATGGAGGACTTGCCTGTCTGTGCTTGTTTAACAATATCAAACAGTACGTTCCCCGCACCACATCCACTGATATTTCCACACTGTTGGTGGGAAAGCAGCAGTGAAAACTCTTTATGTGTTTTATCAGGATGACAAGTCTTCAAATGACTCTACGAAGGCACAGTTTTCCTGACTGCCGGTTTGTGTTATAAAAGGCAAATCTGTAAAAAAAAACAAAACAAAAAAAAACAACAACACTATAATTACTGCTGTAAATACTAAAGCATGAAAGCTGCTGTTTTTTATTTCTCCTACTACTCTGATTGGCCCTAGGGAACACAAACACATCCACTGTTTAAATAAATATCACTTTAAAAGGTATTTTCTGTACATGTTTTATCATATCCCTGCACCACTGTAAATAGCAGGCATTATACTGTCATCACAACATGTGTTTGTCTAGATATTCTTGTAAACATAATAAAGCAACTACAATTGAGGCTTCCTACACTCAGACCTCCTACAGAGAACAGGCACATTAAGATGTCGGAGCACCTCACTGCATATTTTGCATATTAATGGCAAAATGTATTTTTGTTTGTTTGTTATTCTGGAAACTTCCAGTGCTCATTAAAGGGATGGTTTGGATATTTTGAAGTGGGGTTGTATGATGTACTTATCCATAGTCAGTGTTACCTACAGTAGATGGTGAGTAAGACAACCCTTTCCTGTCACACTACATTTTCTCAACTGTTGAACTTCCATATTCCCAAGTGTAAGCACAACTGTGCCGCGCAGTGTCAGCTGTTTGGATCAGACTTTAAGTGGGCCGCCCGGTCACCAGAAAAAAATGTTGACATGGATATGTTACTTTACACATTTCATACATATGATATCACCGTTTCTAAAGTGATGTAATATATGAGCTGACTTTGTCATCAGGAGGTGGAGTGGAATTTGGATAGCACGTCACTTATAGGCGAGATGGCTGCTAAGCTGCAGACCATTACAGACGACTGTTAGAAACCAACAAACAAAATCAGTTGTGTTTTATCTAGTCATTGTTGTGTTTCCTGCAGCTTTTTAGGTATCAAACATTGGGTGTTTTCCAGCGTGGATTGTGCCCCAAACACTGGGTATTTTGAGCCAAAACATGATCTCTTCCTAATTATAACCAAGTGGTTTTGTGCCTAAATCTAACCATGTTATCCATAGTGTTGTTAAAACATAGAGTTTTAACATATTCGCCACATAATAACATGCAAATGTAACATATCAGTGGTTTGCAAAAATGTAGAATACTGTACCGACATTTTTTGGGTTGCTTTTATTATTAGGTTGCAGTGGTTTATGCAAGAGGTAACAAATACAAGACAACAAAAATTAGATAGGATTATGAGATTATGACAACAATGGCTAAATGCCGTTCACTGTGGAGACAATAGAATACCTTTATGAAGCAGAGTATACGGAAGAAAAACTTATATTTATGTGTAACACTACAGAAGCGTTTGAGAAAATGGAGTGCCAAAGGAAAGGACTATCAGATGGCAAGGTAAAGCAGTGAAAACATTCTCTCCGCTTTACACGGCATCTTCAAGGCAGGAATTTCATGTCATTATGCAATCACAGAATGGGGGGACAGGGTTGTTTCACCTTTAAGGCTGCATTGGAGGTAGTAACAGCACCGAATTGACCTCTGTATAAATGGATAAGCTGGCAGGACGTAATCATGGCTGGCACTGGTGTGACGTTTTGATGGTGTTTTATGTGTGCACCCTACTGTGGGAGATTCAAAAAAGTAGCTGATGGCAGTTAGCAGCTGACTCGAAGAACAGAAAATGTCCACAAATTGGGAGCTCCTTACCCTTGGAGCAGAGACAAGGTACAGATAACACATAACAGGGACTGTAAATGATTGTCATTGTCATGTTAATGCAATTGTTAATGTTTAGAAAGTGCTGGTGACATGTATATTATATGACAGACGAAAGGTCCACACTGTTGTGTTACTCGTCACACCCGTCATGCCTCTTTTGCTTCCCCAAAACTTGCGTGCTATCTAAAATCACTCACTGGAGCAGCGTGATGGGGCCGTTGTGTGGTGCTGTGTAAAAATGCAGGGGTGGCATAAAGATGGGGCTTCAAGGCAGCCCTGTTGTGCGATCTCTGTGTAAAAAGGGACATTGAAATTGTTTTTCTTGTTTGCTTTTTAAGATGGGTCTTTTTAGGTGGCTAAAATACCTTTTGCCGCTAATCCCAGTCCACAGCAGTGTATTGCTTAGCTGTCATGGCAGTACTTTTGTCTGTTTCTCCAAACTGGGAGAGTGCTGACTGACATCTACTGTAGGTAATACACTGCTGCATATGACCCTATCTCAAAAAACCCAAACAATCCTTTTGATGCATTGAAGGATACATCTGGCATTTTTGGAGCCTCTATGGTTTTCATAGATTAATATTAGTACCACTTTCTGTACCACATGTATGTACCACACATGTGAGCTATTCAGAAAACTGATGCAGGCTATGTTTAATATATCTTGCTCTGGTGGCTTTTTTTGGTGTGTTTTTATGTCAAGTAAAACCTGAAACGTATGATTCTTGGTTGTATCACATCTGTCACTCATCAGCTCGATAACTGTGTTTTTGCCTACAGGAATCCTTCTGAAGTGTGACAACTCTAACAGTGCCTTCCACTGTTCCATGGTTTTCTATTGTCAGATTGAAGAACTGCTGAAGCTCACAATAAAAAACTACGATTCTCCTTTCGAGCACATGCACTCAAGTCGTGTCTCAAGAGATCCTTAAAAAAAGGCTGTCACTTTCTAGGCAAGTCCAATTCATTTGTAATTCAGTTCAAAGTGTTTTAATGCAGACAAAGGACAAAAAGTTAAACACCACATCAGAAAGAGAAATAAATTACAATAGAATAAAATAAAACAGTAAAAAAAACAGGCAAATTAGTAATAGACAAAGGCATAAAACTTGTGCAGTGCAGCAATAAATGAACAGATAAATGACCCTGGAATTAATGAAAGAAATGCAGAAGAATACATTAATCAATCAAAACACAGGAAAACAAGGCTTTCAATTTCAGTTAGATGAAGCAAATTCATTTGCTGAAAATGTGTTGAGAAAATTAAATGTACAGTACTTAAAGTTTATAACAGGACCGCTTTATTAGCCAGAGACAAATGCAGGACAATCCATATGATCACAAAACAGAGCCTCACCCCACCTTTTTACCTTCTTTTCCTCTGTGGTCTTTTCAAGCTAAAGCACTTGTGTAAAGTGCTGCTACCTCCACACTGCTGATGTCACCACGAACCACTCCATTTTGATGAGGGTCACTGCCGCCATTTCCTACTTGTGTACTTAGTAGCCATCACTGAATCATTGATTACTCCCTCGCCACTATAAATTGGTTTCACTGAACTGAGCATTTGATGATGTATTTGTCAGTTCGATGGCCGTGCCCTGCCGCTTTAATATTCCTCCACAAATATTTGCCTATTTTCTCATTTTGCCAAGAGATTTTCTGCAAGCCACAGCCCAGAGCAAACCTTTTGACATTTGCCAGGATTGCCAGATGGCCTGTGCATGTGTATGTGATTATGTGGCATTAGGCTTTGTGTGTGTGTGTGTGTGCCGCCTTGATGCACATATTAATAACATATCATTGAGGGACATATTAATTAAAAAACACTTGGAACGTGTTAAATGCCATTTGTGAAAATGACATTCAATGTGATGGCATCTTTTATAAAACAAAGCTAATACATAAGAACAGCTTTTTGTTGTTGTTGTTGTTGTGGAAAAACACTGAACATACAGTGTTGGTATGTGAGTCGAGGAGGAAGATAATATATTATCACAGAGATTTTTTCATTTCTCAAAAAGTACAAAAAAAAAGGTATTACCTTTGCCTGAATCAGTCTGGTTTCTCAGAAAAAGAGGCGCCTCCACAAGGTCAAGGTTTGTTTTTCAGTACCCATGGGAAGGCAGACAATTCGACATTTAAAGACAGACAACAACACAAAAGACATGAAAAATCATAAAATCTTAAAAACATTCCTACCCACAGTGTTTAAACTGCCTACATTTACTCCCCCAGACTATTCCTGTTTAACTGTCCCATAGCTTTAGTTATTTTTTTAAACATATTTCTACTTCAGAGGCCGAAACCTCCAGTCTGAAAGAAGAACACAGAATCAACTGTTGGAAGGAAGGGACCGATCCTGAAGCTATAGTATAGCTGTAAAGAGTAGAGAATTGGTATGTTGAGCTACAATTCGCCAAAAGCGCACTAACCCACTTAACATGGGAATAAAGAAGAGATTTAATAAAAGTTATGTTCAACCCTTTCTTAGCCTCAGGATGTCTAATACAGCAGCATGGTCAGTGACCCTCAGTGTGTAATACCAGTGTACAAGGCACCCTTTAGCATCTGTAAAAGACATGCTGGGCTTTCAACTAACTTCTATGTACAGCAAACCCATCTGTGGCAATGAGGTAGTATAAAGAGCAAGACAGTCAGCGTATAGGCCAGGCTGTAGATAGAGAGGGGAGGTGGATGGGTCAAACAAACACAGGAACTTCACCTGAGGGACTGCTGTCTATGTCCCATGTGAAACTAAAAGTCAATGTTGAGTTTTTGTTAACCATGTAACGTCAAAGATGCTCTAAGAAAAGATAATACAAGCTGTGCCAGTGGTATACAATTGTTTAAAATTCTGGTCTCTTAGTGGGCTTGGCTGTCTCTCTCGTGCATGCCCCCACCTCATTCAAAACACTACAACGCTAGATACAGCACAAATTTAATGTTAGCACCTTATTTAGCCAGTGGATGTATTAAGAGACCTGGATACAACATTTAAGGTGGGACCCAGTTCATTCGTAAAAGAATTTCTCAGTTGTGCATGGGCCCAAAAATGCACAATTTCCATGGTATAAAATTACCCAGATCTTCCGCAATGTGGGGCCCAAAGAGCAAGTTCACGAGAGACTCACAGCCGCCAAGTATGGCTGAGCACGGCCAAGCAGCCTGACTTCCGCTTTAGTGCTCCACTAAGTTGAATGGGGATAAAATTATTTAATCTTGTGTGTCTTCGAGACTTTAAAGTGTTATCAGACCAAATGGATCAAATGTTGATATTAAAATAAGACATTTTTGGGGGGGGTTGTGACTCTCAGAAAAATGTATCCACTGATTAACAGCTGTCTCTTTCCCAATGTAAGTCTATGGGGAAAGTATTTTTGGGCCCAATGGCATCATGTGACGGATCCCAAACCATTGTTTGGCCACTGTGAAAATTGGCTTCAAAGTGCGGTTTACTTGTTTATACTTGCTAGCTCAATATCTGATATCAACCCAGTACAAGATCGTATTAGTTGGTACCAGATCTCATGAGAGTGTGTTGCTGAGACAGACAAAGATAGTTTTCTCTTTCTCTCTTTGTCTTTCTGAAAGATGCAATTTTAGTATCGAAATGTTCAAGAGATATTTGGCTTGTAAAATTGGTTGCAAAGTTTACTTAAGTGACTATGGGGCAAAAGAATCTGTTAAAATCTTTGCTCATGTTCACTTCTTCCACTGAAGTCAATGTCTCCTAAAAAGGCAGCTGAGGGGCGAAACCACATGACACATGTACAGGAAATGACTCTTCTCTCCTAAAACCAACCAAGCAGTTTTGTTGCCTAAACCGTAAGTAGTTGCCAAACTATGTCTCCTGTGAATGCTGAAGTTTAGCCTATTTTGAAACAACATTGTAGCATGTAATGAGTGGAAATTGACACACTGTCCCTTACCGTCCGAAACCGATGCAAGGGGGATATCTGGAGCGTCATAATTTGAAGTTTAGAGGCACTGACCAAGTTGGCTTATTTATAAGATGGAAGTGAGAACATGATGATTTGTGCTCTTTTATGTCTTGCCTACATAATCATGTGAGAAAAACATATGTTGATGTGCTCAACTAGGTCCCCTTCCGTTATCACCATGCATTGACAGCAGTCAGGCTGTTCTCATGAACTGTTGTTACATTTTCCTATGAAAAGTAATGCACCCAAGTTCATATATATACCACGTAATGATGAGCCAGAAATTTGTGCATAGTCCACATATTTTGGAAAACTGCTATCACATGATGAATGGGCCGATGTGAGCAAACATCACTTGCCTAAACCTAACCCCTGTAAATTTTATATTAATTACGTAACTTCACCTTAAGGATGTAATTAGCAGGATATCATATTAACTACTGTGTGTGCAATTTTGTAAGATATACAAACAATGAGGATATGTTGCAGCGGTATGGGCAGCTTTATGTGCATCAGAGTGCTATGACAACTTATGTCCCTCGGTTTCCATTCTCAGATCCATACTACATAATAATTCTAAGCAGGTTTTGAGTTTGTGGTGTGTTCGTACTGGAAGGATGACAAAATAATGTATGCTTAAAATAGTGGTGTGTGTGTGTGTGTGTGTGTGTGTGCGCGCGCGCCTGCGCCATTGATGGACACTGTTGTCCTACAATGCAATGCACAAGGGAAATACAGGAGCTGCTCATAGCTGGAAATACAAAAACAAACAATAAAACTATGAATGGTGGAGAAACAGCTCCTGGAACAACTGTTATTGTTTTGGAAAACCAATTCTTTTTTGTAAAGTTTAAACTGTAAGTTGCTTACAAAAGTCAGATTGACCTCCAGCAGTGTGTGTATTGATCCTGTTGCATGTTTATTTCTTGCATGCAAACTGTAAAAACAGATAACAATGACTATAGTTATAACAATCAGCTTATACCTTTAAAGCCTTGTCATAAGTTAAATTCGGAAGCTACAGTTATTGCTTAACCTTGGTTAATGGGGGGGAAGACAAAATAAGGGGCCTGACTCTGGACCCCTACTAACTCCAGCAGATGAACATAGACAATGAAACTTAAATAGACTCAAGAATTATTTATTTTTATTTTGTGCCCCTCCTCAAATGAAAATACAGAAAAAAAAAGGTTGAAAAAATGGTATTGAGTGGAATGTCCCCTTTCGTAATAATTGTCCTCATCCAACTCAAGATAATCCCAGTGTGAAAGAAAAGTCCATTGTCCAATGCTTAAAATGAAAGAACAGGCTCTGGGAAAAAGCAAAGCATTGCCAAAAATGAAAAATGTTCACAAAAAAAGAGGAATCACATTCACCAGGGTGGAATAAACAAAAACAATCTGGTCCTACTTGGAGGACGGGTCTGTCTCTTTCTGGTCCTCCACACGAACAAAGTCAAGGAAACACCAAAAACAAGACTCCATAGAAAACTTTTCTTCTTCCAAGGCAGGCTGTCTCCACTCCACCTCTGTCCCTCTTCCTCTTTCCTAAACAAAATCAAATGAGTATACACAAACAATAAAAAGAGAGAAAGAAAGAGAAAGAAAATAGAAGCATCATAACTTGAAATATAGTCCATGACTCAAGCACAAAAACACTTCCAAAAAGGTATGTCTTCAGCTGTGACTTAAAACGCCTAGGAAAGTTTGCTGACCTGACTCCTAAGGCAACATGTCCAACTCGTCAATATGGCAGCTTGGTCAGTGGCCCTATGCTCCAAACTATGACACTCTAAGTACCCCTCTCAGATACAGACATATCCCTCTGTTTTGGACTTGTCTGTATCTACGGCAATTTCTAACAGGCCACAGTGCCCTTTAAACATAAAGTTCAATGTTCACAGGAAATGAAGGTTTCACCATTGAATTTACATGCAGTTTAGACAAAACAACTACTTGGTAAGGCTGAGGAAAAAAGATTTTGATTTGGGTTTAAAAAAAAAAAACAGTATTTGATGTGGAACAATTTACGTGAATTAACACATCTCTTGACGTACGTTACGTTACGTAATTTAAAAAAAAAACAAAAAAACACTCAATATCAACATTTGGTCTCACGTGGGACTTGAGCAAGTGTCTCCTTGGTGAAAGTCCTGTGTTTGTTGCACCCATCTACCACCCCTGCCCTATGCTGACTTTCTTGCTCTACTTTAAACATTTATGCAAATGTGTTTACACTGGAGTTAGTCAAAAGCCTGTGTGTCTCATTCTGACACTTAAGGGGCATTGTGAATCAGTATTGGCCACTGACCAAGTTGCCGTGTTTGACACCCTGGGAGGGAGGGGGGCTATTATTATGCAGCCAGGGATCCAGGAAAGGAAATGCACAGTTCCCTCGTTTCTTGTACAAGGCAGAAGATTAAGATGATGGTGTGGTATTAACTAGCAGGCCTTGTTTAGAGGACCTGAGGGGCATAACAAAGGTATATGGCATTAGTAGTTCACTAATATATCCTGGAGCAAGATTAATTAAGGCCTATAGCTGAGGAGGAAGATCTGTAATTGAATTCTAAATTTAATTGGAAGCCAGTGAAGTGACATCAGAACCAGAGTGATGTGAGAGCAGAATGAGGTCTTGGTGAGTCGTCTTGCTGTAGAGTCTTGGACTAACTGGAACAGCTTCTTGGCTTAAGCAGGATTAGAAAGCATTACAGTAGTCTAAGTGGAAGGACACAAAAGCATGGATAACTATTTGTAAGTGCTGGAAAGATAACAGTGGGCATATTTTTGCAAAATTCTGCAGGTGAAAGAAGCTGAATCGAATAACTGTCTTGATGTGTTTATCAAATTTCAGCGGGTAGTCAAAAATGACACATAGATTTTTGTCAAAAGATTCTCCAAAAAAAAGTGATGTCATACTTGAGCACATCTTTTGTATTCCCCACATAGGGCAGGACTCATCCCACAGGGGGGGTTTGTTATCGCTGACTTTATTATATTGTCTACATTATGAGATTGATGAGAATATGCAGTTTTGGTGACAGGATTTCATTTGATTATATTTGATGCACACCGGTTCGGCGCTCCTTTTCCCCTGTCACATCTTTTCAGGAGGCCCTGACAGATCCTGTCTGGATAAGCCTCTGCTGTTAGGGGTTTTCTCCTGACATGTGCCCATATCTCATCAGTCAGCCTTTGATGTGCACTTTATCGCAAATTGCCATGGACTGATGTCGGTTGGATGATGTGTGTTGAAGTCCTCAAAGCTACACAATGATAAAATCCTGAAGTCCTGACATATTCCTCAGGTAAAATGCACATTTATCCTCTCACCTAGCAATGCACACTTACACCTTTTTTCACCAAAAGTAGCACGTACTGCATGTGAACGTTTTTTAAAAGTCTCCTTTCCCATTTCCAGTAAACCAGAGCCGTGTACAGAGTATGTCTTTCTGTTTTTTGCGGGCGTGTTTTTTCACTTTATTTATATCCTTCTGGTGTGTCACCATAGACTGTATATGAAGATGGTCGACATGACAGCTGCCTAAATGTGAAGCCAAAACATCTCGATCACTCCCTGGTGGCTGGCTGCAGTATAGGTCAGAAACCCTGCCCCCACCATGTTAGTAAATGGGACATGAGCCAAACTAAAAGATCGAAGTACACCTTGAATACATTTTTGCCAAAAATGGTTTGATGCTTGTTCAAGCATACATTTTCTGAGAAGTTTGGTTTTAATTTGTTATCTAATGCTATAAAATGGGGATTTGATTACACAATTGACAGCAATATATGCCAGTCGGTATGCTCATGTTCAATGGCACTGCTCGCACTTGGTCAAATAGGTTAGTAAACAGTTGAAAGCAGTATAAAGACCAGTGAAAATGTTATGGGGGGTTACTTCTCTTTTATTTCTGTTACTTATTCAGTTTCTAGTTCAAACTTCATGCTAACTAATAGCTTCTTTCATATGACATCATACATCAGTGTACTGTCCAGATGGAAGGTCATAGGTAGTAGGTAGGAAATAATAACTAAAGTTAGCTGACGTTAGCCTGACAGTGGTGCATCATTGCAACATATCGTCATACAGCGGTTTGCATGATATCCTATGAAAATTTTGTAGAGCACACACATGCCCAAGAGGACCTATACATGCACTTAGTGGAGAGTAAGTAAGTAAGTAAACTTTTATTTATGTAGCACCCTTTATAGTACGCATACACAGAGTGCTTAACAGTACAAACAATAAAACCACAGTTTAATCAGTCACAATAAATGTGCAACTGAAACATTCAAGAAAACATATGCACAAGACATATGGCAATGCAAGGTCAGTGCATGTAGAAGCATGAAATAAAATACATAAATAAATGAAAATAAAAATAAAACATGTTCACATGGCACTGCAAAGCCAGAGGAAATAAGGTAGACAAGCTCAGAGAACAACAGAAAGCGACAGATAAAACAGTGGATACGACCTAACACTCAAAAGCGAGTCTGTACAGGTGAGTCTTTAACTGTCCCTTGAAACTATTCACAGACAGGGCAGATCTCAGACCCAGGGGGAGCACATTCCAAAGCCTGGGGCCACTGTCCCAAAGGACTGGTCCCCCTTTGTCTTTAGCCGGGTCCGAGGCACTGACAGGAGGCCCTGGTCAGATGATCTCAAGGGCTGGCTGGGGGTGTGGTGGTGAATAAAGTCGCAGATGTAACTAGGGGCTTGGCTGTGAATAGCTTTGAAAGTGAGCAGCAGCACCTTGTACTGGATTCTGAACGGGACGAGTAGCCAGTGCAGGGAGGTGAGTATGGGTGTAATATGGCAGACTTTTTTGACCTAGTAAGTAATCTGGCAGCTGCATTCTGTACTAGTTGAAGGCGGTCGATGGATGACTGATTGAGACATGTGAACAATGAATTGCAGTAGTCGAGCCTGGATGATATAAAAGCATGGATTGACATTTCTAGTTCTGAGTGAGACACAATGGAGCGGAGTTTAGCCATGTTTCTCAGATGGTAAAAACAATTGCGACACAGAGACTTCATGTTTCTCTAGGTGCATTGACTGGTCGAACTGAACACCAAGATTCCTGATATTAGTGTGGACGTTGTTTTTGAGGGGCCCCAGATGTTCTTGTACCCTTGCTGTGACACTGTCAGAGGCAATGACTAGGACCTCGGTCTTCGCAGCATTTAATTGCAGGAGGTTGTTGGCCATCCAGCTCTCAATGGTCACCAGGGTCGCTGAGACTCTGCATGTTTTCTGGTTTGAATGAGAAATGGAGCTGAATGTCATCTGCATAACAGTGATGGGAGATGCCTGGGAACTTACTGATGATGTGACTGAAAACGGACTCAAAACGGAGCCTTGAGGTACACCACAGTGAAGGGGGGTGGAGTCAGACTTGTAAGAGCCAACGGCCACAGAAAAACACCTATCGCTGAGGTAGGAGGCAAACCAAGCTAGGGCAGTTCCGGCCACGCCCACCCAGTCCCTAAGCCTGCCTAGAAGTGCTGTATGCAGTGATCTACAGTGTCAAACGCTGCACTTAAATCTAGTAGGACTAGTACAGAGCATTTGCCTGAGTCCGAGGACATCATGATGTCATTAGCTACTCTTAGGAGGGCAGTTTCGCTGAGTGAGGGGCTGTCCATGACAGGCGCCCCGAGCAGTTGGAGTGAGCTACTGCCGCCCAACTCTATACTGCAGTTCTTATGAAACTGTACGAATTAGTTACATTATTAACGTAAAGATATGGAGGTTAGGTTTAGGCAAGGAAAGTTACTACAGTTAGGGTTTGGACCAGAAACAAAGTAAGAATGTGCCTTGAAATGAGTCACATTTTATTCAAGGTTCAGAACAGCAGTCTCCTAGGTAAAGTCCTATGTTTTCAGACCCACCTCCTAACTGGATCGTTCAGGAGCCCCTCCTTCTTTACTCCCGTCAGTGAACTGGTGACCTGATCGTAGCCTTTCAAAATACGTGGGTTAGGCACAAATAACGGGTTCATCATCATTACTTGGAATATGTATAAATCTGGTGCATTACTTTCATTGGAAAATGTACAGACAGTCCATTACAACAGCCTGATCACAATGCACAAAGTTTAAATTTTATACAAGTGCATTTACTCACCTGGTAAGTTAAGAGTCCACCAGACTCTTGTATGCTCTCATCGGCTTGCCGTGTAATGTTAGTAGGTAACGTCAGGAGGTCTGGATGATGAGGTAATTTGCAACAATGATCCTGTCCACACTGGGCATACCAGTCAAGTTGTGGGAAAAATTACTTTTCTTCTTATTGTATGGATCACATCTATGGGGTGCCATTTGTAAAGTGGCTCATGTTGAAAATAACATCAACATTTTGCCACATTTAGCTTCAAACAATGTTTAAAAAAGTGTTGTGAATTTTTTAATGTCACCTTTTACCACATTTACATCAATATTTGTTAACTTAGAAATATATTAAATAATTAAATCTAAATATTAAATGTGGCACCTAAATGTTAAATGTTAAATCTAAATATTAAATCTAAATCTAAATGTTAAATGTTAAATCTAAATATTAAATCTAAATCTAAATGTTAAATCTAAATATTAAATCTAAATCTAAATATTAAAAATAAATCTAAATATTAAATCTAAATCTAAATATTAAATCTAAATGCTAAATCTAAATCTAAATATTAAATCTAAATCTAAATGTTAAATCTAAATGCTGAATCTAAATCTAAATCTAAATCTAAATGTTAAATCTAAATGCAAAATCTAAATGTTAAATGTTAAATCTAAATGTTCTGGGTGAAACTAAATATTTAGCTAATATGCAAATTCACACTGCCGGTCAACAGAAGTACCAAATTAAAAGCTTGAGATGGTCAGACTGTGCTTATAGAATCAAATAACGAATTAAAACCAACGTATCGGGGGAAATGGACACTTGAACATACATTAGCATGATAAGAACTACCTAAAATAACAAAAAAAACATGTTTGGAGAAATTTTATTTGACGTGTACTTTGAGTTGTTGTGTCCCTTCGGAGGGAATCACCTTGTTGTTTACAAATACTTCCGGGTAGAAAACTGGCAGAGTTTAGCTATATATCACATTTTTCATGTCACTATATCACCGTGTAGACTAATTTGATGTTTGTTAAGTCTATAAACACAATGATTGAACAAACATTACTATTTCTGTGTGCATGTTTTGTAAATAACATGGTTATCATAGATTAGCTGGGCTAACCGTTAGCTGTTAGCCCTGTTAGCGGTGTCTGTAATGACTCATTAACTCTAAACGGTCTGTGAATTTTTTTTTTTTCCAGTGGATGTCTTAGTTACAACATGACTGAACTAACTGGAGTAGTTTCATGTCGTATCCGACAACGGTAGGCTTTTAACAGATGACATCCTGATGTTAGCTTTGCTTCTGCTGACCCTGCTTTCTAGACGTCATGATTTCCCAAAACTGAATAAATACCACACATAGCAAAACAAAACTGCTTTGCTTGCTCAATGATGTCCGCTGGAAAAAAATATTTTTTTTCACAGACTGTTTAGAGTTAATGAGTCATTACAGACACCGCTAACAGGACTAACAGCTAACGGTTAGCCCCGCTAATCTATGATAACCATGTTATTATTTACAAAACGTGCACACAGAAATAGTAATGTTTGTTCAATCATTGTGTTTATAGACTTTACAAACACCAGATTAGTCTAAACGGTGATATAGTGACGTGAAAAAATGTGAGATATTCATATATGTAGCTAAACTCTGCTGGTTTTTGTTAACAACAAGGTGATTCCCTCCAAAGGGACACTAACAACTCAAAGTGCATGTCAAATAAAATTTCTCCAAACATGTTTTTTGTTATTTTAGGTAGGTATTATCACGCTAGTGTATGTTCAAGTGTTCATTTCCCCCGATACGTTGGTTTTAATTCGTTATTTGATTCTATAAATACAGTCTGACCATCTCAAGCTTTTATTTTGGTAATTCCAGTGACCGGGAGTGTGAATTTGCATATTAGCTAAATATTTAGTTTCACCCAGAACATTTAGATTTAACATTTAGATTTAGATTTAGAATTTAGATTTAACATTTAGATTTAGATTTAGCATTTAGGTTTAACATTTAGATTTAGCATTTAGATTAAACATTTAGATTTAGATTTAGCATTTAGATTTAACATTTAGATTTAGATTTTGATTTAGCATTTAGATTTAACATTTAGATTTAGATTTTGATTTAGCATTTAGATTAAACATTTAGATTTAGATTTAGCATTTAGATTTAACATTTAGATTTAGATTTTGATTTAGCATTTAGATTAAACATTTAGATTCAGATTTAGCATTTAGATTTAACATTTAGATTTAGATTTAATATTTAGGTGCCACATTTAATATTTAGATTTAACTACTTAATATATTTCTAAGTTAAAGTTACAGTTGGTAATCGTGTTCAGAAACACTTTTTGTTATACTGGGTAAAATGGTCCTTCCATCCTGAGAGTAGTCAATACATAATGTGTTCAGAAAAAGGAATGAAAACAATCCGACCTCTGTGGCAGCTGCAGGCCTGTAAAAACTCTGACCAATCCCTGCCATTCGGTGCGAATGGAAAGAACCAATCAGATGCCTTCATGTCTCGTATTGCCTGAGCCCGCCTCCGTCCCTCCCTCCTCCCTGTGCGCATTCATCACATGTCACCGTAGCCGGAAATATTCAGCACACTCAGCAGAAATACTGAGTAAGCAGGAGTTTGCTGCACAATGGCAGAGAAAATGCAGCCAAAAGTACCACTTCCAGTGTTACTTGTAAAGGCTGGCCCGCTAAACAGGCTGAGAAGAGAAAGTCAGAGGCAGAAAAGGCTTTGGATAAAGTGAGAGAACAAACCAGACATCGACAGCAGTCCAGCTTTTGAACAGTGGATACAACTGAGGGAGCTGAAGGGCCTGCAGAGGTTGCAAAGTGATGCAGAGGTTGCTGTCTTTCTGTTGGACAGGTAATTATTTGTTTGCTTTGGGGGGGTTTGTTATTTTACTTGGCTCTCCTCTGCTCTGCTGACTGCAGGATGCGTGTTCAGGCATGTCTGGGCTCATGGCTTTGGATGGAGCACTGACGGGAGGGGGAGCAGGGGGTGGAGCTTAGAGGAGGTGCCGCTTTCAAATCTTGCTAGCTCTCCAACATTACTAACTATAGCTTTAACAAATACTGTTGTAAATGTGGTAAAAGGTGACGTTAAAAAATTCACAACACTTTTTTAAACATTGTTTGAAGCTAAATGTGGCAAAATGTTGATGTTATTTTCAGCGTGAGCACTTTTCAAACGGCACCCCATATCACATCCAATGTTTCAATTTTCCGATGATAGCCTACCTGCTGCCTGCTGGTCCATCCAACCCTTTTTTGTAGTCATTACTCTATTTACAATTCATGTGGTATATGTTTTTATCACTTTCTGCCCCTTCCCTCAATCTGAATTTTGTGCTTCATAATAGTCACGTAATTGCAAATAAGCTATTTGGAACAATGTTCAAAGCCTGCTTGGACATAGGTGGAAAGAATCTGTGGCAGCGTATCATTGCATCAAGCCAGGAAAGGGGCAAAAATTAGCTGTCCACTCAGGTGTCATGTTTCCATCACTGCTGATCGGAGCCAACTGGGGCTTGAGCCAATAAATACTCGATGACTACTGCAGAGTCGTTTGTCCCAGGAATGAATGATGACTGTAACCTTTCCCACTAAAGACAAAACCCAGATGGTAGCGGCTGTTAGTGAGTTTTCTGTCCAGTGGGAAAGTGGCTGTACACACTTCAGGTTCTACTAAGGTCAAGTGAGACGTTCTAATCGAGAACCACAATATCAAATACCCACAACTACTTCAGCTCAATACAGACTGTAATTATTTCAACTGACTGCTGCATAGCGGAACACACAGCCACCTTATACTAAGCAAAAAGCCCATTTTGTTATCTTTCACTCACATTCTTCCCAAATGGTCTTTGTTAAGTGAAGCACAGGAGACCCACAGATGTCAGAAACAGGGAGAAGAAACACAACAAAGTGCCAGCGCATTTTGAATGTTTGGCAACAATGCTGGCTGCCGACACAAACCCCGCTTTCAGATGTACACTGCCTCCAAACGAGAAAGCAAATTGCAGGATGCCAATTGTTTTTTTTCTTTTTTTCTGCGCAGCAAAAATAATTACACATTCATACAAAACTGATTTGGGATGGTTTTAAAGGGGGAGACAGAGGGAGAGAGGAGCTTGGCATGATTGCACATTATTTGGCGTAATTACGCTTTCACTTGAGGATCTGTGTGTTCACCCCGCCGCAACATTGTATTTCAGTTGAATTTTGAAAAATGGATTTGTCACCTCTTTGTGAATAGAAATGCACATGTATTCTTCAGTGAAAGCCTCACATTATCACACATTTAACTCTTAAAAAAGCACCGCCCTCTCAGTGTTTTGCTCCCTGCTAACGAGGCTGATGGAATATGTTTTATTTTTTCGTGTCAACAACTACATTCGACGATTACTGATTAGGTTGCTGAGCTTTTCGCAGCACACATGAAATCATCACCATGTTGGAAAATCTCTGAGGTTAAAGATAGTCGTGTTTCCTTTGCCTCTCTCCTTTCTTTATAACACAAACAAATCTCTCTGGCTGCTTTTAAAGGCAAAATAAATCCACTACAGAGCTGTACTTTTTTGTAGATCAAATCCTGCACACTTTTAGAGAAGTAGTTCTCTTTTATCACAACCAAGATGTCAAATCCAGCGACCCCCCTTTTTTTGGCTCTACGAAGAGCCTGTTAAGTCCGCACCTTTCAACTCTGAAAATCACAGCGGGAGAGCTGTCCAGCAGAGACGGGTCAGAGGTAATGCACAGTGAAGGGGACATTGCTGTGAGAGAATGGATTGTTTCCTCAGCATTAAAAGCTTAATGGACACAGAAAAACTACCTTTGATGCTACAGCTGTGAAATGAAGATGAAAAATAGGCTCGGGCAGGGAGAGTGAATTGGAAATTCTCCGGGCTGAGATGCACACAAAGTAACCACGGAGGACAAATGTAGAGGACAGCAATTTATGTTTTCTATAAACTATCTATGACAATTTTTCATATTTCCTAGAAGTGTGACCTTTATGTTTATGCCACATCATCAATCAGCTAAAAAATAAAACTTCATTATCTGATATTAATGTGCCCATCTTGTATTCATAGTCTGAATGCATGAGTCAGGGCAATCAGAATTTATAAAATGGTGATGTTACTTAACCTCACTGTAAGAACAATCAAAGACAGACAGCAGGAGTATAGCGGCCATTTAGAAATGTGGTGAAAAAAGATAATTGCACAAGCAATTTTGTGTCTCAGCTGTCAGACTGAACTCTTGGGCTGCAGCAGTGTGTTCAGGCAGTTTGGACCAGTAGGCACATGGAAGCAACAGTGGCTCTGAGGATGGCATTTCAGCATTTTCTTCTACCCATTACCTATTACATGACCAGACAGCTGTTCTGACAGACGTTCCAAC
The DNA here is from genome assembly GCF_011397635.1 of Epinephelus fuscoguttatus. Classification (NCBI taxonomy): domain Eukaryota; kingdom Metazoa; phylum Chordata; class Actinopteri; order Perciformes; family Serranidae; genus Epinephelus; species Epinephelus fuscoguttatus. Next base: position 10,945,453 of record NC_064761.1, on the reverse strand, counting down.
AGGTACTTTGAGATTTAAGTGAGCAGGGTAAGAGAAGTAAAGTAAAGTCTGTCTCATTTTTATTCTAACTCTGTGAGGTTTGGTTGAGGTAATCAAAATATTCTCACTCCCAACTCGTCAAATGCCGACGCTTCGTCAGTGGCCCTATGCATCAAACTGTGATGCTTTAGGTACCACTATCGGGGCAGTTTTGAATGTGTCAGGGACAGCGTGACAGTATTTGCTTGCATGCATTGTGCCTTTTCAGAATAAACGTATGTGTTATCAGGAAATGTACAATTTCCACTCAGTACATGCATACATACATTTATTTGTTTTTTGAGCCTCCTACAGACTGTGAGATTTTGGCAATCTTATAAGTTAAGTGCAGCTACACTGTGCAACAGGGATCTCATAAACTTGGGTTGGACATCAAGCTTGATGCATGCAGACTGCATGAATCACAGGCTATGATGTACAATGAATTAGCTTCCCATACTGAGCGCGCAAGGATGCTGCACGGGTTATTACTTCTCCAACTGTGAAGTACAACATAGAGGGTTACATTATTAGATAATCTAAAATTTTGGGGCACTATATACTGTGGTGCGTTTGGATGTGTGTTTGCTAGCTGCTAGGTTGCTCACTTGGCAGCTGCAACTCCAGCGTTATTTCCTTCCATGCTTCGTCCTTATTTACGCGATCATGGTAAAAGCTGGAGGACACATCATACAAGGCTTTTGCTACCACAGTTTCACAAGGTTTACCTCTTTGCTGAAATCTTACACATTTCCTTTAGCGCGTTTTGCCTCCATGGCAAGCAGATATCCATCTGTTTGTTTGGGTTTAGCCCCAGTGTGTCATTTCATGCTGCATTGGTTTGTGTCTATAAGTTTGTCGGTAGATGTAGGTCATAACAGCAGTCACAAAATGAGATGGTCATCCGAAACTTCTGACTGTCAGAATTTTATACCAGGCTGTCTTTGATCACAAGACAATGACAATGGCCATCCTTGAACCTGTCTTACTGTGTGACATAGGACCACAACCAAAGATATCACCAGGTCCTTTCACAATGGTCATCTCTTGTCTGAGACAGCATAAAATCGCACAGTGTAAAGTGAGGTTTGGGTTTACTTTGTTAGGTTAACGCAACATAAATACTTGGTTAATTTTGGAAAAACTGGGACTGTCCTGTGTTTGCTTGACCCACTTGTCCACCCTGACCACCTCTTTAAGCAGACTTTGTTGCTCTTTATACTACTGCAGTTGCTCGGAGCATCTAATAGTGATGTGGCCCAGTGTGCTTTATACCAATGCTAAAGGGTACCTCAGTGCACTAATATGAGACACTGCGTGCCACCGACCAAGCGTCGATAGTATCTTTAACATAAAGAAACTATTTTCATATACTGTATATACTCAACCCTGCCTCATAGAATTAGGTTTATATAGTACAAAATTTTTCTTTCAGTGACGTTGTGATGTGTATGTTGATTAAACATTGTGTTTCCCTCAAAATGTATTTTCTGTTGCAAATTAGCACTATACAAATATGATTTCAATGAGACAGTCTTGCGTGGTTTAGTTGCAAGAATAGTAATATTGAACAAATCTATATTTTATATTTGTTTGCATTATGTTGTCGGTGTCTGACAGCAGTTTTTGGGGATTTCAACTTCAAATGAAGGAAGTAAAACAACATTCGACATGAAGAAATAATAAAGTTGACACCAAGATAGCACTGTTAAAGTGGAAATAGATGCTTTAAAGGAATAGTGTGTAATATTTAAAGGGATTTAGTGGCATCTGGTGGTGAGGATTGTAGATTGCAACCAGCAGAAACTTCAACTGAATTCCTACAGTGTTCATTGTTCAGGAAGTTTTAACCAGGAGCCAAAATATCCGCAGAGGTCTCTTCCTCTTCACAAACAAATGGATCCAGTGATATAAAGTGGTAAAAACACTGACTAAAGCAGTTATACTTGGAAAAAAAAAAAAAAAAAATCTTTGTTTTATCGTCACTCGTAATAGAGGGGCTGCCAACTATGGTGACTGATACAAAAACGTGAATAGCCCTATCTAGAGCCCGTATTTGTTTGTCCAATCTAGGCTACTGTGGAAACAACATGATGGTGCAACATAGCGATCTCTGTGGACGATGGCCACTTCCTGTGTAGATATAAATGGCTCATTTTAAGGTAAGAAAAACACAGCAACTTTTATTTTCAGGTCATGATACACTACAGAAACTATACATTCAGTTTCTGCCGATATATCCCTCTAAATCCTGCCCACTTACTTATCATTGTTAAGTTTATTGTACTGTATATTAATTGCCCAGCGTAATGGTTACATAATACTGACACCATCTGCCTTGAGATTGGTTTCTTATAAGCCTCGCTTAAAGCTGTCGCTTTTCACTTGAATGCAAAATGTCTGTACTGGCGTATGTTTCTAGGATGGACAAACGTCTCCCTTGTCTGTCTGACTCACTGATAATGATGGCCGTTGCATGACAGACAGCAGCCTCTCTCCACAACAGCATCTCGAAAAGTCATTTACCAGAGTTGTTATCGGTACATGTTGTTCTTACATTGCTTTACAAACAAACAACATTGTGTGGCCATTTCTACTTGTCACTCAAATATTGTAAATAAATGTGAATAATAATGACAGGAATGACTGCTGCAAATATGGCATCCTGATTTAACTGATAGAGTGTGTATTATTTTATTCAAACACCTCCACTGAATGTGTGCCTCCGTGTTCATTATTAGTGAGGCATATACATGGCTCATGACCACCTGCATTTGTTAAAAGTTCTAAAAACTGAAAACTCCTGATGCAGGTTGTAAATCTGGACTGACCCTAGATATGAGAATAAATCACTTGTGCTGATGCTAAACATAAAAGCCCCAGAGGGGCATGCTCAATGATGCTTAGTCTCAACAATGTGCATATTTGTGCTGACAAAGTACTGCAGCAGTTTTCATCTCAAAAGGCAAAATACATCTCATCAGACCGATATGCAAAGTACATTTTTAAATGAACATACAATTTATGTTTTTTTTAGGGACAAAGGTTTTATTTGAGTACTTTCTCCCAGGATACAATTTACATTTATGGATATTTAATATTATGACTGAATTGCTATTCGAACATATCACGATGACACAGAGGACACAACAGGCTGGACACATACTGTAAATTACAACCACTGAAGAAGAAAAAAGCTGTTGCAACAGTACCCAATACAACAAAGTGAGCACATTAAGGGACACACACAAACCTTTCAATTCAAGAAAAATAATGATGTCAGGAAACATTTTAAAGATGGCATTTTATAATTTCCCTTTGCCCCACAGTGAAAAATGATGATCAGTGTATGGAACATGAAAAAACAGTTTTCCTCCTATATCAAACTGTCAAAACATTTACCTTGAGGCCAATGTAATGTATATTTTTTCATGCATACAAAACATACTCAAACATAAGACACATTTTCCATACTTATTTAATGCAAACCTTTCATGAAAGATTCATAAAGTAGTGGACACAGAACACACCTTACAATAAAACTGAAGTTATACTGTAAGGAATAAAAAGAAGCACCGATCCTTCAATAATTACTGGGGAATAAACAGCCAAAAAATGTGCCAAATAATTAATTATCTGACTTTGATAGATTGGTCCGTACAGTCTTGTACACACATCAGTTTGGGTGGAGTTCACAGATGGAATATGATCACAAGCACTTTGAAACAGTTATGTCTCCGACATTTAAAGCGTTTCCAAAGCAGTACTAAATTTGGGCTTTTGGCTGAAATCATTTAGGAGATCTAACAAGCATATACATCAAATACCACTCATCTCATTGCATTTCAGCTGGAGGAAGCCGATCCTTAGAGACGGGCAGGGAGGGAGGATACTTGTCTGGTTTTTGAGATGAAAAGGGGAACTTTATCTGGGAATTAGTTTGGAAACTTTGAAAGTATAAGTCCACTAAGCAAGGCCAGTAAATGCATTCAATTTCATCTCTATAGCTACATCTTCAATGACTAGAAAAGTCAGTGCATGATAAGTATTAAATAAGAACAATTTGTAAAGTGTATGAAGAATGTATGATGTTATCAGTGCACATTTGTAAGTGTGACAAAAGCAGATAAAGAGTTACATTTGCGCATAAAGAAGAAAATGAATACTAAAGTGACACATAACATCACTGACAAAGAACTTGTGAAGTCTGATTGCTGCTGGAGAGAATGACCTCCTGCATCATTCCCTAGAGTCAGAATATAACTTAGAATATTAAATTATAGTGAATGAGATGTGCAGTTAATTAAGTGATCGTACCAAGATAATTAGACAACTTGACTTGTTTTTGTCTCTTTTTTTTTAAATTTAAATTCTTTTCACTTAAGACAGAGAATTAGGTTTAAGAAGTCTACATAGTCTCAGAGGACCTTCTATTCATTTCTGCTCATCCTCCCCAGTTTTAAGCCCCCAGCTACCAGTGATCACAGCTTTTAGCAAACAGACACATTAAAAATGACTGCAGATGCAGCCAACCAGCTGCACTGCACAGCCTAACTCAGCAAGACAAATTAGGCATTATCTACAAATACAAGTGAAGTGATGCTAAAAAGTAAAGCTTCAAAACGTAATGTTCACCTGAAGGAAACTGTTGGGAACATTCTGGACCAGAGATATTTGTGACTATGTTTATGCACCTCAAAATCAGTGTACTATGAACCACAGGCACCACCAGAAGCTCCTCTTGAGCTGCTATTGTGCTGGAAGTGCAGAATCATGTTTACACACAGTTGATTCTGCAACTCCTGCACAAGACTTTAAAAATTTGAAGTTAAAGGTCCCCTGCACATTTTTTTAACCATTTGTAGCATTGTAGTGCAATGTTTTTTTCAGTTTTATCTTCTCAATATGGTGAACATTTCTGGGAACAATACCAGCCGGTGACCACAATGTGCTTTCATTTAATATGCAACAATAAAGGAGGAGAAGAAGGCAAGCTGATGTAAACAATGCAGGATACAGAACATCCAATCCATGCACTTTGTTAATATTTACAAGGATACACACAAAGGATTTGGTGAGAAAAGTAAACAAAGTCATGTCTGTTCACGGTGAAAACTCTGCAGCGTACTTATAAATAACCTTGGGAAAAGAATCAGATTTGCTGCCATGGTCATAGAAAAAAAATGTTGCCCGGTGCTGGAAATTTGCCTGATACCAGACAGAACTGTGATCTTGTTATACCTTGTTTCCATCTTCAGTCTGACATTGCCTCCGCTCTAACTGCTTTTTCATGGGGGAGGAGGATTTGATTTTCCATAACCAATCACTACAGACCCACGTATCCACCTGAATCTAACGCCATTTTAAGTGCACACTGATGCATAGCAATGCCAACATACTTGTTTTACATACTTGAGTGGAGCAAAGTAAAAACTGACTACGATATCAGGTGATAATATGAAGACATGTTGATTTAGAACAGCCTTGATAGCAGCATCTAGCTGTAGTCTCCATTAATATTACCACTTCTTATTGGTTCCTGTGCACAGCTTGAAAAAGGTGTTTGCCCTGCCTGTGGTGCTGACTGGCTAATAGTAATCTTATGTGCTATATTGTAGGCAAGAAGCTTCTTCAGTTCTGAATGACTGGTGCGGAGTCGCAGGCTTTAAACCCTGTGTGGGTGGGAACCCTTGCAGAGACGTAGGGGTCACATGTGAGCTCTGAGTTTCAGAGTCTTTAAGATGTGAGTCATTAGTCCACCTGGCCACCATGTGAATCGTTAGGGTCAGGTAGGTCCTGGAGTGAATGGGTGTGAAGTCGTCTGGGGAGGGATCCCAAGACTGCATTGCAGATGGGTGATAAGGGGTGTCGTAAGCCACCCCCTCTGTTTAATGATGGTCTTTCTAGTTTGACGTAGATGGCTTCTTTTACTCCTCTTTCAAACCATCTTTCTTCTCTGGCCAAGATGTGAACATTGCTGTCCTCAAAGGAGTGTCCCTCTTGTAGATGTCAGTGGACAGCTGAGTCTTGACCTGAGGAGCTGGCTCTCCTGTGATGCGCCATGCGCTTGTGGACCACGCCAGTCCATTAGATCTGAAGAAACCTCTTGGATAAGAGGTGAAACAGCTTCAAGAAACTCAAGCAAGTCCAGTTGCCTACAATATAGCACTTAAGATTACCATGACCTGGATGACTGAGAATCTTCACCACCATTTTTTACAGAGAAACCACTCTTTGATATCATGATGCCAGATGAATAATTCGACTTGTTGAAGTGGGAGGTTTCAAAGATCTAGACCAAGAGCCATCCACCAGGGTTGAAAAATATGCCAAACACAGAGGTGCAAAAAACTGTAGTTCCTTGAATGGTCACTTGAGACTGGCTCCAAAAGCAGAAATAAACATGTTTACAGTCTATAGCTAAGTTCTTCATCCATTCATGACAATTGTGTGGGGAGTCCATTTTTATACAACTCACCTGCTGTGTTCATTTTATTTAGGCTTATAGTTAGGCATAATTATGCCAGTGGCCGCTTTGTGTGACAGGCTGTTTAATAATTCAAGTCTCTCGCTTACCTTCACTTATCCCCATCTTCACCCTCTCGTCCAAATATGGTCACCTTGAAGCATTTCTGGCTCCAAAAATCTAGATGGCGATAGCCAAAATGCCAAACTCTAGGCTTCAAAATGGTAGGAAACAAAACAATTACTGATGTCATAGTGGCTACATACCTTTATTTTTATACAGTCTATGGCAGGGGTCTGCAACCTTTACTATCAAATTTTGGCCAAAAAACAATTAAAAAAATCTGCCTGGAGCTGCAAAACATATCTGAGCCCCATAATAATATGGAAGCAAATCGTGACTAATATTTAAATTAAAATGTATTTGCAGAAATGCTTTTTCATTTTAAGAATGTGGCTGCATTATTTGACTCATAAATAAAATTAATCATCAATCATCCTATTTGCATTTTAATTTTCTTCTTCAAGACTGCTCATTCTTTTACTTAATTAAAATGAAAAAGAAAAAGTCATTTGAGATTTAATTTTCAAAATATGCCCCAGCAAATAGATACCAAAATTCAATTTTGGCAGCAGATGTATTAACTCCATATCTCAATGAAGAGTCCATGAAAAAATTATTTTTTCCAGCAGATATCTTAATTACAACATCATTGAGCTAGCAAAGCAGTTTTGCGTTGCTATGTGTGGTATTTATTCAGTTTTGGGAAATTACGATGTTTAGAAAGCACAATCTCAGGAACAGGGCGGCACGGTGGTGTGGTGGTTAGCACTCTCGCCTCACAGCAAGAGGGTTTCTTGGGACTGAGAACACTGGGGGCTGAGCCCAGAACCTTATAGGGAAGTCTAGGGGATCCTACCTGAGAAAAAAGCACTATGCTTTCTTGAGCCTTATTGTGTCTTGTCTACAGCCAAATACTGCCAACATGTACTTCAAAATGTGTCAAAATAAAATTATATTATATTGATAGAAACAGGATGATGCACTTATAGATAACACAGGAATTAAAGCCAAAAAAATAAATATTTTGTAAATATTTTGACTGAAGCCAAGTCATATTCCGCCTAAGAGCGTCTATCACCGGGGAGGACTGTCCCGCAGCTCCGCCGGCACGCCCCCCTAACACTACACGTTTCACATAATTTTGAAGGAATAAACAGAATTTAAATTATTCATTTACCTGTTTCTGGTAACGGCTCCCCGGAGACGTGAGCCTCAGCCGAGTCAGCCTCCTTGTTTTTGAAAAAACGTCTTATATCCATGATCTTTCATGTTGTTGCTAAAACGTCTCCCTCCAGCGCGCCAACGGTTTAGATACCGGAAGAGCCTGGTCACGCGAGGCTATGTAAGGGATAATGTATAATGAGCCGGTGAATACTGGGAAAATAACTCCCGACAGGGGAATAGGGTTTCATTCCCCTGCATTAAAACCGACCGGATTCGACAACTTTTGGTGAAAGTTTTGTACTCACCCAGGCTTAGTGGACTGAACCGAGGCATAAAACTCGAGTAAAATGTCATTAAGCATGACTGCCGAGTGTGTATTCAAATCCGTCTTCTTTTGTTTTTCGCAGAGAAAGTCCGTAGGTATTCAGCGGCATCCGTTAAAATCAGCCACTTCTGTTTGTTTTTTCCCTCAGAAGTTGTTTGACAGCTGCAGTGTTGCAGGGCAGCATCCCTAGCAACGCTGGGCTACATAGCAACTGTGTGTAATGACCGATGCTACTAGCAAGTAGCAAGTACACAGTAATATCAGACCGCAGAATGCTGCTACTGACCAATCAGAATACAGCATTTAATAGAGCCGTGTAATAACAGGCAATAAAACACGGATGCTTCACGCAACCCCTCTCTCTGATTAACCAGTCTCGATGTCATCCTGTGTTGCATTCACTGAAAATGGAAAACTACAACTTCTTTAGTGGCTCGTTAATGTACAGTTATCATTATTTCTTCTGAAGTTGAATTATCCGGGGCTTAAGAAAAAACGTTCGGGGCTAAAGCCCCGGATGCCCAGGCCAGGCGACGCCACTGGTTGCCGGTGCGATCCCGGGCGTGGGAGCCCTTCTGTGCAGAGTTTGCATGTTCTCCCCGTGTCAGCGTGGGTTCTCTCCGGGCACTCCGGCTTCCTCCCACAGTCCAAAGACATGCAGGTTGGGGACTAGGTTAATTGGTAACTCTAAATTGTCCATAGGTGTGAATGTGAGCGTGAATGGTTGTTTGTCTCTATGTGTCAGCCCTGCGATAGTCTGGTGACCTGTCCAGGGTGTACCCTGCCTCTCGCCCGATGTCAGCTGGGATAGGCTCCAGCCCCCCGCGACCCTCAAGAGGATGAAGCGGTTAGAAGATGAATGAATGAATGAATGAATGAATGAATCTCAGGAACGCCATGATCTGTGATGTATCCATATATCAAATGTGCACACCGCCCCCTACCGTATTAGATGGGTAGCACCATGGTCAGCATGGAGCTGAAGAAGAGTGGCTCCTGACGTCACTCTCCTGCGCCGCTCAGATTGCCAAATCATTTTCAAATTATGGGCACTATTTTGCAGGGCAGACCACGAAAATGAAATAGAAATGTCTTCTTTGTTTTCTTTTTGATTATGGCATAAAATGTGCAGTCTTGAAGAAGAAAATGCAAATGCAAATAGGATGATTGATTATTCATTTTATTTATGAGTGAAATAATGCAGCCACATTCTTAAAATGAAAAAGCATTTCAGCAAATGCATTTTAATTTTCAAATTTTACATTTAAAATTGAATTTTGGTATCTATTTGCTGGGGCATATTTTGAAAATTAAATCTCAAATGTCTTATTCTTTTTTATTTTAATTAAGTAAAAGAATGAGCAGTCTTGAAGAAGAAAATTAAAATGCAAATAGGATGACTGATGATTAATTTTATTTATGAGTCAAATAATGCAGCCACATTCTTAAAATGAAAAAGCATTTCTGCAAATACATTTTAATTTAAATATTAGTCACAATTTGCTTCCATATAATAAAGGTAACACAGCCTTTTAATTTGAATGTAGCCTATCAACATTACTAATAGATCTACATGAGCATTCATTAATATGTTTGGTACAACGGTGGCCATATTGCAGTGGGCTATTTTTTATTTATTTGGTAATTTAATTTTGCAGCATTGCTGACAAAAGCAAAAAAAAAAAAAAAAAAATTGTCCACGCACTATTAAATTCTCTATGTTACCCTGAGACTTTTCCCTTTTTGGATTTGGAATCCACAGCTAGCCTAGCTAGGACAACTCAAGTCTACCCTAGCCATTGCTAGTTATGTTTTTAGAGGAAAAGGTGCCAGGCCAAATGTATGACACATATTTTGGTTGACAAAATATTTTGTTTAATTCGGTTCATAGGCTACACATTTTTACAGTTGAAGAATGTAAGAATCACTTTAGGCCTACAACAATAATTGAAAATAAAAATGTTAATAAAAAAACAAAACAAAACAAAAAAACAGTTATTTATTGCCTGGAGAAGGGCTGAAGAGCCGCATGTGGCTCTGGAGCTGAAGGTCGCCAAGCCCTGGTCTATGGTCTCAACCCAGGCAAGTCAGAAATGGTTCAGAGACATGTATTATTTGTGCTTTTTAACTATTGTTGATTACAAATGAAATATGTTACCAAACATTTAATGAAATGATGCTTTAAAAAAGCCTAAATAAAGCAAAAGAAAAACAACCGAAGATGGAAGGATTACTAAGTTGCCAATGTCAGTCTTTATTTATGGGTTTTTTTGTTTTTGTTTGTTAGTAAATCTAATGCACTGATCCTAAAAAAAGACTGAGCTTAAAAAAACAAACACCATAGCTTTTGAAACAAAATACATAAAACTGTATTCCATCAATGTCATGACTTTGAAAGATCTTCAAAATAACCAGGTTTTTGTAGGACATACTTCTGTGTTACGTAAACAGTAGAACTTGGTTAGATGGGTATCTCAATTCACCAACCAGTGTCAGCAATCTGTGCAAAGACTGGCATACAGTAACCATTTTTTTGACAGGTGTCAATCTAAAGTATATGTGATACATTGTTGTTGCTGCTCTTGCTGCTGTTTTTAGATACCTGGCACAGCTGCCTATAGCAAACAGCAAACATTATGTTTTCAGCTCAGGTGGAAACAAAAGGCTCAACACAACGACGGAAGGGCGAGATGCTGAGTGATGTGACACAAGAGAGAGAAGGAAAAAAAAGACACATCACCACTGTTCCAGAAATCTGCCTAAATTTAAGCAGTTTGCACATCATGGTTACCATATGGGGTTGTGTTGTTCTGTGCCTTAGTGAAATCTGTATATAAAGAAAGCATCTGTTGAGATTGTTGTTGCTGGGAGAACTAGCCTAAAACAAGAATTGAATTGAAGAGCTCTGAATGCGTTACAATGTTTGGTGTTTGATGTTCACTCCACGTCACCCACACACCATCCTGCAGGCAGAGTGACTGCTCAGTCTGATGAACAGGGTCCTAATCTGAAGTAATCAAGGTTCTATGAGGAGATTGGGTCATTCATTTAGCACTTAAGAGCATCCTATAAATCTTTCACACAACAACAGGTTGAGCTGTAGATTAGTAGGTCTTTACTATATCAATTGAGTGTAGATTTAAATGTGTCAGTATGTTTCTTTTCTTTACATTTACAGCAGGTGTCATCTTTTTTCCCTTCCCTTGCATATGTTGAATACCCCTAAATCAAGTGGGATAATAATGCCATTAGCTCTTCTTTTCCGACTGTATCATATTTTTCATTGGTGGAAAAACAAGACAAACCCAGTGAAAATTGCATTACATTGCAGTACATTAAAGTCGCTGGCTCCTGCAGGTTTTTATGGTATTTTTCCCCCCGATCGTTTGTTTAAACTTGGATTTCTTTGTGTGATTGTCACCACTGTTGTGCACTGACCTGATGATGCTTCATGCTCTTGTTGCTCTGTGCCGCTTCGATCCTGACAGCCTTCAGCTCTACAGGTGCAACCTGTATCAGAGCCGATCTGGCCCTGACTGGTTTCTCATCTGTTCTACTTTGACCTTGGACTCTGTTGTCTAACTCACGAAGACCACAATGGTCACAGCCCTTTGGTTTTAATCTTTCCATGTCCTTATAGAGGCTTTTAGATTTGCTATCGACAGCAGACAGCCTCAGACTTTCTCTGGAGTGAATCCATTTTTACAGACGACAAGAGAAAAATGAGGGGGGAAAAACTGTCCAGATGTGCAAAGCTGATACAGACTGATTCACACAGGCTCATGGCTGTAATTGCTGTCAAAGGTGAATCTACCAAATACTGACTTGAAGAGGGTGAATAAAGAATGCGGTTTTAATATCAAGTAAACTTATTATTAAAAAGTCATTATTTTGTTTAATGTTTAAAAAGTTCCATTAACCCATTGTAGTTCTGGGTTCTGACTCAGAGATAAAGTCCGATTATTCACCAAAAAGAAAAACAAAAAAAACCTCTTTGTGATTGCCATTTCCTGTTATAAAATATTTATATCTCTCTAGCAAACAGGATATTATAATGGAATTGGTTTTTCGGTTTTCCAAATGAACAGTCTAATTTAAAAAAAAAAAAAAGTTTTATTATACCCTGACGCCATATACTTTATGAAAGACAAATATTGTATTTTCTTTTTTACTGTTTGCTTTTTTTACACTGTTTTTTAATGCCTTATATTTAACTGGTGTATGGTATCATTTTTGGAGAATGCTGACTGTCAATGATAAAATACATTAAATTATTATTTTATTTTTTTTTTTTTACCAAAAAATGTTCAGAGGAGTTTGTAGTGGCCAGGGTGCAGTTACAGTCTCCATCAATCAAAAGGTAAAGCTGTAGCCTGGGAGGTAAAAACCAGGGTAAAATAATCCTGTGTATACACTGTGATACTTGAAAGTGACCTTGATGAACAGATAAACATTTTTTTTTAATCAATCTCACTTTTCTCTCCTCTGAAAAGACAGAGACAAAAATTGGATGTTGAAAAGAGAGGTGAATGTTTTTCCCACATCCTCGGTGGAAATTACACCCTTGGTAATTGAACATTATCAAAGAATATATGATTTACCAGACTACCAGTCTGCAGCCATGCTTGCAACTCTGTGATTTAAAGGAATACTTGACCCACAAAATGATCATTTTATCTATCAGCTCATCAGCCCATGTAACATTGAATTTGTGTAGAAAACCTTGTGTTCCATGTCTCCATTGTGAGTGAAGAACCCAAAAACATACTTCATAAAATAACAGTAAAACCTGGGCCTCATTTAACAACAGTAAAAATAGAAAAACTATATCAAACTAATCTTTTACAAACTCTCACACTACTCATGCAGTGTGACCCAGCTCTCATTTATCTAGTTGTACGCTGCTGCAAAGAAGCTACATATTGTAAAATGTAGATGCTTCACACATATCTTTAACTTGGCAGCACAGAAGATCTGTACTAGTGGCCTTAAAATGGCGGCGACCACGAGCTGCCTATTTGTGGACCGCGAGCTGAACACGTGACTCCTTCACTGTGTGTTTTGGTTTGGTTAGCACATGTAAATGGGCTGTCATCTCCATGCCAACGATGCGCTGATAGGCTGTTAGCGAGAACGTCACTTTTTTTACTTTCGCTTTTGAAGCAGTATGCTTATCGATACTTTGCCAGCAGTAGGAGCCTAGATTGAATGAAAATGGCATGTTCCAAGTTCAAAAAGAAAAGAAAGGTGTTGAAAGGTTTTGTTTTAGTTAAGTATTTATCTATTTATTCTATTTGCCCAAACAGACAACAGTGACCTTGACATTTGACCTTTGACCACCAAAATTGATTTGAGGATGGTCCTTGAAGGTTTTCATGAGATATTTTGCGTTCTCAAGAATGAGACAGATGCAAGGTCACAGTGACGTTTGACCACCAAAATCTAATTAGTTTATTGTTGAGTCCAATTAGATGTTTGTGCCTAATTTTAAGAAATTCCCTTGAGGCATTTTTGAGATATTGCATTCACGAGAATTGGATGGACATAAGGTCACATTGACCCTTAACCTTAATCACCAAAATCTTATCAGTTCATTGTTGAGTCTAAGTGGACTTTTGTGCCAAATTTTAAGAAATTCCCTCTGGAAGACATCATTTTCATGAGACGTATGTATGTACATACACACAGATGTATGGATGGGCGGACAACCCTAAAACATAATGCCTCTGGCCATGGCTAAGTGAAACATTCAACCTGTGGGTGATGCTCAATGAAAATTTAGGGGTAAGTCCATAAAATTAATCTGCAGCGGACAATGGCTGTCTCAACAGTATTTAACTGCAGTCAACCTAATCAGAAAAACATCTGAAAACGGTGGTATTGTTTGACTCAAAAATTACAACCACACTTAATTACACTCATCTGAACCTTGCTCATGTTGCCCAAGTCAACTCAATCTTATTTATAAAGCACCAAATCATATGCAATCTCAGGACACTTTTAACATAGAGCAGGTCTTGACCATACACTTTCAATTTACGGACACCCAACAATACAAATGAATTCCCACCAAGAGCAAGCACACTGGCAACAGTGGCAAGGAGAAACTTCCTTTTGCCCAGGGTTCCTTTCCCACTGCCTGGCATCACTCAACATACCTTTGTTTATTCTTTGGTTATACTGAAGGGTTACAAATGGTGGAGATTACTCTTCTATCCACCTTCCTCTAGCTACCCTTGCCAGAAACTCTGAAAGCTTCAGCCCCATTTGTGTTGGATGAATAGTGTCCTCTGCCTGTTTTCTCCCTACCCTAAAGCAATCAGTGTGCATTAGGCAAGCCAGAAGATTTCCTGCCAGTTCTGACCTGGTAGCAAACAATGCAAAATGTAGAAGCTGGGAGAGGCGGCTAATCCTCTTGGCAATGGACTCATTTGTTTATGGTAATGATTAGAATGTCTCGAAATTAATGAGGTTATGACTTATTGATGGGCAGCATGGTGGCTTAGTGGTTAGTTGCCTTACATCAAAACAGCTGCGGGTTTCTAACCTGATTATGGCCTTTTTGTGAGGAGTTAGTTTTTCCTGTGTTCACATGTGTTTCCTGCCACATGCAGGTAGGGTGGGCTGACACTCCAAATAGCTCATAGGGATGAATGTGATGAATATGGTAATCCGTGTGTTTTTACTGCCATTTACCCAAAGCAATTTGGGAGAAACCCAAGCCCCCTCCTCCACATGACCTTGCTCAAGAAGAACAGACTTCAGAGAATGGATGAACTGATGACATGCTGATGGCAAAGGTACTATCTGCATACAACCCAGGGCAATGGACACCTAAATATGATCAACAACACTCTTATCAAAGTAAAAATCAAAACCCAGGGCGCTACACAACTACATTTTCAGTGTGTCTGCAATATTTAAATTGGCGCTTTATTTTCAACACTATGTTTGTAATAATCAGAGCTTTATTATCTTTTCAGTCTCTAACTCAAATTTATGTATGTGAATATACTTTCAATGTATATGGACAAAATAATAACTACATGTGCCTTTGAAATATTACAATTTAAAAGTTCAAGATTTTACTATCTTAAAGCTGTATTATTTGACTTTTGGCCACTAGGGGGCAAAAAGAAAACCAAAACAATCTGACGAAATCACAGGCCTGATGTATGAATTCATTTTCATTTGGTTGGTCTTGGTTTAATATTTTAAAAAAGTCAGCAGTGACATCAAGACAGAATGTTTACTTGAGAAAAATGTATCCACAGTCTTTTCCCAACCTTACACAAAGTGTTGGTTAAACCTTATGCTGGCATTAGCAAGACCTAGCCTAGCTCGCCAGATGGAAATTGTGGCTATGAAAGTACCATTGGCTAGCTATTTAGGCCTGCATTCTACCCCTCTTTTGATGTCTGCTTGTTACCATTTTCAAAATTCCCAATCACCAGGGGAAACAACATCCTCTGAGCAATCAACTTATGAAAATAGCAAGATCGGATCGTCCAAAAAGGTATGCCTGCTTTGTTCTTTTGGTAAATAGTTGTAAAGATCTACAACATATAAAAATACAACAGGTGTGAACACACCTCAATAAAGCCCTGACTCAGTCAGGACTCCCATGGACTCCCCTCCATTCATCTGCCATGTCTTTTCGTGCTGGCAGTGGAAAAGCCAGTGTTTGGCCAGTGCAAGAGACAGGTCTGCCTATGCGAGACTAAGCCAAACCTACCTCCATGCTTTGTTTCGGTGCTTTACATTATAATTAGCACTGTGGCAAAAAACACTTTGGATTGTTTTTTATTTCTTTAAACCAATCACGACTGTATTGGGCTGCCCTATGCCCAAGATGCAGTGCCCTTGCAAAATGTCGGGAGATAGTGGAGGGGATGGAAAATTCTTAAGTAGGTGGCCAATGGCAGGCTCATACACACAGCCTAAATCTTGTAAGCCAGACTAGGTTAACCAAGACACATGTTAGACACAGGTGCAGGTCAAAGTCTTTTGCTCTTTTTGTTAGAAAGAAGCACTTCCAAGAATACACAAACAACAACCATGTAAAGTTCGGATTATGGAACATATTTACTTACATGGTATTCTGCCAATGTGATATTACCTACAAGGTACAGGACATTTTTTAGTCTTTCACCAGCTGAGGGATTTGTGTCATTCTTTCACTGACAACATGTTTCACAACCTGGTATACCTTTTTACAAGAACAACAACAATGAAAAAGTGTCTGGCATTCCCTGAATAGCCATCATGCAAAGAGGCCTGCAATCTTCTTTGCTGTGTGTACATAAGAAAAGCCAGACAAGTATTGTGATGAAAAATTCACATCAGCAACAGTGCGATACAGACCGAGAATGACAAAGAGGGAGACTGAGAGAGAGGAACAGCAAGCGAAGGACAGAGAAACAAACTGAGAATAGGTAGAGAATACATCTAGCTGTAGTCATCTTTTGCAGAGAGGAAAAACAAAATGCTTTTTTGTACAACAGGTGAGACTGAGAGCATGTTGCATTTTCTCTAGCCTGCTACCAAATGAAGCATTTTTGACAAAGTTCTTTTAGCCAGGTTGCTTTAACTTCTTTCTAATCCCTTAAATGTTAAAGCCAGCATTCTACATAGTACGGATAATTGAGATATGGCACGTTGGTGAGGTATAACATCAACGCTTTGCAAACAGCATCAAATGTTGTAGCCAACATAAACCAGTTGCTATAATACAACTCTTGATCTTGGCATCAGGGGGCACAGTACTGTCATAGGGTCACTAATCTGTGGGGGGAATCTTTTTAGGACCACTGCTGCGTCTGACATCTAAAGCTGCGGCCTCCCTCTAGCTGGCTGGAGAAGTGGGCACAGCTGGGCCAAGGCAGCTTCACTTGTGGAGCTAGATGATAATAGTGAGCTAAAGTTAGCCTCTGCCCTGCTAGAATTGGATGAAGCACGGGTAGCATTAAAAGTCTAATTTCAACTTCAACAGTTTACCTGTTCTCTTTTTAAGTTTTTAAGTGCTTCTTTTTTGTTTTAGGCTTACTAAACATTATGCTGCCATTTGCTGAAGAATACTTGCATCTTGCTAAAAACAAAAAGACATTCACGCAAGTTGACAGAATGACAGAGAGCAAGGTGACTGCACAAATTACAATTCCCACCAAGTCTTCTTCCTTTGTAACTTTTGAGAAGAAAGCAACCAAATCAAAAAGAAAAAAAAGTGGAAATAATATTTCTTTTAGAAAACATTTCGTTTTGGAACATTTCAGTAAGGACAAATAAACGAAATGGGGCTACTACTTGTAGCGGGTGGGATCTATTCTTTTTTTTTCCTGCTATTGGGCTACATGCAATGACTTCTTTGAGCCCTGATTACTGGGCAGCACCACTGAGAACTATATGTAGGCAGGTGCCCGCTACTTTAATGGGCATTTTCTACTGGGCCTCCCTGTCAGTGGCGTGGTCTGCAGTTTGGCATGGATGATACAGATGCTGTGTGTCTCCATGCATTTGGTTTCACAGTGAATGTAAGTCTGCATTCTTATGGTTTTTCCTGTGCTGCATGTTCATAGCGTATGTCATTGGTGTTATATCAGCATTTGCTCCTTTGTTTCGCAGCATAGCTGACTTGTCTCTGAGCAGCACATCCAGGGTGATACAAATTCAAGACCACACCAAACTACAGACTCCGCCACTCATATGGAAGCTAGGTAAGAAATGAATATCAGAGTAGTGGGCACCTGCCTAGATATATGTCAAACACAACTGGAGATGGACTTACAAAGCAGACTCATAGACTCAGATACAAGTTCAAGGTCTTTAATCAGGCTCAGGTTGGTACATGGGGGAACAGTAACACAGGAAAAAGTATCCAGTTTGACAGGCAAAAAGGTTGGTTAAAAGGAAAAAAAACAACACACTCACATGGAACATTAGGGAAATGCTGGAACTCTCACTCAAAGGTAAAGACAATCTGTCAACAAAGGAGGGGAAGATGGGGACTTAATTAAACTAAGTCAAGGGAAACAATGAGACGCAGGTGAAACAAATTAGGGCGGGGCAAGTTATCATAAAGGAGGGAAACTTTACAGGACATGCGATCTGAAATGAGAGGAGAAAACCGTTAACAAAATGCAACAGGAAACACAGAGATGACAAATAAACATGAATTTAGGTAGCTTGACGGGTCATGACTGATATAGCGCTCAGAGGTGCCATCCAGTAATTAGGGCTTCGTGTAGTCATTGCGTACAGCCTTGTGATGATACAATTGGCGGGAAAAAAAAGAACCCACTCAAAACTGCAAGTGTTTGAAACAAGGTAGGAAGGTGGTATATAGCTATCACAACTTCAGGTGAATAGTTACTTTGAAGACTGCATGAAACGGTAAGCACACAAGAGGGCCCACCGACGATAGTAAAGCTGCCAAATATCACCGGCTTCTGGGCCTCAGTGCAACTGTACTGGTTGCATCGTTGATATTTATGACAGCGGTTAAAGCTGTCCCCAGGAAATCACATACATTTTTGTATCTTTGTCTTTGTGATGCACAATCACACAAATGCAATAACTGAGATTTGCTCTACCACCTAAATGCATATTGTTACTTAAGTTCTGAGTTTTTAAAGCAACACAATGGAGGATTGCTTTTTACCTCACGGGGTCCCCCTACAGACAAAAAATGGTATTGTCTGTTACAACTGTCGCAAAAATCTTTCTGCGTGTGCATTTGTGTGCGTTGACAAGCCAACAATACCGATGAACTTCCTCAAGCTGGCCGTGTAATGCGCGATCATCATGTCTTCAGAACAGGTAAAGTAGCCTTATAGCATTCTGTACATACATGATTAGGCTGATTGCTTTATTTATGTATTCATTTTCGAAACTCAGAAATTAGTTGCTCTCGGCATGTCAGGGCTGACCTCCTCCTCACAGCGCGCACACACACAGACACACAAACTCAACAGAGTGAAGTCAGCCACGGTGCAGATGAAGGGAATATAACTTCAAGATTACTCTAGTTGACGACAACTACGCTTGTTACTGTGAGTAAGTGTGATAAAACCTCTGCCAGGTCACCATCGGTCGGGCATCCCTCCTCCTCTTTCAGCTCTCGCCAGCATGTGAAAGCCGGGCCAATATTAATCCTTGTTCTATTCTAATATTAGCTCTTGTTTTATCGCTCTCCCGTTTTCTTTTCTTTGTCTCCTCGGACAACACCTTCACCTTCTTCCTTTTCTCTGTTGTTTCAGCCATGACAACCACATCTAACTTAGTTCACCTCAGTTCCGCTATGCTACTCTAAAGAGAGGAGGGGAATATGATGTATGCGGTAAAGCAGCCAAATTTGTAGTCTTTTTGTGTCCAGGTTCCTACCCGAACCCCGAAACTGCATAGTGCCAGTGCAAGCAAAACAGCAACTCTCAAGCAATGACGGAGGTGTCATCAAACTTATCGTGAGTTGATGTATCATCACAAGGATCTTGGATATATATTTTGAGGGCTCAAAAACTCCATTGTGTTGCTTTAATGCTGAGTTAGAGACACACTCACATGCAGACCTCTTCAATTCAACTGTTGGGAAGTAGCTTTTCAGTGATTCACTATTCAAAGGAGGAAAGCCCTGCTGTCCTTGCCCCTCAGCATGTGACATTACCCGAAGCACAGTGAGTACAGGAGTTATTCTGAGTTACAATATCTATATAATTCACTTCAACCAATCAACTCTTGCCAAAGAAATAACTTAATAATTCTTCAGTAATAAATTAATTTAAATGCAATGTAATGTTTGCTGAGAAAATACATGCAAGTTTCAGGGGATTTTGCAATCCTGTTAAATAAAGCTAACCGGTTGCTGGTGGTAGCTTCATGTCTCTGTCTGTGTATTTTCCAAAGTATTAAAGTATTTTATTAGCTAAAAGTCAAGTCTGAACTCTAAAATGAAATGTTAACCTTGTGGGGACCTGCTTTTGTGTCCCCAAATGCGTAAGTGAGCCCATCTGTACACAGATTTTTGTCCTCACAGTGTGATCAGCACACAATGACACACAAAGCTGAATGATTCCCATATACCATATAATGAAGTGAAAACAGCCTGCAGCCATGACTACTAATACAAAGATACATAGCATACTGTCAAACATAAAACATCCATCCCTAAAATAAAATGACTCACAGTGCGTAGCCATAAAATTTAATCAGTCAAAAAATGTGCTGAGTTTGACCCGAGCCTGAAGTCTTTATTAGAAAATGAAACCAAATCAGACTGAATTTTCTGGCAGGATTGGGTCTTGTCAGGATCAGTTCGGGTTGCAGAAAAATGACTCCCGTTATACTTGAGCAGCCACAAATGTAAATGTGTGTAACAGCATGAATGTGAAGCAGGGTGTCACAGGGGGAAAAAAGCAAGCATGTTCAGTCATCCTCCCCTGGGGACATTTATTAAAAGTTAGATCTTTTTGGCAGTATTGTTAATTTTTGAAGAGCTCTGCCGATAAAGCGTCTTTGACTTTCGGGTGTAGAATTACATGCGATAAGGAGAAAGAGAAACAGGCTGACAGAGGAGGAATACAACATGAGTGAGTGAGAAGACCGAGAGAGAACAGGAGCCTGCAGACAAACCCAGTGGCTGTAATGGTGTCTGCTGGTGGAGTGATAAGTCAGACAGCCCCCAAGTCGGCTGATCCACTGCCAGCCTTGGCCATTTGTCAGCGCTGACTCGAAACTCCCGGTGGCCACTGCACTCTGCTATATGCAGCTTCTCGCAGCAGGATCACACTTGACAGGTGAAATCATTATGGACAGCTCTGCTACTGTTAATGGCCAGCTGGCCCTGGCATGTGTGGGTGTGTGTACATCTGCAACAGAAGATGTGAAAGACGTGTAAAAAATGTGGAAAGATACACACAAGATACAGAATGTAACAAAGATTTTTAGTTCGACTCGGTGAATGGCAAAAAAAGCAAAAGGGGGGTTTGGTGTGTGTGTGTTTGTGTGAAGGTGAAAAAGGATGAAAGCATTCAACGAACAGGTGTCAGGGTATCTATAATGCAAATTACAATATCCATCACATGCTTCAGTGTCTATTTAAAAAACATAAAAATGACAACGATGATAATAATAAATCTTGTTTCTCTTCCACTGTGTATGTTTGGATGTGTACCTGTGTATGGGTGTATTTATGTATATATTTGTTTGTTGAGGTGGAGGAGCTATAAAAGCAGGAACATACAGCACAGTGGAGATGGAACAACCTGTGAAAATGTTAAAGAAAAGAGACACTTGAAACCTATTTTTAGAAAGTGCTGGGTCTGATTGCAGTGAGGTTGTTAAAGAAAAAATATACATATAAAATTTTTATTCTGCGCACAAGATAGAATAAATTAAAGCTGTGGCAAGGTATGTTAGGGTGAGTCACTCAGCTCCCATTTTATCCTTTGTAATGACCTGGTAATAACCTCAGTTCCTCTTATAATCACACCAATAAAGGAGGCACTCTTAAGAGCAGTTAAAATTCGAGAGATCTTATTCTTATTCCTTTAATTAAGCTGTCTAGTGGTTAATGATGGACTGTCCGGCAGAATGTCGTACCGCAGGAAGTTCACTTTGCGTTCTGTCTGTCAAGACTGGGAGACGGTTTCACAGGTTCCTTCACCTTGAGTGCCTTATTTCTATCTTGGTGCTTGTCAGTCTTAAACACCACTGGGTGGCCATGGACACACACGTCTGAATCCAATCGAAGTTGAGCAGATGCATTAAATGTTCTTTAAGTGTGGTCTTTCAACCTGTCTGTTCCTTGAAAACACTCCAGGCAAGATTTTTAATGAAAAGCAGTCAGTCAATTATCATTCGAAATTACCACTGCATGTTTTGGGTTTTTGATCATGTTAAATTCTGGTGTTGGGAAAGGACATATTTCTATTTCCCACTGAAAAGATAAAACTCAAATAAAATCTACAAACTCTTATCAGCACGTTATCATTCCATTCAAAGAAAGCTGCACCACTTTTGGCTCTTTGGCTGTAACTAAAACCTTTACACTGACGACCAGGGTTATCTGACCCACATTCAACCCTTCTTTTGTCAATTCAAACCAAACCAGCCAACACACATTAATCCCTGGGTCACAACCCAGGAGCAATGCATACCAAATACATCAGATGCTGGAAATTGGAGGAGGGTTTACATGTCATACTCAGTGGAAAGTAACAGAAAAAAGTTGTACTTTTCATAGTGTCTTGTATTTTTTTTCCCCTGTTCTTTCCCCAACAACATACTTTTTCATCTTCAATGTGATGATTTTTCCTCAAGTGAACCTGCTCTTTTAAAAAGTGAAGCATTGTCTTTGATCATGTTTTCATGAAAGTTGTACACTGCCAGAACTTATGTTTTGAACTTGAATTTCCCATTGCACATTATATTAGTACATCACAATAATAAACACATTTAACTGGTTTGGCCTGTGATATTATAATTACTCAATTTCAAACATAATATCAAAATCAAGACACAATCATTAGCAGATGAGTTTGGAGCGTTTCATTTTGCAGTAGCTCTGTACGGCATAAACACAAGGAGGATAACAGAGAGAGGGGGTTATGGGCAAAAAAGATGCATGCAGAATGATGCATGTTTTTGGGATAAGATGGTGTAAATATAGTACATACAGCATTTATATGTGTAATGTGTGCAAACTTTTTTTATGAGGGCAATATAGATTTAGGGCGGCACGGTGGTGTGGTGGTTAGCACTCTCGCCTCACAGCAAGAGGGTTGCCGGTTCGATCCCGGGCGTGGGAGCCCTTCTGTGTGGAGTTTGCATGTTCTCCCCATGTCAGCGTGGGTTCTCTCCGTGCACTCCGGCTTCCTCCCACAGTCCAAAGACATGCAGACTGGGGACTAGGTTAATTGGAGACTCTAAATTGTCCATAGGTGTGAGCGTGAATGGTTGTCTGTCTCTATGTGTCAGCCCTGCGATAGTCTGGCGACCTGTCCAGGGTGTACCCTGCCTCTCGCCCGATGTCAGCTGGGATAGGCTCCAGCCCCCCCGCGACCCTCAAGAGGATGAAGCGGTTAGAAGATGAATGAATGAATGAATATAGATTTAAACTGTATATCAATCAATTATACAGTGGCTTCAATCAGAGCAAGTTCAGCTGTACCATACACACACTCCATCTTGATATTGTGTGGCTGTGGGTGTGAATTCCTCTTGGGGCCAAAAAACAGTGCAGTGTCTCTGAAATCACTGTTGCACAGATGATAGTACTGCCAGTCCACTCGCTCATGAAAGTTGGTGTTCTGCTTTTTCAGTGTCTGTAAACATTCATCCTGTGACAACTGCCCATGACTGTGCGCTCCCATTTGCAAACAATGACATAATTTGTCCTGCCATGGTTGTTAGCGACCGTGGTGGTGTGCCATTCACAACGAAATTAACCTTGGTCCAACCTTTGTCTGACCCACCTCTTGACCTGGGTTGCAAAACCGAGTCAGTCAGCGCGGGTTAACCCTTTCAAACACAGAATCAATGCTGGTTAAACCCTGGTTGAGCCCTCTGTGTAAAAGGGTTTTACATGAGACTCTACATTTTAAGTGAGACTTCCGTGAGACCTGTCCATCCATCTCTGTCACCAGAACAGGCTGTTTGTCTGTCAGGAGCAGTTCCTGAGATGCTGAAAGCAGAGCGGCCAGCTAGACTGTCTTCACCATTTGGACTGATCTGAAATTTTGCGGATAAAGATAGATTTAAACTGAGCTGTGTGAGGATTATACAGAAAGAAAGCAGAATAGTTTTCATTTATGCATTCACTGCAAAACTAGAAAGCTCTTTAGTGACACTTGGAGACATGTTAACTCATCATAGATAATGCTAATAACTTCAGAAAATATAAACAGTTACAATTATGCCTCACTAAGCGTGCCAGTGATAAAACAAATAGACTCGGAGTTTAAAGAAACGTGGGTGCCTCTGGGTTATGTGCCTTACACACGTGTCTCTGAATCAGTGTGGATTGATACTTTTAATAAAATGCAATCTGCATTACACCTTCTCAAATTGTACAAAATCTTGCACCAGAGTGTTTGTGTGTGGGAGTATAAAACATAAAGTGTGAAGCTTAGGATGAGATTTTTTTGATGCATCACTTACTGTATTACAGTATTCTCTATAGTACCTTTTCCTGTATACAAATACTGTTTATGTATTGCAATTCACTGCCTATATACAAATGAACATAGTGATTTGTGACAATGGTAATAGCACTGAGATCACAAGGTCAGGTAGACTGCCATAAATGTTTAGATGTTAAGCAGTAAAACTGTATAATATGTTTTAAGGAGGATCTTTGCTTGGTCTTCATAATTTCTGTTTTAATATCACATTAGATTCTTTTTGAGTTGTTGGAGATGGCATAATAATCAATGTAAAAACTTGCTTTTAAGATAAATGTCAACCACTCCACAGCAATAAACATCTCCATAATTAGCTTTGCAGCAAAATTAGCTTGACTGATGTCAGCATATAGGCTTGTACCTGGCGGCAGGAGTGACCCTGTAATTGCACTGACAACAGCTGTGAGCACCGGACAGCCACAGAGCACAAAGCTAATTGGTTTTTGCCTCACCATTATCTTTTAAATACCAATCCAGATTGCACTCCTGTTAAGCTGGCATCCAATACGGCTCTGCTTCAGTGTTGTTAACCTCTGGAGAATAAAGTGTCAAACCCACCAGGCACTGGACAATGTGAAGTCTCCATCTTGAGCAGAGAACTGAAATACTTTACTGTATTGAGGTTCGTAAACAAGTCAATCCACGTCCCCAGGCCACAGTATCTCATCTACCTTGTGCATGATTACATCCTGAAGTTTAAACAACTTTTAAGAGGGAACAGATGAGCTAATATGAATCTGCATGTTGATCTGCATAGTTTTTGTTTTTTTTTTAGCTTGGCGCCACCTAGCGTCAGCTGTGTTGCTCGCACTGTTGCCACGACCAAATTGACCGTGGGGATCAGAGATAATCAATAAAATGTAGGCTGTAAAGCCACCAGTATACCTCTATGTATATGTAGAATGAGAAGGTGTGTGGACACTATACTAAATAAATGAGTCAAGAGACCGAGCAATTATCAGATATATCTGAAGAAAAAACAAATAGTAATGCAAATAATTATACCAGAATGCACAGCACCAGTACAAACCAGAGATTGAAAATAAATGTAGGCTGTAATGGAACCACCACAGCGGAGTTATTCTATGTATATGTAGAATGAGAAGGTGTGTGGACACTTATACTAAATAAAATGAGTCAAGAGACTGGCAGCAATTATCAGATATATCTGAAGCAAATAGTAATGCAAATAAGGTGTTCCAGAATGCACAGCAGAGTACAAACAACTCCTCGGAGATGCTGGGTGCCAATATGTACAGTATCACTGTCCAAGGGCTGCTGTAGAATGGCAACGAGGATGTCAGCCGACCAACACTCGCTACCCAGTACACCAGTGTACACAAAAGACTGCTTGGCATGTATTTTTCACATCGCGGGGATTTTTCACAGACATTTTTACAGGAAACTACAACACGGAAGTGCGCTCGACTATGGAAGCCTGAATGACTGCGGACATTCCTCGCAGAGTCTGTGAGCACCTTAAGCCTCAAAAAGCTGACTACTAGATCGCAGAAAATGGAATGTGATGCAGAATAAATCAGGGGAACATCACTAACAGTGGTATCTTATAATAAGAGCTGGGCTTCATACCCTCTAAAAAGCCTGCTACAGGTGAAGTGACTATCTAAAACGACATCACAGTCTCACTTACAACTTGACAAATGCTTGGTCAATGGCTCTACATGTCAAACTATTACCTGGGACACTGTTGCTTGTGCACGCTGAGGAAGTGTTTCACCCGAAACGTTCGTGTGGCAATAAACATTATAATTGGAGTGCTGTCCTGTACCTTTGGTACACATCATTTTTTTTACATTTGTCATTGTGGATTCAGCACCCATTCATACTTCTGAGGGTTGAGCATGTTTGTTTGGACTTCTCACCTGGGACACCCACAGCAGTGTCCTGGGTGGAAATACCTGTGTTTGTTTGACTGCTTCGGTATTTGACAAGTTGGGAATGAAGACAGATTTAAACTGGGGAAAGGAAGTCTACATTAAAACACTGTACACCCTGATGAAGATAAATTGAGGTCTCACAGAATTCTGGTTACCCCATAGGGTTAAGTGAAAAGCTACTCACATAGGTCCAAGACCACCGTCAAGCTAAGACATCCATTAGGATGCCCATTAAGGCCATTAGTGTCTCTGTAAATCAAAACTCAGTCCTCAGTCCTTTCCTATTTTCTTACCTGATGAATAACCTTGCTATTATCTGTGAGACTGCACTCTACTTGTATGCTGATGATGTGACTCTGTACACCCATTAAACATCTACTGAAGTGGAAACAAGTCTAAATAGGGATCTCCAACAAGTAATATGAAGAACACTTTCAAAAGCTAGAATGTACACTTCCAGGGTTACTAGCTAGCATTCACTCAGTTTAACACCCATATAGTAAGAGTAGACAAAGAACAGTTGTGGACTGAACACTGAGCCAACAACACTCTTGAGAAAGGTCACAAATTTGGAGCTGTAAAGAGAGATTTCACTGAATTCAACTCAGCTGATTCTGACTCACTGAATATGTTTCACTGAGCAAGATGAGTTCTCCACCTATTTGACAATATCCAAAAGGGAAGAGGGGCCATCCTAAGCCATAGCCACTAACTTGAGATCTCTATTTTTCCTTTACGAAAGGTGTTGCTGCATTTAACCACCCTACATGACAGACCACACACTCTGCCTTCTTATTTCTAGAACACAATGTTTGGACATAAACTTCCTCAAAACTGCAACTCCAAATATGGAATAGCCTCCATACAATTATGGTGGACGGATAATGGACTCTGAAAACTTTAAAGATTAAGTGCACAAACATTGGATGGTCACACCCTCTATCTGACTGTCACTGGCAAACTAGAACTAAAATGTTGCTTCATTTTTACATTTAAAGTTGATACGAAAATTACAGCATAGAAATTTGATGTGTCATCCACCATTGCATGGTGGGTTTCATAACTGCATTTACAGTTCATAATTAACAATAACAAAATAAAAGGAGCAGAGTCCATTTTGCCAGCACATAAAATAATGTTTTTGATCCCCCCCTTGCCTATTTAGTCCTAAAAGTGGTCAAAGTGGCTTCTATTTTCCTCTTTCCCTCTGTGTAAAGAGTCTGCATCCTCTCAGCTGCAGCTGGGATATAACATGAATAGAGCCATTTCAGTCTTCCAAAAATAAGCAATGAGACTTTTTTTTAGCCATTTGCTGCCTTTCCTGGGCAACATTATACATAGCTTCTACAGCAGAAAAAATCCATCACTGCCAGCATTAGGCAGGTTGCTTTGTCTGAGTTTCTGTGCTGCAATATGAATGTTTCTATACCATTGTCCACATTGTATCTCACTCACTGTACTTTTAATCACCTGGCACACTTGGGAAGAACTGTTTCCTCATCAGTGTACTGTGACCTGCATCCTCTTCAAAGGTTAGAAAACATAAGCTTTCTAAATCTGCTGAACTCTATAAGCGAGAGCATTTGCTGAGCACTTCTTATTGAAGTCCTGCTACCTGACCCACTGGCTAAAAAATGGATGGGAAATCAAAGCTTAGTTAGACTAGCTCAATACTCAAACTTTTGTTGAATAATGTGATGTGTGGTCTCTGTAAAGAGGTTCGGCATCGCTCAAAGCCAACTGACTTCTGACGCACTAAAGCATAAAACATTGTCCCTGGGTATAATTTAAATCTCATCAATAACACAAAGGAGTGCAGGCACATTGCCTAAAAGCCAATAACTGGTGCCAGCACGCCACAGCCCTGTGCACTGAATGAATGAATGGTGGTGGATGCTGCAAAGCCCTCACTGCTTTCCCCCTGGTTTCTGGGTCAGGTACTGGGAGCAATGAGGTGCAAGGCTAATGGATGGAGTCTTCACAGCAGAATGGAGATGGAGAAGCTTGAGGAGTTTAGTGCAATTCTATTGCCT
Organism: Epinephelus fuscoguttatus; assembly: GCF_011397635.1. Lineage (NCBI taxonomy): Eukaryota > Metazoa > Chordata > Actinopteri > Perciformes > Serranidae > Epinephelus > Epinephelus fuscoguttatus. The sequence goes on along the minus strand of NC_064761.1, from coordinate 10,917,311 downwards.
ATTAGGGAGAACAAAGCTGTGGAGATGGAAATTGTTTGCCACCGATATGAAGAGGGATTGAAGGTGTCAGTGTATTTTACAGTAACGATGAAAGCCATGCTAAAGTGTAAAAGACTGTGGGCTGAAGGAGAAGGGAGGACAATTGGTATAGTGTGGAGGTGTGGCAGCCAGATTAAATGAAATAATCAATCAACCTCGTCTTCCTCTTCTGGTCAATGTGCAGCACTACTCAGTGACTTGGAAAATTCTTTAAAAGGGTTTTGTTTTTACACATGGGCACACTCTCTCAATAACACAGAGTGTGTAATCTAGATTCTTTGTCAAAATATCTTTAAGAACAAAGTGTCAATGACAAAATGCTGGAGTGCATTAGTAGGCTACATGCCTTTCAACGGAGGACTCTTTATCGTAACTTTTAAATGTCATTACTTTTTTGTTCTTGAAAAAGTGTGATAGGTGAAGTTAAAGTGGATACATCTGTAACAAAATTACTTTATTTAATGCCCAACAATGGGAATTTAGGCATTTCCCAAAGTCAAATCCTCTATAAAGAATCTCTTTCTATCTTCTTGACACAATCAGGTGGCTCTAGATACATTAGGTACCTTTATAGTCCTGTAAAGAGCAGTTTATGAACACATAAAAATCCCATAATCACCTTTAAAACTAATATTTTATGTGCCACACTGAAATTTCAAGAGTTATTACCTTGCCCTCTATACACAATATATGATTGATGTGTAGGACTCTCACCAAATTGTTAGTTGCTGTTCTGTCATTCTTAGTCATGTGTTAGAATATCAAATAGTAATATAATAAATAATATATCCTACCATTGAAAAAATAACACTATACTTCAGCTCCAAGGTTGGATGGTTATTCAAGTAGGTCAAACATTGAACATTCACATGTCAGCTTTGTTTAGTGCTTTCAGCAGCTACAATAGCCACTTTTAGCCATCATACAGTAACTATGGCAACCATATTGCATTGCTTGTTGTGCACTGCAGGAGCAGATAATTAGGCTTAAAACACCACTTTGGCAGTGAGCTGCCACCCTGTTGCAGCCCCAGAAACTTGACTTCAGATCTAGAATTTCTCTATGACAGTAAATATTTATGAATAAATAAGCAAAATTAAAACAAATAAATAAATAAAAACATCATTGTCACTTATAGTAAGCAGCCAATTGAGAAAATAAGTATTTTGGGGCCTTAATTACTAGTTTTAGTGGTAGATCTTTACCTTTATATTTCAAGCACTCTTTGTTTCACACACTTACGCTTCCTTTGCAATGGCTTTGACAACTATTCACTGTGAAACTCAGAGTTAAACCTCAGATTTAACCTTGGCCCTGGGTTAAACCTGCCAGAGAAAACACCATATTTAACTCTAGTCTGTCAGTCTCTTGTGGCTGGTTGACTTTTCAATCATTTAGCACGGCACATCTGATAAGTTCAGGGTACTGGATAAGAATTAAATTCATCCCCAGTGAGATTTTTTTTTAAAGAAAAGCACAGGGCAAAAAACACTGGAGTCACACTGAAAAAAAATCTCCACGGTGAATGAAGAATCCAAAATTGGAATAAAGTCTAAAGTTGAAAGGGACCCCATCTAATAACAGTAAAAACTACTATATCAACACATCAATGTACAAACTCTCACACAACTTGTGCAGTAAAATCCAAGTCTCATTTACCCAGTCCTATGCTGAGAGTAAAGCCTAGTTCACATTACACGATTTTCACTGCGATTTTGACGTTGCAGAGGATCTTGAGAGCCACCCTGGGTCGGAGTTGAGTCGTCAGGTCCACTTCTTAGCTGCAACTTTGGGCTTGTTTCCAAAGTGGAGTTGCTTATCTGGGCTTGATCTCTAAATGTCACCTTTCTCTATTTATATCCCTTTAATAAGTTATTTAAACGCATGATAGTCGCTTCTTTTGGCCTTGTTTCCATAGCCCTGGTTGCTTGTTTCTCTCCCAAGATCTGGCAACACTGACAAGCTGGCAAGCAACAACAACAATGGCGGCATCTGGGGCTCTGTCAGCGAGGGCTCGGTGGAGAAATCACGAGAAAACACACAGGTTGTAACGCAGTTGGCGAGACTCCCACTGACAGAAACACATGTCACCAGGTATGAACACTCAAAAGATTACGATAGTCTCCACGACGCAAAATCAGGGTGAAAATCTGGGCAGATGCATGTGTTTGAACTCTGTTTATGCATTTCACTGCATCGTGCGTTCCTGTCACTCAGAATGTACAAGCATTTTGAGGGACAGGTGTGGGTGACTGACTGCAGAACTCCTGGCCAATAAATGGGTTAGAAAGTATTAGAAAGTAAGGAATGCACAAGCAGAGCCTTGCCCTGGTGCATTACATGTCCGTGCATTAGACTGTTTATGCAGAGGTGTTTTCAATAGTAAGGTTTAAAAATGCAGTACGACTGCATAAATGAAACCTGGGTTATACTATATAAGAGTTTGCAAACAGATGTTTTGATATAGTTTAGCTGTTGTTAATTGCATCCCCCCTATAGTTCAATTAATCAAGGACTGTTTTCACTTTTTGGATTCTTTGTTCACTGATGAGGCATGCAAAAAAAAAAAAAAAAAGTTTTTTCACCTTAAAAAATTCACCTAACATGAGGTGAGTAGACAAACTGACATACAAACTCATTTTCAGGTGAATCATTCCTTTTAGGTGGTTTCTAGTGAAAGGACAGAGTGTGAGATGGACTGTTTGCAGGGGGACGCCCTTACAGACCAGAAGGATCAATCTTCATGATGGCTGATTTGATTGAAACAGTGTAATGTTGCAATTATTTGCCCTGTCTGATATTAAACTGCCAAATAAGAAGTGGCCAGCTAACCATAGTCTTGAGTAAGGTGAACTATCATCCTGTAAAAGGCCCCTGGAGAACAAATAGCCATCATTGGCTCCCTGTGGCTCAGTCGTTATCACCCCTGCTGTGCTGCCACTGCCCGACTTGAACAGCAACAGCCTCAGTGTTTCTTTTCTACATTTCTTGAGTGTTGGACTGAGGCTTATACAAGGTTACTGACTCATCTTTCAACACCAGATTTTATAAGGTGATCTGGCATTATCCACCTCCATCAACCATTTACAGCAAACATAACCAGGTCCTACACCTATATCCTGCCCTGTGCAGATCAAATCTATCATTTATACACAGGAAGAAATACATTGGCTGAACAGTGATATGCTTAAATCAAAACTACACTTAATGTGATGTTTTGTACCTCCTGAGCCTCAATTTATTTTTATTCAACAAAATGATCTCTTGATTCCTATTAGATGAATAGTTTTGTCCTTGGTGTGTCTGTGTTAATTATCCAAAATAAAAACTCTACAGGAAATTATTGATAATAGAATTATTCTTAAACTTAATCAACGATTCAGGTTAATAGTTAATCGTTTCAAGGGTGTTTTTTTTCTTTATTACAAATTTATGAATCTACGATCATTCTTGAAATCTCACCTCTCTCTTTCTCTCTTACACACACTCCCACTTCCTCTGAGAACATTTCTTCAGAGAACAGTTTAAATGTATGCAGTGTTAAAGTGCTGTTAAAAGCACATTTACATACCCCACAGCAAAGCAACCCACTGCATGAATATCGGTCAGTTATTTTAACAAGGTTTTCTCTGATCATCTAGCAGCCAACTCAATGCTTTGGTTAAAGCAAATGCAGGAAAACAGCTTATCTGACCTTCAGCGGTGGGAGCAAAAAAAAAAACCAAACAAACAAACAAAAAAAAAAACAACTATTGTTTTTGAACTATTGTTTTTCAAAACCAAAAAGTTTCTGTGCAAACGATGAAGGGGAGGGAATTGATTGAACCAACAAAGGTTGGTTAAGGAGAAAATTTAATGACTGTGCAGTATTGTACTACATTGATACATGAATTTGCGCAGTGGTTATGGCAGTGATGTGATGCCATACATAATTTAGCATTGGATTTCACTGTTTGATAGATCTGCTGAAACACTATATAAATGTATTACACAAGATCAGGCTGTATAGCGCTTTAATTATATTACCCACAGTTGCTGTGTTAACAGTCTCTCAGTCCCTTTGTGACAAAGAGCAACAATGGGAAGGTTTGTCTTGTCTCATTACTGAACGGTAGACTATTTCCGAGCAATCTCAGTGTTTACATTCGTTCATTTACTGTGACAGAGTGGCGATCACAGTGGGCAGAACGGAAATGGCTTTGTTAGATGTTCAGCATCTTACTAAAAAGATGAAGATTACAAAGCCTCTCTTCAGCAATGTTGATGTTGTTTTCACTGTCGACAATTTCCAGCACCATCAGACACTTATAGGAGCCGAGTGTATCTTTGAGGAGGTGAGCAGCTACAGCAAAGCCCACTACAGCTGTAACTTCTTGCCAACTATTTATGAATTCACATTCCACCGGTATGTTTCCTTAAGCATCTTGCCCACAGATCATGTTTACTTTTATGTATGCAGTTTGTGAGATGAGATGGTTTTGTGTATTTTCCTACTTACAGTGTGAAAAATGCAAAACTGTCCTACCCCCCTATAAATGACCCTATAGGTCATTTATAGGGGGGTAGGTATAGGGGGCTTGTATAAATGACCCTATAGGTCATTTATACAAGCAGCTTATTATAACCAATATTTAAAGGGACATTGTGCAACACTTTCAGTTGTTCACTGGCAAAAATTGATGTCTGCATTCATAAATATGTCATCATTGGTGTACTATTACCTCCACCAATAATGTGACTTATTCTCGTAAAAGGAAAATTTCAGATTTGTTTGTACACTGTGCAGGCTGGTCGTCTGGGGGGTTCCATATCGTTTCGCCATCTTGAAAATACATCTGCCAGCAAGGGACATAAAGCCCCTCATTCGGGATTTTTGTTGAAAGCCAGGCCAGCGCTGCGTGACTGAGAAACCAAAGGACAGGAGCAAGAGGCGCTTGGCTACTACCCCACCACTACTGCAGCATAACAAAGTCCCACTCTTTGAGCATAATGCAGGATCATGCATATACAGCATCACGGGAGACGGAATCCTCGTGGCCAAGAAAGCGCAAAAGGGAATCAAAAAGGCAAGGTGACCGGCAAATTCAAAAAACGAGGGTCAGCAGTGGGGTAGCCTTTCCCAGGTGGAAAGAGCTGCTGAAGGAGAATGGTAATACAATCACAGCTAACAGCGCCGCTAGCCGCTAATAGCTGTCCGCCGCTGTTAGCTGCTGTCTGCGGTGCAGTGATGTGAGGAGAGGGATGAGGTGTGTGAGGTTGAGCCACTTGTCAGTTGTCAAAAGACAAGAGCAATACGTGAGTCACTAGAGTGCGCTATCTGTTTGAATGCAATATATGATTTCAACATTAGATAGGAGAAATTCCTACACGCTGTGGTTTTAAGTTTTATGTCAGGTGGCAACATCTAGTAATTATGACGGGAGCAAAGGAGGAAGTCAGGTGATGTAGTATTAAGTGTGACAGTCTGCGCAAGCTGAAAGTCAAGGTGGATGGATGGGTTAAACAAACACAGGTCTTTGACACTTAACACCACTAATTGTATCCCATATGAAACCAAAAGTCAACATCAAGTTATTTTAAGTTACATACATAAATTAACTTGTGCAATTTTCTTTACTTACATCTCATACGTAGCATAACTTAAGGACATTAAATACATAACAAATGTTTTTGTTTTAACCGAAATGATGATCTTTTCCCAAAGCTAACTAAGAAGTGTTGCTGCCTGAACCTAAAACAATTTAGGTCATTTAGGTATGATGACATGTTGACTGCCACTAGTGGAGGCCTTAATTTAGAAAATGCTCTGGACCATAGTAGAGGGTAACAAATGTGTGGTTGAATGGATTGGAGGACTTGTTAGAAATACCAAATCTCATGTATCTCCACTGAACAAATGCCATAAAAAAAACAAAAAAAACCTTAGTTCATCAAAACACCACTGATAATTGACAACCTAGAAATGTTAATAAAATTATAAACTGCCCTGACAGCTGACATGTTCCTAAATAGCCTAAGTGATTTCTGGTAAGTCTCTTGTGCAGAGGACACTCTAGAGGCATGTTTTCTAGACTTAATCCACTCTTAAAGGAAGTAAATTGAGTTTGTTTTTTTTTCTATTCCTGACTATCTAATACATTAGCTCAAAACTTCAGATCAGTCAACTGTCTTGCCTCTCAGAAGATGACAAGATTCATCTGTCGTGCTTGACTGGGCCTCTGGATTAAATTGCAGGGCAACTCAGCAGGGAATAAGCTTTCTAAATACCTGGCAGGGGCCAACTCCTGAAATTATGAAGGATGAGTATATTGCCCCAATCTCCCTGGCTGCTTGCGATGGCAAAATAATAGCTGGGCAAGACACACCTGACCATATCCAAGTCAAACTCTATTGTGTGTATTGTTGTGTCATGAAAAGAAAGCTTCTATAAAGAGTTATGGGCAGTATACCCATCCACACTGTAAATTCTGTTGGTGATGAAGAGGATGCTCTTCTTATTACTCTGTTTTATAGTTCTCATAAGATTGAGACCCATATATTTTTAACAACAGTGTGTGCAGAGACGATGTGCATGTGAGCTTGTGTGTGTTTTATGTCAGTCTATAACACATGATGTTAAGTTTAAGAATAATCTTTGTATTTAAAGTTTGTTGTTTAAAAAGCTCTAGGGACCCAATTTTCATGCTCACCATGGTAAGGCAAAACTTATCTTACTCATGCACTTGATTATAAGAACATAAATTAAATTTGCACTCTTTCCCTGAAGCGTTAATTCCCATTTGACCTGTCCTCCAAGGCTGTGTTGATGAATTTTGACTGATATTATTTCCTTGAGTCGAAGTTTTTGCCATATGTTCCAGATACTGAGGTGTTTTTGTAGGTTTTTAAATTGAACAGATACTTTCGCCTCCCGCTTTCTTGTCTCACTAATTTGTTTGTGAGTGATAAACAAACCAACAGATGTTTTTGAAATTTGGTCTGAAACAGACTTTGTCCGCCTTGCAAGCAGAGGAGTAAAGGATGTTTATGTTTGAGTGGTTAGTGGCACAGATAAATCTGTGATAATATCACATGTTGTTAAATTAAGCCTTTTTTATAAAGTGCAAAGATGTGGCAGTTTCAGTTGTTTTTTTTTTTTATAGCTTAATTCATCACACAATGTGTTTGGTGTTAGGAGGCAGTTCTCACTTAAAGAGAAACTTTGGTATTTTTCATCTGGGGTCCTATTTCCCATGTTTTTAATTCTAAGTGAATAATGGGAACGGCTTTTTTTTTTTTTTTTTTTTTTTTTAAATTGGTCCATAATTGAGCAACAGGGCTGTGGCCAGCAGTGGTGAAATAGGCTGCAATGTCATCACTCAGGGCAATTATGCATTGTCAATTTATGTCCACTAAGTGCTTGTTTTTGCCACTGACAGGCTCAGACTGTTATTTTAAGTGTGTGATAATATTATGGACAGGACGCCCACAGAGGTAGACATTTCTATGAAAGAGAAGATTTGTTCAACCAGAAACAGCCCTTAAATCGCCAATGCCAAAATAAACCAAGACTCCATTTAGGCAGTAATTTTAAGCCCCGTTCCACCAAACACTTTTGGTATGGTAACTTTGGAACCAAAAGTAACCCTTCAGTCATGGTACCTAGACTCAAGGTCTGTTAAGCATTTCCACCCAGAACAGTACCCTGAAATGTGGGTGGGGTTGTTGTCACTCACTGCTCTGTCCAGCACTCACTGTATTTCCTCACAAATGCATACTGATGCAAGCTGAACTAAATTAGGAGGAAACGGGTCTTTAGTGTGTATACAACCAAGATACTTCCATGTCTAATTGGAAGAAACCATAGCTGTCAATTGTTGGAACAGTGGAAAGACAAACCAAGCCATTTTGTGTGTGTTTTATTTTGTTTCTGTCAACTTTGAATGAAGTGTGATTAATCTTACTATATAATGACGAAAACTTTGTGTGTGTGTGTGTGTGGGTGTGTCTGTTCCATGTTTTTCTCCTCACTGACTTGGTCAATCCATGTGAAATTTGGCACATTGGTAACTTACGATAAACTTACTAAAACTGAGCTTCTATAAGGCAATGAATATGGCGGAGGGCGTGGCTCATCACATAAAGGTGTATAACATCTCATGGGTTTCATCGATCACCACGCAACTTTGTAGGCATATGACCACACATAATCTGAGGGGACCTGATAAAACAAAATGGGGGCGCTAGAGAGCTAATTTCTTATCTAGGCCCAACCACCATATCGATTTTTACTAAACTTGATAGATATGTAGAACAGGACGCCTCAAGGTGACTGGAGAAATTTAACTCTGATTGGCAACTGTATAACTGTATAACAACAGAAAAATGCTTAAAAATGGCTAAAATGCGACCAATCACTGTGGCTCCCCCTGTGGCCAAATGTTTTAGGGGTTTTTTCTCTAATTTTTGGTATGACTAAGTCATGGTATGGTATGCTGCTGCAACAAGGGCTAGCTGCACCTTTCCCATGTGAACTACCAGTGCGGCCCACTTTTAAGTCAATACAACATATAAACACTTTAACTATCTGCCTTTCAATGTGCTACCTCAACTACTAATGTACAGTTTAGCCCACTAACTATCCCACTATTGGCAATGGTACTACTGTACTTTCAATAAAGCCATCGTACTATCAAATTCAAAACAACTCTGTCTGAATACATTGCTCTTCTTAATGGGTTCAGCTGACTATTTAATCTGCAATTTCCTATGACCTGTATCCCAAACACACACCATGTGAAACTGTATGTGGGCAACTGTGCACTCAATGGGTATGGACTAGTGATTATAATATTACTGTGTACTTACCTGAAGTCTGGTGTGATTGACGATAGCAAATTTGAGGCTGTTTCTGGTTAAACAAAAAGGATCTTACTTCTAACAACAAGGTCGACCTCTGTAGGGATCCTTTCCATAATGCTGTCAGAGTGTTATAATAACAATCTGAGCCTGTCAGCGAGGCAAAAACAAGCACTAGTGGACATAAATTGACAGTGCATAATTTCCCCGAGTGATGACATTGCAGTCTGCACTTTTACTCAATACTGGATCAGTTTCAAAAATTGTTGCTCCCATTATTCACTTAGACACAAGAACATGGGAAAATAGGGTCCAGGTTGAAAATTACGGAAGTTACCTTTTAAACAAATGCAGAATGCTGCAGTTGTCATTTCCAATCTTACCCCACGTCTCTCTCAAGTCTCACATTTCCACCAACCATTTGTAAACACAATTATTTCTGCTGCTAAGAAAAACAATAGCCCCTCTGCAATTACTGCAGCTGTTTTTTGAGGCAGTGTAGGCGTGAGCGCAGGGTTGGAATTTCAAGCCAACGGGGTCTCACAGACATCCACCACAATACTTGGCACTTTGATGCGTCTGCTCTCTCTGCACTGACATCTTTGGGACTTCTGGCTAACAAGGACCATTTCGGGGGAAGGCAGAATGTTAAGGAAAGATAACAGAAAGGCTTATAGTATTTAACACAGTATTCACAGGGTGATTGCACATCAAATGGTGATAGCCTTGGGTATTATTGGATAATGTGTGCATTTGTGTGTGAACCGCAGATTATTACAAGTATGGTCATGCTTTGTAGAGGGATACTCTGAGCGAATACATGTAGACACATTTTGTTTCTCACTCTGAGTGATGCGGCTTTAAAAAAGCTCAGACAGCCTGCTCATAATGCATCCATAAAACTGCCTCACATTCTCAGGCCATCAATGCCACATGCCACTGGTGATGGATGCTCTTTCAAGGCCCACTATTAGTCCTGGTATGTCCATAAATCTGAATTACCAGCACCGGCTCAAATCAATGAATGCTTTCACCTTATCTTAGTTATGTCGTTCCAGATTTCAGCTCAATGAGCTGCATCATTTAATATGCAACATCTCATAGTACAAATAAATAGCTGGTTTTTGCCCAGGATATTTTGAGGCAACATATTAATTGAATTACACCCCGATTATGCATGCTTGCCCCGCAGGTCCAGTAAACATATCTTGAAGAAAAAGTGGTGTTTTCTTTTTCTGTCTACCCAGCAGGACTCCATTTATCTGCCCTGTGCAGATCATAACAGCTTAACCTTTCATGTCTTTTGGGCAAATATCTAAGGATGCACTCACCAGCTGCAAATTGCATTCACACCACAAAGACCTCCCTTATTTCTTATTCTGGATGCTTGTGTTGGATCAGAAATGGCCTGAAGCAAAGAGAAGAATGAAGGCACCTCTGCATGAGACAAGAGTATAATTATACAGTCAGGCTTCCATTACCTGTGTTTGAATTTCATGCTCTTTAAACTCTTTATGAGGAAGCAAAAGCGGCTTTGAGTCTTGTGCCGAGCCATTTATTATTCTGGGATGAATATTGCCATCTTTGCAGCTGGTTAAATTGTTATGCTGAGTGTACAGATTGTAGGAGAGGTAACTCATATCCATCCCGCTGAGTTCTAACATTATGAACTGCAACTTTGCAACATAATCAATCACTGGCCTTGTTGCTTTTACTTGCTAGTTCTACATTAGACCACCATAGTCTCTTTTCAGCAACACAGATGCAGTTATATCATTAACTGGAACACTATAAAGATAAATATCACTTTGATAACTTATCACCAATTTGGTTTCTGTGTTTTCTAATGGGTTTTAGTTGCATGGCTGGATTAATCTCTCGTGGGGGTCCCCTGTAAAAAGGTAGTTCAAGTTTGTTACAACTTCCCCAGGCTGAACATCAATGTTGATATGATGTAAAAGCAAACAAACAAAAAAAGAAAATTTGGGTTGGATTGAAAATTGAGCTGACAATATTTTGAATTTTTAACAACTTTAGAATTTCGCATTGTGTAGCCTTTCAGTCACCTGATGCCTTTGTCTTGGTTGCTGGTCCTGCAGCAGCAAAACCAGCAACCAAGACAAAGAGCAGTCCCTGTGTGTGTATACCACTTGCAAGCTAATTGCCACCACTCTGCCCTGCACTCATACAGCGGTCAGCTTCCCCTTGCCGTTAACACTGTTAGCTTTGTCAGCACCATTAGCTGCTCAGCCATATGCAAACAACCTCTGAATCATAGACGCTCTGTTAATATCGTATAGAGCTCCTTTAAAATTAGAGCATGAAATAATCAAAAACAAGAACAACCATCCATGATATAACAGAAGCACTGAAACAGACAAATGAAATCAAAACATAATGCAAAACAATTATAGCATTAATTAAAGTACAAGAAATGACTAGCTGGTGTTGTGATTAAAGCTCTGGCATTTTATTGGTACTAATACCATGATATTTAGGAAAGTAAATGCTGAGTTCTGGTAACACTGTGACTAGAACAAATACAGAGGCAGTCAAATAATCAGACAGATCATGAACGCACCACTAGTTTAGGTCAGTTATCTAAATCTCTGTCGAGGCACTTAGATAAAAAGTGAATGTAAGTAAACCAGAAGTACTGGTAATAATTTGCTGCACTCTGTGTGCATACAAATATGGCAAGTTGGACCGGGAAACCAGTCTGTAAACTGTAAACATTGTATAGTTCAGTTGTCGGCCTGATCTTCTGATCACATGTTCGTTACTCCACCTTTTAAGAGATGTTGCTGGAACTTATCAGCATTTTTGGGAAATCCAATATCTATCTGAAAGCTGGATGAGAAGATGAATGTCTTCTGTAAGGAATGAAGCCAAAGGATGGAGAAGATTAGCCTGGTTAAGCACTTGAAACAGAGGAGTAAAGTAGTGACTCAAGTCTTGGTCACCTTGAGGTTGCCAAGCAACAGGTAAAGGCTCCAGGAAGTCACAGCACTTAATTTGCAGTTCTACATAACCACAAACTGTCATTTTCATAGTTTTGTTTGATACAGCATGGAAATCTGTGACTTTTAGGTGTTGGTAGACATATTTTTGACTGTTTTGACATTGTCAGTCTTCCTGTTTTCCCCTGTTTCAAGTTGTTATGCTACGCTAGACTAATTGTCTCCCCATCTAGCTTTATATTTAGCAGAGAGATATGCGATTAATATCAATCTTCCACTCTAACTCTCCACAAGGAAGCGAATAAGAGTCTTTCACAAAAGTATACCTTCAACCCCACATCCCTCCTCCCCTCTGATGCATCATAAATTCCCAAACAAAGTTACACGTAGTCATATTAACACCAGTTGACACAGACCGAACCTCCCTTTAGGGCCTCTGGGCCCCCAGGGCAGTTGCCTGCCTCTCCTGGTTGGTAATTCAGCCTTGGTGAGCTGCACACAGAAAACACAATTTCTCATAAATGAGGCGAAGCAAAATCTCAATTCAGATGGAATATCAGACGAGTGGTTTAAGATACAACACACTGAGATATCCTGTATTTCAAAGGTGGTACTTGGCAGCACAGTGGGATTCAAAAGGCCGTGTCCTTGCTGAACAATGGGAGTGGAATATTGAGTTTGGCCCCATTACAAATTCAACTTTTTTTTTCTTTCTTTTTTTTTTTTTTTTTTTTTTTTTTACTGCTATAGATAATGCTCATTGATCTGTGAAATTATGAGCTACCATTAGAAAGGCCTGGCACATAATTCAGACTGTCTGAACTCTCAATCACTCAGCTGAAAACCTAAAGCCCAAACGGTAATTTACATCACAATGTACCGCATTGATTTAGATGGAGAGGTGTGTTAAGAGATTCTTAACAACCGCGGATGCCCTCAGGTCTATAATAGGTATTATGATTAAAAATGCCAAGGAAATTTGATCTCACTAGCCTGAAAATCATGGCATTGATGCCAATCAATGCATTCATCTTTTCAAATTAAATATTAAATGTTTATTGTCTGACGCAACTGATCAAAGCAATACTTCTGCCATTTATAATGCAAGGCAGATAGCAGTGCTGGGAATATGAGCTGCTTAGAGTGCCAGTGGAATTAAATGGAAGATATTCATCACCTGTCGACTTTGAAAACAGATTGTATCATAGTACCTGAATACTTGTCTCTGCTACAAACTACTTAAGAGAGGGATGATAGAAACTGCCTCTTAGATCTACAGAAAAGCATGAGGAATGATGAGTCTGAAAGTTTGTTGATGAAGAATTGTACGTTCGAAAATTTACATTTGAGGTACATATACGGAAAGGCACGGCATAATTAAATGGGCTAAAAAGTCGAGGGAGATTGGCAGTCGTCCTCTCCCAGCCAGAGCTGCACTGCGTCAGGTGCCAAACAGATTCCTGAAGTCTCCTTGAACCTCGGCCGACTCACTTAAGTCCTGATAAGTGCTGGGATTGATCCGGAGTTCATTTCCTCGTAGTAGCCACCCTTCCAGCGATCCCTATAATTGCTGCAGGGGTACAATATTATATTTGGACAACGTCCAGTCAGGACACTTGAGATATCTACCACGCCTTGCATTTTTAATGTGACCCCTGTAAGAATTTGTTGAGCCCTCGCATTAAGCCTGTTCGCTTTTATCGACGCACAAATTGAAAACATTGATTAGAGATAGAGGTCAAAGGGGATGACAAATAGCTTTTACCTAAACACCTCTCCACTTTATACTAATAATGTTTTTTATCCTCATCATTAACAAGCACAAGATGGAAATCAATACACTCTCCATTTACATGTTCAGTCCTTTGTTGATGCACACAACTGAATAAACTGGCCATTTTATGAGATCATTTTACAAGAATCTAGCGCTGGGTTTTCAGGAGCCTACATGCTCTTGTATTGGCAACATAGATATTCCTCCTTATAATGAAATCATCTCAAAGAAACATTGCCCGTCGGTTGTAGTGTAATAAAATGTTGGAAGGATACCTAGTGTTACAATATTTGGGTCACAATAAGGACTTATTGCTCAGTTTGTGGACCCTGTGCAGACGGCCCTTTGACGAATGAAAGTCAGCTGAATTGTGGCAGACCGCCAGAATGAATAGGAGTGCAAATATCATTAGAGTTAGTAGAAGCATAGCATGCCTGGTCCAATAAATACATAAAACCAAGAAGTGAAATGTTTGGGGTAGCTTTTATTCAAGACTCATACTTCAAAGAAAGAAAGAAAGAAAGAAAGAAAGGAAGACCGACCAAAATAAAAGTAGGATATTTAGATTTTAATCAGAGTCCACAGCCATGCTTGTGGCCCTGTGATGATGTTCAGCAGGTCCAATCTTTACTTTATTCACCACCTTAGTTTAGCATGCAAACATTTGGATTTAGCACTCAACACAAAGTGCACTAAAACTGTTGATCTATTTATGCCATTAGATAGTTAATTATAAATATCGTAGTGGACAATGGATGGTGCTAGATGAAAAGTGAATGGATTGCCAATTGTTACAATTCATCCCAAAGGGGGAAAGGAATCTCCATACCTGATTTTGATAGCATTAAAAAACTGGTGGGACATTTCACCTAAAACCACAATATATATTGTCTGGGGACCATAAATGTCTTCACCTAGTCTTGCATAGCCATGCCTATGTCTACAGCACTGTGTCATCGCTAGACAAAGGTTTAGAACACACATTTTCATTCTGCTATATGGGCAAAAATGCTCTGGCTTGTTTGTATTTCTTTAAACCAATCACACTTGTCTTGTTTGGTGCTAAACCCAGGATGCAGTGACAGTCGCCTTACAAAATAGCGTCAAGGTGAACTTGTTTTGGTAGGTCATTTGCATGTGGAGAAGCGAGCACTGTCATCAGAATGGCTCAGCAAAAGAAAATGCCACAAAACAAAACAATAACAACAATAGCAAAAAATAAACTGTTACACACATATGTCGACTGTGTCATTCAGTCTTTACAGCACCCACCAGCTCACGTGGTAGAGCAGGTGTACCGCGTACAAAAGGCTACATCCTTGCTGCAGTGGCCACAGGTTTAATTCCAACCCACAGCCTTTGCTGCATGGCATCCCCCTCATCTCTCTCCCTTTCATGCTATTTCTGTCCCATCAAATAAAGGGAAAAAGCCCCCAAAAATATCTTACCAAGAAAAAAAAAAAAAAAAAAGGGAAGACAAACGTAATTTGATAATCAGTGCCCTATAAGTGACGCCTGACTTTAGCTCTGGATGAGCTCACTGGACCCATTAAAACCACAGACAATTTGCTGGCTGTATGTGGGTCCTGCAGAACATTATTACAATGACATCTCAGAAGCTAGTGTGAAGTGGAACGGATTGGTACACTGGTGAAGTCAATGTCACTGGTGCATGCTGCTGCAAAAGTTAAAAGATGTGGCATATCAACTCAGACTGGCCGTGTCTAAAAAAGGATCAACATCAGGGGCATGAGAGTTCTGTGAGCGAGAGTCTGGGCTCACCGAGCTGCCTTCACAGGCTGCTAATTTGGAGCATGTCTTTACAACAATTCACTGAACAAAGCAGGCTTGCTTTATTGCATGATCCAAATACTCATCACACTTGCTATTACCAGTATGCAGGTTGTTAGATCAGAGGTGATGTTGCAAAGGGGATTTTGAAAATGGTAATACACAGATAGCAGAAGAGGACAAGAATGCCTGCCTTAATAGTCAGCCAACAGCATTTGTATAGCCACAATCTACATCTGGTGAGTCAGACTTGTCTTTAGGATCTTTACCAAATCCATCCGTTCATCCATCTGTCTCAATTTATCTAGTAGATGAGGAGACATCTCACGGGATAAGTGAAAACTCGGACCTGCTGGTGGCACTAGAGGAGCCGGGGATCAAGAAGGGGACATGAATGTGTGTACACAGTTTCATGGCAGTCCATCAAATAGTTGTTCAGAGATTTCAGTCTGGACCAACGTGATGGACTGACTGCTGCCATTGCCGCTAGCATGTCTAAGAGGCAGAAAGGATAAGGCAGTAATTAAATGAATAAATTATACAAGCAAGTCAAGGTAAATCAATATTCTTCCTGAACTAACCAACCACAACAAATTATTAAAAAGATTACTATTACAGTAAGGGGTGATCACTGAAGTCTGGGAGGACAGGTGTCAGCACTATACATTACACAGGTTTATTTCATCCTGTTTAATCACTGAACACAATACATGCTTTGGATTAGAAAGCAGGTGCTGCCTCATGTAACTCTGAGGAAGATGCCAACAATAAATATATTTCTGCATGAGTTTGAGTCTGAGAATATCAATATTCACACTTTTTCTTTTTCTCTTCATATTGTGTAGACTGCCTGGCTTTAGAGACATTTGCTTATTTAAGCTTTAGAAAAAAAATGACACAGAGATAAACCTAAATTGGTTTTGTTTTCTCAGATCTGCAAGGAATTCCAAATATCTCCACGGCTTGCTTCTCAGTAATACGCTGCAATTGATTTCTACTCCATCTTGTTAGATTAGGTAGATAACTGAATTGGTTTAAAACAGACATACCTCAATATCTCTGTCGTTGACTTGTGAAATTAATTACATTAGCAGTGAGCAGAGGGACTTGGACGTAGTAGCCGATATCTGTGTCTCTGTGTCCCTTATCATAGATGTAAACATCCTCAACATGTGTTTACCACCATCATATTTAGGATATTACATGTACAATCTATCGGTGCTCTCATGGTGAAATGGTTCATATTTACTGTTAGACCTATAAATCTCTGTCTCAAAGACAGTTTGTGAGGTTTTTATGTCAAAAGTGCCAGGCACACTTTTTAAAACACAACAAACATACTGGTAGAGATATCCCAATACGACTAAAAAGTTTTGAACAACATTTACTGAAGGTTTGATCCTGATCAAAACCAAAACTGGATTACATGATGTAATCCAATTTAGAATCCTAGTGTCTTTTGTTAGGTTGAGCTGTAGGTTCTTGGTAGGCACACATTACTTCCTTCTCATCTGGCTGGCTGGTAGTGGGCGGGGCTCATCAATTAACTCAGTGGTCCAGGTGTGATAATGAGTGTCTTCAGAGAGAGTGAGGGGGGACTGCACTACCTAGGGAGCGTATCTATGTTCCCAGGGTTCTATGTTCACCACTTAACCCTGCAAAAAAGGTTCTATGTTCCCCGCTTACACAAAAAAGGTTCTATGTTTCCCGGGTTCTATGTTGCCCGCTCAACCAAGCGGGAAACATAGAACCCTTTTTGTGTAAGCAGGGAGCACTGAACCTTTTTTTGCAGGGTTAAGTGGGGAACATAGAACCCGGGAAACATAGAACCCTGGGAACATAGGGATGACCCCACTACGGGGAGGCCTGGGGACAGCACCTGGGTTTTTCGCTCTGTGAACCTGACCGCTGACTATCTCCAGTTTTGTGTTTTGTTATTTGTTTTGACCAACACTTTTATAAAAATTTGAACAATATCTGTCTGCCACGACATGGCCTGGGCTGGCCGCTCGTGGGGAGCCTCATCCGAGCTCGCTGCTGTTGCTGATTAAAGTTAAGCCCCACGCACAACCCCACCGCCAGCCAGCCATGTTTCCTCTCTGCACACTCTATGTTAGAGAATGAAGTTGCCTAGACACGACCTGAGTCAAACTATAAGTCACTCTCTTAACACTTTTGAGCGAGCCAATTTTAAGATTTGATCCAAGCTGATGGCCGAAATCAGATCAGATTAATTCCAAACAACTGAGTCCTTGAGTTTTGACTTGTAGATGATACGCACCTAGGACTTCTGACTTTTATGTTGCAGAGCAGAGTTTATGTCTCCTCGGACCAACAAATAATGGCACCATTTGTACTGGTGATTCCAAGTGTCTCATATCAGGGTAAGAATCAAATGCAATTTAATAGAGCACATACTTTCATTTAAACCTATACCATCAAATAAACTCACAAATGCATTTCCATTAGCTGTATCAAAAACTTGTGTGCATCCCTGTTTCTTTTCCCTACATGCAAATAAGGGTCGGCTCGACCATTCTCATAGCGCACATGGATGGAAGCCAATGGTCCTGACGCTGTTTGTCAACTGAAAAGAAACAACGTGTGCTCCAGTAGTTTAATTACAACAGTAACAGTACAGCTAGGTTAGTTAGCCAAACAACAATAATGATATTGCTAGGTTAAGCTGAGCAAACAACAGTCCATAAACCAACACAGACGTGGGTGAATTGCATATACAGTCGGTTACAGAAAAAATGTAATTCAAAAACATCATCATATCCTCTAACATAATCTGAGGTTCTGAGTTATCCAATTCCAGAACAAACAACTTTCTGACAGTCCATCCCAGTGGTTAAGGAACAGTTAAAGGAATACTTTGCAGGATTGTCCAAAAAACAGTGTATAGACTCATACAGAGGTAATCCCTCGATCATCATTAATGGCTTAATACACCAGTAGGTCCATTAAGCCATTAATCCCTCGATCACCATTAATGGCTTAATGGACCTACTGGTGTGGTTGTGTATTTTTCTGTAGAGACTCTGCCCTGGTAAATAGTGCCTTTGTCATCATCTGACCACTCAAGGAGCTTTTTACACCACGGGTCACATTCACCCGTTCACACACACATTCATACACTGCTACTGGCTACTGAACTAGGTGCCACCTGCTACTCAGTTTTTAACACCCTCACACACCACTGGAACAGCCATCAGGAGCAATTTGGGGTTCAGTATCTTGCCCAAAGATATGTTGACATGGAGACTGGAGGAGGTGGAGCTCGGACCACTGATCCTCCGATTAGTGGACGACCTGCTCTACCTTCTGAGCCACTGCCTGCCCTATGCCTTCAGTTTCTTTTGTTGTTCTTATTTTGTGTACTTGACGTTTATGGGCGTGTATCCCCACAGTGTCTGGTGAGGTCAGGGCTTTATAAAAAGGTAGCTACCAGGTGCCAGATCATAAGCAACAGGCATCCAAGAGACAGTGCCGAAAAGCTTCCACGTGTTTACAAACTGACAATCCTACGTAGCATACCTATAAGACTGGCCAACTTTGGGAAAGATCATGGTTGTATTTAAAAGAGGTGTGGTTTTGTGGGGTCATACAAACATTACCCAACGTCTGCCTTTGCTGTTGAGAGAGGACAATCAGTATTTGCACAACTGCAAAAGTTGCTTATCAGGAAAATGTAAGTATAAGTCATTAGAAAAGTTAAAAGTTCAAAAAGTTTTAACACATGACTAGTCTGGATAGGGCTGATGAGAAATGGTCTAGTATGATTAATCCTTAAAGCTTCATTTATATTCCTGTAATCTATGATATTTAACGTTACCCAGATAATACCAGCTCTTTCTGAGCTGCACATTGTTTTCATAATCACATAAGTTTCGTCTAATATTTGTGGTATTAGTTCTAAAAAACAAAATGAACCAGAAAATCCCCTCAGATTCTTACACTGCCACCTGTTCCCTTGAATTCATGCTCTGTGGAACAGCTCCAGGCTTTATATTTAACATCACAAACTCGCACAATAATACTCTGCTTCTTGTATATATATATATTGTTAGAAAATATTTGCATAGACTAATTGGACTGTCCCATGCCAAATTAAAGGAATATATGAATTCACAAAATGTCGGTAATTTAGTTTGAGGCTTCTAAACTGTGCTCTGTCCGCAGACAGTGTCCTTCACTCAGTTTGACTCTACCAATGTCATCATTAATAATACACAGACTGAATCATCCCAGGCTCCTCTTCATTAATATTTGATGCAGACTTTTTAGCAGCAGTGGGCTTCCCCTAACCTTTCACTTCTTTGCAGCGAGCATCAATTACTGCAGATGAAAGGAATGGACATGGATGTCTCATTAATTTATCTTCATGTGCTGTCTGTCAGAGAGACGGGACACAGATGTCAATTTTACCTGGCAGCAAAGAGGGCTTGCATGTCAGTCAGTGGCCACATAGTATCAGGTTACATCTCCAGTTATGACAGTTGTCCTCTGATCAAGGGTACATAACCCCAGATACATAAAATCACTTGGGACGGAAAGCAAAACTACCTCTCAGATGTTGAAATATACATTTAACTGTTCATTTCTACATGGATTACTAACTGATTAGTCACACTGGAGATTTATGTTGTGTATTTTTAAGAGATTACAGTTGCAGTTATGTGGTTGTCTGAGATGCAGACACAGCAAGTACCATTAATTTAGGAGTAAAAGATAATACCTGTCAAGTTTTGGATTTGAAAATAAGGGAAATTTTCCCGGCGCCCGCCATGAGCCGTCCCACCACCCCAACCAAGCGCCAGTATCCCTTACATTTTAAGACAGGTGTACAGGAAATCGAAAATAACCACTTGTCAACTACTTACTAACTACAATTAGGTGATCAGAGTCTGATAGGCCTACCTTTGTTGACACTGAAATGCTGTGAACATTCTTACATTATAATACAGCCTAAATGAAAACACAAAAGGGTATAAGAAGCACATTTATTTATTTGACATATTTTCAGTTTATATACAAGTCAACACATTACATATTTACTGTTCATTTCACATTGCTTGTCTTTAAGTTAAACATTTACATTTTATTTTCATTACACATTTTCTTTTAATTTCTCATGTTCACTCATGTGGCTCTCTGGAATTCACTAATGACTTATTATACAGATTTGTTGCAAACTTTGCATTCTTTAACACTTTTTTGGAAGGAGTGTATTTGTGGGCTGGGCCAGAGTGGTTGATTTTACATGACAGACCCACTGTCGACACTAACCTCGCGACAACTGCCACCCAGGCTACTGCAGGTGGCATTTCTCGCGAGGCTAGTAACAGAGCTCAGTTTGGAGAGGCAGAGGAATGGGTTTTTTGTTTTGTTTTGTTTTGTTTTGTTTTTTTAATTATATTATAATACGGGAGATTTACGGGAAAATACTAATACGGGAGGATGGTGGGAAAGAGGGGTAGAATACGGTAGTTTCCCGACCAAAATGGGAGACTTGACAGCTATGTAAAAGATGGCCGTACCCTCGGATTCTGTTGCAGATACTGTGATACTGTGTATCTGCCATGATCATATAGGCTACAGTATATTTTGATAATCTCTTTATACATACTGAGTTTCTCTTCTTCAAATAATAATAATAATAATAATAATAATAATAATAATTTCACTTTTATGTTCCAGGTCAAAATTGACTTGTGTATTATACATTTCAGTGGTCATCTGCAATATTTTCTGTGAGTAACAGGGTTTTTATTTAAATTTGGAATATATAAAAAAGACAAAATGTGTAATCCTAACTGTACGCTTGCCACATTTTCTCCTTGACATGCACGACTTCACGGAAGGATGGCGATGTATTCATTCTGCACATGAATGGAAGTATGTTATGGAGGGCTAAAAGTGCCAAAATTAAATAAATAAATACATCATTAAATAATTAATTAAATATGTCATTAATTAATTAAAATTGCAATTAAATACATAAATGTGTTATTAAATGTGTCATTAATTCAATAAAATACCCATTCTTTTAAGTGCCAAAATTAAATAAATAAACACATCATTAAATAATTAATTAAATATGTCATTAATTAATTAAAATTGGAATTAAATACATAAATGTGTTATTAAATGTGTCATTAATTAATTAAAATACCAATTCATTTTAGGTAAAAAAATATATATATTATTTCACTATTTAATTAATTATTTCATGGTCCTTGTGTTGCAGTGGATCATGAATTTATTTTATCTGTCAACCTCGCCCATCAACGTCGGTGGGCGGGGCTAACGCGAATCGAGTCTAATCCACTGCTTTGGTCTGCCTTGAAACCGAAAGTAGAAGAAGTCTTTCTAAACATGGCGGCTGTGTTGATGGAGGATCTCCATGAACTTTATAGAGAGTTGGTGAGAGATATTTTAGACCTTGCAGAGTATGTGGAAGCAGGACCTGCTGACCCCGAGCATGTAGCGTGTAAAGCAGAGGAATTTATTGAAGTTGTTGGAGTTATTTCCGCACTTTCCGACCAAGATGTTGACCATAGAGTGACTGCAAATTTACAAGCAGTACTCCGCCGCTTTTCTGGTACCAGGGCGCAACAGGAGGACACACAGGGACCAGGGCGTTTGGCGTTTGACATACCGAGGGCAGTTCTGGAACATCACGTTCTTTGTGGATTACCAGCCTGTCAAATTGCAGCGATGCTCGGAGTGTCAAAGAGGACCATCAGGAGGCGCATGCAACAATACGGTTTAAGGTATTTACACTAAATTCACGAGTTTTCAGTTTATGAATTGCCAGTCTCATCGACTCAGAAAAGATAGGCCTATTAGCCTACATTTAGTGTATTACTCGATGTTAATATTTTTTGTTTGTGCAGAAAGACAGACCTGTATTCAGCTGTGAATGATGAGGAGTTGGACCGTATTGTAAGTGAAGTCCACAGAAGACATCCAAACACCGGCTACAAGCTAATGCGTGGTCATCTGAATGCAAGAGGTGTGCGTGTTCCAAGTGAGTATGATATGGGCAATATTTAACGATACAGTACAACATCACTACCTCTCGTGTGATATTGCTTTTATACAAAAGTTCAACCACAGCCTTTAGCAATGCTGAGTAAGGAAATGTTAATAGAGGGTGATGAAATAAATTATTCAAGTAGGCTATGTTAGGCTATATAGCTCCGCGAAAAAAAAACAGTTCCCTCAGTCTGTTGCCAGGCAACGCAGCACACACACTATCCACACTATCCATCTTCTCGGCGTGAACGTCAGTTTGCAACAATATAGCGAGTGTAATAGTTGGCTAAGGTTATATTTCGAAAACCTGTGAGAGAAGTGATTTTACTGTTAAATGCCTCTTGTCCGATCAAATTACCCGGTCGGAACTAACTGTTGTATGATTGGATTTATTTTTAATGTATTTATTATTTAAATATGAACTACAAAGTAAATTAGTGAGCCTAGCTAATTTTAAGATAATATTCATGTATCCATTTGTAATGCATCAGTAATTTTATTTGCAGTTTACTTGAAGCCAATAGCCGTGCATTAAAGTATCCTATCCTGAACTATGGTTTGCAACTTGTTTATTCTATTTCAGAAAATTAAGTGAACTCTGATTATTTTTGAGGCTGTGGTGGTTCTGTAGTGTAGTAGTTTTACACACATCATTATATTGTCTTTTATTATGACACCACTATTTCCTCAAAATAAGTGACTCCTGAAGTATTTTTGTTCCAGTACTGGTCTAGTATGTTAAACAGGTGTTTCTAATGAAGTTGGCATTGAGTTTATGGTTATTTATTTTATTTTCCTCCCCTCAGTCTCAAGACTGCAAGAGTCTTTACGCAGAGTTGATGCAGAGGGAGTCTACATGAGACGTCTAAGACTGCGTGTATTCTGTTTCTGGCCCAAACTCTTTATGGCATATAGATGGCAATCATAAGCTCATCAGGTCAGTGATACTAGTAGATAAACAATGGCTCTTTCCATAGATGTCATTAGAATTGTTTTACAATAAAGTTGTGCCTTTTTGTGTTCACAATTGCCTGACAGGTGGAGATTTGTTGTCCATGGTGGGGTGGATGGATTCAGTCGTTTAGTCGTCTACCTGACTGTGGCTGGCAATAACAGAGCTAGTACGGTCTTACGGAGCTTTATCGCTGCTGTTGAGCAGTACGGGCTGCCATCAAGGGTACGGTCTGATAAAGGGGGCGAGAATGCAGATGTAGCAGAATTCATGATCAGGAGCAGGGGTACCGACAGGAATTCGCACATCACAGGCAGAAGTGTCCACAATCAACAGTAAATAAATATGTTTGGCAACTAGGCTCACACAAGCAGCATACCAGTTGAATGTACTTCTTTAGCATATGTCACACATAAATTAACACCTTGTCATTTTTTTTCCCTAAACACAGAATAGAAAGGATATGGAGAGATGTGTATGAACATACCCTGGACCTCTTCTATCAGATCTTCACTTCATTGGAAGATCAGGGAACACTGAATCCAGACAATGAGGTCCATCTTTTCGCACTGCACCGGAGCTTCCTTCCACTAATCCAGCAAAGCCTCGACTCTTTCAGGGATGCTTGGAACTTTCATGGTCTTAGAACTGAAAGGAATCAGTCACCACAGCAACTCTGGAGAAGATACAGAGAGCAAGGCCCTATGGAGGATCCTACTGAGGTTAAAGATCAACTTTTAACACTTTTTAAATGTCTGTTCCTCAAAGGAATTATGGGAGAAAATATTTTACTTGAAACAGAGGTTATAGCATCTTCAAAGTCTCCTGAGCTTTCAAAGATCAACCTCTGAGGTGTAGTTTCTATTGTGTATACTGTCCATAACTGTACTATTTTACAAAACTGAATAGGCAACATTTAGTTTTTCACCGACTTGGTGACCAAAAATAACAATCTTAAATATTTTGTGTAATGACGTGTCAGACTAGTTTTAGGTACAAGATTGATCATGCTTGTCCTCCATTCAGGTTTATGAAGACTATGGGATCGACTGGAACGGACCTCACAGTCTTCATGGAGGCACTGTGTCAGTCCCCGAGGTTCAGCTGGCCCGTGAGCTCTCGCTGGAAGAGGTTGCCATTTTGCCAGCTCCAGGAGTTTCTGTAACTGATGCACTTAGATCATATGTAGAGACTGTGCAAGTTTTATCAAGAATCATAGCAGACTGATGTCCAACCCATGCTTTTATTTAGCATCTTACAACAAGCGAGCATAAACTGAAAAAGTTTGCTTTCTTAAAAAAAAAAAAAAAAAAGAAAAACAGCTGTTTTATTTTGAAGCTCTACCATAATCATTGTTAAGATCTTGTAAATGCACTTTATGCACAGCTCCGCTCATTTTCTTCCTGTCTCATTATTAGCCACAGAATGAATAACATGAATGCTGTTCTGTTAACACTGAAAGCTGAAGATGCAGAACTGTTTGGTTTCAGTAAGTGGAAAAAATATTTTGAATAAAACACTGATCAACTACTGCACAGTATGTTAAATGTTTTCAACGACACTGAACTTGTGTCAGTTGACCTGACCTACTGAACAGTGCATTCAATGACATCTGTCTGAAAACTTAAATAAGTCCAAATCCAGTCTGTGCACTACTTATGGCACAGACAATTGCTTCCTCGAAGTCCACGTAGGTTTTGAAATGAGCTGGCAGCTTTAGTGTTTCAAAGCATGTGGAGGACGGAAGGGTTCCCCCAGAGATCTCCACTTTCAGTTCAGGAGGAAGCTTCTCCCAGCCAACCCAGAATGTCAGCAGCTGGGCCAGTGTACCTGATGAAGCTAAAAGTCATAAAATGGATTCAAGACAATATTTAGTTAAACTTTAATTGATCATATCTATCCATGAGACATAGAAGCATTTGTAAAGAGAGCAATACATTTGCCAAATAAGGTGTTAATACCTGTTTCAATGAACATCCTCAGGAAGCCAGTGATGCGGCACGTGGACTCTATGTCAAAGTCTTCATCATCACTGTCCTCAGCTGGCCATGTGATTTTTTCTAGGAGCATCTTAGAAAACACATCAATGTAATTATTTTAAAGGGAGAACTTATTTTGGTGAAGGAATATGCAGATCACATTCTTGGTAAATGGAAAAATAACCAGCTCAGTCATTGAAAACATGTAAATTCATTAAGTAAAGTCACAAATGTAACTAAATTAAATGACATACCTGGGGTGTGAACTGCATTTCAGCCATTTTAGGGAAAAGAAGTGAGACAACATCTGGCCTAGATGTCAGCAGGGGCCATACCATCACATCTTTCAGTCCCTTTCTCAGCTGTTTAATTTGGCGCATGGTCCTCCCAATGACCTAAGAGACAGGCCCGACCCATATTACAGACCAAATCCTCAACCCAACTTTAACAAAAGACATTAAGACATTAACACATTTTAGAATAATGTATTCCATTTTATACATTTCTGCAATTGATGTCTTTAGTGCTCAAATGCAGTGGGCACTTGACTGTATCGCCTTTTTAAAGTATATTATCAAAAGGCAAATTCACAAAACCAGATGTGTGTTGCTGAGCTGCTCTCTTTTTTTGTAAAGGTTTACATTTTGTTTTGTATAATCATTTTCCTACTTTGTCAACATTTGTGAAATTGTTTTTTTTTTAATACGCCAGTGTTCTATCAACACTTGCATGAGTGAGAAATATTGAAGTAGTTAAACTGTATATGAATTAAATGCTGGTTTTCAAGAACTTTAACATGACTATGAGCAAATACTAAAGAATATGCTAAATGTTTTCCATCTCTGCCAGTGTTGACATAACATAACATAACAAGCCAGGGTTCACAACACTTTCGATAATTTCAACAACTACAGCAGTGAATTCTGTCACTTAACCAGCAGGAACTCACTGCATGCAGTAGAAGTTTGTTATGTAGCCATCTCCGATTTGTTTTGTTGACGGGAGATCCCAAGACAGGGAAAGATCTGAAACCGTGTCCTTCTGTTCTGGTGTAAGTTCTTCATGTTCAAGCTAAAAATCAAGACCATACAAGTTATTACATTTGCCCAAACAATAATTTTGCAAGGCAAAGTTTTTTATGATACATACCAGTTTTATGATACTCCTGATGTGCAGATCAGGACAGTCTTCTGTAACAACAGTTGCCGTTTCAGGGTCCCCGTTGAACAGTACATGAACTACAGCAGGACTTAATCCTGTGACATGGGGGCCGTCATGCAGAAAGCTGTGGGCCAACATCCTTCCTGCAACCCGGAAGAGGTCACTTTCAATGAGCACCTCTGATGCTGCTGGAACAAGATGGTCAGGTTCACCCTCAAAAGCAGTGTTCGGCCCATTCCTCCTGTAAAGTACCAAGAGAGCAGGGGATAAAGACAACTGATATACATTTAAAAATTGCATCATATTAACCTTCAAAATAGTAAGAGACTTACCAAGATCTAGACTGAATCCAAACTGCAGTTTGGATATTATTGTTGTCATAAAGTACCGCATCACTCCCTCTCCGACAGCAACATCACCTGAAACAAAATACTGATAATAACACAGTGGAAAAATAGTGGCTGACTAATGCAGTTGACTGGATAAGGTAACATAACTATTGGCTGTAATTTTAGAATAGCATCCTTAATATTGACTATTCCAGATAACAGGAGAATATTGTGCTTTTCATGAGTGGTCATCAAATTATATAATTTTTTGGATCCCATTCTCCCATGTAACAATTCCAAATAAGATACTTGAGTGGTATAAACTTTACTGATACATTTATATTACAAACTTTATATTACCTACCAAGAAGAGTACAGTGAAGTGGACATGCCCATTCTTGCGGCTGTTTATAGAATGAGAGAAGTTCCGTTCCCTGTCCTCTTCAGAGTCCCTTACATCCATTTTCATTCTCAGTGGTTTCCCAGATGCATGTTCCCTTAGCAGATTCTCTTTGAAAACCTTGGCAGCTTGAGCTGGTTCTTTGATAAGCTTCCATTCTAGACAACAACAACAATAATAATAAAGTTATATATTCTGGAGAGACATGTTGTGAGTTGGCATGTCACCTGCAGATACAGATATCCTCTCAGTCTACAGAAAAGGAGGAAAGTTCTGGCCATGTCACTGACAAACATGAGGCCCAACATCTGCAGAATCTGTTACAAAGCTGAGTTGACACAATAACAGCATTCTGAACAAAAACTAAATATTTTAAAAGTTATTATTAAGTTATTAATTGTGTGTAATTGTATTATCTTATCTAATTATATCTTGCAGGTGTCATTTTTCTATTGACTGAGTTTAAGTTACAATCTTACAGCAACCCTATTGTGATGGCACAAACCACTGTCTGTTTCTTTGTGATCCAAGTCCTTGTCAGTCACTGCTGGTACAACTGCATTCTCAGCTGATGTTCCAGGCCTCACTGGAACACTGTCACTGACTGGGGCTGTCTCTCTATCATTTTCACTTCGGCCTCCCTCTTGTCCTCTCTCCAATTCCTGTATGGGTGTCCTTGAAGTTAACAAAATTGAAATTATGGTCATACTTTATTATTTGTGTGCACAACACTCTAAGAGAGACATTTTCCAAAATAAAATGAATAATATGCTACCCTTGCATTTCTTTAGGAATTACATACCCATTGCAGCTCAATCTGTGCAGCTTCATCTCTGCAAAGGGAACTTCCTTCTGACAGGTGATGCAGGGGATGACTGGACCAGAGGCAGTTTGTGAGCTCTCCTAACAACAACAACAAATAGCATTTAACTAATGATTAAAAGTCACCAGTGAGCTTTGTTTTGATTATGTATTAAACTGAGTCTCTGTAAATATGTACACAATCTATGGGTAGATCCTGTTGAAGTGGACGTATGTAGATTGTAGCCTGTCCAATCATCGTCGATGGATCTTTCAGATAGGCAAGGGTGTATCCAGTGCTGGGACACGCAAGCAGCACAAGATTTCGGCTACGAGTAGATCCTGCAATTTTTAGAAATTCAAAGCCTCCCCCTTCTTTGAGCTTCGGAAACACTTCCATCAGTTTATTTGTTATAACCATGGGATCGTTGTCATTCCCTGTAAAAAAAAAAATAGACATAACTCATATTGATTGACCTAAAGCCTGTGACAAATATTATTCACACTATGAAAATCAATCATGTTTGAGTCGAATATGAACATATGGAAATACTTCTGACTAAAAAGAAATGCCGAGTTGAACTGCAAATAATTTCAACGAGCCACAGACAGTACAAACTTTTTTTTTTTGGTTTTGGTAAATCCCTAATTTCATACTGACCTGAAAATGTCACTTTTTGCTCTCCAAGCCCGGAAGTAAGGAGGTCTGCTTTAAGCAGCACACCTGGAACTTTATTCGCCTTGTGGTCAGCCAAACAACAGACAGTGTGTGTGTAGCTTCTACGACTAACTTGGACTTGTGCTGGTCGTCTCGGCATGTTCCTTCTGGCTCCACCGTTATACGGCGCAAAGAGCCTTGCTACATCAGCTGCAACACAGAAAAATGTCACAGCTCAATGGTCACCAGTCAGCTAAAACAGCCTCAACTTCTATCTTGGCATGTCACTGCCAGCTAACACTATTTTGTCGATTAGAGAACTAGTTTTATGCTCCCACCATTTAGCTACATTGAACATGTACACACGAAGCACACAGTAATGGGCCTGCCGCAAATACATTTTCGATCCAACTCCAAATTGTTATCTAATTTAACCCACACCTGGGTCCCGAGTCACTGATTAGTAGCACACCTGGCTAACATTAAATCATTTAGCTTACCTTGGACAGGTGTAACGTTACGTGATGGAGCAGCAGGTATCTGCTGTGACTGAGCCGGAGCCGGAGGAGTTCTGCTCAGAGCTTCCTCAATCAAATTCGCTGCTTCTCTCAGCAGCTCTGGGCAGGTTTTTGACATTTTGTCCTGCACCTCACACGCTGTATCAACATTGGGGCTAGAGGATCGAGTCTAGATTTTTAGCTGTTGCCAATAAAGTTTTGTTTAATAGAGTATCCAAACCAACGTAGAGGTGAATAGCGCCACCCAGTGTATCGGAATGTGTTCACAAGCTGTGCATCAATCCATTATCTGGAATCGATTTGCCTTGACTTGATGTGCAGGGTAACCAATCAGGTATTAGGATCCGCCCACTGGCGTTGATGGGCGAGGTTGACAGATAAAATAAATTCATGATCCACTGCAACATAAGGACCATGAAATAATTAATTAAATAGTGAAATAATAATATATGTTTTCTACCTAAAATGAATGGGTATTTTAATTAATTAATGACACATTTAATAACACATTTATGTATTTAATTCCAATTTTAATTAATTAATGACATATTTAATTAATTATTTAATGATGTATTTATTTATTTAATTTTGGCACTTAAAAGTATGGGTATTTTAATGAATTAATGACACATTTAATAACACATTTATGTATTTAATTGCAATTTTAATTAATTAATGACATATTTAATTAATTATTTAATGATGTATTTATTTATTTAATTTTGGCACTTTTAGTCCTCCATAGTATGTGGGTTAATATTTGCATTTGTAGCAAGTTGTACCGTTCTTTCAGTCTGTTCTGTGTGTAGGTGTCTGTGTGTGGGTCACAGCCACTCATGGTACAGTAATGGTTTCCCAATTCACACTCTTTAAACTCAGTAGTTTGTTTTCTACTCAGGTTAATTTCATTTATGGTGAACCACACTTAAACAATCAACATCACACTGTTAGTTTGATTTAGAATCTGTTAATTTGCTTTCAACCTTACATTGTCATATTTATGTGTACACAATATACCATTGTAGGGTCAAACAAGACCAGTGACACAATCAACACAGATGAAATAAATGAATAAATCTCCAACTCCCTCATTTGATTTGTATGATTGGTGTTTGCACGGTGTTCAGACACCACAGTACCTTTGCTTTTAGCGTAGGTGTGCACCTGAACACTAGGTTCGTTCGAGATGAGCCAGGCCTGCGCAGATTCAATTTCAGTTAGTTTTGTGTCTGACTTCATCCCAACTTGCGCTGACATATTACAAAAGTGGACAGCGATAAAACTACGAGAGTGAGGCGGCCGCAGTTTTTAGAGCCAGGCGCTGCAGTTGCTCTCCACCGACTGCACTGCCTGGCTCTCACCTGATCTAACAGCTGATTGGTTCAGATGTCGACTCAACAATATGACGTTTTAGATAAACTTTTCATTTTTGCTGAATTTTAGAGATTAAGATTGTATTTGTCTGATATGAAGGTTTATTCTGTGAACAGAAAACATGTTGTGTGACTGATGGTGAAGTTTAGTTGTCAGAGACTAAATACATTCATCATAAACTAGACAGAGTCTACTGTATATTAACACTGGACTTTTATAATTATTGAAGTATTCAGCAACACAGAGACTTGTGGTCAGTGGGATGTGAGGATTCTTAAAATAACATCTGTACAGATGTGAAGCCCTGACTGTATCTGACTGAGCCTTAATGAAAGCTGTTGTCTTGTATTTTTTTTTCCTCTGAAAATATTAACCTTACAGTCAAACACAGTTTATATAGCCTGTGTAGTTGAGGGGACAGGTCAAACTGATATGATGCTGATTTACAGGAGAATTCATGTCAAATGGAGGATAAACCATGAACATAAACTACAGATCATCTGTAAAGCATTTTAATAAATTGATCTATCATAATTAAGGAGCTATATGTAAGAAATCTAAAGCAAATAGTCGTAAAATCCTCCTAATATGTCATATAAAATACTGATGTCACCGACAACAGTATTATAATAATATAATAATAATAACATATAATATTTGCATCTAAAAAATTTTTTTGCAGTCTGCAAATCATGTTTATCTTTTGAATTTGTGTTTTGGCCTGTTGCACCACACACCACTGTCTACCAGTCACGCAGTCAGTAGAGTCTCAGCATCAGTTACAGTTACGACTGAGCTACAGCAGCACGGCAAGCAGCATTAGCAGTGTCCCAGTACAAAGTATTAGCAGCCGGCTCCTCCTCAGCTGTATCCCGGCAGCAGCGTTAGCAGTGTCCCGATACATAGCATTAGCAGCCGGCTCCTCCTCAGCTGTATCCCAGCAGCAGCGTTAGCAGTGTCCCAGTACATAGCATTAGCAGTCTCCTCAGCCGTAGCCCGGCAGCAGCGTTAGCAGCAGAGAAGCCGCACTTGCTCGAACAGCCCGCTGGAAAACCGAAGATCAAGGACGTGGCGACGCGGCCCTGCCACGGCAGCCGCCCGTGGGCAAACAAATCAGTCTCCAGCGTGCCGCTGTCCAGCAACCTCGAATCTGTAGGGGAGGGGGGGCGGACACAACTCGCGGCAGTATTTTGAATTTGGGTGCAGTAGCAGTTTTGGCCACATTCTTACATACAGCGCCTTTAAAACAACTGGAGACTGAAACAAATTGATATATGGGTCTGATTACTTTTTTAATGAACTGACATCATTCCAGACAGGATATAAGTGTGTCTGTGACTTCCTGTACGGACTGAAGGCTGCTGGAAACTGTCGGAAAACTGTCCAACTTCATCGGGGCTTTTTGTCACTACCCCCCACTGCAGCTGCCTGCTCTCGTCTACTTTCCAGGCGAGGCGCAGTTCATCTCGAACGAGCCTATTGTCTGGAGATTTGGTGCTGCTGTCCCGGTTGTTGATATCGGAGATAGGGGTGGAGGCACAGTAGAGACGAGAGTAGAACAGAACTGGGAAATATCTGGTGTTTGTTGACAGCTTGATTTTGAGGCTCTGTGTTTCGCGCTGTGCATGTGGGACTCCACTTCCTTGATTACCATCGTGCCGAGTTTGAAACATTTCTTTTTTTTTTTTTTTTTAAGATATTTTTTCAGGCATTTTGAGCCTTTAATCGACAGGACAGATGAGCATGAAGGGGGGAGGGAGAGAGAGAGGGAGTGACATGCAGCAAAGGGCCACAGGCCGGAGTCGAGCCCGGGCCGCTGCGACAACAGCCCTGCACATGGGGCGCCTGCTCCACCACTAAGCCACCAATGCCCCAACTTTGAAAAATTTCTTGCACAAAATACAACGTGCCTCATATAATTTGCCTGGTACCGGTTTCAGAAACACTTATATCCATCAATTTATACTTTACCATGTGGTCCGACTGCTACATGAACGACGTGCATCTGCTCTGAGAGTAATGGCCGCAAACACATCACTGTTTTGTTGGTTCCGCTCTCGTGATTGCGTGACGTTACTTTTATTATTATTATTATTTTTAAAAAATAAATGTTACCTATTATTTTTAGTATAATAGTTTAGACTAATTACAACCATAAAATCCTACTTACCATGTGTTAACATCTTTAAGACTTTTGAAAGATTGATTTAAGACATTTTAATGCCAATTAAGGCCTTATTTTTAGATTAATGAATTCAATGCCTTTTAAGACTTTTTAAGGGAACCGCGGGAACCCTGTCTTAAGCCCCGTTTCCACTGAGCAGTACAGTACAGTTCAGTTCAGTTCGGTACGCTTTTTCTCCTGTTTCGAATGTGAAAAGTTTGTTTGGTACCAACTGAATTGTTCCATACTGTCACCCCTCTGTTTGGGTATCTATCACACAAATCTGGTACTTAAAGGTGGAGCTGCGAACACTGCAATCTGTTGATTGGTCAGTAGCGGACGGTCACTCTGCTCAGGGCTGAGTTGTGGTTGGTTTTGAAGCTTATATAACCTCTGTTCATACTGTGGAGAGTTTTCTCAGTAAACTGTGGCTATAAAATGAAAGGATGTTTCGCTGCTTCTCGCAGCAGCTGTAGTCAGTGGAAAAATAACTTCATTCACTAGGCCGACTGCTGGCAACTTTTAAGGTGGAACATTAACCTGTAATTTTACTCAATGTTTAAGTTAACAACGTGAAACAATCAACACACTGTAACTGTTTAACAACTTTGACCATCACTTCAGTTTTTATATAACATACACTTTTAGTAATGAGTGGATCTTTAAACATTTATATATATGAATTTCAACCAGATTATGTGAACTGAATATATTCTAATCCTCACTTGGAAAAAGCTTTGTGGAGTGCCCTTCCTGTGGGCTATGGCAACACTAACCCAGAGCTTGCCTGAGAAGGACTAAATGCACAAACCAACTGTTTTTAAATATCCCATGGAGAGAGACTCTCACTGCAGCCTGTTTGATTTTGTTCTGAAAACATCGGCGTGCAGCCTCATTCAGTGGACAATAAACGCGGCGCAGACTTCCATCTGTGTCACTGATAATGAGGAAATACAGTGAGTGCTGGAGAGAGCAGTGAGTGACAACAACCCTGCCCATATTTAAGAGTACTGTTTCCAGTGGAAATCCTAGGGTCTAGGTGCCATGTCTGAGGGCTTACTTTTGGTTCCAAAGGTACCATACCAAAAGTGTTTGGTGGAAATGGGGATTTTAATCCTGGAGCCAACTCACTGGACCAAACCATGTGCAGCCATATCATGGAGGTGATCTGGGTGTAGTTAGTTTTGCTTTGTATTTAGCAGTAGTTGCTGTCCATTTTGGTTACCCCTTGTGTATTATTTGTTTTGTCCAAGCCACCATATATGCTCCCTTGTGTGTCATTGTGACAGGTGAGTTTGTTCAGTTAACACTTTGTTCATTGATTATGTTGAGTATAGTTATGTTATGCTGACCTTTTTTTACAGGCCTAGTTGATCAGTTTCTGGTTTGGAATTTTTCATGCATTTTTTTGGGTAAATAAAACCCCACGGTTTTGTCAACAACTCCTGTGTCCTTGCTGCTTTGCTGTTTGGTCCCTAACAGCATGCATGTGTCTGGGTGGGCAAAAATACAGTATGTGGCAAGGTGAGTGTGTATCTGGATGTGTGCATCAGAAGGTTGTGGATGTGCATAAGTCGAGAAAAACTGGTTTCCACACGAAAACTGAGTGTCCATGTATGTGAAACTAAGAGTATTTGATGTAAATGCACCATGTGTGTGGTCACAGTGTGTGTGTAAGTGTGTCTGTCCAAAGCCTTATAAATGAGTCATACAAACTGTACACTGTTCTTGTGATATGCTGGATACTGGACTGATGTTGGGCTGTTAATAACTGAAATTGCACTTACAGTATATCTCTGACTTACTTTCATAGGATTTACAGTATTTCTACGGAAGATAATCCTGTTGTTAGACTTTGTTAAGTCTTCTACTTACTATTTTTATAATTGCCCCTTGGCTCCTGTTGCTTATCTGACCATGTGTGGGAGGTCAGTCTTGAATTGCCCCTCTGGAAATTTCTTTCATTTTCCTTGTTTGTAGATATTTTTCTTGTCCTTTTTAAAGAGCTTTGGCTGGGTCAGAAATTAATGATGATATTGGCCTCTTAAGCCCACTGAGACTCTTTATGTAACTAGGCTTCACAAAAACCTTGACATGACTTGACTGGTCAAATGTGAACATAACAGAGGAAATCCAATCCATTAAGAGTTGCTTTATTACCTTCCATTGAGCATGTACAACTCTAGTCAACACATGTTTACAGTCATTCATCATAGAATAAAACCTGGACAATAGATGTTAGATGTTGTATTGAAGCTAAATAACAGAATTTCTTTAATGAAAATGCTATAAGAATAGTATGATTGACTAAACAATGTAGACAACTGCACTGGCAGTAGCGGCTCCAATTATGCTAACTGGTCCAAAGTTGGAAGTCCCATCCTGTCTTTTCTACATATGGTGTGATACTTTACAAAGCTGTAGTTGACATCTTAGTAAACCTGTCAACATGACCACAGAATAACCTGAATCAAGTTATTTTGCCTCACTCTGAACTAAGTTTGCAAGCCTGAAATTGAATTTGCAAACCTGTAAAACAGAGTTTGCATGGTTACTAACCCTGTATTCAAGCACAGACAGATTACTCAACAGGTCTACTGGGCACAGGCCCAGGGGCCCAAAGTTTCACGACCCTCCTCGGTCTTCACCTGTAAAATGTCACTCAAATTAAAAAGTACCAACCAGGAAAAGACACAAAAAGACCACAAAGAGATGCAAAATGACCATAAGGAGACACAAAACTACCAAAAGGACACAAAATGACCTCAAAAAGATTAAAACAAATTACAACAGGGGTCTAAATGACCAAAAGAGACAAAAAACAATTGCAGAAAAGACATACAATTAGCTTAAAAAACAAACAAACATAAGATTACCTCAAAGAGACACATTACCCTGCCTGATCTTACTTACTGTGCATTCACACCAAAAGTGACCAGAGCTTCCAAAAACAAAGTCATTCATTTTCAATGAGAGCCCGGTGACTTGGGTAACCAAAGCGACCAGTCCGGTCCAGAGGGGATTTAAATCTCATTTTACTTTATGGTAATGAGCTCTGACGTGGTTCGGCGTAAACCAATCCAAATGCTGACGTGCTTCGATGAAGCGGGTCCCAGAGAACAAGCCATGTAACTTTGGTTCCTACAGCACACTTCTTCCCACAATGGATATCGAGAAGTTTATTACTTGTGTTCGCGCCCACTCAGTCCTTTATAATATGTCACTGTTCGGTTACAGAACACAGAGGCACGGAGGTAGTTGGTTGGTCTGGTGAGTTTTAAAGTGTGTAATGTTAGTAATAGAGGAGAGAATTGCAGGCTAATGTTGCGACATAGCATGCAAGTCTTCCTTGCTTGGTTTGAATGGGATGACATATGTTTTCTGTTTTCACTGACCGAACATAACTTTCTGTAGGCCAACTATGAACTTTTTGACTGGACTTCAAGCCAGTAGTCCGCTTTGCGGCTCCTTTAAATTGACAAGCACAATCAGTGATTCACGTGATGAGACCAAAGCTGTTGCAAATATATTTTTTTTCTTCTTGGGTGTCAGCGGCAGACTTTGCCTCTTTGGAAGCTTCTGGTTTGAACACAGAGTTATGCAGTCCAGGAAAAGATACAGAAGCATCAAAACAAGGACCACTTGGCTGTTAAACCATTTTTTCCCCCACAGCTATAAAATTGCTAACTGTTTCTGTTGGCACTTTATTCATGTTAAGTCATATTAATTATTCTATTTTAGCCTCACAGTTTTAGCTTATTGATTATTGTTCTTATTTATTTGATTTATTGCTTTTATCTATATTCATATCTTGCATTGAAGCATATTTATCAATTGGTGGCATTTGTGAAACACCATTTCGTTTCTATGTGGAGCATAAAAATGACAAGGAAATCTGAAAGATCAAAACAACTGTAAAGAGACACAAAATGGCAATAAAGAGACACAATAAAAAAAAGGGGGCACAATCACCGCAATGTCTGTGTGTGTTTCCAGTTCCAAAAGAGGTGATGGGGCCTTGACAAAAAAAGCTCGCTCACAGTTGCTCCATGATTTTAGCATCTTCAGTTCTGACGGTAAATCCACAAATACCTGGGTATATCTCAAGGAAACTGAATCGAATGCAACTGGACTTTGTTTTGTTCTAAGACAAAATGAAGTCCAGTTGCATTCGATTCAATTACCTTGAGATAACTATGACCTGGATAAATGAGAATATCCATAGGCATACCTGGGTATATGGATAGATGACAAGCTTTCATTTAATGTACATATTGCTGCTCTAGTCAGGAAGCTTAAAGTGAAGACTGGCTTTTGTTTTCGAAATAAGTCTTGTTTTACTTTCAGTGCTCAGAAAAAACTTGTGGAGGCCACTTTTCTGTCTGTGATTGATTATGGTGACATATTGCATATGACATATGCATGCAACCTCCTCCATTTTACGCCGCCTTGATTCAGTCTTCTCTACGTTTTATTACAAATGCTAAGTCACTTACTCATCACTGCATTCTTTATGATTTGGTGGGTTATACATCACTGACCACTCACAGACAACAGCACTGGTATATTTTTATCTATAAAGCAATATTGGACAAACTTCCGGTCTACCTCTGCACCCTTCTGTGTGTCAACTCTGGTAGTTACCAGCTAAGCTCCTCCAGATGGTTGCTTTTCAATGTACCCCGGGTTTTAACAGATCTGGGGAAAACTACATTTTCCTGCTGTGCACCATGGGCATGGACATCTCCAAAAAGATCTAAAATTAGAAACACTTATATCCATCAATGAATTTAAGGGCATCATAAAGAATGTGATAACAGAGATATGTGCTTGTTTTTCTTGAGAGGCCACTATGTTTGAATAGGTGTTGTTTTATTGTGGATTTTTGTTTTATATGTTGCATTTGTTGCATTTTAATATGTTTTGATTGGCTGCTACCTCGGCCAACTTTCTCTTGTAAGAGAAATTTTCAATCTCAATGGGATTTCCTGGTTAAATAAAGGTTAAATGAATAAATAAAATGTCTGCCCCCTCATTGTCTCATAATCCCCCCATGTATTTAAGTGCACTTTTTGGATGATAATATTCCAGTGTTCCATAGATGTTTCTTAGCTCATGTTACCTCTACAACAGAAGTGAGAGATCACTTGAATGAGTGATATGCAACTACTTCACATTTAGATTGAATCCAAGAAATACTGTGATGTCATACAAGCGTTGTCAACAGGTGTGCATGTTGCTGTGGTAACCCAGGTTTCCCCTCTCAATTTAGGCAGTTAGCATCTAGACACTTCTATTTATTTAATTGATACTGTTTACTCAAACAGGAATTAGGTTCACAGTGATTCACACTAAACAAATGAATCCAACACCTGTTAGTTAGCAGGCCTGCTATTGTAATGCCTCTTTGGCTCCATCCCAATCCAGTGGAGCTGTGACAGTTCTGTGTGACTTAACAGAAATAAGTCCAAAGTACACACCCCTGTCATTCCAGTGAGCACACTGTGATAATTCATTCAGTATAGGTGGTGCTTACAAGCCTTGAATGATAAAGTACAAAGGAAGAATATGGATATAAAGAATGACCTTGGAATCAAGGTAACCTCGGCAGCATGATCAAAGCATCCCTTGTTCACTTTCTTTTGAGCCAGAGATGTGTCTAAAGGTTTTGCATAATCACAGAGAACCAATCCCCCATGGGGCGGGTGGGATTCTCACTAAATCTCCGAGCTGAAAATGCGTTTCTCCCACCTTGTCTACCACCGCCCCCTCCATGGCTGAAATAATAAAACAATTGATAAGGTCATTTGGGAGTGTTTAGTCACTGCTGAACACCTTTAGGAGGTTGGAGAAATAGAACTGTCTTGCAGGGGCATGGCAGCGCATTGGAGTGCACCAGCAGTCAAAGGGAGCTCAGGCGAGACGAGCTGTAAGTGGATCCTCCACCTGATGTCCGCATCAGTTTCATCTGACTGATTTCTGCCTCCACTGGTCCCAGTCGACAGGCTGAGGAGGGGAAGGGGGCACTGGCTCATCACTGCCAGATGGCCGCCACCGATTCATACTCGGCGAGCTCTTTCTTGTGTTTCACTTCCGGTGATTCATCGACTGTCTGGAATCTTACTTCTCAGGTTTGAAGCTGTGAAGGCGAAAGTGTAACTTCTCGGATTCAGCTGCTTATTGGCGTCATCGTCAGTAAACAAGTTTTTTATTTATTTTTTTTTTATTTTTAAGAGGGCAGTCGTAAACAGGATGCTGCCATAAACGTGTCCTGTATGCTAAAAGCAACATGGGGTGTTTTTGTTCGGAACATTGATGGAAACAGCTTCAGGGCTCTCTTATTACAGTGTCATCCTGTGGGTTTGGCATTGATGAATGTATTAACTATCCCTGAGCTTCTAAACATACAGTGCACCATATGAGGCTGAGACACATAGTCTTTAACAAAGTCTTTGAATCCAGTAAAGTGCAACACTTGAAAAATAAAACCAGTAAACAACAACTGTCTGCAGGCTTCACTGATTGTTGTGCACAGACTTACCTGTCGTTCCATCTCTCCTCTCCTGTCGGCTGGAGGTGACACGTTTGTATTGATCAATTTTACATGCCGTGTCAGCCAGAAAAATGAGATGCCAGGAGTGTAGTTTGGGTTTCCACAAGGGGGGAGATTGAATATAAATTTCTAAATTGCCTTGTGTGCTTTTCAACTTCTTCCTGTCACTCAATGCGCTCCATGCTTTGCCTTGGTGGATCCAGTCCCCTCTTTCCTCTCGCAGCAAGAGATACTTGTTTTATATATTTCCATTTTGTTGTTCTTATAGCCAAAAAAAGAAGAGATTCTGACATTTCAAGTGCTCCACATGAAGGACTGAAGTGGAGGAGCGGAGGGATGGTGATGGCAGTGGCGGCAGCAGTGGAGGTGGTGGAGGAGAGGGTTGCAGAGTTCTCATCAGCAAGCTGCCATGACGAGCTGCCATAGCTGTCAGGGGCTATGAGAGATCTTTTGCCAAGGTAAGGCAAATTCCTCCTCATTCAGTCCTAATAGGACTGTCAGGCCTTCAGAACAGGGAGGGAATGTAGTGAGCCTGGAGCTCAGAGCTCTCTTCAAGACTGCTGCACTGAGGCTACCTCATGGCACATGCAACAAAGGGCCCTCAGTGAGACACACAGGCCAACACAGAGAACTCATGACAGGCTTCACTGTAATGCATCGGCTGGGTCTGTACTGGAGTTGAAAATAGCCCCAAGGCCAGCAGTGTGTCTCGTTCTATGTAGCTTGTAAGAGCTTGTTATAACAGTCGCACTCTTCACCTTGCACTTTAGTTTGTTTCCCTGTTGTCCTTTTGCTTGTTATCTACTTTGCCTTTTCATGCTGTAACCCATCTATGCATCATTATTTAATTTATTAATTCAAATAAAGATGTTTATTTTAAACCCCACTGGTACTGACCAGCATTTTTCAGCAATCCCTTCAATATATTTGCAGTCTGTAATTGTCTGTCTCATTGTTACTGGTTGAGTCTGTACCTCCTGTGTGAGATTCAAATTGGGTACCTACACACAAGGGATTTACGGAAATCAGAAAACAGAAAACAAAAGCCGGTCCGTGTGAGTGTTTCATGCAGAGCAGAGGATGTTTGATCGTGAATTTAAAATTACGGTGTTGGGTGACACTGTTGACTGTCTTCTTTAATCTTCTGTATTCAAACAAAGTGATGTGACAAATTCTCTCAGCCTACAATGTGTTTGGCTGTGCTCCACGGATGTGTGAGGAGAACTGAATACTGCGTTCCAAGATGGTGTCTCATTGCTTTCACTGACAGGTACTCACTGGGTAATCTCAATAAACAGATAATTGTATATGCCTGCAGAATCTGTAGGCAATGGGACAAGATTTTTGTATCCAAAGTGTTGTGGTTTACATTTGTAGCTCAATAGTATTGACTAATCATGTTTGAGTGGTGTGTGTGAAGAATCCATGTGGAGTGGTGAAGGAGGTGGTGAAGGAATGAGTACTTTTCAAGTTCTTTTTTTAAAACTGTACTTCTACTCTTTATACTCTTTACTCAAGTATATTTTGAGCCAGTAATCTACTTTTTACTTTGCTACATTTGCCATTTATACCTTTGTTACAATGAGTCTGCTCTGGGGGAGAGCAGGTGAGGAGATGGAGTGGGAGTGAGGAGGTGAGG
Source organism: Epinephelus fuscoguttatus (assembly GCF_011397635.1). Lineage (NCBI taxonomy): Eukaryota > Metazoa > Chordata > Actinopteri > Perciformes > Serranidae > Epinephelus > Epinephelus fuscoguttatus. The sequence continues at coordinate 10,876,337 of NC_064761.1, read as the reverse complement.
AGTATTGGAGATGCCCATGACAGAGCTTTTAACTACAGTGGCTTGAAGAGTTTTGAGTTTTCCAGGCGGTAAAATGTGTACGGCCCCTTACTCATTTACTGACTCCTCTTTCTCCCCTATGGAGCATAAGGCTGCAATGAGATCTCTCCATTGCATTTTGACCCTGGCAACAGGCCTTACCTCTCCCCAAAACAGATACATGTTGTCCAGTAGACACACCAGCTAGCAGGGCTACTTCTAGTTTTTTGGGAGCCCTACACAAAAATCATGTTTTGCTTTCCTATCACTCCTGAAATCTGCAAAGGTGTTTTATTTTAACTTTGCTGCATTGTTAACAACAAAATTAAAGTCTATCGCTGGCCCCTGTCAAGGTGACAGATGGCCAGGCCATGCCGTGCTGGGTTGCCGGCTCCATCAAAAGGTATTTGAGACCTGATCTAACAACTTTACCTGCAATCTCTGACCACATCTGGTCACCATTTTTATACCAAGACCTAAAAAGACAACAGTTACATGATGAAGTGCTTGCTGTGTCCCCAAAAACAGCAACATCTTTAAAAATTCCTCATTTAAGCTCCACAATAGTCTTTGATGTTATTACAAAGACATTAACTTATGCTGTAGCTAGTGGCTTTTATTCATTCATTAATGTCATCAGTTGGGGTTGGGATTAGTCATTAATTAAAAATAAAACGTTGTCAACATTTGCTGTTTTTCTTTATCCTTTTTTTTTTTTTTTTTTTTTGCACTGGCCCGCACATCCTAAAAAATATCAAAATAAAAAGAAACTTGAACTTTGAGTACTTATCAACCAGAAAATGTTTAGTTTTGCTTAGGTGTCTCAAATGGTAATTTTCACTTTTGTCATTTTTTTAGGAGAGTAATTATACTTATATGTGAGTATAGATTTTCATTACTCTCCCTGCCACTGTGCATGGATGAGGAGGTCTTGGTCTGGATATCCATTTGCTGCACCAGACCTCCTGAAATCTTGATCATTGCTGCCAGAGGCTCATCAGACCAATACCCCATTGGATCTGAGACTGCTCACTAGGCGCATACGCCAAAAAGATTATCAGGCTTCCTCAGTCTTCTGCCTGTTAAGGCCCATACAGCATGCATATTAGACGCGTTTTCAGGCCCAACTGGCTGATTTCCTTTATATAATTATTTAATGCTTATAATTAATTAATTCACTGATATGGATGTTTGACACTTTTCATTTTTATTGGGCCCAAAGGATCGAATTCCAATAATACAAAGAGTCATTTTGGGATGTCTGTGAAGCTCAGTAAATATATATTTACAGCTGTTCCCTTTGTAATGATTGTGTGTGTCATTTTGTCCAGTGTTGGCCATGTGACCTGCTACACCAACTGTGGCCAAAATAACCACGCAGTGCAGCACTTTTCCTGGGAGCTCTGCACCAAAAAAAAAAATTACAGTCTTTCTTCCTGATCCAGCTCAGAGCCCGTGGCTGGACCCGAGTTTTACAAACAAATCTTTATGTTTTAAAACTGCATATACAAAAAGTAAAAACTGACCTTGTTTGCAGTTTGAGGTGTCTTGTAAACACTTTTACAGACATCTCTTTTATAATAGTGGTCTAAAGGGAAAATCATTTTTGGGCTCCAGGGCATTTTATGGCCACCGGGGCAAGTCTGACTCACCACACTGTATTCAGCTCTGTTAATACACTCTGAGCTGTAAACAGAGACACAAGTTGCTCTTCTTTAGCATCTCTGACAACGTGCTCTCTTAAGGGGTGGTTGCTGTTCAATATGTCATTTAAATTGAGCTCTGGGACATGTATTATTATTATGCTGTTGCCTTTACCAAGTAACCACAGATCAATCAACCAAGATTGAAATATTAAAGATTATATGGTTACATAAGCATTTAACCACTGAAATCTCATTCCCTGTTTTTTTTTTTTTGGTTTATTCATTTGTTTTAATTGTGTTTGTCTGCTTTTTATTTCATTCATAGTGGACATAATGAGACTTCACGTTTAAATTTAAATTTTGCTGTCGATACAAAACTGTTAAAAAAAAAAAAAAAAGGAAATCTCCAGGTTTTTAAAAAAACATTTCTGGCATCATAAACACAGCTGTAAATGTCACTGATATTTAACAATGGTCAGTAGCTGTCTGCCTACGTGTCACACCATCTATCAGCCCCTCCTTCCCCTGATGACAAACTCAGCTCATATCCATCTAAACTACTTCACTTTAGAAATGTTGATATGGTACGTATGAAAATGTAACTTATCTATTTGCACAAACGTGCAATTCCAACATTTTATTCTGCTGACTGCGCTGTCCAATTGCCTGTGTTTGAAAGCTGCAGTCCACATAGAGTTGTCTGTCCTTGTCAGGAAACAACAAGACTTTCTTGTATGCACAATGCTTTGAATATCTGCCCGGATGAAACCCAAAGGTGAAGAGTCTGAGATTGACCATGTCAAACTAACCTGCAGGTCCTCCTCTTTAAGAGCGGCTTACACATTGGTTAGTCCATTTGCAGAACTAGTCATCAACCCAAATGATTTTTTGTGACTAACCAAATTGAGCACTCAAATCTCTGTATGCAGTTCTTCAGAAGTTCCTTTTTTCCTACTGTTTTATAATCACAACCACGTATTCCTCCCTCCAGTAGAAATGAGTAATGCACTTTCAGTTGTCCATCATCTAAATTCAACATTTTTGCAATAATGGAAGTAAACAAACTGAAACCACAAAAAAAGATACTTTCAAAGTACCACTTAAACCCGTGAAGCTGATAGTAGTAGTTTTTACAGCGTAGATCAAGCTATTGGCACTGATAGGGAACCAAAGTTCTACCCCTGCTACATAAAGTGGCGATTTGATTTCCTGTGGTTACCGCTGTGTGTAATCATCATGAAGACCCTCCACGCATACAAAGAGTTGGATTAGCTCAGCATCAAGAGAGGAGTCATGTTCAATTTCACTTTCATATAGCTTCTGAGCCACTGGAATGCAACCTTGTATCCGACTGACATTAGATTGCAAACTCGTTCTTCAGTTCAGGCTGAGTGAGTTTCAATTTTGGGTGTGCATTATTGATCCAAAGGGGAACACAGCCAGTTTTCCCAAAGTCCGGCTCTTTACCAATTATCACATTTATCAGCCAGTTTCCGCTGGTGAAGGGCAGGGCTTCCCCCGAGCTGTTCCCTCAAACACTTTACTGTTAAATACAGCAAATGATGTGGCAGGTTGAAACAAGGGAAACACAAACATACTGCGTCAGGCTAACTTCGTGACAGCTTAGCCCACGCAACAGTGAAATTGAGAGAGGATTAAATTAGTTTACTTCAAGACTGTACTGTACGTCTAATCCCAAAGTTTGTATGCAGCCCAACCTTCCATAAAATTATTTCACACAAAACATTACTGAGGGACCTGTCTGGTACCAAGTTAAGTTGGCTTCGGATGTAAACTGCCACAGGCAATAAGTCTCTGCACACTCTAAGTCATTGTCAGACTGTCTGGGGACATTAGTTTGAGCTCAACACAGATAGAAGAAATGTACATTCACTTCGGTCCAAATGGTTAACACCAGTTTTCTGTAGATCCATTCAGATTCAAAATGTCAACCTGCTCAGGAGTCATATTTGTGCAACAGGCACTGCATGCAAATGTGCTCGGGAATTTCTTGTTTTTGTGTTGTCGAGAAACACTGCCATGTCTAATGGAATCATATTTTTTTTCTGTCCCATGTTTATAGATGAGCTGTTTAACAGTGCTAAGCTCGTATCCATGCTTCTGTCAGTTAGGAATTCACAATACAAAGCACAGGATAAAGTATATGTGACTTTAAATAAAGCAGTGGAGCCATTCTGGTGCTTCTGTGAAAACAAACAAAAGCAGCTCAACATCAGCTGCAATACACGAGATCCAAAGCAGCTTTGCAGGAGATTAGAAGCGGGCCTGAGTCATAGGAAAGGCAGAAATCCTCCAGAATTAAGACAAATGTGCTAATTACTTTTTACTCTGACTCCACTGTTTTGATAGAGCTAACCCATGACAAGAGGTGGGAGGAGTGTAAGATAAGAAATGTGTAACACCTGTGAAGACGTGAGGATCAGCAGGGAACAAAACTCCTCAGTGTCTCCAATTAACATCTAAACCTTATGTGTAAATGCATACTTTGTTGTTTCATTCCCTTTAAACTGCCTGCTTTGCATATTTTCATCCATTAATGCTCTTTTGCATTTGATATTTGTCTGGCGCCGAGTGAAGCAGTCACAAACATCAGACTCTGTTTGAATCTGCTCTATAAACCAAAATAAAATGGAGGCAAAGTGAAAGCACACACTTGTCATCTGAATCCCTCCCACATGGGAATAAACTACCAGCATTCTGTCAAACATTGTTAGTAAGCTGGAATGAAGGCTGGATCTTTACCAATACGCCGTAATGATGAGCCAATTCAAGTTAGCTGGCAGTGAGAACGTAATGTTTTTGGCCACACTAAGCAATTAACAAACACTGCGTTTGTGTGCACATGTGTGTGAACCTGCATATTAAAGTATGTGTGTAGTGAAGTGTGTGTTTGTGCAGCACTGCTGCTCTGCACCCTGCTAAAGAAATAGAAATGAAACACTCTTCCTCAAAGGGAATTTCTCTTTTACCAGATTGCCAAGTCCCACCCCTCGGATTCAGCACTCTCACTCAGAGGTTTAAATGGCATTCAATCAAAGACTAATGCTGCCAAAAATGTCTTCCTAATGTTTATATTAGTTTATATTAGGAAATCTGTCTTGTGACATTATAATATAGCTAGGGCCAGGGAAGTGTCATGCTGAGTGCAGGATGTGGTGGGTGGTGAGAGAACACGTGAAGCTCCTCAAACATCCAGAAATCATTAAAATTATCTGTGTTTTTTCTGCAAATATCCAAATTGACAGAGGAAACATTGGCTAATCTTTAAATCTCCACTGACGTGCTCGGCTTAAGAATAGGTCTACATCAATGTGGCGTTATAATCGTGATAATCTCTCTTCAATATATATTCATAAATGCTCATACTCCACCGTTCACTCAGACCTATCTGCAGTCCAATAAAACAAGTGACACCTGCTGATACCGCCGACATGTCTGGAAAAGGAAAACGGATGAGACAGCCATGATGTCTGTGAGCTGTTAGCCTACTATGATCTTGTGCATGGAGGTGAATCTGCAGCTGCTTCATTTGTATTGGACAGAGAGCATGTTGTGCATAAGGCAGAGACAAACCCCCTAGAGCACCACCAGCTGCACACGACATATGCCTCGTGCTTCGTACACAACCAGAATCCAAAAAACGGCACTTTATTTTGGAATGCAAAACTCATTTTGGGGCGAAAGTGCACATTTACTCACTTGTCCACCATTTTTAAACCCCTGCTGCGGATTGTTATGATTTCATCTCCACTTTTTTCTGTTTTTCATGTACTTTTGGCAGCATGGTGGCTCAGTGGTTAATGCTGTTGGCTCACCACATGAGCATCCTAAGATCTAAGCCCTGGAAGTTTCTGTTTGAAATTGCTTGTGCTACTTTATTTTCCTGCGTGTGTTTCCTCCAGTTGCTCCAATTTCCTCCCACACAAAAAGACATGCTCAGTAGGTGTTATTGGTCTTGACCATGGTGCTGGCCTCAGAAATAAGTTGGTCCTTCGATACTGGAGACTGGCTGCCCGCTGCTCCTAAGATGGGTAAGAAAAAGAATTAATTTCCCTGCATGAATCAACTATCTTTTACTCCAAGATGTGGATTTATGTTGGTGTACAAACATCCGAGAGACGCTGTAGATGTGTGGACACTTTAAATATTTCAGTGAAATTCCACTTAGAGGTCCATTATGAACAAAACACATTACAGTGTGTTCTGTACATCACAGCCAAAACCCTTTTAAACCCTGTTATCCGTCCATGTATTTACCATACAAAATCTCTACTCACTCATGTTCTCTGGAAAATGGCAAAAAACTGAAAGGCCATTCTTGTGATGCACTTGCTCACCAAATGATCATAATGTTCTGTGGTAATGACATCTCAAATGATAGTATGCTATTGGTATAGATATAAAGTATAGGAGTAGATACACAACAGTAGCAGCAATGAAGAGAAGTGTTTGATTTTTTGGGTTTTATTTATTTGCACTAGTTGAAATCAAAGAAAGATAAAAAATTTTTAAAAAGTATGTTCAGGGAGAGTAAAAAAGCCCAAAAAGCACTGGGTCATCGACTTCATCTGAGTCATATGAGACAGTGTTCACAATGTCCACACATTAAAAAGGTATACAGGGTCATTCACTGTTGCCACTCTGTGAGGCTGAGCTTAGAGCATAGAGGTGCTCTGAGTAACATGCTAACATCAGCATGCTAATGCTCAAAGTGCCAATGCATACATGTTGAAATTAAGCATTTGTGATATTTACTATGTTCACCATCTTAGTTTAGTGTATTAGCATGCTAACATTTGCTAATTAGCTAAGCAAGCTTGTCAGGGATTTTGGCTGCTTTTGTTATCACTTAATTATCTGCAGTGTTTTTAGTCAGCAAGCAAAATCAGCTCTCAGGCATGCAGATATTATGGGACACGTCCAACAGGGAAGAGCAGGGTTTGGATTTGGTCCAAGTCGACTAAGGTGGCACAAGGCTCCATCCGCCATGAAAAGGAAACTAATGGTAGAGGAGGTTTGGCACCAAGAGGCGGCAGATAGATGCACAAAGTCTCACAGTCCAAACAGGGACAGTGGACCAGCTGGGAAAATCTGGAACACTGCAAGCTTACCTGGAGGGATCTGTGGGAAATGGAAGGAAGCAGAATCAGCTTCATCATCAGAGCTACCTACGATGTTCTTCCTACTCCCAAAAACCTTCACCAGTGGCTTGGAGAAGATCCCACATGCGCTCTGCCAGTCTCCTGCAACGCTGAATTACATCCTACTGGTTGTAAAACCAGCCTGTCCCAAGGACGCTACACCTGGAGGCACAACCAGATCATGCGACAGCTGGCAATCATCCTGGAAGGAAAGAGAACCACTACCAATGCCCTCCCTCCTCCCATGCAGGGACTTCCAAGCACCGCCCCTTTTGTGAGAGCAGGCAAACATCCGGCCAAATCATCAGCAAGAGCGAACATGACCTTCCTTGACCCAGCCCGTGACTGGAAGATGCAGCTTGACCTTGACCACAGGCTGGTCTTCCCAACAGAGATTGTAACAACTATTCTCAGACCAGACCTTATCCTGTGGTGAGCTCCTCTACATCCTGGAACTAACAGTACCATGGGAAGCTGCTATTGAAGAGGCGTACGAGCGGAAAAGCCAGAAGTACGCTGAAATAGCAGCCCAGGCAGAACAATGCAATTGGCGTACCAAAGTGTTCCCGGTAGAAGTTGGGTGCAGAGGGTTTGTTGCTAAGACCACAAGTCTTCTGAAGAAAATGGGGGTGAAAACACAGGCCTTCTGCCAAGCAGTACAGTCAATCTCAGAGGCTGCCAAGCAAGGTAGCAACTGGCTGTGGATAAAGAGGAAGGACCCCAGTTGGGCTGTGAGGTGACCATTGAGGGGTAAAAACAGAGGGGGGCACATCTGGGATGCCAGGTGTCGCCGCTGAGCCCTCTGGAGGTGTTGTGGGCCTAAATCAACGAAACATCAAGGATGGAGGGTGCCCACCTGATGACCCCAATGAAGTATTTACCCCTCGCCCACTCAAGATACCACGCAGGAAGCTGAGCTGATTATTCAAGTGATCATAACATCAAGTCCTACAAGGTCTACTACTGCAGGCTGCAGGTAATAGAGGAGCTGGTCATGTGACCTTCATCTGCATATTGCACATTATAAAGTTAACCTGCCTTATTTGGGCTTTTCAATGGATCCATATGCTTTTGTTAAAAGTGGTTCATTTGAATGGATAGCAATAGCTTGAAGTAAACTCTTACAACTTTCACCTCAATGGAAAATGGAGCCAAGTATTTTTAAAGCATAAAACTACTTAAATTCTACCATTTATCTTCAAACAATGGTTCATACTATGCAAAAAATATGCACATATAATGGTTGGTATGATATCTCACAAATTAGCGCCCCTACAAGTTAGGTTAGGAAAAGAATCATGGTTGGGTGTGTCAAATTACATGCTTAACGTCATGCGATAATGTGACGTTACTTATATATGTAACTTTAAATAACTTAACGTTGACTGTTGGTTTCATATGGGACACGAACACCTGTGTTCCTAAAGCCCTGGGTTTGTTTGACCCATCCACAATGCCGACCACCTTCCCATGCAGATTTTGCAGATCTTTACACTACGTCACCTGGTTTTCTTCTTTGCTCCCAACAGCCTGTTGCGCATCACGTGATCACAGCCTCATGGCACATGATTATGTGGGTTACATATGAACTATAGTGCGTTTCTTTTTGTGTAAATATGAACAGTGAAGGAGAACCCGAATTCTACAAAATATCATTACAGGTAGCTAAACCTATAGTTTGTTTAGGACCTGAATTTTCCAATTAAGATGTAAATCTGAGGTTTATTCATGGATACATTGTGCCCTTGTGTTTGGGGGGAAAAAAAAAAAAAAACTGCAAAAGTGCCCTCTTGTATGCCCCATTGGTAGATAAAATGTCATAAAGTGCCCTCTGTGGTGCCCTTCCAGTGGAGAAAACATGAGGCAGAGCCATATAAGCTGCCCTACATGGTAGAAAACCATCTTGAGGCCCATCACCATGCAGCTGGTGCTCTTTTTTCAATGTTTTTTTTAGCCCGTGCCCCTTAGAGAGTCCACACTGTTAAGAAACAGGTTGTTTTAAATAGACTAGACAAAGAGTTTCAGAAATTAGAACTTCAAATTATTTATTTTTTTTAAAACTACTGCTAAGATTTTTGGGAAGATAACTGTTAAATTATTGTCCTTTCTAAATGCAAGTGAATGTGTGATTTATTTTTTAAAACAGAGCTGAAATGATATGTAACATGTCCCCCTCTGATTTGTGTTTGAATATGTAAATGGTGTTTGCTCTTTTCTCTTCAGTGACAGCTGAAAGTTTCCCTCAAGAGGAAGACAGTTTTATTGATTGAAGATACTTAGAAAAAGTATTTCAAGTTGCTCTGCTGGAAAAGGATCACATCGACATCTGTAGTGTGTCATATAATAGAAAGTATAATGACATACAAAAGTACCACTGATCAGGGTATTTACAAATAATGTTGTATTTTAAATTCAGATGAAGTTCAAGGAATGGTCACTGTGTTTGTGAAGCCCACGCCTTGCCAGCTGCCTGCCACTGATGTGGGATTCTGTTGGCTCCTGTCCATCACTCAATATTTTCCTTTTCAGTCTGGAGTACATCACAAAAATGCTTTTTTCGTTGCAAACCAAAGTGTCCTTTTTACATCTGACTTGTTAGCATAGGAGCAACAATCAAAATTTAGCCAAAGCTTCTGCTAGATCTATTCATGTAATTTATTGTAGTTAGTTTAAAATCTGCTGCTTCCTTGTAGCAACAAGCAGCAGTAAAATCAGCCCTATTGTTGTAGCTGCAGTAATAGCACTAAGAGAAGCAAGAGCAGGAGTGCAGCACTTAACTGAAATTCCATATTCCATTTTCATGAGTGTGCGAGGCTGTGCTGCAGCAGCAGCAGCTAAGATCTGTTGGTAAAAACTAATGAGTCCGCTTGGGCTACATATCTGGAGCCGTCCTCTCTCGCACCAGCTGGTAGATGTAATTAATATGTAAAGAAACCTGTTCATGGCATAACATGATTGCCATCCTGTCAAAAAAAAGAAAGAAAGAAATATCTTCAGCCCCAAACTGCCTGCCTGCTGAGCTGAGCAGAAACACTGAGGCGAAACAGGAAATGCAGTCAGAGCTCTGCATTTGCTTTTGTTTTCTGCAAAGTCCATTGTTTTCATTCAAGCATTTGTTTTGCATTTCCATTCATTTATTCACATGGATTAGATAAATATTAATAAATGCCATTTTTATTCTGGCTTGCCCTTGGCAGCTATTTCTGTGACGCTCTTTCTTGACAAAAACAAGCATTTGTCTCTTTCCAAGAGACTTCCAAATCATCACTCCCTATATTCACAATGGAAAAGTATTTAATAATCATAATCACCTTTCCTTTGGCATAGGTAGAATCTCATCTGAATAGTTCCTGTGATTTATGCACTTTATGTTATGAGGCATACCAGCTTGCCAATAAATGAGTTTAGTTGCTGGGACCTCCAAAGGCCAGCCAATAAAGTAGCTAAGCCTGGCATTGGGCTCCACAAAAGGCTTGCTCTAAATGCCAGCTGAAAAGGATGAAACCTGGATACCTGCAATAGAAATCAACAGGTTTCAGAGGTGTCAGGCAAAACACACCTAACATGACAAGTGAAATATTCACTGAGTTCATGCTCTGCTAGATAAAATAGATAAGGCTGTGCTAAATTCATCAAAAGTACAGGAAGTGATCAAAAGGGCTTCATTCAGGTCCAAAAAAAATTAATCACAAGCAATAATTCACTGTTTCATTCCTCCTCATTCCGGTTAGTTTAACATGGTTTCTTTGCTGGCACTTCCAAAGGCCAGCCAATGAGAAGCTGAGCCTGGCACGACTTCCTGCAGAAATCTTCCTTTGAATGCCAGAGAAACATGATGGGAGGCGGATGCCTGCAAAGTGTGCCAGAGGGGAAGGGAGAAGATATACCTGGCAAGGGAGCCGAGAGCAACTCTTTGTCTGCGCTCACGGCTTTCTGTAGCTGTTTAAATCTGAAGATGAACAGGTGCTGAGTTGCACTCTGTAGTTTTGGAGCAAATGTGGGCAAATATCAGGGGACGCGCACGTAAAGGCACGTGCACACACAGACCTGTACATACACACAGTACACCACAGAGTATTCATTATTTTTATGGTATATTTTTGCAGGCCAGTTTTATATATGTTATTCTGTTTTCCTTTGCTCCAATTTCATTTGCACTTGGCTTCAAACAAATTCTCTGTCTTATAGACTTATTTTAAAACCAATAAAGCCACTGTCATGGCCATTGTAGCAGTCCCCCATCATGCATCTATCCTGTATCCCCTCTGCAGACACCACTGCAGTCGACTCTCTCAAATCTTGTTTATGTAAAACTGGCTCTAGGGAAGTTAAAGTGGGGAGCAAAACTTTTTTGCTACCTTTAAAGGAGCTATATGTAAGAAATCTAAAGCAAATAGCTGTAAAATCATCCTAATATGTCACAGAGACTAAGGAATAATGTTCATATAACATACTGATCTCACCGACAACAATAGTACAGCCAGAATATTCACATTTAAAAAACACTTTTACAGTTTGCAAATCATGTTTATTTTTTGAATTTGTGTTTTGGCCTGTTACGCCACCCACCGCCGTCTACCAGTCACACAGTCAGTAGAGTCTCAGCATCAGTTACAGTTATGACTGAGCTACAGCAGCACAGCAAGCAGCATTAGCAGTGTCCAGGTACATAGCATTAGCAGCCGGCTCCTCCTCAGCTGTGTCCAGGAGCAGCGTTAGCAGCAGAGGAGCCGGACTTGCACAAACGGTCCGCTGGTAAACCGAAGATCAAGGACGCAGCAACGCAGCCCTGCCACGGCAGCCGCCTGTGGGCAAGCAAGTCAGTCTCCAGCGTGCCGCTGTCCAGCAACCTCAAATCTGTAGGGGAGGGGGGGTGGACATGACTCGCAGCAGTATTTTGAATTTGAGTGCAGTTTTGGCCACATTCTTACATACTGCGCCTTTAAGGTTTCCAGAAAAATATCTGTGCCTCATGACATCTGGGGGATATTTCACCAACGCTGCTAATGAATTAGGCACTTAATTAAAAAACTCTGGTCTGAATTAACGTTGACTTTCAGTTGAGGCTCAAGCCATTCCTGAAACACAATTTAGCCATGTCTTGGTGACGTTAACCAAACCAGGCTCGAAGAATCTTGTATTGTGTGAGCACAGAGCATATGATAGTCAAAAAGAAAATACTAAGAAGCACAAAAACAAGTGGATACCAGAGGATACCATGAACATTCTGATCACTCAACAGGTTCTCATCCCATCTTGTCACATACAAACACTTTGTCAGTGGGCCTACACGCCAAAATATAATACACTAGGTAACTTCCTGCGTCAGTTTTGGACATTCAGGGACGGCTTGTCAATTTGAGCTTGTTACATGTATTGTCGTCGTTGTCGTCGTCCTCCGCTTATCTGGGTCCGGGTCGCGGGGGCAGCAGCCTCAGCAAGGAAGCCCAGACAGTCCTCTCCCCAGCCACTTCCATCAGCTCTTCCGCGGGAACCCCGAGGCGTTCCCAGGCCAGCCGGGTGATGTAGTCCCTCCAGCGTGTCCTGGGGCGGCCCCGAGGTCTCCTCCCGGTTGGACATGCCCGAAACACCTCCCAAGGGAGGCGTCCGGAAGGCATCCTTACCAGATGCCCGAACCACCTCAACTGGCTCCTCTCGATGTGGAGGAGCAGCGGCTCTACTCCGAGTCCCTCCCGAATGTCTGAGCTCCTCACCCTATCCCTAAGGCTGAGCCCAGCCACCCTGCGGAGGAAACTCATTTCGGCCGCTTGTATTCGCGATCTCATTCTTTCGGTCACTACCCAGAGCTCGTGACCATAGGTGAGGGTTGGAACGAAGATCGACCGGTAAATCGAGAGCTTCGCTTTCTGGCCAAGCTCCTTTTCACCACAACGGACCGGTTAAGCGCCCGCATCACTGCTACGCTGCCCCAATCCGCCTGTCAATCTCCCACTCCATCCTACCCTCACTCGTGAACAAGATCCCGAGATACTTAAACTCCTCCACCTGAGGAAGGACCTCCCCCCTGACCTGGAGTGGGCAATCCACCCTTTTCCGGCTGAGGACCATTGCCTTGGACTTGGAGGTACTGATTCTCATCCCAGCCGCTTCACACTCGGCTGCGAACCGCCCCAGTGAGAGCTGGAGGTCACTGTTCGATGGAGCTAGGAGGACCACGTCATCCGCAAAAAGCAGGGACGAGATTCTCCCATCACCGAACCTGACACCCTCCACCACTCGGCTGCGCCTAGAAATTCTGTCCATAAAAGTTATGAACAGAACCGGTGACAAAGGGCAGCCCTGGCGGAGTCCAACCCTCACCAGGAACAGGTCCGACTTACTGCCAGCCACGCAAACCAGACTCATGCTCCTTCGGTACAGGGACTGGATGGCCCTTAGCAAGGGGCCACCCACCCCATACTCCCGGAGCACCCCCCACAGGATGCCCCTGGGGACACGGTCGTAAGCCTTCTCCAAATCCACAAAACACATGTGGACTGGTTGGGCAAACTCCCATGCCCCCTCCAGCACCCTGGCGAGGGTAAAGAGCTGGTCCACGGTTCCGCGTCCGGGACGAAAACCACATTGCTCCTCCTCGATCCGAGGTTCAACTATCGACCGGACCCTCTTCTCCAGCACCCTGGAGTAGACCTTACCGGGTAGGCTGAGGAGTGTGATCCCCCTGTAGTTGGAACACACCCTCTGGTCCCCTTTCTTGAAAATGGGGACCACCACCCCGGTCTGCCACTCCAGAGGCACTGCCCCCGATGTCCACGCAATGTTGCAGAAGCGTGTCAGCCAAGACAGCCCTACAACATCCAGAGCCTTGAGATATCCGGGACGAATCTCATCCGCCCCCAGGGCTCCGCCGCCTCGGAGTTGTTTCACCACCTCGGCGACTTCTGCCCCAGAAATTGGACGACCCGCCCCTGAGACCCCCGTCTCTGTTTCCTCACTGGAATACATGTTGGTGGGATTGAGGAGCTCCTCAAAGTATTCCTTCCACCGCCCGACAATGTCCCCAGTTGACGTCAGCAGCTCCCCGCCTCCACTGTAAACAGTGTGAGCAAGTTGCCGCCTTCCACCCTGAGGCGCCGGACGGTTTGCCAGAACCTCTTTGGAGCCGATCGATAGTCTTCCTCCATGGCCTCACCGAACTCCTCCCACGCCCGAGTTTTTGCCTCCACGACTGCCGCCGCGGCGCTCCGCTTGGCCCGCCGGTACCCGTCAGCTGCTTCCGGAGACCCACAGACCAACCATGCCCTGTAGGCCTCCTTCTTCAGCCTGATGGCTCCCCTCATCTCTGGTGTCCACCAGCGGGTTCGGGGATTACCGCCGCGACTGGCACCAGCGGCCTTGCGGCCACAGCTCGCGACCACCGCCTCAACAATGGCAGAGCGGAACAAGGCCCATTCGGACTCAATGTCCCCCTCCGCCCTCGGGACGCGGTTGAAGCTCTCCCGGAGGTGGGAGTTGAAGATCATCTGGACAGGTTCTTCCGCCAGGCGTTCCCAGCAGACCCTCACTGTTCGTTTGGGCCTGCCAGGTCTGCGCGGCGTCTTCCCCCACCATCTGATCCAACTCACCACCAGGTGGTGATCAGTTGACAGCTCTGCTCCTCTCTTCACCCGAGTGTCCAGAACATATGGCCGCAGGTCAAATGATACGACTACAAAGTCGATCATTGACCTGCGACCTAGGCTCTCCTGGTGCCACGTGCACCGATGGACATCCTCATGTATTGTGTCATTTCAAAAAACTAGCTTCAGGAGAGGCCTGGCCAGGACATCCAGGTACCTGCCCCTGCCTGCTGTCCGCCACACAAGGCACCCGGCCCCGATGCCAGTCCTTGCAGGTGGTGGACCAACAGGTTGCCGGCTCCATGTTATTTATTCTGGCTGAGCCCCACAGCCCAGCCACCACACACTCGCTGGCGAGCTCCCCCCCAGGTCTGGATGCAGAGGGGACCCCTGGTGTTCCCATACCAGGTGAGGTGTCCTCATGGTCTCCTTGAAATGCCCTTAGTCTGGCTCCATACCTGGGATCACCTTGCCTTGGGAGACTCTACCAGGGGCCGTTAGCCCTGACCACAAACAGCTCCCAGGATCACAGGGACATGCAAATGCCTCCACCATGTAAAGGTGGCGACTCCGAAACTCAGAGGGGTGGCTGGGCTCAGCCTTAGAGATAGGGTAAGGAGCTTAGACTTCTGGAGGGAGCTAGGAGTAGAGCTGCTGCTCCTTTGGGTCGAAAGGGGTTAGCAGAGCTGGTTCGGGTATCTGATCAGGATGCCTCCTGGGTGCCTCCCGTCAGAGGTGTTCCAGGTATGTCCAACCAGTAGGCCCCAGGGCAGACCCAGAACACGCTGGAGGGATTACATGTCGTCTGGCCTGGGAACGCCTCGGGGTACCCCAGGAGGAGCTGAAAAGCGTTGCTGGGGTGAAGGACGCCTGGAATACTTTGTTCAGCCTGCTGCCTTTGAGACCTGGCTTCTGATAAGTGGTTAAAAAGGATGCATGAATGGATGGGAAACAAACAGCGAGTGAAAGCTGACCCATACACCTCCTCTCCCACCTGCACTATAGACTTCCTTACTCTTCCTACAACAGTAGTTGCTTGCTGCATCAATAACAGCTGCTGCACAGTGCATATTATACCACCGCTGAGGGTGCCTCTATGTGTCAGTGTCTGCCTTCAAGGTCCACTGATAAAGTGTTGGAAAGTGACAAGTTGAGAGTGAGAGGGGTTGGATCACCAGATACAAGACTGTGGCTACAATGCATTTAGAGTTAATTAGCCTAATTCTGTGAGGTTTTTGAGGTTTGTGAGTTATTTTTCTCATTGTTAATATGACATGAAGGGACACAGCGGGCACACAGTGAGTCTAACAAGAAAGGCATGGCTCAAAAAGAGATGTGCTGATCTATGGAAGCATTCCCACTGAAACCTAAAGATGATTGTGTATCGCCATGTGGGATGTTAAAATGTTAATATAATGTTCATCTAACTCAAAAAATAAACTTTTTATTCTTCCTCTTGTGCTGCACGGTGTGGTAAACACTAGCTATTTCAGCTGCTGTTGCATTATCTGTCTGGCAAACATACTTTTTGTCCCACATTTGGCTTGTTGGGATCCGTCACCCTAGAGGGACTTCATCAGACCTCATTCCCCAAGGTGCTCAGGAGCAACATGTACAAGATACTGTCCACTGTTCTCAACAGGTCACCTCTAAGTCTGTCAGCTGTAAAAACATTAAGTCTACATCTTTCTGTAACTGGAAACACCATATGCCTGCTAGTTCCTCTAATTCAAGATGCCAAAGGCTTCCCTGACCCATGTGTGAGTAGTCCCTAATGTGCACAGGCAATTCTTACTTCTTTTGCTTTCACATCTGCAGCATTCTTGTGGTTGAGATAGCGCCAGCAGGTCTAGGGCCCTTGATGGGGGAGACTTTCTGTACTGTCACAGCGATGCCAGAGGTAATACCAATGTGAAATGTTTGTTATGTGTCTGCATTCTCTAAAAGAGCAATAAGCGAAATTCATCATTTCTAGATTGAAGGAATTAAAAATTTCCTATGTGAAGAACTAGAGGTGTAATTTCATCTGGAGTACAGCATGACCTCACACACCCTCTCTCTGTGTTGATCTCCAGCCCCTTGTTTACAAGCCAGTCCGGTTGCGCGTTCATGTATGTTCATGTGAACATGTCACTATGTCGATTCAATTAAATTTAATGTTACAATCGTAGCATGGGTTAATGTCCGGAGCTTGAGTTATTAGCGGCTCTGTCCCAGCAATGGGTCAGGCATTATGGTTGTGTTAGGTGAGTAGCCCGGCAGCCCAGCTAACGTTTGCAATTAGCATTGTAAAATGTAGCCCGGCGGGCTGTCTTTAGCTATTTCCCTGCCTACTTCAATGATGATGGTCCCTGTAATAAATGTAATATATTTGCTGAGATGGAGGAAAGGCTGAGTGACTAGAAGAGCTGGTAGAAGCGCTCCATAGCTGTAAGTTACTCAAGTAGCCGTAGTAGCTCTAGTGCTAACTCCAGGAGCTAACACTAACATCCCTACTGTTCTCCGTGAGCCAGAGCCGAGAAGAGTAGGAACGTTAGCGTGGCAGCCGACTAGTGCTAACACTAACGTCCCTACTCTCCTCCATGAGCCCGCCAGGCTCACGGCTCCGGCTCAAGGAGAAGAGTACGGACGTTAGCATGGCAGCCGACTAGTGCTAACGCTAACAGGAAAGCAGGGAAATAGCTAAACACAGCAGAGACTGAGAGTGAGTGAAAGACATCGCTAACTGCTAAATTAAGCCAAACTTAGTTGGCTGTTTGGTGGCGAGTGAATCTGCCTGTAGTGAAACCGGGGCTAACCGGTGCTTCCTCCTCAGGCTCCACTTCACTCAGCTGCCAGCACAGCCAGTTAGCCTCTGCTAGCTTCCCAGCTAACGTTAGCCCCGGCTCTCCGTTTGGATCCAACCGGAGCACCGAGCCCTGGTTTGTTATTCAGGTTAATGTGGGAAGAAGCAGCGAGTATATCGGGCAGCTGAGTGAAGTGGAGCCTGCGGAAGAAACACTGGGACCGTCTGGATGTAATAGTCAGTGGAGGTGCTGCAGTGCTCGGCTGAACAGACAAGGAGAGTGGGGTGGGGGGTAGAGAGCAGAGGTAGAGGGAGGTGTGGCTCATGACACACTTTGCTTTGGTGTACAGGCAGTGCACAACAGCAAACCTAGCGGTGAAACGATTTCGCTTTTTGCCCCTTTAAACTGTGTAAAACCATACACTTTGCTGCAGGACATGATTGGAACAGCAAGCACTTCAGCAAAGACTGAAGAAAGCCACAAGCAACAACATAATCAGCTACTCTTTGGCACATTTTCTTTTTCACATGATGTCTGTTCGATCTACAATTTGCTCTTTGGTACTTAGTCAGAAACTGGACATCAAGTGCAGAAAGCTAAAAATTCTGAACCTGCAGAGACTAGAGAATGATGTAAGTACAACTTTCAACAAAGAGTCATGGTTTGGACTCTTTTTTCCTTTTTTTTTGTTTTCACAGCTGGATACAAATGAGTGAATGAATAAATAACCTCAATGATATAATGTAACATTCTCGCATAAAATGTCTAAACCTATCTTTTGTGGAGGAACATAATCCCAAATGATGGTTTCAGCATAGTTTACCTATGTAGTCTGCTGGAACTGCACATAAGGAAACACTCTCACTGGTGGCTATGCCTTGAGCACTGTTTCAGCCAGGTCTCAAATGCGTGAAATGACCAAAACCTCCAAATTAGGTGGTGTTTTCACGTAACTTACATGTTACAAATTACATGCCCAAACCACAAAAAAAACAATGGCACTGGAAAATCAACTAGGATCCTCAGTCGTGGTGGACACTTGAATTCCCTGGTTCAACAACATCAGGTAATAGCAATGGTTTGTGTCATGACCCCATAGGTAGTAAATACCGAAAAAATGTGTGCAGGGAGGTGGGGTAAAGGTCATGGTTGGGGTCAAACATGCAAACAGAGGACCTCATGCTTAGGTTAACATGCTTATGACGTATTACAAGGTATTTACATCACATCACACAAAAAAATAACCCATGATCTTTTTTTTTTTTTTTTTTTTTTAAATCTAACCAAGTATGTATTTTCCTCAACCCTAGCCCAGTATTTCTGGTGCATAACCCTAACCAAACTATGACCATTTCACAACTTTAACCATGTCTTTAAAATTGTGAGTGTTCCGGCATGTAATTTTAACACATTAAATGGACTTGCACTTGTATAGTGCCTGTCTACTCTTCTGACCACTCAAAACACTTTTACACAACAGGCTCACAATAAAGTCACATTCAACCATTCACACAGTGGTGGCCAAGGCTACCATACAAAGTGCCAGCTGCTCCTGAGTTTAGACATCTACATGCAGTCAGACACAGCAATTTGGGGTTCAGTATCTTGCCTAAAGATACTCTGACATTCAGAATTGAGTAGCTGGGTATTGAACTGCCAAATTTCCATTTAGTGACACCTGGTCCACCAAGTAGAGTGTAGCTGCAGTATAGGAGGCTGCAATTTTAGGACCGCAGTTGTAGGACCCTAATTTTTCACCAAACCACCACTTACCAAATTGGATAACCAAGGACCGCATTTCAGACAAAAAACAGTACTGAAAGTAAATAAAGTTTATCTGTTTAACGTTAAAAACAAGTCCACTGTCTCGAACTGGACCAGAAATTTTAGATCGTCTTGCCAAAGTGTGCAGTAAGTTTACATAACGCTGGCTGAGTATGATAAGCTTGTGATAGTTTGCTGCAACCGTATTAGCCTGTTTGTTTAGCGACATGGACACCACGTGGACGTTTCAGGCAAGACCCCCTTATTTAGACTGAAAGCCTATTCTTTTAATTTCAAAATCAACACAGGTGGAGTTAATTGACCCTTCGCTAAGTCCCGCCCCTAGACGCAGACTGGCCAATCATAACAAAGCATTGGTTCCAGCTCAGACCAGGGTCCAACAACAGCACAGCTGTGCTCCATTGACTCTAATGCAGTCGTTTTAGATTTCCTTCATTTTCAGGCTGGTTTTGTGGAGCTAAATGTTGTGCCTGGGGCACGTCGTGCGTTAATGATACTCGTTACCCGGAAAGGCTGGAAAAAGATATACGGTTCTTCCTTGTTCCAAAACCAAAATCAAACCCTGAAAAGTGTAGGGTTAGCTAACGTTAGCTAGCTACTGAAGATATAACGTTAGCCTACTGAATGTATACATATGCTGCTTTTACTTTCTAATGATTTTAACAGTGAAAAAAAGACTGACCTTGCTGTACAGGAAGCAGTGAAGGGAAGCAGGGAAACTGTGCTGATATTGAACCAGCTGTGTGTCATCACATTGTGTGCAGATGAATGTTGTTTGACTTCTTTCGCAGCCCCCCAACAGTCCAGCTGCCAGTCTGGGTGCTGGCAGCAGCACGAGGGTGAATGCCACACAGCTGGTTCAATATCAGCAAAGTTTATTTATATTCATTGTCTTCTGTGGCGATCAGCAGTGATGTGGTGGTTCAGGTTTACACTATGATCTGTAGGCTTTAGCTTCAATCTTTATTTTGTTACCTTGATTTTGTTGCTGTGTCAGTCTGACATCCTGAATATATCCTTCAAATGCATACTGTAGACCCTTATGTCTGCTTCTGTCTGAAATTGCTTTTTTGTTTTTCCAAAAATTTTAGAGTGTTTCTCCAGGGAGTGCAGTTAGAGACAGTGGGAGCACCATGCAAGTCTAGCTCCGAAACTAAAAGTTTGTCGGACTTAGCAACAGTAACTAAGGGGTGCGGGCCTTAGCGAAGGGTGAATTATACAGGTGGTTGCAGTCACTTATTGTTAACCCCATATTGACTGTGATCTGCCAGGATACACGTTGAAAGAGGACATTTTCACAAGACATTCTTGTACCAAATAATATTATAACAAGTCAAATTGGACTACTGTCCCATTGTTTTTTAAAGTTTCTTTGTGATTTTAGCACACTGATTTGTTTAATGTTCGGGAAACCTCTGCACGATTTGGCAAGGTGTCTTATATTAATTATTGAATTGACCATTATAGCCTAATTAATTCTAGCCAACTTCAAAGGATGACAAAAGCATGTCGAGATGATCTGTTTGTCAGCTATGTTAAATCAGAGCTACTAATACTCTTTTTTAATCACTTTTGTTCTGCAGACCTACATTACTGATTCTGTCATGTGAATATATAGACGAATTCGGCAAGCGATTTGTGTATGCCGCCATCTTGCAGCAGCGCCATTGCTGCAGTGACATGTGTCAGTCATCAATTCAATATGCTGTCATTGTGAACTGACTCTCTACAATGACAGCATCATGTATAGCTGGATTGATGATGTTAGACGGTGGCCTCCGGTAACTGATGAAGGTATCTTAAATGAGTACCGATATTAATATAGAAATTAATCATTTGTTTGAGCGATAAGCAGGAAAGATTAGAGTAATAGGGAGATAATAGACTGTATCATTAAACACTGTGTAATATAACGTTAGCATATGTTACGTGTGCTGACATAAGCAAGCTAGCAACGTGACATTTAATCATTATGGACAGGCTATGTGACTAAAAACAACAACAACACGTGTTTGTGTTTTGTTTTAGGTATTCAAGAATATTTTATTGATCGGCTGACCTTCGATGACCAAAAAAACTGCAATTACAGGTCTCTGATTGAGGGTCAAAATTACCTGAGCTGTTGATGGGTTGGGCAAAATTTACACCGCCTTTTAGACGACCATCACATCACTAGCATGATCAATATTGATCGCCTTCAATATGAAGGCGATCAATATCATATTGAAGGCGATCAATATTGATCGCCTTCAATATGATGTGATGGTCACGTAGCCTGTCCATAATGATTAAATGTCACGCTGCTGGCTTGCTAACGTCAGCACACGTAACGTATGCTAACGTTATATTACACAGTGTTTAACGATACAATCTATTATCTCCCTATTACTCTAATCTTTCCTGCTTATCGCTCAAACAAATGATTAATTTCTATATTAATATCGGTACTCATTTAAGATACCTTCATCAGTTACCGGAGGCCACCGTCTAACATCATCAATCCAGCTATACATGATGCTGTCATTGTAGAAAGTCAGTTCACAATGACAGAATAATGAATTGATGACTGACACATGTCACCACAGTAATGGCGCCTCCGCAAGATGGCGGCATACACAAATCGCTCATCGAATTTGTCTATAGCCTGTATGAAGACATTTCAAGGACACAAACGAAGCTTAATCCAGGACAGAAGATTCAAAATTTCTTTTAGTCCTGTACCAGGCTTACACCTAATTGTCTGTGAATTGATCTCAAAATGTTTTATTTGATCAATTATGCTTGTCTCTTTTTCAAGATACATGTAACAATTCAAAAAGGGAGATCCTTTCTTGAGCTTTAAAAATGCAACACATGCTTCAAGGACTTCCACTTCCCATTCTGTAGCGTCAACTTTGTTCCACTCAACAAAGTTGAGCAAGGTGAGAACATATTTGGAGAGCTATTTAATCATGCAGTTCTCTGTGAAGTTAAAATTTGTAAAGATTCCCCTTGGAAATGCAAATGAAGTGACAATGTGCCCATGCATTAATATCAGAGATGCATGTATTTAAAAAAAGAGTTCATATAACCTGCAGTTTATCTCACCTGAGAGTCAGAGAGTTGGAAAGGCTCAGATGTAGTGAGTAAAGATGGATGACTTAATATTCCAGAGCTCTGAACAAACTACATGTAACTGACATCAGTATAACAGCAAAAACAAAGAACAGTTCTGACTCTTCATTCGCTCATTTATTTTTTCATCAAAACCTTCACAAACACACTTAGACTTTTATAAAATATGTTGCTCCAGAATTCTAGCACAGTGCTTTGACATCATGGGCTCTAGTTTCCCGGCACAGCGCAGGGTGGCGCAGGGTGGCGCAGGGTGGTGAACCCCGCTCAGAGCTAGTTTCGAGCAGCGCAACCCGAGGCGCGCTCAGTTTGGTAGTTTGGCAGACTGAGGTGCGCTGAGATGGGTTTGGCGGTGCAGCAGGGGGAGGTGTCGACAGATCCAGCTTGGCGCAGTGACAGTTCCATGCCTCCCACACCTATGACTTAGGTGAGGGAAGTGTAACCATCACTAGCACCAGACTCTTCACATAGGTCAACAAAGGATGACAAGCACACACTGAGGCAAGGTGCAGGGTGATTTATTTTCCCAACATCAAAAGCAGCAAAACAGGGGACAAATCCTGGATTGCCTTCGAAGAAAGATGTCGAGAGCTCCTCACAGCACCTCTTTAGCAGGACTTAATGAACTGGGAAGGTGGTACTCTGTTTTTATACTCTATAACCCCGCCCACCAGCACAGTCTGTTTTAATATCACATTATCTGTGTGTTTTTTTTAACTGTAGTCAAGGTCATCCTCTGTTCACACTTTTAATATTGTTTGTATAAAATTCATATGCTTTTAACACAGGGATCGAGGAAAGAGTGGAAGGAGAGAAAATGCACTCCCGAGGAGGCTAAGGCAAGAGAGGCACTCACCTCACATAATGGCAGCTTGATGGAGAATGTAATGTTGGCACGAGAAGTGAGGACAGAGGATGAGGTAGAAGACACAGATCTCTCCATGCTCACTACCACTCAGCAGGCTGACCTCAGTCACTTGCCTGAAAGGCAGGCTCTTGAACTCACCCAGGTATGGGAAGAGTAGCCAGTATTGTTTAGTAGGAAACCGGGGAAAACTCACCTCATCGAGCATGTGATTCATTTAAAGGATTCCAACCCTATCCGGCAGCAACCCTACCGGGTACCAGAGAGACTGGTAGACCCCCTCAACCAGGAAATTCAAATCATGCTGGATCTTGGAGTGATTGAACTATCAAACAGTGAGTGAATGGTGTAGTCCTATCGTCCTTGATCCAAAAAAGGATTCAACGCTCAGGATTTGTAGTGATCAGAGGAAATTGAATGCTCGAACAACTGGGCAGAGCTGTGTATATCACCACGATGGACCTCTGTAAGGGATACTGGCAGGTACCCCTAGAGAAGGAATCAAGAGAGTACACTGCCTTCTGCACCCCTACAGGTCTCTATCAGTACACTGTAATGCCTTTTGGACTTCATGGAGTGCCTGCAACTTTCCAGCGATTGATGGATCGAGTTCTACAAGGATGTGAGCAGTTCAGTGCTGCATATCTTGATGATGTGGTGGTCTTTAGCACTTCATGGGAAGACCACCTGTCCCATATGAGACAAGTGCTGGGAAAGATTCATTCTGCAGGTCTCACACTCAACAAGCAGAAATGTTCCTGGGCTAAAAATGAGCTTCACTACCTGAGATACCACCTTGGAAATGGAGAAATCCGTCCTCAAGTGGACAAGGTGGAAGCCATCAGAGAAAGCCCCAGACCTTGAACCAAGAAACAGGTCCGATCTTTCTTGGGACTTGCTGGATGGTACAGGAGATTCATACCTCACTTTTCTACCTTCGCTGCTCCCCTTGTAAACTTGGCCACAAAAACAGCTTCTAATCCAGTGAAGTGGGCTGCAGAGTGCGAGGCAGCATTCCTCCAACTCAAAACTCTTCTCTGTTCTTCTCCCATTCTACAAAGCCCTGACTTCACATAACGCTTTCTTGTTCAAGTTGATGCTTCTGGTGTGGGTCTTGGAGCGGTTCTAGCACAAGGAACAGAGGGGGAAGAACAGCCCGTTCTGTATTTGAGCTGCAAATTGCACCCAAGAGAGACAAAGTATTCTGCCATTGAGAAGGAATGCCTCGCCATTAAGTGGGCATTGGATAGCCTTCGATATTATCTCCTTGGAAGGACCTTTGACCTTGAGACTGACCATAGGGCACTGAGCTGGATCAACTCTATGAGGGACAAAAACTAAAGAGTCACAAGGTGGTATTTGGCCCTCCAGCCCTACAGCTTCCACATCCAACACAAAGCCGGAAAGGCAAACCTGCTGGCTGATTACCTGTCCCGTCTGCCAGAGCTGGCTGTCGCTGGAGAGGAGGAAAGTAATGTGACCATGTGCTCCAACATGGCCCCTGCAGCTCTGACACACTAAACACCAAACAAAGGATATTCAAACAACTTGTTTGTGTGGTGTCCCTGAGGGTGCACACTCAGGGTTACCAAACTCAACAACATTTAACACCTAGCTTGAAATATCACCTTTGTTTAACAGTCATTTTTCCACACAACAGCCACACCATTACCTGGATTACTTGCTGGATTTCTAAAGGGCCGTGGGCCGGATTTGCACTGCTTAAACAGTCAACTGATTGTGAACTGATTGCACTGACTGGTTACACCTGCACTATGGAGGTGTGCAGATGGACCAAACCAAGTGACAAAGCAACTTTAAAAGACAATAATGGACACTAATGGTTAATGTTAAAATGGATCCCTGTGTTTAAAGCATATGAATTTTGTACAAACAATATTAAAAGTGGGAACAGAGGATGACCTCAACTACAGTTAGAAAAACACAGATAATGTGATATTAAAATGGATTGTGCTGGTGGGCGGGATTATAGAGTATAAAAACAGCGTACCACCTTCCCAATTCATTGAGTCCTGCTAAAGAGGTGCTGTGAGGAGCTCTCGACATCTTTCTTCGAAGGTGAAGTTTGTTATTTGTATTTAAAACCATGGTTATAATGTATTTTCTTTGTTTATTTACTCGTTTATTTGGATTAATTATTACACTGTTAATTTTCTCTTTTCTAATGTTTAATCCTTTTGTGTGAGTTTATTGTTGATTGCAGGCAATCCAGGATTTGTCCCCTGTTTTGCTGCTTTTGATGTTGGGAAAATAAATCACCCTGCACCTTGCCTCAGTGTGTGCTTGTCATCCTTTGTTGACCTATGTGAAGAGTCTGGTGCTAGTGATGGTTACACTTCCCTCACCTAAGTCATAGGTGTGGGAGGCATGGAACTGTCACTGCGCCAAGCTGGATCTGTCGACACCTCCCCCTGCTGCACCGCCAAACCCATCTCAGCGCACCTCAGTCTGCCAAACTGCCAAACTGAGCGCACCTCGGGTTGCGCTGCTCGAAACTAGCTCTGAGCGGGGTTCACCACCCTGCGCCACCCTGCGCTGTGCCGGGAAACTAGAGCCCATGATGTCAAAGCACTGAGCTAGAATTCTGGAGCAACATATTTTATAAAAGTCTAAGTGTGTTTGTGAAGGTTTTGATGAAAAAATAAATGAGCGAATGAAGAGTCAGAACTGTTCTTTGTTTTTGCTGTTATACTGATGTCAGTTACATGTAGTTTGTTCAGAGCTCTGGAATATTAAGTCATCCATCTTTACTCACTACATCTGAGCCTTTCCAACTCTCTGACTCTCAGGTGAGATAAACTGCAGGTTATATGAACTCTTTTTTTAAATACATGCATCTCTGATATTAATGCATGGGCACATTGTCACTTCATTTGCATTTCCAAGGGGAATCTTTACAAATTTTAACTTCACAGAGAACTGCATGATTAAATAGCTCTCCAAATATGTTCTCACCTTGCTCAACTTTGTTGAGTGGAACAAAGTTGACGCTACAGAATGGGAAGTGGAAGTCCTTGAAGCATGTGTTGCATTTTTAAAGCTCAAGAAAGGATCTCCCTTTTTGAATTGTTACATGTATCTTGAAAAAGAGACAAGCATAATTGATCAAATAAAACACTTTGACACCATTTTGCACCATTTGGCACCGTTTGGCACGCGTAATGGAAACCCAACCTGATTTGATTAACACAGTTGCAAACTAATGAGTTCACATCCCTCTCAGCCAACCACAAACAGCCACAGCATCAGATAGGGAGCATATATTCAGCATCTGTCATCTTAGAAAAGTCAAAAGAAAAGAAAGTGAGACTGCGAGAGAGAGAGAGAGAGGGCGCACGCACGAGAGAAACGCAACACTGATTTACAATTGTGGTGACCTCCTCCCAGGCTACCTTTGCATCATCAGCCAGTGGAGGTCTGCTCACAGTTCCGTACATTCTGACACTGCAAGCTTGGACCTCCTGGACCAAAACATCAGTTTCCTCTTGGGAGAAATGTGGCCGTCTGACGCTGCTGCTCTCTTCCGCCATGGCGAATTGAGTAAACTCTCATTACACCTTTGCGCGGCGCATTTAAGGGCGAGGAGAGGGGCTCATTTGATTGGTGTGATGTGTATGAAACCCACTCCACGCCTTCTCTCCTCCCTCTTTCTGACTTGCGCCGGTAGGAGGGACGGAGGTGCATAGTGTGCCAAACTAGCAAAATCCGCCTGGCCACACCCAGTTGGCGAAGCACAGGTGCTGCAAAACTAGAGGCCCATAGGTCAATTCAGAAATTATTATGTTAGATATTAATTGGTTAATATATGCAGTTACTGATATAGCCTGATATGCTGTGATAGACTAGTATCGGCCAACAATTTATTAGTACCTTCATTTATCTTGTACCCGTAAGTAACAGCAGCCTAAATGTTATGATAAATTTAACTTGAGCGATGAATTAAATCAACTCCCTCCCTGATTTGTTTATGGTGATCAGAGGCTTGATTCAGACTGTCAGTATTCATAATTTACGCTCTTAAATAATATGAGCTAAAAAATAATGTTCTGTTATAGGGTATACTGTTTACAGATGTGGGTTAAGATGTCAACCACAATGGCACTGCCATAGCATCAACTGTCAGTCAGTTACAGAAACAGGACTTCATTAAACAACAGTCTTTGTGTAAGGACAAGCACTCGGATGGATGTAACTGCCACCATCCCAGCTTCAACACCACCTAACACCATGTATGTGTCTGTGTAAAATGTAGTATATCTTGGATCTGCCCCTAGAGTCATCCTTGTGCTTTGCCTCTTCCTAACATTTTAAAATATCTGGTTGAGATCGAGTCAAATCAGTTTTATTTCTCTCACAGCAAATCATAACAGAAGTCTCTGTTAGTCTCTCAGGACAATTTACACATGGAGGTCTAGACTGTACATGCAGTTTTTATTTTCCCTGAGAATACTGAGCTAATTCTGCTAAGCAGCCAAGTTGAATTGCAAGGCACAGTAGTACTTGGATGGAATAAGTCTTTTAAATCATAAGTACATGGCAGAAAGTAGTATTTGGGTGGAACAAACCTTTGAAACTATAAATAATGAAACAGATAGTAGTATTTGGGTGGAATAAACCTTTAAATCTATAACAGAAAGTATCTGAATGGAATACCGTCTTGTTTGCACTTTTGCTGTCATTCAATTCGGTAGGTGGCGCTGTGGCAAAAAACTAGGGTCCTCAAACTGTGGTCCTGAAAGCGCAGCCTCCCTTACTGCAGGCTCCACCTCCTTAGCCAAAGCCTGACATTATGTGTCACCACATAATTTAACACATTATTTGCCACTACATAATAATGTGAAGAGGTTGTGGTCATTTCATGTATTTCTGTAAGATGAGTCTGACCGTTGAGTCTGTCTGCATAGCTCTGCCTTTCTTGGCACGTGGACCACTGTTGTATTGTATGGGTGATGCAGAAGGTCTTACAAAGGCAACTGTATGCTGGGAAAAAAGGACGGGTATACCTTCCCCTAAAGTAGTTCCTGAACACTTTCATCACTTGTCATTGTCGTCTTGAAATACAAAGACTCAAAGAGCCGTTTTAGTCACTTGCAGGTATGTGACAGTTAGATAAATGTAAAGCAGCCTACAGGTTGACAAGCCTCTGTATTAACTTAATCCCCTCCTTCAGGCTTTCCCAATGTTATAGACGCAATAGGCTGCACCCATGTGCATATCTAGGCCCCATCTGCACCAGTGGAGGCAGACTGTGTTAGTTGGAAATCTTCCCACAGCCTAAATGTATACGAATCTACTGCGGGCAACTGTCCGTACCCTGTCATGCACAATAGTAGTAATTGGTTTTGGATGAAATTTACATATCTATGATAATTAGTTTAATTAGTTTTAATTTCAGCACTTCTTTGGGTTTAAACCCTGTTGCCCTGGCAGCTGTTCACAGAAATGTCCATTTCAATATCAGCCTTACACAAAGAAGCAACTGTACTGTACAGAGATCGCATTTCGCTTTACCTTATTAGCAGATTGATGAATCACAAACCAAAACAAGGAAAAAAAGAACAACAAAAAAATTAGGGGTTTTGCTTTCCTTACCAAATATATCATAGCACTAATGTTTAGCTGCAGAGGACCTATGCATAACCAGATTTGCAATCTAACAGTGTCAGACACAAAGTTCAAAATATTATCTGGAATTTGAGACAAATGTTCAGATGATTCTGAACTGGATTTTACATTTTGAGAGACACCACTGCATCAACCCTTCTTAGTCATGCTGAGCACTTTTAAATGAATGCTCTGCCAAGAAAAAAGTGACACATCATTGAAGGTCACCTTCTATGCTGTCAGATGATCTACGATGGAAGTTGCCTGACATCCAACTTCGAAGTAAAATGTCCTGGCTCTGCCCACGTTTTTTTTTGAGTATCATCACTGTCACAGAGGTTTGCATAAGGCCAGAGAAAGTTGTTACTACTCAAGGTTTCCTTAATCTTCTTGAACCTGAAGAATCTCATGTATAGTTAACCCATACTTTTATTCTGTAGGAGAGTTCAATAGAGTTCTGCCTAGAGACTGCCTTGCTGACACCCTAACCAGAGCCAGCAACAGAAGCAGAGAGGGTCTTCAACCATGCCCACACAAAAATCAAGGTAACAGTTGAGATGTTTATAACCAGCTGAAATCTATGTTTCAGTGCCTAAAAAAGTTTGAGGGTTACTCCTGACAGGTTGCAAACTACAGTGAAGCCAGGGGGAGCTTGTCTTGTCTTGATAAGACATGAGCTCCCATGAAAACACAATTTTGTAAAATTTAGGGAAGTCTCTAAAATACAATGTAAAAAAGCATTGTACTATTTTACCATGCATTTCCATTTTTCCATATCTTCAACATAATAGATCATGCATAAAATTAGGCTTTTATTGAGGATTTTATTGATTACTGACAGTGATTCATCCTTTAAATCAGTGTCACTTGCTTCTTGGCATCCAAACGAACCACCTCTGAAAGGCATTGCATTTGCGGTTGTCCCAATGATACCAACGCGTTGGCCAGTGTCATGACCCCTACTACATGACAGACAATGCTGTCAATATCACACCAAGTCATAGTTTGCAAACTGCTTGCATAGCCAATTTCCTCGAATTGGCCATGATGATAGGTAGTCAAGATAAAAAAAGACCCCATGCCACGGTTGGGCAGTGACTGAAATGCCTCGTCCACGCATTTGCTGAAGGTCCGAGGTACCAGGGAATAGCTGAACAGCAGTCTATTGTACTCATTAGGCATGTGCCGGTATGAGATTTTGACGGTATGATAACCGTGGGCAAAAATACCACGGTAATCGGTATTAACGCTGTTGTGCCGTACAAGGATTTATAACAAAGGCCTACACTTTATCCATAAACTTTTGGGCCTACATGTAACAATCAAAGCCTGAGACCACATGTTGGCGCCCAAAAGAACAAAGGAATCAGTCAACCCCCTTTCTCTGTGTGAATCAGCTGATTCAACCCCAACACAGCACCCCAGCTGACCAGCAGAGGTCCCTTGAAACACAGCTCCCATTGGGTGAAATCCGCTACGGCCAACCCCGCACCGGTGATGTCACGCCGGGGTATATCATCACAGAGCGTACCTGAGGGAAACGCTTCTGGCTGTGATCCTCATAGCTAATAGAAGTACCCACAACTGTTCCTAAAGCTTAGCAACTGTCCCACGTGGCGAACGCTTTAGAAAGAGTTATTACTGTGCACAGTTAGACGCGTTTTAGGCCTACGGATTTCCCTCGCTGCTCGAGCTGATCTCCTCTCCTCTCCCTGACTCTATGCGCCGAGGAACACAGAATAGCCCGGTACGAGACCACGGATTGACCCTCTCACCCGGATGCCCGCGGATGCGAAGTTTGGTAGATAACAAGGACTGCCTGCTTCAAGAAGAAGGACAAGGGCCCCCTTCTTTCCCCGAGTGATTCCCCGCTACGAGCCGGAATTAACTCACCTCGTCAGAGACTTGCCCCCTCGCCGAGGACCCGTTAGCCGCTGTGAGCCACTAACCACTTCACCTCTGCCGTAACAAAGGACGCACGAGGAACGACCGACACATCACTCCACCTCCTGCAACAGTAAGAGGCTTTAGCTCTGGGCAGATAGTAGTTAGTGTGTTTTCTTTTTAAGTTTGTAAGGGCTTGTTGATACGGACCGCCGCGTCCGATTTTGGCTGCATTGATATTGTAAAAATATTGCCTGTGTTGCTGCTGTCTGTTATTCTCCTGCCCATTTGTGTCTGCTTGTAATACGCAGTGATCCGACCTCGTCGGACCGCTATTGTGTCGCCCCGCTCTCTTCCTCTCTTCCACTAACCTACACTTGGAGCCGAGCAATTCGAACTTCCCTCTCTACCGGCTCCCCTCCTTTTTCTGAGTGCATGCTTCCTTGGCAAGCCGCCATTGCGTGACGTAGCTCGCAGCGTCACAGCCGCCATCTTGCTACGCTCACACGCCTCTCTCTCCCTCACACACCCACTCGCTCAGACATACATACACATACACACACACACACACACACACACACACACACACACACATCCTCGCTCACTCACCCACTTTCTCACACACACACACACACACACACACACACACACACACACCCTTCTTGATGCTTGCTGGTTGATTCAGTAATGTTTTATAGTTGATAGGGTTTATAGAGCAATGTTGATGTTGGTTGTAAATTAATGTCATCAGTGTGAATAAACCCTGTTATACTGCAAAGAGAGGTTGCTTTGGTTTTTCATTGTATACTGTGATGAAGCTGGTTGACAAAGTCAGTGCCTGAGCTCCACTCCTTCCTGTTCATCTTATAGTTGCTGACATCTCCCTAGAATTAGCTTCCTAAGTGAACACTCTTGAGACTGAATTTACGTCTGATCATTGGTCCGGTTTTCCCGGTGGTGCCCCGCTGTAAGCTAATTCGATTATTATGCTTATGTAATAATTAATTAATTATTAATTAATTAATCAAATATTTTAATAATCCAGAATTAATATTAATAATTATGAATTATTGCCAATGATCACATTTAGCTCCTCCTCTTCCCAACAAACGCGGTAATAATAATAGTAATAATAATAATGATAATAGTGATTACAATAAAACAGGTGTCGTCCTATTTTCGTGCTCTACACTTTAAAACGGTAGGCTAATATTCGTTTGACCGTTCATGAGCGACAGCATGTGCCAGGCATCTCCTGTCAGCGCAATGCATCATCGCACCAGTTGTTTAAATGTGTAATATAGACCCATTAAAAGTAATAGAGCCGTTTCTTAAGTGCATGATGGTCACTCCGCCCAGCAGCTTGTTGAGCTCCTTGTCATTGTCCTTGGCACTGACACGCTCCGCATAGTTTCCTTGCGCAGCAGCCTGTGAACACGGCCGACTGGGAACTGGAGCCCAGCACGGGAGGAGCGGGTCTTTGCCTTAGCTCTGGGGGTTCTTCTAATGGCCTAAATGGTCCCACACCACCGACTTTGTCCTTTTTGCCGGCGGGAAAAGTTCAGCTTCGCCTCCTCCAGCCATGTTTGCAGTATGCACGTGAGTGGATTTAAACTGGTTACTGACGTAAAGACTGACTGACTGAGGCTGCCCCCCCAATAATTGTGCTGACTGCAGTGGCTGCACATGCATGATTTCAGAGTGTGTGCCAGTTAAAATGTACGACTGGCACAGAGTTATTTCTGAGTTTTAAGTTCCTGAAGTTCCCATTATGAAATGTAGCGTAGGTTACACCGTCTGTCTTTACCGTCGGAACGGAAAATGGGCGGTTAGTGACACTGTGACATTCTTGTACCGTGGTAAACCATGACGCCGGTAACTGGCACATGTCTAGTACTCATAGGCCATTACCTGGAAGGTGACACACAAGACTTTCCTCTGTTTTAGAGCCACTTTGACATGAAAGCATGCACCCTTTAAGTCGCCAGTGGTGAACCAATTGCCCTGCTGGACTGCTTAATGGTTACCATATGAAATGTTTAGCTGGCATCAAATCGGTGGGGATGACAGACTCAAGATTGATGAGAGAAAAAATGTATTTAAACAACTTCAGCATATGGCTGCAACATAACAGTTAAAAAAAACAAACTCTTTGATGCACTGTATATAGTGGTATCTAACACAGTGTACACGCTGGCTGCCTATAGTTAAAGCAGCATGACAGCTGAGCAGCAGCAGCTTCAGTCCTGTCAGTATTTAGATAGGATGCATTCAGGCACAGTACAGCTGTGTAGGTCACCTGTGTTTTGGCAGTGCTTAAAGCCCCAAACACAATTGTTTAGTTACACGTGTAAAATGGAAGAAAATAGAGTTATTATTTTGTAAGTTGACCTACAATAACCTTTACAGCTGGGTTGTCATTTCTGTAGCAATTTCTGTTGATTTTTTGTCATGGATGAAGCCATTTTTTCTGGCTCTAGAACAGGAAGATGATACCTTGATTCATATCTCACCTACAAAGCTCTGACTGGCCTGAGTTTTCCCAACTGGGGAAACAGCTGTCATCAAGCATACCACCAGACCTTTTTGAATCTTTGACAAATATCAAAGATGTTAGCAGCAGTTCAGAGGTATGGAGCCATCTAGCCATGCAAGGAGTTTAAGTTTTGAGAAAGGTCTCTCTGAAACTTGCACTGGCACCCCAGAACAAAGGAGGTAAATGTAATTTCCTTCTTTAAAAAGGTTTGAAAAATCACATATGAAATTCTCAAATATTTCTCTTTGCAGTACTGAATAGGAACTATTTAATAAAGTCACAGTCACTGAGATTTTACCACTGTAATAACATTTTTTAGCTACTAAAATGAATTTCATGTAACTCTATTGTCCGGCAGTAGTATTGGTAACCTTGGGCAAATAAAACCAACAGTGGAAGGTGTAACTTGTTTTTTGTGGCATCAGTGAACCAACCCTTTTCAAACATTTATGGAAGCTCTTCCTTATGTAAGGGAGTCCTTCTGTACAGTGCACTACCATGGTTCAACTTCACAAAGCCACATAGCCCGAGGGTGCTTACAGTACACTGACAGCAGCAGCAGGGACTATAGAGTGAGTTCCAAGACTGTCCCTCTTGGAGGGAAAAACAAACTCTGGAAGTCAGATTGAGAAACCCAAAAACAAACATGCTATGAGTGTACTCTCCCTGTGAACAGACACAAATACAAATAAGCTTTTTCTGGTACAGCAATCTTTCTGATAAAGCAAAACCAAAGGCACACTGATCCACAAAGTGTCCTACATATTACATATGGCAGTTATATAATAGCATAATTAATAGAGGAAATTAATACATTATTTAAGTTTTTTGAACAATAGTTCAGTTCTGTCTTTTAGTTATTCAATTCATTAAATGTGTCTTCACATAGACAGAAAACATCGCCATGACAACATGCTTGCTACATACTACATCCAGAGCAACAACACAATACATTAAGCATGATTAAGATAAATTATTAGTAGTTAAAATATAGAACTTGATTTTGTAATGAAAAAAATCCTTTCTTGCATTTGTAATAGTTATCAAAGGCGCAAGCTCTATTCAATTTACTCTGGCACTGCACCCATCAACACTTGAAAATGGAGCATTACCATCATTTGAGGATGTAATAAAATAACAAGAGTGTTATTTGTAGTAGGAGTGTAACAGTTACTAAAAAGCCTTTACTGGTTGTAAATGCAGTTGATTTCTGCAACAAAGAAGCTGTACAAGCAGTAGTGGTTGTCGTAGTCATAGCTCGAGTGCTTTAGTAACTAACTTTAGCAGTACATGTAATATTGGTGGTAGCATGAGTGACAGTAGCACTTAGCGGATGACCTTTACACTTCACACTAATGCACCCTGTATCAAAATGGAGGCTGGCCATCTTTCTACATGTGAGGCAGCATCATTGGCTCTTGTTAATGGATGGACACAATGTACTGCATTTATGTAGTGCTGTTATGCAAAGCACTTTGAAATTTGATTATCTTTTACGATGCACAGACACACACACACACACACACACACACACACACACACACACACACACACACAAGCCGAAGGAGCTGTAACAGTCATGCAAGGCACTTGTGACACAATGACAGGAGGAGCTGGGGATCAAACAGCCAATCCACTGTAGCAATTAGTGGACAGCCTGTATATTTGTCTAGTTTTTTTTCTTTTTTTTTTTTACGATTACCAATTTAAATGAATGGCATTTCTCACCCGGCAAAAGCGGACTTTATTGAAGACATTCTGCAGACTAAATTTAGCTACAGGTTACATTGGTAACTGTGTTTGGAAAGGCTAATTTCAGATATGCTGCTTGGTCTCATGGTTTTCATACAAGGTGCTGAAGCTCAGCACTCTGGTTCCCCTGGGTAGTTTCAGACACATCATTAAGGGCATAATGTAGCTAACAAATTAGATCTTTTGATTAATGCTTAAAAGTGATGTTACTTTTTTTTGTTACATTTATGTTCATGATTATTTTCTTTTATTACAGTTTCTCTTACCTTCAACATGTGTGCTTGTTTTTATGTCAACTCTGGACCCACGTAAAATGGATGCGGTTCCCATTAGGGTGTGGATACCCGACTCAAGCCCAACTGAATCTCTATGTATAGAGACCCCAACATGAAAACTAACTGGCTTGCTGAAGACGTGTAGAGAAATGATCGATGTGGTGGATGTGCACATCACTCTTACACTTATGATACCAAAGATTTTTGCCATCCTTACACAGTTAAAAAGTATAAAAGCAGAGAGTTTATTAATTGCTTGTCTACACATATAATCTATTTACTGAAGTACATGTGGCCTTATAAAAGTATGTAGGCCAAACAAAGCGTAATCCGAAGTTGAAAACGGCTAAACATAAAGCTGCTATTGAAAAGAAAACATGGATTATGCTATTACAAGGCACCACAAGGAAAGAAACTATGGTTCTGCAGCCTCCCTTAAATTCATAGGAGTCATTTCTAACCCTAGGGGTGGCAATATCATAAATCAGTTATTGAAAAGGGAAGCATATTGGATATGAACTCCCGACTCCTTGGAGCCACATGGGTCGAATGAAGCATTAGACCTGAGTCCATTTATGAACTTGTACTTGTCTAACCTACATTGTTTCTGTATGTACAGGTGACCTCGTACGTGGGTGAAGTTGAGACACTCCCTCCTGGCACAGCCCCTTTGCCTCCCTTCCCTCAGTAAGACTGGTATGTTTCATATCTACTCTGTTAATAATAATCACCTCCTCCTACTGGTGTTTTTCAATAGTACTAGTTCTGTTTTTTTCCTACAAGTTTTTGCTATCTTATCAGAAAATATTTATGTACTTTGTACTTTATACAAATACTACTCTTTTATACCATAAAATATACTTTTATGGTACGTTTATAGAAATGTACACATTCTGGATGTACTCATCGTCTGCTGTACTCCCACATCAACTGTATCTTACCTTATGAAATGTAATATTTATATGGAAATTAATTTTGTATTTTATAATTACAGTTGTTTTGCCTTTATTGTTAATGCTTTGTAGTGAACCTGTTGTCCTTTGAATAATCACGTGCTGAATTATTTAAAGGACAGACTTAATGGCAATTAAGCACAGAGTGAGTGTGATGAAGCAACAGGCAAAACGTGTAGTTCGCTTCTCTCTTGGTTTTTAATGTATGCTGTCAGTAAAATAATTGTTAACGTGAGTATCCTGGTGCTTAGATTTCTTTTTTGGTTTATCTTTCTCCCAGGAGAGAGGCAAGGCTGGGCAAGGGATGTCTACAGTTCTTTGGACCTGTTGGAAGGCAACGGGCCGGTCAGGTTCAGACAAATATTTTCAAATGATGTTCAGGTTTGGGTCAGGTTTGACCTACTTGACATGGTGCTTCAAATTTGTTCTGGTAAACATTTTGTGTAAAAGAAAACATAATGGATCTACCGTCTGTATTGGGCTTCTTCTTGTTTAGTGCTGGGGTTATATATGTGACAACATATAAACGCAAGACATAGGGTAACAGACACTCAGTGCTTCAGCTTACACTAACTGTATCTGACTTAACTCAGTTTGTACATAAAAAAAAAAACAGAATGCCTGTTGGGTTTAGGCAACCTATCCTCATACAACGATTCATATGACATCCTACAAAAATGCACACACAACAGTTTGTATGATATCCTAAAAATTAGCGGCCCATGAATTATTTTACATCCTTAACGTAGGTTAGGTTACAAAGGTTAGGTTAAGGCATGTTACTGTAGTTAGGTTTAGAAAAAGAAACATGGTGTGGATGTACTTTAAAATGACTCTTAAGCCCTGTTTCCACCAATTACTTCAGGTATACTATCTTTGGAACCAAAAGTAACCCTTCAGACATGGTACCTAGACCCTAGTGTTTCCGCCGCAAACAGTACCCTTAACTGCGGGCGGAGCTGTCGTCACTCACTGCTCCATCTAACACTCACTGTATTCCTCATTACTGGTGACACAGATGAAAGTCTTAACCTCGTTTATCGTCCACATAAAGGGGTTACAAGCCGACATTTTCATAACAAAATCAAACAGGCTGCAATAAGACTCTCTCTCCGTGGGATATTTAAAAATAGTGGGTTTGTGCGTTTAGTCCTTCTCAGGCAAGCTCAGGTGTTTAGTGTTGCTGTAGCCCACAGGAACATGTAACCAATTTATCCGTGTAAGTAGATTACAATGTAATATAAGTCTATAAGTTAGAATTGGCCAACAAGGACTAGTGTTAGAAGAAACCAGATTCTTATAGAGCCACGTATTTGAGCAACAATGACTCAGACACAGGTTTAAAGATTGCATATCAACGCGTATATTGCTGCAATTTGTATGAAAAATAATAAACTAAAATAAAAAATGTGCGCACAGAAGAAATGAAATTGTCCCTTCGGTCTTGTAGACCATTCGTTGGGGCCCTTAGTAAGTTACAAGTGCACTTGACCTCAAAAGTTTGTCGAAAGAACGATGCATGATTGTCTATTGCGACCGAAAAGTTCATCCGAAAGGGTGTGTGTGTGTGTGTGTGTGTGTGTGTGTGTGTGTGTGTGTGTGTGTGTGTGTGTCCGTCCTACCACGACCAAGCGTCCAGCAGGGAATGTGTAGTTGAGTGTGTGTATCTTAATCTGCTCCAAGGTTCTTGGTTTAGCTCGCCATCTGGAATGATGTGGAATCTTGGACTGGTCCTCGGATTCGTCCCACACAAAAACCTGACCTAAAGACAAAGTTGCATGTGTCTATCACTTTCTAATCAATAAAGAATTATTAAAGGCTTCCATGTCAATGAAATGTGTAAAACATTGCATTAAACCTTATAAATAAGTTAAAATTCTTAGTTTAGTTGTACAACAGTATTCAAGTTTCAATATTCAAGTAGAAGAACTGTAAACATTCAAAAACTCTCATAAACAAATGTAACTATTCATAGGATCAGTATTTCAGTAGTAACTGATAATATATCATGTTAAGCAATAGTGCTGCACGATTAATCTAATTGCAATTGCGATGTGAGGCTGTGTGATTACATAACCGCATAAAAGGCTGCGATTTGCGATTTAATGTAAACAAATGTTAACGTGTGTGCCTGTGAACATGACTACCTCTACCGTAGTGTGTGGAGTTTGTTGACATCACGCCCACAAGCTATCCTGGTGTGTGCAGCCGGCGTGCAGCAGTGACCAACACAGACGCTGAAGAAGAGCATGAGCTCGACCATGAACAGGCTGAGTTGGTGGCGAAAAAAACGTCTGTTACATGGCGATACTTTGGATTCAGGTACGGCGACGTTGAACAGAAAGACGTGCTGTGTAAATGTAAAAGTTAAAGTCGCCACATCCCGCGGCAACACGACCTATCTATATCAGCACTTGAGACGGGACGTGGCGACTTTAACTTTCAAACTTTTACACAGCACGTCTTTCTGTCCAACGTTGCCGTACCTGAAAGACGTGCTGTGTAGAAGTTTAAAAGTTAAAGTCGCCACGTCCCGCGGCAACACGACCTATCTATATCAGCACTTGAGACGGGACGTGGCGACTTTAACTTTCAAACTTTTACACAGCACGTCTTTCTGTCCAACGTTGCCGTACCTGAAAGACGTGCTGTGTAGAAGTTTAAAAGTTAAAGTCGCCACGTCCCGCGGCAACACGACCAATCTACATCAACACTTGAGATAGCACAGCACAGGGAAAAGTAGGAAGAGTGCATGCGAGAGAAAGCCGA
This sequence comes from Epinephelus fuscoguttatus, assembly GCF_011397635.1. NCBI lineage: Eukaryota > Metazoa > Chordata > Actinopteri > Perciformes > Serranidae > Epinephelus > Epinephelus fuscoguttatus. The sequence continues at coordinate 10,837,587 of NC_064761.1, read as the reverse complement.
GCCGTGTAACACTAAAGACTAAGAGACAACTGAAAGCCGCCAGAGCCTCATAAAACAACATCCAAGCACAGTTAAGCAAACATTTGTAAGTGTCACAGGGAGATCATGGACTCCATAACAAATGAAAAAATTTGCAATTTTGCTCGGGTTCGGCCCACTTGACATGCTGCTGTGTTGTGCTATGGCGTGCTGGAATTTGTCATTTACGTGACAACACCTGAACGCAACACAGGGTGGCTCCGCTGTGTGTACAGTTCCGTACTGCAGTGTGTTTGATTGTGCTCAGTCTGTTGATGGTCATTGACACACTGTCTGTCCATAACAATAACTATGTCAGGTCAGTGCCCCCCTAATATAACGTAGGGGAAAAACTGTATCAAGCAAAAAGACTCATGATACCATTTATTTATTATACTGTATATTGTAATTATATTGTAATCACAATCGCAAATCGTGATTATTGTCCACCATAATCGCAATCGCACATTTTTATCAAATCGTGCAGCACTAGTAAGCAACCATTAACACTCATACTGTCCCATAACTAAATTGGTATAAAATGAAATAACATCTCATACAGCTTATCACAGCCAAAATGATATAAAGTGCAAATAAAATTTAGCAAATAACATTAAATTTTCATATGAAGTCAGTTTTGATCAGGGATATTAAAATACTGATGTGCTTAGTTAATGTTACTCCTCCTGCACTATAGGCCTACTAGCACAATGGAGAAGCTGCACTAAAAATTAGCCTCCCTATCACCACTAACTCACAACTGAAATGCATTAAACTCCTTCACAGCAGCCTGCATCATGCAATGAAACATTAAATTATTCCACTCTTTCATTTGGCGTTAGAAAGTACTAAATCAAATCATTTCCTCCTTTAAATTGGCATTCAACAGTATATCAATATAAACAACACATACCATGTTAATGGCAGTTACACATACTAAACACTACACACAATTGTTCACTTCCGTAACGTTACACAGCTCATCATAGTAGGTTTTCATACAGCTAACCCGTTTAGCCACAATTCTCACCGTTGCGCTGTGTTCAAAGGCTGAGCGCCGTCGGTGGCTCTCAAGGCTTGCAAGATGAAAATGAGGAGGTTGGCCTGCCATACACCAGGACTAGCATTAGCACAGGTGACGATGAGTTAGCCGCTAGCATTAACGAGCGTTTTAGCCGGTAAATAGCTCGTCTTACCAATGTATTTAGGTTCTTGTCCAACCCACGTCTGAACTCCTGATGAACGACACGTCACCGTCCTGACAGTAAACACGTAAGATGGCTTTAGCTGACTTTTATTATCAGAAATAATTCCAAAAATCTCTTCTCATAACGGACCGCTGCTTCTTGTTGCCGTCAATGGAGTCAAACAGGAAGTAGTAGGGGAGCGAGCCCGCCTGAACCTGACTCCTCACACAATAGGCTGAAAGTGGCTTATGCTGCTCTTGATTGGCTGATCAGATGGCTGCTTCTCCTCATGTTTAGTTGAGTGAACGATGCCTTCAATTACAGCTGGGAAATACATATTTAACATTTAAACATTTGAAAATAAAATAAAATAATACTTTCTCTCTTTTCTCTTTCTTTTAGATTTTAATTTTATAGCTTGGTTAACCTGGATTTACACCTGGGTTACAAACAGCACTCCACAAAGCTTTTTTTTTCTTCCTCCAAGTGAGAATTAGAATGTATGCGGTCCACATAACCCAGCCAGCAGGCCCAGCTTTAGGATCTACTCATTACTAATAGCGTACGTCATATTAAAACTAAAGTAATGGTCAGAGTTGTCATATGGAATATTTAAGGTGTGCTGATTGATTCCCTTCGTCAGCTCATGCATTGAGTAACATTACAAGTTAACATTCCACCTTAAAATTCGCCGGCAGTTGGCTCAGCCACAACTCAGCCCTGAGCAAGAGTGACCATCCACTACTGACCAATGAACAGTCTGCAGTGTTCACAGCTCCACCTTTTAGTATCAGATCCATGTGCTACGTACACCAACAGAAGGGGCACCAAAAATGGTAATGGTATGGAACGGTTCCATTGGTACCATCCACAACTTTTCACAATGGAAACGGAAAAAAGGTGGACTGAACTGAATTGTACCGTACAGTACTGCTCGGTGGAAACGGGGCTAAAGTTGCCTCAAAGTTCACACCGCTCGGAACACCAGTCTCATGGGGGTAAGTCCCAGGGGGAAAGTCCTGTGTTTTGTGACACCTCCACCACCCCAACCTGCTATAGAGTTACATTTGTTTCTTTATTATTCAATCAAACAGAGTAGGTTTTGCAACCAAAAAAAAGATTTGAGAGCAAAAGTATCAATTCCGATTGAACATTCCGATCCACAAAAATAGCATGACCTAATTCAACAGCAGAGGCGCCTGGACGACCAACTACACTACCACAAAAGCAGCGACAGGCCTGCCAACGGAGGTCCGACCCAGCCGGATCCAGAACCTCTGTTGGCAGCCCCCGATTTGGGTGACCTGTCCCTGGTAAAAGCTGTCCCTGAAAATGTCGCTGATTTTGAGACTGAATGGGGGAAAAATGCATGCAGACTCAAACCCCAGTTATTACAGTAGTCAGTAAACGCATCACCAGAGAAGACGTCGTAAAGGCCCATTTGTGCTCAACGTTAAATACGGATCCGGATACAGACAGAGCCTTCTGTCCATGCTCCGCGTTCATTTCATCCGTATTTCTGCACGTTTCCATAAAGCTTACGGATATGGGTCAAACAGAGCAGTACCACCGGAAACCGTGGGGTCAGTGTTGTTGTCACTACCCGATACGTAGCTCTAGTGAAACATGAAGAAGAAAAAACAATGGCAGAACCTTTTCGCCTTAAACGCTGAAAATAAAATAAAAGAAGGAGACAGCTTTTTCCTATTTTATCTTATTTTGTTATATTTCTTCCTCTCCCCTCTCTGGGAGCATCCGACCTCCCGCTCCCGTCTCAAACACGGAGGCCTCCCTCTCCGTGGAGCCCGCATTCCCGGCACCACACATACCCCCGAAGCTCGGGTCTCCCTCTCCTTTTATATCTGTCATTGGTGAAGCTGTAACGTTAGCGTGAGATTACCAGGTGATGACATTGTTGTGGCTCTGTTTTAGAAAAGGAGGAGGTGGAAGACTGCTTTGGTAGCATAGGATTTTCCTGCATAGTTCCTCAGGGATTTAAGCTGTTATTACTTTAATTTTGACAATCTAACCTGTGACAACACATTAGCTAGGGTTTGAAGGACTGTAACTGTTGTTAGCTGTTATTGATTTTGTTTAAATATGTTGAATTATAATTTTATGTGTTATTGTTTGTCGGATGATTGAGCTTAGCTAACTAACGCTAGCGTCAGCTGTCACTTGTTGCCATAGCAACGGTAAACATTCACATACGGGCTAAGTGCAGAGTGCAGAATCAAGCTTCATTGTAAATATACTTAAGATACATTGTATTTAACACAGGATGTGGGATTTTAGTTAGTAAACTTTTAGAAAAGAGCTACTTACCGTCACTCTGACGTCAAACAGTGGAGACAAGTAATAAAATACTGCAGTTATCCTATCTACATGCTGGCACCAGAGTCTTCCAAAAACTTCACCCTGGACTATGGTTTTAAAGAAAGTCCGTGTGGACTAGGCCTAATAATAGCAAGATTGTTTTATTTGAACTGGTGCATGTAGATTGCTTTTGTTTAGCCAGGGCAGAAGTATTCTACTTCTGCTTTTATTTTGACGGAAAGGCGCATCCATCGTATTCCGGATCCTGTCTCACTCGCCCTGGTTCCGGTTCCTTACCAAAAGGGCCACTAACGGCCCCAGACTATCTTTCATCCATCAGCGTAGGCCCCGCCTATTAAGTGCAGTTGGACTTGCAAGCAAAACTTTACCTCGCAAGCAAAGAGGCCTGATTTATAAGCAAAATGATCATATGTTTCTACTTACAGACTTGATTTTTGATTGCAGTTCAAGAAATATGCTCACAAAACATGATTGCAACAAAAAGATACAAAAATACCTCCATAACCTGCGTCCTCATGGGGACTGCTTCCATCTTTACTCCTGTCAATCCACTGATCACATGATCGCAGCCCTCCAAATGCATAGGTTATGCATGAATTACTGGCTCATCAGTACATGGTATATGTGCGAATGTTGGTGCATTACTTTTTGCAGGAAAATAGTATATGAACAGTACATGAGAACAGCCTGGTTCGAGCTCTGTTACTACTCTCTTGGACTCATAAATTAAGACTGAATTGAACTGCAATATTAGAGGCAGGAATGGGAGCAGATGCAGTATCATTAATGACAGTGAAAGGTTTTATTTGTGGTAGCAGCAACCACACGTAGTAAAGGCTGATTATTATTTGTATTAGTAAAATTAGTAGTCACAGTGGTAGATCCAGTAGAATTCATCACAGCCTCATTTATATGAGCATGTGTGAACTTAAGAGGTTAACACCATTCCTGAATCAAACCCTGCTTAAACAAACACAATGACATATATTATCCCCACCTTGGGAATCATCTCCAATGATGAATCCTAAGAATAATATGACTCATTAATGTGTTGCCATACACCATGTGCCTTCATTTCGCGAATGACGCATCACAGATTCACTTGCCGTAATTATTTTTATATCTACTGAGTTAGACGCATAAATATCTGGGATTTAATGCCTGGAAACCAAGCTGATGTGTAAATCAATACTTTGAGTGCAATTTTGAACCTAAATCTCGAGGTGTGTTGTCTGGGCCATAAATTTCATTGTGCAGGGAGCCATTTATGCGCATTTACATGGAGACAGGATGTTGATTGCAGGATTGCAGAGTTACTGAGCACCACGATGGGGAAATTTTTAGAGAGGCAAAGCACTAAAGAGTTCACCACCACATCGGCATTAGGTCATAAATCTTTCTCAACTGAATAAGCACTCTTTTTATTCCTCTTCCAAATTCACCCCCCCCCCCCCCCCCCCCCACCCCCCAATGTGTCTCTTTCTTTACTGTCTGTGGCTTTTCTCCCCTCTGTCGCACTGTCTCTCTCTTGCTCTCTTACTTTTTAGTGTCTTTATTGGATAATGAGTGTGATGACAGTAAAAGTTTCATCATCAGCCTCCATCCCATTAGGCTGTTATTGGATCGTGTTTGTTTTCGGTAAGCCTTAAGGAGAGAAGAAAGCAGAGCTAAGCCGCATAGCAAAACACAGTATGAGACACACTGTCAGGTTTTGTCTTGGCTTTGTCACTCACGGCAAATGAGTATTTAGCTCATCATTGATAGTCCGTATATATGTATTATTATGTATGCAGAAATAAGCAGCCGTTCAAAATAATTCTGAGGTAGAAATGACAGAGGAGTGCATGCCTGAATAGGAAATTGCTGAGGTTTGAGAGCTCTAACTGACATCCTGACATGCACAGTAGGAAGAATTTGAAGTTTTGTTTTCTATTGTTTTACTAATGTCATTGCCCAACAGATGCTTAAGTCTAATTACTCAACTAGAAAATGTTGCCTCAAAAATGTCATCTACTTGCTCTTCAGCCAAATATTTGTTCATTTTCCTGCCCTAATTAAATGAAATAACGAACCAAGTTGAAATATAGCACCATCAGGATAAATGATTTCCCCATTTAGTAGAACACTAAGTGGCCAAAGATTAAATGACTTTTGGACCACTTTCTTGCACAGTCAAACACGGAGAACACAAATATGAATTATGAGGAACAGTACAATTATATTAAGTAACAGAAAGGTTAACTAATTCAATTTAAAGTGGTATAAATCATGTCCCCCGCCAAAATCAAGCCTGTCATCAACAATGGAAATCAGCCTTGGTTAATTCGGTAATGCCTCTAAATGACTTGCCATAGCAGACTGATGGCATATGCAGCCCGGTCCACAGAGCCGGTGACAAATTGTCCGCTTCCATCAGACTGCCTCTGATCAAACAGATCGATTCAGAAAATATCACCGCAGCCTCAGGATCTTCAAAATTGAGAGCAAGTGTCAACAAAGCTGAGAGAAGAGAGAAATTTCACTGGCACCTGATGTCAAAACTGAAAAAAAAAAAAAGGAATCAATACTCTGACCCGAGAGGGGCCACTGTCGTGTATGTGAAATACCAAGTAACAATCACCTTTACAAGGCTCCCAGAGGCTCATGATAGTATTATTTGAGCGGATACAACATATTACAGACCCAGGGTTATGGATGTTGTCTGCTTGTTTTGTGGTCAGTTTGCAGAACTAATAGTGTTTGCAGTTCAATACTAGAGAAAATGAAATGGCATCATCTGATGTTTGTCCTTTCTTCCTGCCAGTGGTGTTCAGTATTGCAGTCTGGTTCAGTTCAATCAGGAGCCACATGAAACATTCTCAAGTCAACATCAGAACAAGGTTTTATTGTAAAGAATTTCCTCCGGCGCGCTTGCGTTCGATGTCCACCCACTTTCTGCTGTCTGTCATTCGGTTGGATTAACTTGAATCTTCGTTGTTTGATCTCGACCAATTGCCCGTCAGTCATGTTCTTTATTGCCACTGAGCAGGGGAGAGAAACATTGACTGGCAGCTGGCACTGAGCTGTCGGCCAGGTTTCATAAACATAACTGCATTAACAACAGGAAGCCTTTTATTGCTTCTTACCCCTTCCTTTCTCATTTATAATACCAAGCCAAGCAGCTGTTATGCTGGCCACTTTGAAAATAAACAACCTTTTAGCAGTGGGATTTACTCAAATAGAACACTTTGACAGGTGTGCTTGTGTTTAAGTCAGCACACTCATTGGAAACACTTCCTGGCACCTTGTCATACGGAGGACACAGGCACGGAAATAATAAATTAATCGAAGAAAATAGGATGGGAGGAAAGCTACGCTGTGATGTGCAGCAGCAGGTTACCAATATGATGTTATCAACAACAAATGCAATCAGGCTAATTAAGGTCCGTGTTTGCAGCAGCAAGTGTTTTCAAGCAGACCATTACCGCAATTTTCCTCCGGCTTGTTTTGTAGAGGAACCTTAACCTCTACCTTCAATTTGCATTTGCTTAAAATCAGTGTCAGGTCCTATTTTGCCGGAGTTTAACTGTTGCAATTAGTTGTTTGCAGCACAAGTTATGTGTGCTCAGATGTGGAGAAGACAGAGCAGGCTATTTGTGCAAGTCTGTTTGTGTTATTTTTTTTTTCTTTTTCTGTTCATTGACCTTGAATGCGAGGAGTGATACTGACAATCGCCTTCTGTTCTATTCTAAACCAACTTTTTTTTTCTACCACACACACAAAAAAAAAAACACTTTGCAAGGTAATTCAGAAGTCTCATAGACAATGACAAACACACACACACACACAGCAGATGCTTGTGTCAAGCCTCGCGCTGCTTTTGCTCGCAGATGTGTCCACTGAAGCGTCATATGAGCTGAGCTGGAAACCATGACTGAGACTAAAAAAGGTATTGACCCTTGACAACGGCTGGTCAGCTCAAAGCAAAACATGTTTAAACGGCGAGTGAACCTGAAAGAGAAAGTCTGGAACTCACACAGTCCTGCAATGAGGCTCATTCTGTTTCTGTTCAGTAGAGAGATGTCTGGACTACTGGGTGCTACACCTGCCAAGTCTCCTCCGACTCCAGTGGTCTGAAATTACAGTTAAAGGCAAAAGCAGGAGGCGTGTCTGAGGATGCTCGAGAATTACAGTCTCACCACATGTCCTTTTCATATCTGTGCTGACAGCTCTGACAGCACACAGAGTACAGGCTATATTTGAAATTAGGGCTAGTCTGCAGGCAACTGGCCTATTTCTGGTATTTTTATTTTATAATTTTTTTGGGTCTCAGAGAAGGAGTAATCAATGATTCTCAGTCAGAATTTACTCTTCTGGGGTCAAGGGCTGGGAAAGTTCACGAACTCCAGCATACAGAAAAACACTCATAATTATTTAACTGATTTTCCTATAAATACTGCTGAGTGAACAGAGAGTTCCTCTTTGCACATAGGCTCAGTCTCAGGCCGGGAAGAATAGCCGGGAAACCAAAAACATTCAGACTCAGACAGAGAAGCATGTTTATGCTCATCTCAGATAGAGAAACAGATTTAAACTGAAGACGACAGGTTTTACTTGGAGAAACACATTTAAGGAGCAGTGTGTAAGATTTAGGGGGATTTAGCCGAATCTGGCAGTGGGAATTGCAGATTGCAATCAGCTGAAACTTCCTCTGGTTGGAATTCATTCAGTGTTCATTGTTTAGGAGGTTTTTACCAGGAGATGAATTATCCACAGAGGTCTCTTCCTCCTCCTCCTCAAAAAAAGACCAAGTGATTCTCCAGTGTTGTTCAGAATGTTGTAGATGGGCCGCCAGGCTGAAGCTGCTAATGTGTGCTCACCTTTTTTCTGATCCAGATATTCAGGAGGATTTTACCAGGAGCTGAATTATCCACAGAGGTCTTTCCTCTCCAGAACAAATGGACCTGGTGCATTAAACCAGTAAACATTCAATCAGGATGGACACATTTTTAAAGAATATTAACATGTCCCCCCCAGATGCTGGTGGTGGTAGAGGTGGTGAAGCTGCCATGAGAGGAAGATGGAAAACTGATGATCTGGATGAGTAGAAGAATGAGCCTTTGTTGAGCCTGTTATTTTAATGAAATTGATATGAGTTGATCAGAAGTTGCTGTAGTTATTATTTTCTATAACACTACAAAACACACACCAAGCAGACAGTCGGCCGTCAACCAAAGTTGACAGATGCTCAAGTTGGTGAGTGTCTGTTGCCCTAGTTTTTGCGGTGTGTCCCACACTGTTGACTAGGGTGACCATATTTTGATTTCCAAAAAAGGGGACACTCGCACCGGCCACGAGATAGACTACTTAAATGATACTCACAGTTTACTCAAAGATGCCTTATAATTTTAATATATTTAAAGTCTGTATGTATGGATAGAAAATTCAGTTATATTACAAAATAATATCTCTCAAAGACAGAAATTTGGATAGGCTTCTCAGAGGTTACTCAACTTGCTTTTATTATGCCTAAAATAATAATCTTTTCACAAGTTTCATTTGTACAAAAATAAATATAAATGTAAAATAAATGTAAAATCTCTGGAATGAAATAATGATAGAAATAATGTCTCTTCTGTATTAGAAAAATCAACTTGTAAAATAATAGCTATCTTTTCAAGTCTTACTGGACAAATAAATAATTAAATATTATGAAATAACGTTCTAAATAATACCTCTTATGCATTAGAAAATCCAACTTTGAGCTCCCCGGCACCTTTATTATAGAGACAGAATCATATGTGCCAGCTTTGCACACGGTGCACTCAGCCTCCCATATATCCCGACTGGGTCGGGACGGTAAGTTGGGAATTTTTTCTGCACTTCATCTGTGAAGCTGCACTTGCGCTTTGGCATCTTAGAGGCTTAGAATAATGCTACGCCGCGGGTGTCTGCTGCTTCCTCGTTGTGAGTGTTGAAGATCCGCCGATAAGGCAGCCTCTTGGGGATTACGCACACACACAAGGAAAACCGGACATTATCATCAATTTATAAACACCCCCCGGATGCCCCAGACAGGACGTGAAAAGTGGACATGTCCGGGCAAAAGAGGACGTTTGGTCAGCCTACTGTTGGCACTTCGGCGTCAGCGGCTTTTCGGCTGATTGAGCATGTTGAATTGGCGGCGGAGCTTGTCGGTGAGAGAAATCACTCTGATTGGCTGTTCAGGTTTTATTTCCTCACCCTGTGGCGAGTGAATCTGCCTGAAGTGAAACCAGGGCTAACTGATGCTTCTTCCTCAGGCTCCACTTCACTCAGCTGCTGACAGACCTACTGCTTCTTCCCACTTTAACCTGAATAACAAACTGGAGCTAGCTGGGAGCGGCTAGCGGAGTGTTAGCCGCAGCATGACCGGAGGGATGCACAGCCAGTTAGCCTCCGCTAGCCTCTGAGCTAGCCCCGGCTCTCCGTTAGGATCCAGCCGGAGAGCTGGGGCTAGCTGGGTGCGGCTAGTGGAGCGTTAGCCGCAGCATGACCAGAGGGAAGCATAGTATGTGCTACGTGGCCGCTGGATGTAGTCCCTGTAGTGTGTTCAAATGCAACTGACAGAGGGCGACGTGAGGCGACGTAGATGATGCAACAGTTGGCTTTCGTTGCTGCAAGTTCTTTGATGTCGGTTTGGTGTGTCCACACCTTTAGGGTGGGGCTTCAGATTATTTTTGATCACAAGCATAAGAGATTAAACACATATTGACACATTTTATTCAAGTACATTATCTGTACCGGATATTTGTTTCATTCAAATATCCAAGTATCAACCCTAATTTAAATATAGGAGATTTCTCAGCTAATCATTCATTTAAAAATCGGTTTCAAGATTAGAAATGATGTATGTATGTGGCGAGGTTGAAGGAATTTTAAAATTTGGATAAAATGTTATAAAACCGACAACGCCACCTAAGTTAAAATCCCGGGATAAGTAGGCTAGTCAAACTAAAATCAAATAATTAAAAAAGGGAAATCCTAATTGAAATGGTTTAAAATAGGCAGAAAGGGTACTTAACTGCAAGAAGGGTGCATCATGATTACACCCCTCTGCTTCTCCATGTTGCTTCCCCTCAACTGCGGCCGATGACTTCCCTTCACCTGCTGTCCACCCTCCGGTCCCACGGTCCACTACTGGATCTGTTGGGAGGTACACCAAAAGACAACCGCCAGTTGCCAACACGCCAGCACCAATATTCCTCTGACCCACACCTACCTGGCCCTGCAGCTGGCCTTCTTTGTGTCCGCCGCTCAACACGTGCAAACAAAACAACATTCACGTTTTGCCTGGCTAATAGCGTCCCGCTATTCACCCAGGCTGGAGTTGCAAGGCCAAACGGACACAGGCTGCTGCGCTTCAGGCGTGTGGTTGTTCTCCTGTGGTGGTGGCAGTCTCCTCTCGCTGTCCGGCCCTTCATTGGGGTCCTCTGCCTTCTTTTCTTTTCTGCACGCTGCTTTTCTGCTGCTTAAAAAGGAATGTCACTGCAGTTCAACATAAACTCTAACTGAAATAATCAAAATACTGCGAACAAGGTAACATGCAACATTTCATAAACATAATGAACACAGTAACACGACATGATGTAATATTTCCTAAACGTAACTAAAACACAGAAAACACAAAACATGCAACATCCTATGAACTGACCCTGTCACATGTAGCTACATCAAATTCCTACCCTACCTATTTGATATAACTTAAAAATAGTAACATAAGATATTTTTCCCCCTCTTTTTAATTCTCCACTTTAGTTTTGTTATGCTTTCAAAATGATGAAAAGAGTTGGAAACAAAACAGGATGTTTTTAATATCTCAAATGGCTTGAAGAATAGTGCATATAGCTGCCGTAAAAGATGGGGGTGGAGGGATCTCCCCAGGGGAGCATGCCCTTAATGTTTTTAAAGTCTGGCTCCACCCCTGGTTTCAGGCTCAGATTTATTCTCAAAGGCATGACTGGTTCAGCTCATGTAGACAGACGGGCTCAAGAGAGATGAGGTTTAGCCTCAGATTTTATGTCATTTTATGTTTGATTCTAAAAAAATGCACATTTTATCTTACAGAAATTTCCCTGAAAAAGTGCATTCCAAATGTGAAGACTCCGATTTAGCAATTCAGCAGGAAGAACATAATAATAGAGGACAGGCCAGGAAATTGTGGATAACAGTGGGTTAAATAAGGTGAGGAGACGAGTAGAAGCAAAGAAGTTAGGGAACCCATTGAGATTCACTCCAGTGTTATTCCCGGGAGAGCTGCCATGGTGTCATATCTCAGCCACCCTGATTGAAATGAGAGGTGATGACACAGGAGTATTGATTCTCAACATATCTGCATTTTCCTAAAGGACAGGTCCCACTGTATTGATTGACCCTGCACCTCAGGGATAATGTTAAGCGATGTCCAGTCGTCAAGACCGAGCCCATCTTGCAACATAAAATCTTGACAATAAAGAGACGGCAATTACTGACTAAGCAGTATTCAAATCAGACTCCCTTTAGCCTATGCTGCTGTTGAAAATGGTTCTCATATTAGGAAAGTGCTGACAGAAATTTCTCAAAGGATATGATCATTCTTAATGCACGAGTCTTTATGCTATTTATAGCATACTGTACTAGTTGTTGACTTTTACTAGTGCAATATGGAATAGACTAGAATTCAGTGTCTGTGCAAACTGTACTCTGAGGAGGAGAGAGCTTCAGTATGCCTCAAATGAAGAGCTTGTCTAACAGTGACTATGACCCCCTCCTCCCACACCCTCCGACAGTGGAATTGGGGTGGTTGAGTTCAACAATTTTTTTTTTTCCAAAACAGACAATCTGACAAATTTGCCCACTTAACACAGTGACAGCCCAGGTACACTGAGGTGTGGGGCAGGGTTTGAACTTCTGTCTCAAGAACCCATACTTTTATTCTTTACACATCTACAGTGTTTTTGGAGAGAGACTGGGGAGGCTGTCTAATGCAACCTTGTCTCCAAGAAATTACGTTTATATACTGCTAATTTCTTCTGGCAAATGCTTATCAAAAGTAATGCAGTTACTCTCTTGGTGTACCACACAGAATCCACATGGAGGGAAGTGGTGGGCCCATGGGATGGTGGGCACACGGAGTGCAGGACTTTGACAACCAGGAACAGGCTTTGCATTCTGACTTCTGTATATAGTTAGATTCAGGCAACAAAAAAGACTATAATCTCTATTTTTATTTGAACTATGTATCAAATGAGAGTAAATGTGATGATGTCAAAGGTGATGAACTTACTGTACAAAAAAAATACAACTGAAATCAGCAGCTCCTCTTGCCTTTACAGACCTTTGTTAGTTTCATTGTTTAGCTGTCTGACCTCAACTTTACTATTTTGATACACTCTCTCTGCTCTCTTTTGGCTCAGCACCAAACAGCAGACAGACACAGTTAGCTTTTAGCTAGTGAGCACACTGAAGCGTTTAGCAGAGCCAAATATTTCCCTCAATAGTGGGTGGAAACTAAAAGCAAAAAAGAGTGAATGCTGGACTTACATTTATTGGGCAGCCAGCTCTAAGTAAGTGATAATGGTTACTTGTAATTGCTCGATGTGGCAACTGTTTGCTAACAAGTTTGCCATATCAGTTTTAAAGCTGATAACATATTAGTGTTGTAATAACAACTTGTTTCTGCTGCCCCCAAGTGGCCAACCTCACCTCTCATTTTAAAGCCTCAAGTTTGGCATTTTGGCCGTTGCCACCTTGGGTTTTTGTGACAATTGTGACCATATTTGGACGGGGGGTTGAGAGGGTTGAGCTGAACCTAACCTTGCCACTGACTTGGTTAGCATTGTGCATTTACCAACACATTCTCATCCCAATGCATCAAATACAGACATTTGGTCAGAGGCCCGTCACAACAAATATGACATGGTAAGTACCCCTCCTGGCAGTTCTAGACATTCAGGGACAGCGTGTCACTTTACGTCCATTATGTGCATTGAATCTTTTCAAAGTAAACTTGCACAGAAAAAAAGGACAGTTTAAAGACACACAGTCTTTTTCAAAATAACCTTGGAACATTGGTAAAGAGTCAGAGTCAGTCAGGACCACTTTAGTCAGAGAAAAATGTATTTCCATTTGTTGTATTATATTTGGTGGTATGACTCTGTTCTGGGGCCTCCTCCCTGCCTTTCCTCTGGCCTACACAGACAGCCTAAGGTGGAGAGAGTACACCTCTCCACCCTCCTGCGTGCCTACGTGGAAGGCGTAAGGCGGAGAGAGCACAGCTTCCTGCCCTTCCATGTGACTCCATGGAAAGCCTAAGGCAGGGAGAGCAGCGAACCCCCCCCCCCCAAAATGCTACTGCTAATGCTTTACAGCTATGGTTAACTCTGATAGTGTGAATGCTAATTTCAAATTATTCAAAAATCATTCAAATAAATCTGATCATCCAATATCTTAGAATATCTTTTAGTACAACCTAACGCTGAACAACACCAACAGCTATGGCTACACCTACACTCTGTGAATCTGGGCTTAAGCCAGTAGCTTAATCAGCATTGTTGCTGTGGTAGGGACCTGTCAGTGGATAGCACCCACCTGTCACTCAAAGCGACTTTGCTCCTAATTATGCATCATTTTAAGCCTTAATGGAATATAAACGAGTGAGTTATACATTATTCACCCCCCGGGCAGCTGTCATAAAGGGGGAAATTAGTTTTAGAGACCAAAACCATTTTTTTTGTATGAGGCTGTCAACATGTTTACTTCTGGGTATTTTAACATGGTGGTCTATAGGGATTCATTTGCTTTTGGAGCCAGCCTCAATTGGCCATTCGAGAAACTTAAGTTTTCGGCACTTCTGTTTTGGCTTAACTTTTCAGCTCAAGAAGCTGCCGCTTGACCATAGCTACAAAAATGTTAATTATACTTCAGTTGCTACAAGCAGACTTTGTTTTGCTGGAGTGAACATATTTTGGGAGACAAATTAAATACTTAACATGTTAACATTTCGCAAATAAGTTCATTGTGAATATTTTTCAACTTGGCAGATACATTCATTAAAACATATTCTAATCATGTGGGTGAAACACAACTGGGGGCGCAATACATTTTTCTCCATGCATATTTGCTGTTGCAGATTATTATCACCCAGTACATACTGAATTCATAAATATGACGATGATAAAAGACAGACAGACAGAGGCTCTCATAAAAGGCGAATTTTTTTTCCCACATTTCCACTGAATAGAGAGTCTCAGCAGGACTGTTTATCATGTTACAAGATCACACACAATGTCTCATTGTGGGAAAAAAATTAAAAAAAATGAAACTTGTGGGAATCCTGTAACACAATGGTATCCATGTGATATCTGATGGACTTTGTAGGGAGAATAATTCCATTGCTGACAGTTTAATCTGTGCTGAACCAGTAGCCTCCAAACTGGATTTTTTTCTCTAAATATGTGTCTGTGTATACTTTTAATCTCTTTTGTTGAACAATGCATTCATTCCAGCCATGTACAGAAAAATTATCTGCCTGCTTTTATTATAATGAAATCCTAAATGTACTTTAGTGCCTGCACCACAAGATTTTCATGCCGTAAAAGAGTTAGAAGCGTTTTTGTGTGCATGCCTTTTATGCCATTTCCATTGTGGCAGCGCTGCATTCATTTGAACTGTGTTTTGCATAACCACCATCGCCTCAAGTCACTCCATCTGTGAAACTCAAGCAGCATGAACAAAAGAATAAAAGAGAGATGGGTGAGGGGAAGAAGGAGAAACTGAAATGAGAAAGTGGGAGAGAGAGCGAGCAAGAGAGGAGATAGATAAGAGAAAAAATAGAAATAGAAAAATAGAGAAGGGATTAGAGGCAGAGGGCAAGTTTCAGCTTTAACCTTGGACTCAGCTGTGTCAGGCAGCAAAACAGTAAATTAAGTGTGGTATTTGTTTACCAAAACACTAGTCGAGCGGAACTGTTTATTTGACCCCTGTTTGTACAGTATGATGCATTCACCGAGTTCTATGTGACCGTGTGTCTGTTTGCCTCTTTGTATGCTCAGGCACACATGCCTGGCTGACCGTATGTAATTGAATTCCTTTTTAAAACTCTCCTAACAAATCTTCACTGACTGTGCACTGCTGCAACTTCAAAGTGACCTTGTTAGACTACTGTAGTGTGACTGACTCACTACGGTGGGTATTACAGAACCATATCGACTGTAATAGCAGACTGCTGACGCACAAGTACCGAGGTGGAGCGTGCCTTTTAATCATCTCTTAACGAGAGTACTGATGACATGTACGGCAGAGTGTTATCTGTCCTGTATGCCTTCGTGTCCCTGAATAATTCAGCTGGCACAGAATAAGGGAGACATGAAACAAGCCTATTCACCAGATTAGCACTTAATTAATAAACTTTAGGTGGTTTCAATATTTCAGCGAGCCTGCATTATTCAGTTTAAATATCTGTCCTAATTACTTCCCCCCAGGCTGATCTATGACTTTGTTTTTTCTCCCTGGGGGCTCCACGCCTCCGGACCAGGTCTGCTATAAATAGGGCTTTGTGGATGCTCCTTCCCAAGCGTTACCTTTTTTTCCCCCCACTAATGATCATTAGATCTGACCTGTCCAAAGATACTTTACACAGACACAAACACGCAGCCAAGCTTACGGGAAGGAGCATTAGAGAGCATGTGGAAGAGAGAGAAATAAAAAAAAGAAAGAAAGAGAGCCAGAAGACATTTGCATTCACACTGCAGCTGATGTGCCACTCTGCTCAGAGCAGTCGTGGAGAGTGCAAGAGTTTTTAATTGTATTACATTACACTACATTACATTTATGTAGCAGAGGCTTTTATCCAAAGCGACATACAATAAGTGCATTCAACCATGTCTGTACAGCCCAAAAATTGCAATAATCATGCAAGCACATCAAATATGCTGAACTGCTTTAAGTGCTCCATTTAGGAACAATAAGAGCTAGAGAAAGATTTATTATTTTATTGTCTTTTATGATCTGAGTTGTGGGGAAAAAGATGAGTTTCCAGTCTGACATTAGGACTGCAGAACTCTTCCAGTCCAATGGGGCTCCACCACTGTGAAGCCAGGACAGCACATAGATGACTTTTTTGAGTGGTAGTCAGGCCCACTTTGTATTGAGGGCAAGCCGTTTGCGGCAAAGTAGACAAGTACTAGAGACACAAATCAGGTTCAAGCAGCCACATGTAGCCAGGGCAGGGTGCAGAGGTGTGGGCGAGTGTGACAGTACTCAAATGAGTTGAGCACCAGCCACGCTGCTGCCCAATAGCTGCAAGTCAGATTGCGCTTGCAGGCACACCAGCCAGGGGCAAGTTGCCGTGGTTTAGGCATAATCCTAAGGAATAGCGCCCCATGAATGGCATAATGTACTTAACATAAAGTTATGTGCTTAACATAAAGTTACAGAGGTCAGGTTAAAGCAGGTAAAGTTACTGTGGTTAGGTTTGGAAAAGAAAAATGGTGTCAACCTTTAAAATAACTCAAAGTTCACTCAAAGTTCACAAGGATCTGAATACCGGCCTCCTGAGGAAATTCTTTTGGGATTACTTCCTTCTTTACTCCTGTCTGCGCATTGTTCACATGATCACAGCCTTCCCCAATATGTGGGTTATACACAAATTACTGGCTCATAATTTAAAAAAGATATGTACGAATTCTGGTGCATTACTTTTCATAGAAAAATATACAGTGCATGAGAAGAGCCTGATAGACCTGATATGAAAAGAGCCTAAACCAGAACCTGTGACATGCACCTCCTGGATGAGGAATGGATGCCTCTATCTGATGCTGAGAGGAATGAATCTGTAGGAGTAGGTTGTCACTGCGATGTTGGCAGCGAAGGACAGCTGGTCATCATCCAGTGTCACCTCCAGGTTCCTCGCAGCCCGATCCGGGGACCTGCCTACGCGGATTGGAGTTCTCAACGATAATTGGGAGGTCATGGACACGAAATGTCTTCCCTGGAAGGAAGGAAGAGCAGCTCAGTCTTGTCAAGGTTGAGCTTCAGGTGGTGCAGACATCCACTGAGAGATGTCAGCCAGATATGCAGACATTTGTGCCGCTACCCTGTTTGTATCTATGTAAAGGACTGCAGGTGGAGCATTTTAAAGAACAATTCAAAACAAAAACAAGTACTGCAACAAGTCCTTATATAGTACAGTACCTCAGTTGCATAAGAGTTGCTGATCAGTGTCTTCCAAAATGACATATATGACTTCCAAGAATAACCCAAAGGTGCAATTTCTGATCTTGCACCCTAAAGGCTTTCACACACCAGGGGCATTTTTTTCACTTTGGTTTATTTTTTCAAACTGCTGTTTTTGTCATGGGTACTTTCACACCAATTGCATATATGACACAGCAGAAAAGAAATGTATTTCTTATTTTTGTTTTTTTTAACAAGGTTGATTTTCCTGCAAATAAAGGCAACAATCAATCATCATCTGCGTATTTATGAAGATTACAAAACAACAAGACGTAGGTTCCATTGTCCGAATCAAGACGACATACTTTATCACTCCTTTCAACCTTGACACAAGTAGCGCATACCAGATCCACTCCTTTCATTCTTACTTTTCACAATAAAAGCCTTAGAAATAAACACTGCCTAACTGTTTACCAAAGGGAACTCAAATTCACTCATTTTGCTAAAAGGAAACGCAATAAAGTAGGTTATAGTAGCTATACGACAGTGTACTTCAGACTGCCAGATGCTGCTCTGGGTCAATACGATCCTTGCAGTTGCCTCAAAATCTATCGCTGCCGGCAAATTTATTTGTATCAAAACCTTTTATTAAACAAGTGTTCCAAGTGTGCAAATATGAATTCCTGCTGGTATGAATCCTTTTGATGCAAAATATGAGCAGGCAAGTATTTTGCATTTTTGTGTTATTTGCAAGGGCCCTAATGCTTAAAAATTATTGCACCAACTTAGAATTGCACATTAATAATGTTGTATTCTGCCACTTTAGAAGATGAAAAGAAAATCCCTTCAGCTGAAAGTGTATGCAAATCTGATTTGCTGGACAAATGATGACTACACTTAATAGCCATCCACGTCAGCTGTGCTTCCCCAGTTCCTCAGTGCAACAGATAATATACGGACACGGTCACTTGATCAGATCACTTGCAGTGTAAATCCAAGATGAGAAAAAAGGAAAGAGAGAGTGATGGGACGAAGAAGGACAGGAAAAAGGATGTCAGAGCAAAGAAACAAAGAGCAGGGGAAGGGGAATGAGAGGCAACAGTTAGCGCTAGTGCATTTAAAGTCCATCTACACTATATAGTGGCAGTGATTAAATGGCAAATGATACTAAATCAACAACTATAAGTGATGTGGATACATTGACCCCCCCTAAAAGTAATTCATTCCTTGACCATGTTGTTTGAATATAAAGGAGTGCAGCGATAGCCGCCACGTGCGCTCTGACATCTGCAATTTAGAATGTGAGTCTGAATGTGCAGTAAGCACATCAGCATCAGCATCAATCATTGAGCATTTAGTTCACTAAGCTGTAAGAGAGGAGGTTGGTTCAATGTTCTCCTCTCTAATGAGAAAATGGTTCCATCTGAATTTGCCTCATAAATCATTGCCACAGTCACCAAACACTCTGGTTTTAAAGTACCAGTCCCTTCAGACTGTTTTTTTTTTATGATTCAGCATCTTTTTCTATGTACTTAGCTGATTCCAGAGGCACTTTACTTAAAGTGCACTTTGTGGTGTAATAGGCATGTCAGGAAATAGCTTGTATTTTGTAATTTCTTGATTGTTATCTACTTTGCATTTGCAGTGAAAAATATTCAAGCCCCTGTGGTTGTGCACAGTACCTGGATTGTAGTGCATGTCATATTCTGACTATTTACAGTAGCGCTCTACTTTCTTGTTATTGTATCAGTGGGCCATACTGATTTTGTATACTCCACTTGTTAGAGAAGTGGTTTCTTGTTGACTGTTTGACTTTTTTGGGTGAATGTGTAACCTCTTTGCTATCACAAATTTGCCACTTTTGAAACCCAGGTGTGAAAAGGATTATGGTTTCATAATTAATGAATCTCTCAGAAGCGTGCTCCATCATGATCAGTCAAAGATGAAATTTATTTTTCTCCAGTTAGGAGTTTGAAGAGGCTCACTCTCCTGTCACCTGTCACAACCCCCCAGGTGTCGTTTTCTAATCAAACTTTCATTTATTGTCACCTTCCTTCTTCAGACAGGCGGGCAAAACGTATTTTTCTCCATTGCTAAGACCATCTGCTATTGTGGGAATCATTTCAAGGTTGCGTATGCAATTTCACACCACAGTAAGCCAGAGTAGGGTCCATAGTGCACCCGTAGGTCTAGTTATGTGGAACCAAAAGCCACCTGAAAAGGCGACAGCTCTGGAGCCCAAAGGCTATGGAGTAGGCTTTTAAAGGCAATGTCAAACATAAGCCTTGTGGTCAGGAATTTTATTTAAGTGTCAGTCGGCCCTCAGTGTTTTGTTCCTGGCCTTTTGTCCTTCATGCTCACTTATTCAAAGTCGCAGGTTTCAGTAAAGTGTTTGAAATTGAATTGCTCTCTGCGGGCCGTTCGCGCTATATGTGGAGGCATTTCTACCCCATCCATTTCATGACCAGTCATATACAGTCAGCCCTGCTCGTCCAAATGGCAGTCATCACTATGCATTTCCACTTCACTTGACTGACTGCTGTGTCCTTAGGGGATATCCATGATTGCATGGCTAACAGTACATTGCTGCAGCAAAACAGCAAAAAGCAACTTCATTTGCTGTCTTTTCCATCGTCACCTTCCATCTTATTTTCCATCCAGGCTTCAACTTGGACTATTTGTCAGTGATTGTAGGTTTACAGTGGTATAACATTGTTACATTGTAAATAATGTTGAACTTTCTGCACAAAAAATATCTTAAACTCTGAATATTAACTACATAAAGTTTTTGTTTACATGCAATTAATTTTCTGTACTGAAACACACAGAGAGCAATTTATTGCTAACATAAATTTAACCATGTCACATGACTGTTTGCATCACAGACCATGTAAAAATAATGGTCGAGCCACAATGATATAGGGCAGCAGTGGCTCAGCCCATAGGGACTTGGATTGGGAACCAGAAGGTTAGCCGGCTCAAGTCCCTGTCCAGACCAAATATGGTGCGTGAACTGGTAGCTGGAGAGGTGCCAGTTCGCCTGAGCAAGGTGCTGAACCCCCAGCTGCCCAGGGCACCTGTCCAAGGCAGCCCCTCACTCTGACATCTCTCCATTTAATGCATGTATAGTTCCTGTTTGTGCATGTGTGTGTATTTCGGGCCTGTGTGTATATGACAACAGAGTAAACAGTTAATTAATAGAGTATATCCTCTTCTTGTCTTTATATCACAAATTGATTTGTGGACTCCTTGAGTTCAGCACTTAAGCCATCGTTAGCTTGTTTTTTTTGAAACCCGCCACAGAGACCAAAACCATTTTTGTACCAGGCTGTAAACATGTTTATTTCTGCTGTAAAGTTGGGGTTTTTAACACGGAGGTCTATAGAGATTAGTCTTACTCACCAGACCTTTCTCAAGAAAAGAAAGGTCTGGCTGGGCTGACTCTCACTTTAAGATTGGAGAAAAAAAATGCCCCGGGTTTTTTTATTTCTTTCAACCAATCACAATCGTTCTGGGCGGTGCCACAGCAACGGTGCGCTTGCAAAAATATTGCCAGGGGGAAACAGGTTTTGGTGTAACACGCCCACAAAAATATCACCTACAGGACGCGAACCATGGCAGAAAAATGGCTACATCCCCGCAAGATCAAACACCGCAAAAGTTAGTAAAGGACGTGTTGAAAATGGTTGAAAACTGCTACACAACCGGAGGTGGTAGGGCGGGACTTCAGTGGGTGGCTTGTTCCGCCCAATGAGAGGCTGATCTATGCAGCGAACTTCCGCCCACTCAGACTAATAGAGATTGACTTGCTTTTGGAGACAGCCTCAAGTAACCATTTGGTGAACTGCAGTTTTTTCCACTTCTGCGTTGGCTTTATTTTTCAGCCCCAGAGGTTGCAGCTTGGTTTGAATGCATTTACCTTCTGAGATTTATTCTAGTAAAAACATTAATATTAATATGGTGATATTGATTTCAGCCATGTTGCCAAGCATTAATCAGGATGATGCAGGATCAAACACGAACCTTTTGTTTCCCACATTTCTGACCCCTTTAAGAGTTTTAATAGAATTCCACATCTCTGTTTGTTAGGTACATCTGGGCAGGACATGACATTTAAATTTGTATCCAACTCAAACATCCTTGCTCAGTCTGGCATGCAGGCCTTCTCAGGTCAGCTACGTATGTAGTGTTTACAGCCTATGGGTTAGAAGTAGGCAGCCTGTGAGTGGAAGGTCAGTGCTTCAAACCCTCTGCACCTGCTCGAGAATT
This sequence comes from Epinephelus fuscoguttatus, assembly GCF_011397635.1. NCBI lineage: Eukaryota > Metazoa > Chordata > Actinopteri > Perciformes > Serranidae > Epinephelus > Epinephelus fuscoguttatus. The sequence goes on along the minus strand of NC_064761.1, from coordinate 10,815,604 downwards.
TGATTAGGCAAAGAAAGCGGGTGCCTATCTGTGCTCCCATGACAACGAAGATCGAGGTGCCCTTGAGCTAAGCATTTAACCTCCCACTGCTCCAGTGGAGCTGCTCATTGGCCAGCAACTGAAAACAATGACTATAGTGTTTGGCTCCCAGGTGTGAATGCTGTGTACTGTAGCTGGGTGAAAATGAGTGTGCCTCTCCCGCCGAACTTGCCTGAACAAACAAAGATTAAAAAAACAGTCAACCAAGGAACTCCACAGCAAAATAAGTAAATCTCATATGCAATAAAGCTGATTGCTAAAATTGCTGACATTGTCGCCGTTCTTGGTAATGCATTCATGTTTACTTTTTCCTTAACAGAATTATAAGTGAGCAAGCCAATGTGAGTTTTATTTAGCCACATATTTTGCCAGTGCATACAGGCCAGGAGGCAGAGAGAATCTGGATAATACAATATTACATTCTGCAATAAAAGCCCTATCATCTCGACAACGTGGCTTTGTTTATGATTCATTCGTCTCCTTGCGTCCAAACTAGGCCACTGAAAAAGTGCAGCAGCAGTACCTGATTTGAACCAAATCAACTCCAGCACATATAAAAAAGTGCTCTAAAGTGCACTTTGCAATCTGCTCCAACATTTGAGGGTACACACTTCCCAGGTTTCTCTGCCCCTGGCTTGACAATTGTAGGGAGCTGGCCTCACACTAATCACTGTGGAGTACAGTACCTCGGCTGCTGCGTCTGCAAAGTGGGCCTTTCCCCCTGGATTTGGTACAATCAAACCTCCACAGGATATGTACTGAGTGACTAAGAGAGAAAAAAGCAGGAGGTGTGTGGGTGAGTGTGAGACAGAGAGAAAATGACTGTGGAAAAAAGCAAAACAGAATGAGAGAGGGAGAGATTACAGAGTTTGGTGACCTTGGCTGCCATGTGGCAGAGTTGTACTCACCGTCCTTGACTTTGACTGGGGGAAACTATCAGAACCCTCTAGTTCTCAGGCAGGATGGGGATTAGAAGGCTCTCCCTCTCTCTCTTTTTTCACGCTGGGACCCGCTGGAAATGGTTGACCAGATGGGCGGCAAGCCTCTGGCTCCAACTGTTGATTTGTCTGGACAGCATGGGATGGATTGAAGGCTGTGTATGTGTGAGCGAGGCAGTGTGTTTATATTCTTGGTAAGTGAGTGTATCAGTGTGATAAAGAGAAAGCGGTTGAAAGGCGTCTGGGGCAAGAACTCGATCCAAATGGAGGAAGGACAGAGACAGAGAGAGTGCGAGCAGCAGATCTCACTCGGCTGGTGACGAAGGGTGTCTGAGTGTAATGTGCACATTTGCCTCCCTTTACATACCCGTAACCCTGGCACCAGGCAGTGGTCTTTGCAGGCTGCCATCCATGGAGCTACGCTGCTCCCAGCCATGTAACCTACCTCACTTGGCAGCAGATACAGCAGCGCTCAGCCAGGGATTTCTGGAAACAAGCACTCTGCCGCCTGCACGCCATGTTTATTTGCAATCAAACCAAAGTTAATGGGAGAATTCTCCCTTGCAATACAACAAAACATGGTTTTATCACTCTCACACCCTCAGGGTTTATGGACGCCATATCCACACACCATATGACAGCCCTCAGTGCAAATTTCCCCTCTGCAATGTCACATGCTGCACCCAGCTATTATACACTGTAGCTACAGAGTACTGAGCCCCCCCCCTTTAGCTTCTCCAAGCTATAAAACGTATACTGCGGAGACTCTGACAAAAGCACATAGATATACCCCCTCAGATATATTAAGTCACATACCCCCACAGATAAAATGTGTTGTGGTAACTGCCAGGAGGATGCAAGACTAGGCACAAATAAAAGTGCAACTTCGCTGTTGGGATCTGTGAATGTGCCAGAGCTTTATAGAAGGAGCCAGTGTTCTCTACCTGAGGCCCAGTTTTTGAAAATGTGAGTGTAAAAGGCATCAGATTTACTCGCATCATCAAAATGAAACATGTCATCATCAATGAGCTATGTAAGTTCAGTCAGGAAGCATTTGCTGGCTGCGGTTTGTCGGTCTGTTCCAGCAGAGTGCCCACTAGTATTCCATATAGAGTGCAAACCATGGACATCATAAAGTGGCTAGCTGTAGTGCTGTCAAAACTGCTAACAGTCTTTTACAGAGTTGAGGCTGTGAGACAGGTGGCTAGTATGCAATTATGACACTGTGCACTGCAGGATGTCATGTATGGACTAACACGTGCTATTCCAGAAGGCTGCTTGAATCCTCTGCATTCTACGGACCATCATCTCTCCTTTAAGGGAAAATTCACCACTTTTAAGTGGATGTCCAATCAGAGTGGATGGTAAATGTAGTCGATTGAAGCAATAAATTCCTCGGTGCTTGCAATATTGACCGGAAAAAGCAGAGTTCACGGCTCCAAAATCTGTTGTTCATCCTGCAACCAGCGCAGTCATTTGACCTGATGGGGGGCTGCTCTAGTGGGTCAAGGGTCCATTCTGAATGGACTGCAAATGACTCACGAATATGTCAAGTTTGTAAACATTTTTAAAGTACAGTGAATTTCTGGCACAGAGCTTTTATTTTGGAGTGTCATTTCCTTCTGTACAGCGAGTGACAACTTGACAGAGACAGCAAACTAGCTTGACAACATGGCCAAGTATGACACTAAATGTATTAAATTGTATGTATTGTACTCTGTGGCTGGAACAGTTGGAATCCACTACTCTAGATGTTGCTAAATATGTTAGTGCAGAGGATGTTATAGACAAGGATACATTTGACAGTTTTTTTTTTTTTTTGTTTTACTCTGATGTCCAGCCATATTTATTTGAGCCAGAGTAAACAGCCGAAGAAGTACCGGCTGAGGCTGCAGCTGCATAAGAGGATATGGTCAACTGGGAGCCTCCAGAAACTGAGCTGCTGAGAGCAAACAACGTCTGGTGGTGCCTTTGCTGAAATTGCTCTTTGATGCCAACAGAAATTGAAACATTCTGCTGCCATGAATTTCAGTGTGGGCAGTTTTCATTGGATGCTGTCGCAGATGCCCACCATGAGAGAGCCTAGGTGTGCGTTCCTATGCATGAAAGTCTTACTCCTCACTTGGACAAGGAGACCTTTTTCAGATCCCCAAACATTAAATAGAAAAGACATTCAAGACCAGCAGGGCCAAAAGGGCAGGTGTCCACTGAGTGAGTATTTTTGTCACCTAACACTATTGTAAGGTATTTGGGTGGGTAATTTAAGTTGGACTTTTATTGTGAAAGATGAAAATGTAAGGAGTGAAGTGAAAATGCACTTTAGTGGACAATGTTTTTGTTGCGTGCAGATGTATAGACACAACTTATAAACCTCGGCTGCACTATGTTTTGGCCAATAGAGTAATAGCTCTAAGCTAGTAGGCCATGCAATGCATCTTGGTACATGTAGGCACTGCTGGCATGGCTCTGCAGCAGGAAAACCCAGCTTTCTCAGTCACTCCAGCATGCACTGAGGAATTTATTGTTTCAACTGACTACATTTACCATCAACACTGATTGGACATCGACATAAAACGCGGTGAATTTTCCCAGTAGGCAGTAAATCACTTGTGTTTACAACATTTTACTGACCACACTCTGCAGAAATGGCAGTCCATATGAACTTGGACATCCGGCCTGTCCAGCACTGCTGCTGTTGTTGTTGCAAACTATGAAAATTTTGTTTCTTTTGCTGACACACTGCTTCAGCTACCACCTGCTTAGATTTGCTTTTATGTTCTATATGGGGGACATTATGTGCAACTTGATTGCTGACTAATTGCACCACTGTACCCAGAGAGTACATAAAAGCAGGCATATTCACTGCCAAGACCAAAAGTTGCCTTGTCATGTCATTCTTATTCAGTGTTTTCTCGCTTTCTTTTTTTTTTTTTTTTTTTTGGACCAATATCCACATGTCCAGAATGCTGTGGTTGTATAATGTAAATGAAACAATAACCAGTTTGTACAGTTTTTAATAAAAATTGTGAAAACTTATATAAACAACAAGTCTTGGCTTCTTCTAGGCTGGAAAAGTCATGGATCCAAAACGTTTGCCTAAAATTTAATTTTGGTGGTTGGTTATGGTCACTGAGAGGAACCGTCGCTGCTTACAATGCGAGATAGATCAAAACTCAAGAGTCAAATCCAGAATCCTCCCACAAAGCAGAAGGAAACATGGCTGAACCTCTTCCACAACTCCATTGGAATCCTAATATTCATACAGTCATAACATGCTGCCGGTTTGCACTTCCAATTTGTAAATTCATATAAAGCGGTTAAGTGCTAATAATAGTAATAATAAAAAAAATAGATAAAATCAAATTTCACATGAGGTTTGAATATTTCTGTTAGAAAATCATATGGATTTTATTATATGTATGTGTTTTTGTGTGTGTGTGTGTGTGTGTGTGTGTGTGTGTGCGTGTGTGTGCCAGAAAAAAAGCTTTCTTCTTGGTTTGTGAAAACAAATCTTCCAGACATGACTGCTTTAGCCTTGGGTGCATAATTTCTTTCCAGCCGACCCTATCTGGCTCTACTGAACCACACTTAACACCATGAGACTGTGTAACTCATATCACTGCTCATATTTTCACAAGGACCATGTGACGCTGCAGTCTGCAAAACAGAGACAAAATTATGCTTTGTTTCCTTTTTGTTTTTCCATTTTTTGACTTACAGTATTGTACGAACTTCCAATTCCAATAATACATATTGCAATGAAACTATTTATCATATAGAAAATAAAACAACAAACCATGTTGTAAATACATGTTATCAAGCATTTTGATGAATCACTTCTGTTTCTGGTGCAAGCCTGTCTCCTGCACATTATGTATATATACCACTAAATGGTTTTGCATATTGCTGCCTAGATTATATATTGACATGTTTTTTTCCAGCTCAAGTCAAGTTATGTTTTCAATGCACCAACACACTCTTACTCTGACCTTGTCTCATATCGATGTTTGGTCATGGACTTTCCATGTCTACATACAATGTGGGGCGGCAGTAGCTCAGTCCATCCCCGTCCGGACCAAAATATGGAGCGTGGACTGGTGGCTGGAGAGGTGCCAGTTCACCTCCTGGGCACTGCCAAGGTGCCCCTGAGCAAGGCACCGAACCCCCCAACATGGGCAGCCCACCCTGACATCTCTCCACTTAGTGCACGTATAGGTCCAGTTTGTGCATGTGTGTGTTCAGACCTGTGCGTCTCTAAAGCAGTCATGTCTGGAAGATTTAAACCAAGAGGAAAGCTTTTTTCTAGCACACGCACACACAAATACACATGTATAATAAAATCCATATGATTTTCTAACTGTAATATCCAAATCTTGTGTGAAATTTGAGCTAGATTTGCCAGTGAATTTTTAGCTTTCTTTACATATATATATAATGTGCGTTGGTTGTTGATGTTCTGGGACACTGTGTCAAGTTCTGCCTGTTACATGCATTCTCAACTTTCAAGATGCACTTCAGTTTTCATAGGAAATACAGGCTTTATTATCTTACGGGATGCAAACACCACTCTCTTGGTGAAAGTCCGCGTTTGTTGGATTTATCCACCACACCTCCTGCCCCACTCAGACTTTCGCCACCTTAGCTTCCGTCCTTGTCCCACTGCTTTTCCCCCTGACGCTGCCAGGTGCCGTTGAACTATAACACCAACTGGCCGCGTATCATGCTGATGTTGAATGATGCCTTCTTTCATTGGTTTCTGACTTTGTAAGTCACTGCCCAAGCACCAGATTTTGACGACTTTGGAATGACACCGGGCTCAGGGCACAGAAGTTCCAGGGTTATGTTGGTTGTTTTGATTTTACAGCCCACAGCCTTCCAGTTTTAGTTTAGTCTCATTGTTCTAAACCTTGTTTCCAATCAATTGTACTGCTTAGCATCAAACAGCAGATTATTATTTGGTGACTACTGCACTTGATGGACACAAAAGGGTTAGCCAAACACTGGACAAGACCATTTACCAAATTTTGCCAGATGTCACATTTGTCCCATCATGTAATATTGCCACCTAGCATCAGCGGTGTTGCTTGCACTGTCGCAACGACCAAATTGACCGTGGGGATCAGAGATAATCAATAAAATGTAGGCTGTAAAGTATACCTCTGTGTAGAATGAGAAGGTGTGTGGACACTATACTAAATACGTGAGTAAAGAGACTGAGCAACAATTACCAGATTTATCTGAAGAAAAAACAAATGAAGAAAAAACAAATAGTAATGCAAATAATTATACCAGAATGCAGAGTACCAGTACAAAAAAACTCACAGTAAATGATACCAATATGTACAGTATCAGTACAAACAGCTCACAGTAAATGATACCAATATGCACAGTATCAGTACAAACAGCTCACAGTAAATGATACCAATATGCACAGTATCAGTACAAACAGCGCACAGTAAATGATACCAATATGTACAGTACCAGTACAAACAACTCACAGTAAATGATACCAATATGTACAGTACCAGTACAAACAACTCACAGTAAATGATACCAATATGCACAGTATCAGTACAAACAGCGCACAGTAAATGATACCAATATGTACAGTACCAGTACAAACAACTCAGTAAATGATACCAATATGTACAGTATCAGTACAAACAGCTCACAGTAAATGATACCAATATGTACAGTATCAGTACAAACAACTCACGGTAAATGATACCAATATGTACAGTATCAGTACAAACAACTCACGGTAAATGATACCAATATGTACAGTATCAGTACAAACAACTCACAGTAAATGATACCAATATGTACAGTATCAGTACAAACAGCTCACAGTAAATGATACCAATATGCACAGTATCAGTACAAACAGCTCACAGTAAATGATACCAATATGCACAGTATCAGTACAAACAACTCACGGTAAATGATACCAATATGTACAGTATCAGTACAAACAACTCACAGTAAATGATACCAATATGTACAGTATCAGTACAAACAACTCACAGTAAATGATACCAATATGTACAGTATCAGTACAAACAACTCACAGTAAATGATACCAATATGTACAGTATCAGTACAAACAGCTCACAGTAAATGATCCAATATGTACCAGTATCAGTACAAACAACTCACAGTAAATGATACCAATATGTACAGTATCAGTACAAACAGCTCACGGTAAATGATACCAATATGTACAGTATCAGTACAAACAACTCACAGTAAATGATACCAATATGTACAGTACCAGTACAAACAGCTCACGGTAAATGATACCAATATGTACAGTATCAGTACAAACAGCTCACAGTAAATGATACCAATATGTACAGTATCAGTACAAACAGCTCACGGTAAATGATACCAATATGTACAGTATCAGTACAAACAACTCACAGTAAATGATACCAATATGTACAGTATCAGTACAAACAGCTCACAGTAAATGATACCAATATGTACAGTATCAGTACAAACAGCTCACGGTAAATGATACCAATACGTACAGTACCAGTACAAACAGCTCACAGTAAATGATACCAATACGTACAGTATCAGTACAAACAGCTCACAGTAAATGATACCAATATGTACAGTATCAGTACAAACAGCTCACAGTAAATGATACCAATATGTACAGTACCAGTACAAACAACTCACAGTAAATGATACCAATATGTACAGTATCAGTACAAACAGCTCACAGTAAATGATACCAATATGTACAGTACCAGTACAAACAACTCACGGTAAATGATACCAATATGCACAGCTCACGGTAAATGATACCAATATGCACAGTACCAGTACAAACAACTCACGGTAAATGATACCAATATGTACAGTATCAGTCCAAACAGCAGTAGACACGTAAGGGATAATGTATAGTGAGCCGGTGACTGTTGAAAAATAACTATATATAAATAATAAGAGTTATTTTTCCACCGGCCCCCACTCACGATACGTTATCCCCCTTAGAACATGGCTTACTACTAAAAGATTCAAATGTTACAACTGGCATCAATATTATTAAATAGCTGGCAGAGTGTATTGACAGAGGAGAGGCGTTCACCAGACAAGAATGGCAGTAGAATGGCAACAAGGATGTCAGCCGACCAACACTCGCTACCCGGTCCCTGGTTGCGGCGATTTGCAATGCTGGCCAGCTAGGAGTTAACTAGCAGCCAGTACAGTACAGTACAGTCCTCTCTCGTCTAGCTAACATTTAGCCGTGTTACTTACTGATCCATTAGAAAGAAAGCTAGCTGGACATCGGTGTTGAAGCCTCTTTGGTCACGGAGCTCCCTCCATCTCTTGAAGGCCTGACTGAGGTTTACTCTTGTTTTTCCTCTTCTTTTATCACTCTCCTTTTTGCTCTTCTTTGCCTCCTCAGACAGAGGAGCTTGTTTTCTTTTGCTAGGCCGTTTTTCACTTGTTTCCAAACTTAGTCCGTCTGCCATTGTGCTCGTGACTCGACTATCTCATGCCCAACTCCTCATAAGGACCAGCTCCAGTCCCTGATTGGCTGATTGACCAGTTTCGCAATACGTGACGCGTTTCCTGCCGTAAAGCAGATTTTTTCTGTGAAATTTCGCCCTCACTAAGTAACCTATGTAAACGCTGATAGTCTGATTTTACTGTGGCCACTACCCTGTGCAACCCACATTATTTTCATAATAATATATTTAGGAAAAGATGCTATCTGTTGCCTCTTTAACACAAACAATCCATTTAATAAAAAGTGTAAATATCAGATGTGCACTTGAGATAAGACTGCAAATGTAACCAGTTAAAAATGGGTGAGTAACCTACGTGCTATCTTCCTACATTTTTTAAACAAAAACACACATTTTTATATTGTGATAATTTCTGGATATGACATACAATATAGCCAATAGCAAGTAGCCCAGCTTGTTATTAGCATGGTCATTTACCAGAAATGTTCATCTCCCTGATGCTCTCCCTCCAGCCAGCTGCCACTTTAGTTTGATTTTTGCAGTGAAATAGGAAGGTATTGTGTGGATAACTCCTCATTTCAGCTTAATGAATCAGCTGTCTCTTATCTGCCGCAACGTTTCAGAGTGAACAACAAATAAAAACAGCCCCCCCCCAAAAAAAAACCAACACATGGACTTTCTAGTAAACAAACACAATGTGCATTGCTCTTGCCTCCTCCTACCTCTACTGACATTTGATCTCCTTCATGTGCTCGATTCAACAGTAAACTGCACACCTGTCAGACACTAGTGGCTCTATCATTCTGTTCATAAACATAATGTTATGCTGAGCACATTGTTACTTTGCTTATTACCCATGCTTTACAAGTTGGATTTTGTGCCATGACCCCATCAGCACAGGTTGCTAATTTAGGGTACTTTTCAATTTACCAGAACCTGTCATTATAACAAATGTTGGTTTAGTCAGTTTGCATAAAATCAAACTGGTTTAATATCGTGCACTGAACCAGACCAGCAAAACTGGAAATCAACCCAACTCTGGTGAAGCGTTTACTACTTGGATTGTCAGATATTTTATTCGGGAGTTGGTGGGCACCAAAATTAAGCTAACAGTAGAGTGAATATGGGACTTCCATTAACTAGGAGGCCAAAGACACAACTCTTAATCAAATGTATTGTTGTGTAAAAAGGTACATTTTTGCTGACACATTTGCCTTCAAACATTTTTTAAAGTTATAATATGTCATAGTTTGTTTTCAGATTGTTTAAATGAATTGAAAGGTTGACCAAGACCACAGGGTTTTTTTTGCTGTTGTTGTTTGTTATTTTTTTCCGAAATCAAGTGCTGTGAGTTGCCAAACCTTAAAAAACTGAATCATGCTTTCATTGCCACAAGCTGATATTGTACGGAAAGCAAATGTACTGTGCTGACAGTTAAAGTTTTTATAACCAATATCTCCACTTCTGATGTGTTACTGTCCTCTGCATCAGATCTCCTCTCCTGCAGATGTCTGTGAGTTTGATAAACACCAGGGCTGCGACAGTGAACTGCTCTTGGGGACACGCTGTGCTTTACTCTTAGCAACTAACAGCTGCACTCACACTGTTCTTGAAACTTGTGTGGTGTGAAAACACATTGTTCCTTAAGTCCTGCATCAAGCTCTCACTCCCTCTGATTTTGTTAAGGTGAAAACTCCGAGGCCTAGAGGTTAAAGGGATCATTTATGCACAGTGATGAGACTCATTTAAGTAAAAATCAGTGTGCAGTGACCGAAGATGTAATTCTAGGAATAGTAAAATGTACTAAATAGATCTAGTGCTCTAATTCAGAGCTTGCGACATGATGTAGCTCAAATCTTCCTTTTTCTGGTCCAAGAAGTAATGATACTATGAAGATTCATTAGTGCCTGATAATCTCATTAATGGGAGCTTTACTGCGTTACAAGGGCTAACTACTGAACCTTTACACCCTCGGTTCGGGGAAATATTGGAATAGTTGCTACCACTGCGAGGTATTCTAACTACACATGAGCACAGATACACGGCACACTTCAGTCTGATCCATAGGGGTTTCATTAATTCTGTTCTGCAAAAAGAGGATCAAGCTAATTTGCCCCCAACGGTCAGACCTCACTGTTCATTAAAAGTAGCATCAGAGAGACCAATTAATCAGTGTTCCTTTCATCTGTCAAACAGGAATAAAAAAAATGAAGGTACGCTTCCCTTCATAGAAACATTCATTAGAGGATACTGTTTTTTTTCTAAATGTTTTTTGTATGCATGCCTTAGTTACTTATACTTTTATCCCTGAGCAAGGGTGTCTGGTTGGGTTTTTTTGGAAGCAAGGGTTGCCATTTTATGATGCAGCAAATTATAAATATTAGAAGAAAGGCTGATTACTTCCTGTTGAATTCAGAATTCTCCTCAGATAATACTTTCTCCTAAGGATTGCTAAGTGATTTACCACCCATTAAAAATGATGGATTTGCCAAAGAATAAAAGTATATTTAATGTCTTAAACCCAAAACAATCAAGACTGAACATTTTTATAGGTTAAGAACCCCGTGTTTCTAATGAAACCCATTGTGCAATGTCCTCTATCAATGACATATCCCTGATTACAATAGTTTTTTATTGTTGTTGTTGTTGTTTTTTTAAAGATTATTTTCATGGGCTTTTTTGACTTTAATGGACAGGACAGAGTGAAGAGTGTGAAGTGGGGAGAGAGAGAGAGTGGGTTGACGACAAAGGCCGAAGTATAACCCGCGACCGCTGCAGAGAGGCATCACCTCTATACATGGGGCTCCGGCACTATCCTAAGCTAAGCTACCAATGCACCTGATCACAATAGTTTAACTCAAAACTCATGGCCACACAGGCTGTTATGTCAGATAGTAGGGCTGCACGATGTGGACAAAAACTCATATCTTGGTATTTTCAAGCTGAACGGCAATACACGATATATATCTCTGTATTTTCTACGAAATGGACTACATGTTTTCAGTTGCAAAGCCACATTTGAGATGTCACAAGCACTTTTATAAAACAGACTGTGATCAAAATTAAATGCAAAGACAGAGGATTTTTCCCTGTTTGAAAATAAACAGCTGCGCAACATGTAGATAAAAAAAAAAATGAAATAAATAGCAGGGCTGTACGTTAAAGTTTTTGCACACAGCACTGGAGCTACAGAGGTTCAAAGGTTTGCAGCACAGGACAAAAACTATAACATGAGTATAAAAGTATCAAGAAGGCCTAAATCCATTGTTTGTTTGTTTTGTTTTTATTTTTCAAATGAATGCAATGCTGGAAAATGATTGAAATATTTCTACTTATTTAGGCTATTAATCTCATTAATGCACAGAGCATTGAGAGAGGCCAAGGGAGGGAAGCGGTGAGAGACACTTTGTCAGCGTTATACATCTTGTTTATGAAATGTTTGTGTTGTCACTGCTTTTTTTTTTAAAAACACATCTGTTCCCTGCATCCAGGTGCTGTCTCAATGTCACAAGAACGGTGATGCGCTATACACACAAACTAGCAAACAAACACTCGTCTGACACAATCAGGTAGTTCTTTCTCCCACAAATGCAGCGCAGCGCTGTATTGCACGTGTGCTACGGTGGTTATTTTATTCATTTCACAGACTGATATAGCATCGCAAATGCAACATATAGACTGATGTCACGTATGCAGACTAATGAACAGAGATTAAACAGAGGAGCAGCTTTGTGTCTCTCTTTGTGTTGCTGGATAACTTGTCAGTGAGTGAGTGGGTAAGTCAAAGAGGAAAGATGCACTCTGGCATGGCTTTTCAGAAGAAATGCGTAATGCAACTTGAACCTATATCAATATAAATGGTATTGTCTAAATTTATATCTTGCTTGAAAATATATTGATACATCACACACTGACGTTATATCGCCCAGCCCTACTAGATAGCACCAAGGTGTTACGAAATCCTGATTGAAACCAGTTCAAGAATCAGGTAGCTGGTTGAAAAAGTGCCACAAGTGACCCAAACTGTAGAAGAAGAGGAGCTTTGTGCTAAAGCTGCCTCTTTTTACGTTGGCTATATAGTCCAGTGTTGTGGGTGAATGGAACGTTATGTGTGAGTGTGTAAGCATATCTCACACTTCATACAGGAGCACCTGTATTTTCCGTCAGCTAAATGTGCAGTCAACCTGAAACCTGTTCATATGAGGCTGCTGTCACAGGTTACACTCTGGTTGTCACCACTGACAGAGGCTCTTTTCTGCAGTGTAGTTCCATACACTTCACTGACAGATACTCGAGTCACATAAATACAAAACACAACTTAAGTTTCAGATTCATTTATTTTTTCTTTCTTTTTATTTTTCCTTTGACTTTAAACACCATCAAATAAATTTTCAGTCATTTCAGTTTACCGAAGCATCCAACACTTGTTTAACCCTGGTCAAAAGAGGGATTGCCATGGAACTGGTATATGTTGATCCATTCACACAGACGGCCACCTATTCACAATGTCAGTGTGAATGTGATATACTACCTAGCAAGAGAGTGACTAAAAAAAGTTTCTGCTTAGAGTGACCAAACGTCCTCTTTTGCCTGGACATGTCCACTTTTCACGTCTTGTCCGGGGCGTCCGGCAGGTGTTTATAAATTGATGATAATGTCCGGTTTTCCGTGTGTGTGTGTGTGTGTTAGAGTGCGGCACAGGCCGCATATTTCTGTCCGAACCCGACAGTCATTATGTTTTGTTATGTCCAAAACCAAACCAAGCTCGACATTATTTAATTACTAAAGCACTGAGTTTGTGTCACACAGTTGTTATGGTTACAGGCTATTTAACAGGCCGGGCGTGCGCCGTGGGTGCTCCGCGGAGAGGGAGACCTCCGTGTTTGAGACGGGAGCGGGCAGCAGGAGGTCCAGCGAGGGGAGAGGGAGAAATAAAACAAAATAAGATTAAATAGGAAAAAATCCAGTTTGTGTGCGTTGTGTTCAGGTGTTGTCACGTAAATAACAGTGCCCAAGCAATAAACAGGACAATAGGATTTTATTTTATTATTTTTACACTACATTTTCACTGAAAGCTGACCGAATCCGACCTGAGCCCGAATACAATTTATACATTTTTGAACGAACCCGGTCCCGGCCCGCCCCGTAGCCACACTCTGGGGTGTGTGTGTGTGTCCTATCTATAGGGGCCCATCTGAATTTCTGTCTTTGAGAGATATTATTTTGTAATATAACTGAATTTTCTATCCATACATATAAACTTTAAATATATTAAAATTATAAGGCATCTTTGAGTAAACTGCGAGTATCGTTTAAGTAGGCTATGTTGTGGCCGGGCTGAGTGTCCTCTTTTTTGGAAATCAAAATATGGTCACCCTAGCTTAGACCCCAAAAGCTGTTGACATGTAGCTGATATAGTTGTTGTTCAGGTTATGTCTCGGATCAAATCCAACCCTCACACTTAGACCTAGAACTATTTTACTTTGGTGCTGTATGTTTTATGGGAAACTTATAACCATCCAGATTACGTACATGTTGAGGAAATATTTGTGTTGAACAAATATGCAAACAATGCAAAATACTGATACGAAAATATTTGCAAAATATCTACTTCTAATTTATTAAATTTGTTTCCATACAATATCTAATCCTGGCAACTACATCTCTATGGTTTTGTTTAGGAAGCCTAGAAAAAAGGTTGTTGTCGATGTAACATATTGACAGAGTTCATTAGTTTTCAGTATTCAATTAAATTCTGATAATTTCCTAACCATAACCAAATGTTTGGCACCTTGCACACTGGCGTTATATGATAACAGAGGAAGTTCTGGAACCAGTGGCGTATTTTTACAATATGAAAGACACCAAGATAAGCAGTGAGAATAGTTTTGGCTCATACTCGCCCACTGCACACAAACTCCACTACCTCAGTCAACAAGATGTCAGGTCAGGTCAAGGTCCGGCTGAGGAGTTGTGTAGACAAAGGCAGCCAGTGCTCGCATGTGGTACTCTGCTGCTGCTTTGATAATTTTCCATGTCCAGCCCAGAGCTTTAACCTGTGCTTGTCTGTATCAGACAGCACAACTAGGTGTAAAGAGATCTTCTCTGACCTCTAAGCAAACTTGGAAGGGAAGAGCACCTCCACTACACAGAGGTTTCTTGTCCTCCCGGAAAGCGTTTATGCCCTCTGTTTGAAAGGATGCTTTACATTTACCGTTGGCTAATGCAGACAGTGACATGAATTGATTCCTTCTATCGATCCGGGCCATGCTTACCAGACCTCAACATATTGCTGAGTTATGTTGGAAGTTTTTATAATGACTTTTTGGCTGGAGCCAAAAAGATCTCCAATAAACATCAGCGTTCGTTTAGAGAGGACAGGAAGTGCCGCAGCTCAGCATCAACCCATGGAGACAGTCTTTGAAAGAGACAGACGTGCTAGCAAGGACAGAATAACTAATGGCATAGAATAACAAAGAATTGTCCCAGAAACGAGAGATTTTTCTTTTATTCCATCCCCTCTGGCTAAGTGTGTTTCTAAAAAATACTGGGCAGAACTGGGTCTTGTCATTGCTCAGAACTGCTGAAACCTCATGTGTCTGAAAATGGGATGTTGGTTCTCAGCCAGAAATACTGCAACATGTACACATTACAAACAGTAAATCTGTTTTTTTTGTCGTTTTTTTCATGAATCAGTGCTATTGGTCACACTTGCCTCTGTATGTGGGCTTGAAAAGCATTAAAAAGAGCTTGTGACTAAATCTTGTAACTCATTTGGATCCTAGGGCCCATGATGTTAGGGGCCCACCTGGCCTTCATCTGCAAAATGTCCCTTAAATTACAGTTAAACATATAGACCAAGAAGATACTCAAAATGACCAGAAAGAGATGCAAGGGGACTCCAAAGAGACACAAATGAACTACAAAGAAACACAAAACAACCAAAAAGACACACAATATAGTACACACAAAACCATTGAAATATGCATTATGTGTGCAAAGAAATGCAAAACAACAACACAAAAGAAGCAAAACCACACCGTCTCTTTGTCTTGCCCTTATGTCAGAGAGATGGTGGGGCCTTTTGCATATTTGTGCCCAGGGGCCCATTGTCTCACAACTCACCCATGGCTACAGGTGCTAACGTGAATAGTCACCTTGCAACAAGAAGTAAGGCGAGGGATTGTGGGGTGCACTAGCTAGCTAGCTCCTTGTCTCATTTGTGGTCTGATAAACAGACAGAGAGAGAGAGAGAGAAATTTTGGCCAAATATATTCAACAACAGGAAAAACTGAGTTCACACAGAGCAACAATAACCTTTGTAACCTGTAAGTTGATGGTTACATTATGTAATGCACTTACTGCCTCTGATTACAACGGTCGTTGTAATCAAAATCATATAGTCCATACCCATTGAGTGCACAGTTGCCCACGTACACTTTCACATGGTGTGTTTGGGATACAGGTCATAGGAAATTGCAGATTAAATAGTCAACTGAATCCATTAAGAAGAGCAATGTATTCAGACAGAGTTTTTGTGAATTTGATAGTATGATGGCTTTATTGAAAGTACAGTAGTACCATTGCCAATAGTGGGATAGTTAGTGGGCTAAAACTGTACATTAGTAGTTGAGGTAGCACGTTGGAAGGCAGATAGTTAAAGTGTTCATATGTTGTATTGACTTAAAAGTGGGCCGCACTGGTAGAATGACTGACTGACAGTTTCCGTGATTATGTACAGCATACCATACCATGATATAGTCATACCAAAAATTAGGAAAAGAAACAAAACATTGGGCCACAGGGGGAGCCACAGCGATCGGTCGCATTTTAGCCATTTTAAAGCATTTTTCTGTTGTTATAGCGCCACCCAGTTGCCAATTAGAGTTAAATTTCTCCAGTCACCTTGAGGCGTCCTGTTCTACATATCCACCAAGTTTAGTAAAAATCAATATGGTGGTTAGGCCTAGATAAGAAATTAGCTCTCTAGCGCCCCCATTTTGTTTGATGGGGCCAATAATGGAGGGGTCCCCTCAGATTATGTGTGGTCATATGCCTACAAAGTTGCGTGGTGATCGGTGAAACCCTTGAGATGTTATACACCTTTATGTGATGAGCCACGCCCTCCGCAATATTCATTGCCTTATAGAAGCTCAGTTTTAGTAAGTTTTCCAACTTTTGCCAAGAGGGAACTTTAGATATTGGTCCCTAGATTATGTTCACCGTGTTTCATGCAGATCGGTCAAACTTCCTAGGAAGAGATCAGTTTTAAGTGTTTTTCAAAAAATTCAAAATGGCGGAAAATCTATATAACTGGAAGTTATGGGTTCTTGAGGCAAATTTGTTCCTCATGAGGAGAGGCATCTCTGTGCAAAGTTTCATGTCTCTAAGACATACGGGGCATGAGATATGCCCATTCAAAGTTTGCAATTTCAATTGGTTCTTACAGCGCCCCCCTTTGGCTAATTGATGTAATATTGCTTCATTGGCATCCTCCCATGACCCTCTACCACTGTGCCAAATTTCACATGGATTGACCAAGTCAGTGAGGAGAAAAATGTGGAATAGACACAGACAGAGTTTTTGTCATTATATAGTAAGATATTCAAATATTTCGACATTCGCTGGTCAAAACCCTTATAGCTCCATTTGAGCTTGCTTCTGGTAAAATTAATAAAATGGCATGTGCAAAGTATCTGACCATATACAAAGAAATAACACCAACTTTGATAGCGCAGTGTTCAGTAATTGTAAAAACAAAGGACATACAAGATTTCCACCCAACAGTGACAACATACAAATTGTTGGTAAAATTTATTATAGCAGTAGTGGTTGTTACTTTTATCTCTTAATTACTATTCCAGTGGACTACAGATTTTTGGACATCTACAAGTGAATTGCTCTCCATACAGTTACCATGTCAAAAACCTACCCAGCTCTGAGCAAAGCTCAGCTAACTATCAATATCCATACAGTGGCTGTCAATAATAAGACATCTAAAAACAATAACTTTGGGACCTCTTTGGATTTATTAAAATGCATAATCCCTCTATCTTGGTGAGGTTAACTGCCTCTCATCATTTTGAGCTCCCTCGACAAGCTAACAAGCTCTGGCAGTTTCTCTATTGACCACACAGGTAAGAAATTGATCTCTGCTCTCCAGTCCGAAACAGCTGTACCAGTCTCTGCTCACATTGTTAGCCACCATTTTCACCATCAGAGACATGGTTTGTGTTTAATGTGGTGGTGCTGCTGCTTTTGTCATCATTGCTTTTCTGGCTGTAAAACATACAAAGGCAAAACTATAGGAACCCTTCCTTTATAGCTGTTCATTTCAGGAACAAGTGTTTAGTTTTTGAATTTGACGTTTTGTTTTTTTTGTTTTGTTTTTTACCACAGTTGTCACTTTGGAACGGCATCACTGTATCCTCTCTGTTTGTTCTGAACTATCAGCTTGACTGATCATCAAAGCTGTAATGGACTCACATCAGATACACTAAACATGAGCCAAAACACAGTGCAGCGCTCTGAAAGAAACCCACACTTCCTGAGATATAATATATCAAGCCAGTTAATTTGTTCCTCTGTGCAATTTATAATATTCATCCTTGCGGATGACTAACTTCACAGAACTCTTCCATTTTTCCAAAGAAGCAATTACCTGACGTCCTAGTATCTGTCATGTCTCAGGCAGTAACAGATTAAACTAATTTCTGAGCTGACCTTGATTGTAGGGGCTGCATGCATTTAGGGTGCTAAGCGACTAGCTTCTCTACATACCCGTTAATGAGGTACCAACAGCTAATTATGCAAAACAGGTGTCATAGCAGGAGACTGATACACACATTGCTTGCAATTTCCTTCTCTTACTGTGATGGTCTAGATAGGCCTTTCGAGGCAGCTGTACTCTCATAACATCACTGTGAGGAATTTCTTGCGACTGACAGCGACCTCGCAAAATAAAATAAGCAATACACAATACTCACAAAACTTTATGATCCATTCAGAGACAAAATGTAATACAGCATAAAGCAAACATGGGGAAATGGTGCACTGTTCTACAACAGCAGGTTTGAATTTCAGGATATAATACTGAGCATGGTCAATGCTGTGGCACCAGTCACAAGAAGAAAAAGCAAGCACGAAAGAGAATATGAACCATGGAGCATCGATGGATCCAAGTCCACTCAGATGGGAAAATAGCCAACATTAATAAGAATAGCGCTGAGCCATTAAACGTTTAAAATTGCAGAGCCAGTCAAGAGGGACAAGCAAAGCATTTTAAGGAGGGTTATAAAGCTATCAGCCAAACCATGCATTCCACCTTACTTAGTGCTGAGACTTCTCTCCACAGAAGAACCTGAATATCTCTCAATGAGATGCTTGCCTTCACTGCCTGTAAAATGAGTTTCAGGTTCAATGTGCAAGACCAGCATTGCACAAAGGAAGCCCATTGTTTACAGTGGAGAATGGGATTTAATTCTAGTCCTAGACCTGTTAGCGCCAGTCTCACAGCAATTTAACACTTTCTGAAAGCCCTTTGACTATTAACAAAATCAAAACATGTTAGATATCTGGTCTTTTAAAAGGGCATCAAATATAACCAGACTTTAATGAATGCTCGGCCTAATGGATGGTAGTTAATGAGGGGCTTCATAGTCTGTCAGTTATTGATCTTTCTCAACAGAGTTCTCATTTTAAAAGAGTATCCTGTCCCCGCTGTGTACTTTGGGTTATTTGATGAGTAGGAAAAGAACATATATACACAATTAAATGATATGATCAGTCACTATGAGATGCAGCCTGGTCTAACTTCCAGGTTGTGAATTACTAACTCCTTGTAACTCTCCCTAGGTGCCTAATACTGATGTGCAAGGTGCCCTTTAGTGTCTGTAAGAGACACACTGGACTTTTAGCTAACTCAAGTGTAAACCCTTTGGTGTCAATATTAGACACTTGGAGCAGATGACGTAGTATGAAGAGCAAGAAAGTCTTTGTAGAGGGAGACAAAGGGGTGGTCAATGGGTTAAACAAACACAGGGCTTTCACCCAAGAGACCACTGTATCGTGTGAAACCCAAAAGAGCTATTTCAACATTACTTAAGATACATACGCATGTTTGTCACGTAGTTTCAGTGTGTATTTAGGTCACATTATGTCATGTTTAGCCCTAAACCCATAACAAACATATTTTTTTGTCCAAACATTGATGTTTTTTCTAAATCTAACCAAATAGTTTAGTTACCTTAACCTAACCGCAAGCATTTCACAAGGTTTCACCCCGGAGACAGCTTTGTGTCTCACACTGACGCTAAAAGGTGCCTTACTCATTGGTATCAGATGCTGAGTGGCGTGACAAATTATTGGTAAATGACGATCTGGGAATGAGAACAGCTGGTTGTGTCCCGTCTGTGATCTTTTTCCTGTGAAATTTCTCAGCATCAACCGAATGGATTGTCAAGTTTTGTATTATCCCCAGATGACTGATCCTGATGACTTTAATGATCATGACTTTTCCTTTTCTTCTGGCACTACCACAAGATTGACATTTGTTGCTTAAGGGAAATGTCTCAACTATTGGATAGATCGGTATGGAACTTGGTACAACATTCACGTCCCCTTCAGAATGCATCATAATAACTTTGGTGAGCCCTTAAGTCTTCATCCATTTCGATCCAATTGTCCAGTGTTTTGCTGTATAATCAAATCCCTGCAGTACAGTTTGTGTGTAGACTGTGTGTAGAGTAGCAAATGAATTCATGCTATCACACTGAATTTAAATGGTGAACATACTAAACATCATACCACCTTAACACCAGCCTATTTACATTGCCTTTGTTAGTATGATGATAGGCTGATGTTGGCTCAAAGCACTGCTTTATCATGTCACTGTCCATTGTATTGGTTTACACTGGTTCTTTGGGAATGATCAGCCTCCCTCTTTTGACTTTGCTTGATTGAAATTACTTCCACTGTTTAACAAGATTTAAATTAAACTTTGCTTTGCTTATTGGCCCATACCTTGGATCATTTAAAGCCTTTCAGGATTCCCTTTGAGCTCTCTGGTAGATTTGGGGATTTTTTAAATGTTGGCATCTACATATTAGACAGAATTGGACTTTTGGTTCTCATGCATATTTAAATCAAACTAATCAAATATTTAATTTAGGACAGACTGTACTATGAGCGATAAGAGCCATTAAAAGGCAAGTGGTGCTCAGATGATGGGTGCTTACCATTTCAACAGGGTTACGCCCCCTCAACGTATTGAGAACTGGCTGAGCATAGAGCAAGAGGCAGTACAGCAGTTAAACAAATTACATGAATCATCAAACACCAAAAAATTACACTTCTTGCATTAGAAATCCATATAAAGCGCTTCCTGACGGGGTTATAATCACTGCGCTGGATCCTTTATTACATCAGTATGTCACAGCAGTCAAGTGCTCTTCACAATCTCCGTTTAGGCAATTTAGAAGGCCCACACACTCTCTAACTGCAACTGTGTGGGATCCATGTCATGCAGTGACAATCGTGGTAACTTCTACATGTCAGCTGTCTGGAACAATTTATGTACAATTGATCCTCCAGAAGCCTCACTGGAGCTGTTGGCTTAGAGCCCAATAAAAGAGGGAGCACAATTGCAAAAAGGGATTCTTTCAGATATGATGGGCTGAGCTAAAAGCAATTCAGTGTGGAGGTCAGTAATTAGTGTAGGTAAGACAAGGAGTTAATCTTAACTACCGTCCCTTGCAGTTAGGAGTATTTTATTAAACACCTCCTGCTCCCTTTCAGTTAGTTGGTCCGGTCCCTGGGAATACAACAGGAGTCTATCAGTCTGGAATTGAGTGCACTCCATGAAAGATCAGACAACAGATCAATACTCCACATCCTTAAGGATGAGTCTGCTAAGTCAAACAGAAAGAAAAGGAGAGCTTTGATATACAGGGAAGGTAGGAATAGCAAATCATGCCAAACAACAAGACTAACAAGTCTACCCATCGGTGCTGAGAAGACGATCGATGGGGAGGAGATATATGCTGGAGCATATTTTGCAACACAATTCAGCAAGACCTCATTGTTTTGCAACCATGTTATATCTCCATTCTGCATGGTATGCACAAGAATACAACAATGTGCCCTGTCTCCTCCACCACATACAAATACACACATTCATGCATATACCAAAGAGGAGTTTCACATGCTATCAATGTTCAAACATAATAAACATAATACAGGCAAGTTCTGCCTACAGTATGCAAATTCCTTGTGTTTTTTATTGTAAATTCTCACACTGAATCACTTTGCTCTTTGAAATATAGGAAATGCCATAGGTGCCTAAGTAATGGAGCAAGTAGAGCAAATGCATCCCTATTTGCTACTCCACTTTTTGTCTTTTTAAAAATAAAGTATTATCACGCAGTCCCTGCAATCATGTGATTATATTTAAGCAGCCTATATTAATGATAATTTTACTATTTTCAGCAACTGACAAAAATCAAGAAAAGCAAAAAAATTAAAACATATTTGGGCTTTGAGGCTCATACCAAACTATCACTGTTTGCACTTCTAACTGCCTGACTGGAGCAGCACAGTGACAGAGGCAAACAAAGCAGATTCTTCCTCACAGCACCAAGGTGTGAATTAACAAAGTGTCAGATGTTCTGCAGTGAAAAGTGACTCACTTTTGGTGCTTTCAGACCTAGAGGTCACTTGCTTTGGTCCGACTCAGGGACTATTTTTGTTACAAAGTTGCATAACTGTCTAGAGTTGCTTTGTGTTCTCACGGCAGCATTTACAAGCGGACCAGATAAAATGCCTTGAGCTAGAAAGCTGCTGTTGATTGGTCAGAATTTCCATGCAGGAAAAATCTAGAGAGCAATCAAAATATTGAAGAGTACACTTGCAAGATAAATGTGACACTTTATAACGTCACAATGGAGGGACAACTATGTTGTTGCTTTTAATGCTGGTCATTGTGGACTATATTGCTGGCATTGTTCATCTTAGTCAAACCATACAGTTTGAAAACAAGGCGTGGCTCCAACTAGAAAACAATGTTTTGATGCATTGGATGTACCGAATGCGCTTATTAAGGCAGTACAGGAGGAGGCGCACATTAATAATCCTCCAGGACTGTAACATGCTTGTTTAACTAAAACAATGCTTAATGCGACTGCAGTTGGTTAGGATCGAGGTTGGAGCACATCCTCACAACAAATGAACCACACTAGAGTTCAGTTGCAACTGGACCAAGACCACATCCTCAAGAAGTTCTCGGTTCAGTTGCTTAGATGTGCACCTGAGTGCCATTGCCATGTTCACACCTGCCCAAACAAACTGCACTTAAAGGGGAAGACAAGCTTGAGTTCGATTGAATTGAACCAAACAGGGCAGGTGTGAAAACACCTTTAGACTTCTGCAGTCTACTTTGTTTTAGTTTCAGTTTTAGTCAGACTTTGGAAGGAATTATTTATGAATATGAGGATACATGCTACGTGTCTTTGCCTTCATCTGCTTTTGTTATTATCAGGGTCGAATTTAGTGTTTTGGGGTCCTGGGGCCCTGTGCAAACTGCCTTTTGCTTAATTATCACCTTTTACCTGGAATGTCTGTAGGCTATTGGCAGCTGTAGAATAAGTACTTAAGACTTTTTTTGTCTTTATTAAAACTATTAATAGCACACAGTAAAAGTTAAAGGCAAAGTCCTGCATCCAGAAGAGGAATTATTAGCAAAATGTTCTCAAATTTAGTTAAGGTAGAGCTTTAATTCTTATATAATGCTGGATTGTTTGATGAATTGTAATGTATAATATTTTAATTGCTATATTTTGTGATAAAAAAATGAATCTGTATCAAAGGCTTTAAACATTTATCTGTCAGGTAAATGTAGTGGTAAAATGTTTTTCTCTGAATTAAGAGTATATAGCTGCTTTTAAAAGGGTACTTTGGAGGCCTCTTTTTGATTATTCTCTCATTTTCTCATACAGGGTAAATGATATATCCAGGTTTACGCCACAGTTGGGTCTAGTCCTTGGCTAAAACAACCCTCTTAAAGGGGAACTAATGTTTTTTTCAACCTGGGCCCTATTTTCCGATCTACTTTTGTCTAAATGAGTGATAGGATGTTCAATATTGACATTTCTCCAATACAAAGCTCAGGCTGACCTACCTGCAGCCTGTGAGTGCGCGCTATATTAAATAATAGGGCACTCAGACAGTGTCACACAACGTCAAAATACGTCCACTAAAAGTGCATTTTTTTCACACAGATAGGCTCGGATTGTTAGTATAATTATCCGACAACATAACGGAAAGGAGAAATAAACGTCTGTGTTTACCTTTAGCTGGATTCAGACATGTTCCTCTGCCTGTTGCTGCTCCCTCTCTCTCCTCGTCCGCTCTTCAATTTAGTAGTTTAGAATAGTGTCCATGTACTCCGTGTTCAAATAAACGGGTGGTCATCAAATTCAAATGGCTCATCCAGATCCAGTTGGTCAAAATTGGGTAAAAATTCTGACATGTTTGTTGTGGCAAGTCAAAACACTCACTCAGAGAGTCAAAGTCTGGCTCTGAAATCTCACGTCTCACGAGATTTGAGTTGTTGCCGGAAGTTACCGCTGGAGTGACCTTACAAACGCGAGGAGTTACTCTGTTTGGAGTAGTCATGGCTGAATTTTTACCCGAATTTAACCAACTGGATTTGGATGAGCCATTTGAATTTGATGACCGCCTGTATTTATTTGAACATGGAGTACACGGATGCAGAGCTCATTGAAATTGAAGAGCGGACGAGGAGAGAGAGGGAGCAGTGTTACTTTGGTAGCACATACTGTATACTAAAATTGCAACAGGCAGAGGAACATGTCTGAATCCAGCTAAAGGTAAACACAGACGTTTATTTCTCCTTTCCGTTATGTTGTCAGATAATTATACTAACAATCCAAGACTATCTGTGTGGAAAAAAATGCACTTTTAGTGGACGTATTTTGACGTTGTTTGACACTGTGTGAGTGCCCTATAATTTAGTATAGCGCACGCGCTCACAGGCTGCAGGCAGGTCAGCCTGAGCTTCGTACTGGAGAAATGTCAAATATTGAACATCCTATCACTCATTTAGACAAAAGTAGATCGGAAAATAGGGCCCAGGTTGAAAAAAAAAACGTTAGTTCCCCTTTAAATTGCCCCCTGAATTGTAAATAAAATAAACTTTGGTCTGAGATCATCTTAAAGGAAAAGGTTAAAAGTTTCTAATTTAGAAGTTATGATTGTTCATTCCTGTATAACATTACAATTACACCAGCCAGTGGTGCTACATAGCAGTAGGACTGGAATTAGATCACTGTTATGAGACCATTTTATTCATCCAAACTGTTGTATTTTGATGCAAATGTTAGACCCTGAAGATAGCCTTGTGAACATTATATAACCAGGCTATTCAAATCTTGATGTGATGTGCTGCAAGGCTATTTCATTTATATAAACTGTTTGCCAATGTTTGACCTTGAAGATGGCTTAGTAGCCTGAAATCCACTACCAATTTAGGAAACATAAATTTTTACAAATATAATCTCAAATATGCTTTCTAATAGTCATTTCCTGTCTTGACCACCTAATTACAATGTTATTGATGTATTCTTGGTTTTCATATTACCCTCAATCTAACTGATCTAGACTTGAGCAGGTAGTGTAGAAATACAGGAAATTTGTTTTAAATTTAGAAAATAAAATTCCTGGGGCACTCGACCACTCGACCCCTGCCAAAGATTTATCTTTCCAAGTTTGCTCCCCCATCTTAAAGCATAATCAGGCGTCCATGGGATCTACTACAACTAAATCAAGGATTACAAAATTACAAAGGCAATGATGCAGGTGCTGGACTATTGGACCTTTGATTATCTGTTAAACACAGTTGCTGTGAGATGCATCCTGCAGGGAACAACAAGGCTGTTTGGGTATTACCGCTGCCAATCTGGGCAAACCAGAACACAACGATTGGTATGACTGTTTTGTATATCCCACTGACTGTTAATGGAATCCTTTTTTTTTTCAATTGAATGGCAATGGAGTGGGCAATTCAGCCAAAATTGTCTGTGCATGGTTATTAACTAATCCTGTCTATTTCACAGACTGTCATGATGGCAGTTTCAATTGGACAGCACCATGCTGCACACTGGAGCACCGGCACTGGCAAATCAGATTAGCATGCTTTTGAAATTTATTGAGTTTCTGTTTGTGAGATGAGATTTTTTTTTTTGTTCATTTACTACAGCTCCTTTGGACCACTCAGGTGGTTAGAGGTAACTCAAAGCCACTATGTACTTCCACTCACTGGTGTTTAAATCACTTCCTTACGAGCATGTAATTTTCCCAGGTGGCAATGGACTAAATAGAAAAAAAAGGAAGTTTTAATTGGTGAATTCTTTCAGGCATCATTGAGTTCAGGTCTCCTGTTTGGCTAAGTCGTTTACAATCTCGGGGAAGAGGGTGTTTACCTCAGTAGAGTACATTTACATCAAATGACCTGCGCTGTCTCGCTTCTTATTTACAAGGTAAGGGAGATGGATCAAGACAGTCTTTAATACACTAAGGAAGGTTTGTCAGTGAGATGATGCATTGCTTTTGAAATTATACTGGCAACACTGGAAAGCAACAGCTATATTTTTGTAGTTGATCTAGGAATTGGAAGACGGGCTGAAATGTATTCACAAAACAAATATGGTCTCATGCCTGGTATACTATATAACTAGGTTAAAAATGTTTTTTTTAGACACTAAATGTAAATGTTTTATAATTTTACCTTGTTGATATCAGCCTCTGAATCACTTGTGTGTAGGTAGACAATTTAATACCAATGTGGGAACACTGCACCCTGCCACTGATGATGAGCATTATTATATAGAGAGGTAACTACTGAATGCAAATACATTGAGTGGCTAATACAGAATAAACAAGTATGCATAGATAGTATCAAAACTGGCATTTGATTGCAAGAAAACATCCATGACTGTAAGCATCAGACATTCAAATCATACAGGACG
Source organism: Epinephelus fuscoguttatus (assembly GCF_011397635.1). Lineage (NCBI taxonomy): Eukaryota > Metazoa > Chordata > Actinopteri > Perciformes > Serranidae > Epinephelus > Epinephelus fuscoguttatus. Next base: position 10,789,105 of record NC_064761.1, on the reverse strand, counting down.
CCTGAGAACAGCTACACAGCTGTGCAGTGCCAGTAGCAGCTATTAAACCTGCTTCATTATGACTCAAGATCACATTCACCTTGACTTTAGCCTTCACTGAAGAGTCTTTAGACTCTGACATTTTAATGTCATAAATGTGTAAATTATGGATAACTTAATAGAGCCCTACATGTCCCTTCGTGTTTAAACGAACCTCAGCAGTGAAGGATTTGTCTAAATAATGAAACTTTTACTCCACAAATATCCTTGACTTGCAGCTGTGGCCACCAAACAAACAAATTAGACATATGCTGAAGTAACATACTGTATCAAACTGCGTTAGACTGTATGCAACTTAGAAGTAAGAGGACCCAATGTAGTGATGTAATCAAAGGCAATATGTTAATTGCAACTAAAGAGACTAGAAGAGAAATCCACTCTCCTGCTATCTATCCTTGAAGAGTCCCATAGGATGCATGCTGTTCACTTAAGAAGTAATGGCTTTAATTAGTCATTATATAATAATGGAAATGACTATATTGAAACAGATATAATTACCATCTGCAATGAGATAATTATGTTAATAATGGTACGCACTCAGGTTCATCAAGCTTTACTTTAATGGGTATCTAGAAAGTATCAAACTACAGCTGAACACATTTGTCAGAATAGAGCCCCTTGTTGCTTTGATCTCTTCCACAGGGAGTCCTTGAGGCCCACTGTAAATGTCTGACACTGTATCAAATTAATCAGAGATTAAAAGAGGCTTAAATAGTTCCGGTGAGATCTTACAACACACTGTATTCTCTGTTACCTATCACAGGCAACAGTGTGCACTTGGTTGTTCCTTTATGCAAAATACAGCTAATGATTAATGCACCCCATTTGCATGGGGAGGTGAACATACTAAACTAATGACATTCAACAAATGAGCTCATAGTGAACTTGCACTGGTGAACATGCTTTACGAATGCATCTAAGTTCATTTTGGATTTGATGATTATTCTTTAAAAAAACATCATTATGTTTGATTAAATATGAACGCTGTGTATATATTCTAATTTCATTTCAACTACACTGATATCAATAATTCATATTTGCATTTAAAGGTGAAAAAAAAAGAACTGCACTCCTGCCTTTTTAACCACAGCTGAACTTTTCTGCACTGCTATACAAAAGAGTGGTGAGTCATCCCATACTGTTTATTAATGCTTTTGTTCTAAAGTCCCCAAATGCTGTAGCACACAGTAAATGAGGCATTTTACTTTTGTAGCAGCAACAAGAAAAGAATAGTAAATGTGTAATTTGAGTTTATTCCTTTGTGCTTGCTGCAACAAGTATTGATGATAATTTGATGAGAACTGTAACACATTTTGATGCAACTGATTAAACTTAATTGGGCATTCAGTAAAATGCACAGTATGTCATTTCTGACACTGGGGGTCTCTCGATCCAAACAATAACAACAGACAAACTGTAATGACATCTTGAAGTAGCATGGGGTCATAGGAGTTCTTGTCCTCATTGTTAAACAACCACCATTGCCTATAAAAATCCATCAGATTTATTTATTTATCTATGTTCACAGACGGGGAAATGCATTAAAGTTTTATTCACGTTCCATTAGTCCTGTTCAGTCATGTTATTTCATGTCACTCTGAGAGAGCCTCAACTATCATTAGCCAACCTAATGTTAACTTTCTAACTTTGAAGGGTTGACAACTGTAGCTAAGGGTTATGTGGCAAAGTCAGTTGTTGGATAGCCTAGCACTGTCACCTGTGGTCAAAACAATCACGCTAAAAACCAGATAAATGCACTCAGTAGGGTGCAGATCTCTGCCAGGGAGCTGTGGGAGCACCCAAGCTGATTGCAGCCAGTCTAGACAATTCCAGACTTAGGCCCAGATCAGACAAAAAATGCTTGCTGCGCCTTTTTATTGTTGCCAGACAACCAACCCATCACCTCCTTACACTAACTGCTTATTTTGTTTGTTTGTTTGTTTTTTTCATCAGTAATTAGTAACTAATTACAGGCAGAGGGTACTTGCTGTCGCTCTGGTTGAGGGTGAGAGGCTATCAGCAAACAGTTTGTTGGGCGCAGGGAAACGGAGATCTATGTGGGTACATGATAGCTACCCTATAAAAGATGGTGGATCGTGGGGAGTACCACCAGTTGGTCCAGGAGCTTCGCCTCCATGATGGCTGTTTCCAGGCATATTTCAGGATGACCCGGGGGCAGTTTGACAACCTGCTGTCTATCATCGAGCCATATAGCTCTGGGTATCCAGCAGAGCATGTGAGCGGAGCGGGTGAAAATTTCCACTCCTTGCTTGCAGACCTGTCACTTTGCGCTGCTCGTCTGCTCCGCTTGGTTCTGCGCATTCTTCGCTCCGCTCCATCATAAATTTTATCCCGCTCCACTCGCTCACCACTCCGCTCAAAAAAACTGCGTCGTACTACCCTAACCTGTAATCTTCTATTCACAAATAAAACGGGGTCTGCCCATTTTTCCGACAGCCCGTTGGTCCGACATCCCATTGTTCCGACCATATTAAACCCATTGTTCCGAAATCATCATGATGCCCTGTGGTTAAGGTCTGGTTAGGTTTAGGCACAAAAACCACTTGGTTAGGGTTAGGAAAAGATCATGGTGTGGGTTAAAATGAAAAAGAAAGTGGCAAACACATAAGCTGTGAGCCTGCTTCGCCTCAAGCCTTTCCCAGCTGACACAGAGCCGGTCGCGGAGAGCTCCCCACACAACCCCGACCCCAGAGTTAATAACAGGAGGTTATGGTGTTTCACTCTCTCCTCTCTATGACACTTGTATCTCGACCAGTAGCCTACTTTTGTTGTGTTGCTGATCCTCTATGGTACACAAATACAGTACAGCCTTGTATAATCACATATCAGAACAATGGGAAGTCGAACTAATGAGAGGTCGGAACAATGAGAGGTCTGAACAATGCTACGGCACCAATAAAACATGAGCTTGGTAGATTCTCTGGGGAAGCCCTCTCGCCTTTCCCCGCAGTTAGGGACCGTTCTCCAAGGTACCGCTGCTTCTCTTCTCAGTTTCTTTTCTGAAGTACACAGTAAACTCCATAGTTTTGAAAGAAAACAGTGTGGGTGCGCGCAGGTGCAAAGATGCATTCTGGGTGGGGCATGAGCGACCAGAGCGAAATTGGAGCGAGAGATAAGGCTCCGCTGCACCTTTTAAAAAAACATAACTGCTCCTCACTCAACACAAAATCCTCCCGCTCCGCTCACATGCTCTGGTATCCAGCAACCACTACCACCAGTTTCCCTTCTATTGTTTACCAACTGTAAACTTGTTGTTGTGACCACCACAGAAGGCCAGCTCTCAAATCATCCAATTGGACAATGAGAAAAAAGATGACGAAAAAAAAAATTGACATGGGGTGCTTTTCGGTGTTGTGGTGTTGAGTTGAGGTTTTTTCAATTTGAGGAGTTCAGAGCACTCTGGCAAAAACAACAGGTGCCTCGAGCGCAGAAATGCGAGGTGCAACACAACACACACAAAAAAAAAAAAAAATTAAAAAATAATAAAACTTCATTCTCATTAAAAACAATTATAAAAAGCTGCCTCTGCTGCTAAAATGCTTTCTATGTGATCAAGACCTTATGGTAAAAGCAGAAATATCAAGAAAAAGGACTAAATCAACAAAATCTGCAAGTCTAAAAAAACTGGGCAGGCAAAGTGCTTCATTTCTGAGAAGCTCCCGGTGTGGTGTGACACCATACGGACCAAAACCGAGTTGCAGCCATGGAAGCCAGAGCATAGCCATGCTGCACCTGTTAGATTTGTCCCTCTATGCCCCCTTACAGTCAAGATGGCAGCAAAGATGGATTAAAAAAAAGGGGGTGATTTTTTTTTTCATCTCGTCCGTGCCTAATTTTAGTGGATCATAACATATCAGGTATGGATTTAATCTGCAGATGCTCCTGTTGAAAATGAGACCAAACTTGTCTGTGAGTTTAAGTTTTTGGAACCACAGTAAAGGCCAAAATGAGGCCTGTAACAGACGGCAAGGCTTGTTGTTTTTAGCTGAGCCAATTTCCCTAAAACTCACAGCCAAGCAGTTAAAAGAGGAGTGAGGAGTCAGCAGTCAATGACGCTATAAAACAGTCAATAAAACAAGTTTTTCAACAATTGTGAATCACTGCAATTATGAGAGATCCTTGAACATACAGTCATAAATGTGCACACCAAATATTAGACTGACTGGTCCAGTACTCGAGATTAGCTGCGGGCAGACAGATACATACACTCACACACATACAGACACACACAAGCAGTCCATGATCCCCTCCAGACACATTAGCTTGGTACCTGGCATGAGCCTCTTGTCATAGAAGCACATTGTAGTAAGCTGAGTCAGTATTGGATCATATCAATAAATTCGTTTTGTACTGGATAACTGTGTTGCATACATAAACTAGAGGGGGAGAAGGGGATAAGATACCATTGACCGACACTAAATGACACACACTGCTTCTCGAATAAAACTACACACTTCTCTGGGTTGGACAATTCACGGAAATAGTAAGGATCATGTAAGTACACAGCTCAGCAAAGTAGGTCCAGTTGTTTTAGGGCATTTTAATGCAGTAATGTTACATAGTATACCTTTAAACCTCGAGTGCAGCAAAGGTTAAATGTTTGGTAAATCACCGAAAGTTACATCAAGTTCACCTCAATGCTTCCCTGTGGTTATCCAGACTCCTGACCCCTCATGTTTCTGTGTTACCATAGTTATCTGATACTCCAAAAAGGTTAGCATAATTAATTTAAAAACGGGATTCGGATCATGGCAGGTGGTCAGGGATCAGCACCACCCACATTATTTACTTCATGACCTCTTCGCTGAAACAAGGTGACATCTAGTCCACTATTAGTTTCTTGCTGTGGGAGTGAATTTATTTTGAAAAAAGAAAAATATTATGTCTAATTTCCCACAGAGCTATTAAAAAGTTTTTAGCAAACAGCACTGGCAGTAAAATTGCTCGGTCCAGAGGAGGAACCATCAGCCCTTTATCAGCTCCCCCATGTTTATACTGAAATCAGTTTATATTCCTTTCTCCTATAATAATAAGATATAAATATAATTTTAGTACATATGCTGCTGTTTGTTGCCTTATGGTCATGTCAGTGGGCTTTTAGATGGAGTTAGCCTCATGAGACCGATTGCACAGCTCTTTCCTCCTCCTCCTCTCCTCTGATCCTGCCAACGCAGGGGGCAAGCAATTAAACTCCTTGTTGGACGGAGGTTATCTCTGTGTCCATGACACAAGCACAACAACAGAGTCCCACTGCAGGGCTACGTAAACAAGACGTGCCATGGGATGTTTGCTGCCTGTTAGGAAGCGGCTATCAGCGCATGAAGGGGATCAGGGGAGACCCACCCCTCTTCTCACATCGCCACGAACAATACAGATTAACCTCGACAACACCCACGGCTGATTAAGAGGCTCTGGAGGGCCCTGCTGCTGTTTTGGGGGGTGACTTTTCTGGGAAAAGGCAAGTCAAAGGGCAACATTTTTAACAGACTAAATAATGAAGAGCGAACCTGTAGCCCTCTCATTACTGCACCTGTGATTGTGTGGAGATGTGGAGCCGTGCAGCAGAGCAGCAGCAGGGGTGCCTGCGCTGTTATCTAACGCCAAGATTGGAGCAATTTAGATCCAATCTCTTTCTCAGGGCTCTGACCTGCTCTATGCTCAGATGGGAGAATATGTTTCCTGTTGGAAACACTGACCAGATCGCTCCAATTGGTTCTCTGGAGCTCAGTGATATAAGAAAGGGAAATCATCTAAACTTTGTTGTTTTGGAAAATATAAAAAGGTGAGTTATTGTTTCATGTTTGTTTTCAGATGAGTGTCATTTGCTATTATCATTATTTGTTTTCAGTTTCGATTGTGTTCACACAGGTCAGACACCCTGATCCATTTACAGTCTGACCCACAGTGGCAGGTTGACTTTCAGCTCCCACTGCTGTGCTACCAACTGCACTCATTTGGCCATTTAAACTTTATTCTTTTTTTTTCACAAATAATAAAGCAACTATCTCTACAAAATATATAATTCATTGAACTATTCGGCAGCCCCATTAGCTTATAAAACAAAATAAAATTAATAATAAAAACAAAACAAAACAAAAAAACCACAATGGCTCTCATTTATTCATTTATAAAATGAATGTATGACAGTGGCGGATTTAGTCATTTTGGGACCCAAGGCAAAGACAGGCACGTGGCCCTCCACATCTGTTTATTGATCCTTTTATTGTTGTGGTGCTGAAATGGGAATATAACACACAAAACAAAACAACAACAGGTCAATTATACAGATACATTTTAACAGAATACACATGTATTATTTTTTAACTTTTGTCTCTCTTCCTGTCCCTTTTTGTCATTGTCTTTCTCCTTTTTCATACTTCTGTCCTTATACTCATTGTCTTCCTCTCCCTTTTTTCTTTCTTCTTCTGTCCTTTTACTCGTTGTCTTCCTCTCCATTTTCTATTTCTTCTTCTGTCCCATTTACTCATTGTCTTCCTCTCCCTTTTTTCTTTCTTCTGTTCTCTTTTCTCATTGTCTTCCTCTCCCTTTTTTCTTTTGTTCATTTTTTTCGTAGTCTTTGTATTTATCTCCCTTTTGTCCTTGTCGTTGTCTCACTCTCCCTTCCTCTTATGCCATAAAAATTTACCCCTTGGACAGTTTGGATAACGTTACTCACAAGTTGTTCATCTCCACACGACGAACCCTCCTGAACGGATTTCAACGTCGTTGCTGCCGGTTCTTGGTTGTTCCTGGTGACAGTGAAAAAAATAGTGACTTTTGGCAATTTTGAAACAAGCTTTCTACTCTCCTTCTTCTTTCTCCTTTCTTCAGCTCCGCTGGGGTAACTTCTTTTCATTTTTTCAGCTTCGTCATTGTCTTCTTTTCTTCTCTTCGCGCCAAGCCATTTATTTTGGTTTGTTTTGCTGCTGTCTTCCTGAATCCTTTCAGCAGTAAGATGGACTAGTCCAATGTAGTGGGGACTGAAGGGGGGGGTCCCGAGATACACATAATACAATAAAGCATTCTGCTGGCATTTTAGCGAAGGGATTTTAATCAAAATCATAAATAATGTGTGCAAATAAGAAAAAACTCTATTAACCGTAAATGTATGAGGAGTTTTATGGGGCCCTCAGAAACTTGGGGCCCCAGGCAACCACCTAGTTTTGCCTAATGGTAAGTCCGCCACTGATGACAGAAAACTGGGGGTGCAGTCATTTCCTTGCAAAGCTTGGCATTTATGAATGTGAATGTGAGCAGAGGCTACGATCAAGGGCTCTAGTTTCCCGGCATGGCGCAGGGTGGTGCAGGGTGGTGCAGGGTGGCGAACCCCGCGCAGAGCTAGTTTTGAGCAGCGCAACCCTGTGGCGCGCTCAGTTTGGTAGTTTGGCAGACCGAGGTGCACTGAGATGGGTGTGGCGGCGCAGCAGGGGGAGGTGTCGACAGATCCAGCTTGGCGCAGTGACATGTTCGTGCCAAAAGGCTTTGCCGAAGGTGCGTTAAAAGCTCGCTAGCTGAAACCAGGTCTACTGTCAGCGCAGGTGGAGCACAGCCGGTGTAAGCCAAAGTTTGGCTGACCAGTGGACAGTGCGCACATGTCACCAAAACCTCACAGGCAGGTTTCCAGAATGTCAGGCACATTAACAATGCAATAAATACCCAAAAAACACTATTCAATACAACTATCTGCAATCAGCACATAAATGTATCTCTATATCGACTGTCCCGTCACATCTGATGTCAGATCAAAGGGGATTGGCACCGTTTGGCACGTTTGGCACGCGTAATGGAAACCCAACCTGATTTGATTAACACAGCTGCAAATTAATGAGTTCACATCCCTCTCAGCCAACCACAAACAGCCACAGCATCAGATAGGGAGTGTATATTCAGCATCTGTCATCTTAGAAAAGTCAAAAGAAAAGAAACAGAGTGAGACTGCGAGAGAGAAAGAGAGAGCGCGCACGAGAGAAACGCAACATTGATTTACAATTGTGGTGACCTCCTCCCAGGCTACCTTTGCATCATCAGCCCGTGGAGGTCTGCTCGCAGTTCCGTATATTCGGACACTGCAAGCTTGGACCTCCCGGACCAAAACATCAGTTTCCTCCTGGGAGAAGTTTGGCCGTCTGACGCTGCTGCTCTCTTCCGCCATGGCGAACTGAGTAAACTGTCATTACGCCTTCGCGCAGCGCATTTAAGGGCGAGGAGAGGAGCTCATTTGATTGGTGTGATGTGTGTAAAACCCACTCCACGCATTCTCTCCACCCTCTTTCCGGTAGGAGGGACGGAGGTGGGAAAGAGGAGTAGCTGCGCCAGCGCGCACGGTGTGCCAAACTTGCAAAATCCGCCTGGCCACACCCAGTTGGCGAAGCGAAGTGCAACTTTACTGTGCAATTTAGACAACTATCAGTACGTTTACATGGACAGTTTAATTCCACTTTTAATCAGAATGAAAGGCCATTCCGATTAAAAGTGGTCATGTAAACAGTCATTCCGACTGAAACTTAAATCCGATTAAAGGGGGTGGTTTATTCCGTCATTCCGAATGAAAGAATTTTGTGTGCATGTATACACTCATTCCCCGCCCCCTATCCAATCAGAAACCTTCCCTGCCCCAAACCTCGCGCAGACATGAATAAAGGCAATTAAACTGATCTCCCGTGTAAACCCTCATTCGGAATGAATATTTCCCATGTAAACTACCTGGAAAGACTTTAATTCCAAATGATTTCATTCGGATTTATTTCATTCTGAATGAGAAGCCATCATGTAACTGTAGCATGTATGATACGTATAAAAGACAACAATACATTTATATGAAAAATAACAAACTGGGCCCCTTTAAAGAAAATATAAAGTGTCTTTATGTGAGTTTTTTTTTACTTTGGAAGCACTTTTAAGTCAGTATCTGGTCTGTGTCAAAGTTAGTTCAGATCAATTGGATTTTGATCTGTGAGTTCAAAAAGTCAAGCATCCACAGGATCTTAAGTATCGTTGGAGTGCACTCTTTCTAATATGAATTTGACTCAGTACCAATCCAGGTGACTGGCACAATCCTACCACAAAGCAGATAGTTCATCTGCTATTTCAGCGGAAATGTAGACACTGGTCCTGGGATCAAGCTGGGTGGCTCACCATCTACTGGAATCTACTGGAATCTACTGGAATCTTCTGGACCGTCTTCATCGATCTTCTCACTCAACTTAAAGACCTGACCTGCATTTAAAAACACAGTCTGTTCTGATTTATTCCATGACTGATGTCTCTTCTGTATTTCTCTCCTTTGCTGTACAACATTATACCAGATTATTATATCATTTAAGTGCTGCTGAATGCAATTACTTGTATGAACGTATTGTCTTACCTTACCGGTGTGCTTCGTTCATCATCATTTCATTTATTCATTTCATTCATCATACATTTGTCTGACAGCTTTAGTTACTAGTTGCTTCCTGTTCATTGAAAACCTTGTATCTCCAAATGTGTTGATTTTGATGTTTTGCGAACAGCTGAAGGGGGAAGTGTTCCTTTTTTCACTTCTTTACTTCTTTACTTTTTTACTAAATAAGCTGTTAAATAATAAACTGTCTTAGATCAGCTGCAACATGCATTGCCACAAAATGGCAGTTTTTCTGACACCATGAAAAGTTGACTTTTTAACTAATACGTGGTTTACACAGGACAGCAACACTACTAACATATGATGACATTATAGAATATGATGCATTGTTGTAGATTAAACTACCCAAGAGAATTTAAGGGAGTTAAAATGAGCACAACTTTCATCATCATCATCATCAGTAAAATGCAGCTTACACATTAATGCAGCAGCAATATTAATCTAAAAACATCCTATTTAATAGTAAATCATTGACAGGAAACTTTTACCCCACAATGACTACTTTTAATTTAAACTTTAGTAAATTTTGCTGCTAATAGTAATTAACTTTTACCGAGGACCCTACAATACCAGAGTAGCGACACACATTGGTCAAAGTTGGTCACGTGCCCTCTAGTGGCAGGACAGCGCGTTGCATATCCGACCAAGAACTGACTGAACTTCAGTATTGCTGCGTTGCTGCTGACCAGGAATTCTTGTGCGTTTCCAAAGTCAAGCAAACCTAAAAGCCTAATCTACCATAATCTACTGTAATAGGTGCATCGGTGACCCGATTACAGGAAAAAACAAACAAACAGTTGTCTACCATAATGTTACTCTCTACATCTTGAAAAAAACAACTTATAAGCATGACTTAATATGACCAAGACACCTAAAAGTAAAAACAAGGCTGTTTTCATCAACTTACAAGCAAGCGCGCGTCAGACATACTGTAAGTGAATGGGTTTTCTGGTCGGAAAGGTAATCCCCTCATGCCCCACTAGAGGGCGTGTGAGGCTTAACTTCAGCATACCACAGGAGTCAATGGAAGTGTCGTCACTCTGGTATTGTAGGGTCCTACTTTACCTAAAGTTTTGAATGCAGAACCTGTAGTGGAGTCATTTTGCAGTGTGGTAAAATGTAATGTAATACTGTAAATACTTTTATTTAAGTAGAGAATCCGAATACTTCCTCCACTGTACATAACTACACTAGCTCAACACTGAAGCAACTCGCAGCAGGTTTTAATCAAAAAAAAAAAGAAAAGAAAAAAAAGAAACAGCTGGAATTGCAGCCTCTGGCCCCACAGCTATTTTCCCATTATGCACTGGCCCTGTAAGGCTTGTCTGTGGGCTTCCTGCTTTTCGGCGAGCTGCAAGCCCAGAAAAAGCCCCATGCTGGCCCACAGTGATTTTGCTCATGTGTGGTAAACTACCGAGGCCAAATCACACAACAGGGGACTTCACAGCTATACTCGGCACAACTGCCATGTCTGGCTCTGCATTCCATCCTATTACTCGTGCCATAACTGGTATTTGTTTAGTTTAATGATCATATCATTAAAAATATGAACCTGAGACATTTTACAAAAACAAATCCAATGATGTTCATTTGTGTTTTGATTAACTGTCTCTGGAAAAGGAAAAAGAAATAAATCAGGTGGCATATGGTAGATGGCAAGGCCTGTTGTCATGGGTTGTTACACCTGTGCCAATTTGGTACTTACTGTAGAATTGGTTGCACCTAAGGAGGGAGAAAGGTGAGGTGCAGGGTGTGTTGGTAACAAGCAGTGCGGTGAAGGATTGTATCAAGGATTAGCACGATTTGCGCTCGTGATGCCCACTTGCTCAGAGAAGCACAGCATAGTGCACTCTGCAGTTCTTTGGAATTTTGTTGGCTTTCCCTGCAACTCTCAAACAGATCCTGCTCAGTATTTCACCAGCGTGTTTTGTAGCTATTACGTTAAACAATTTGGCTTTTATGTAAATCCTTGAAGCAAGTAAATATATAACTCACAGCACTCCAACTCTTTTATCTGTGCTGCAGTGTAAATGTCAAAAAAAGACAAAGAAGAAAAAGAAAAACATTTTCACTGAATGCCAGAGAGTGGTGGATTCCTTTTTCGCCAAGCTGTCAGATGTGTAAGCAAGTGAACATTCATATGTTTTTACAATTATATTTTATGAATTAATTAGCTGCTCTGATCTTCAGTAAAGTTCTTCATTAAGGGAGAGATCAAAGTCTTGGTTTTGAGTTTGTTTTAATTGAGTAATACATGTTTTAATAGGCCATTTCTGGAGCAAAAGAAGCTGTTTTGAAGATTTAGAGAACCAATTTTTGGAAACATATTAACAGGATCAACATAATTCAGCTTTTTTTTGTTATATTATTTGCATATTTTTCTAATTTCAGTCGTGATAACGAGCCATGTTGAGGTGCAAAACAAACCTGTAAAACAGCTTCTACTGCTCAACAAGGTACTGTGAAGAAGAGAATGGGGACTAAAACATGATTTAATGATTACAAGAAATACACAGCAGATGTCAAAAGTGATTGGTCGCTACATATCGTCTTGCCACCACCTCTGGATCAAAGTTCACTAATTTTTATATTTACTGCCTGCCTCTCACTGCTGGCACGGCACTGATTTGCCACAAATTGTAGAAAATGAATGAAAGGTGGCGGCCTCAGATTATTTGCCAAATCTAATGTGTTTTCAGCCAGTCGCTTTTAAAGGAAAGTAGGTAAACGAAAACCAGATACATAAAATACTCTTAGGATTTAAAAATATCAATAATACTTTTTGCACACTACTTTCAGATTAAAAAGTTGTACTAAAGTTGTACTTGTGTACACTGCCTGAATTCATACAAAGGTATTGCTGGCACACAACTACAGAAAGAATATTGGTTTAGAACCAACAGACTTTTAATGTTTGCCTGTATCTCTTTCTCCAAATATACTGCTCAAAAAAGTTAAAGGAACACTTAATGGTCACAGTGTAAGCCAGTTAAACTTCAGGGATATCAATCTTTCCATTCAGGAAGCATGAGCAATCAGTTTCACCTGCCTTGGTGCAAATAAAAGTGACAACAGGTGCAATGGAGAGGCAAAAGCAGGAAATTGTTTTGCACGTGGTGGCCACAGACAGTTGCTCTGTCCTTATCTTTCCTGACTGATTCTTCTCTAGTTTTGTCTTCTACAAGTGTCCTTGTCACTACTGGTGGCATGAGGTGGTACCTGCAGCTCAGTCAGGTTGCACTGGTAGTCCAGCTCCTCCAGGATGGCACATCCATACGTGCAGTCACTCAAGGGTTTGTTGTGTCTCCCGGCGTAGTCTCAAGAGCATGGAGGAGATACCAGGAGACTGGCCATTACACGAGGAGAGCTGGACATGGCCATAGAAGGACAACAACCCAGTAGCAGGACTGGTATCTGCCCCTTTGTGCGAGGAGGAACAGGAGGAGCACTGCCAGAGCCCTACAAAATGACCTCCAGCAGGCTACTGGTGTGCATGTTTCTGACCAAACTGCCAGAAACAGATCATAAGGGCAGTATGAGCGCCCAGTGTCCTCTAGTTGGACCTGTGCTCACAGCCCAGCACCATGCAGCTTGATGTGCATTTGCCAGAGAACACCAGAATTGGAAGGTCTGCCATTGGTGCCCTGTTCTCTTCACAGATGAGAGCAGGATCACAATGAGCACATTTGACAGGCGTGATAGTCTGGAGATGCCGCAGTGAACATTATGCTGCCTGTGACATCATCCAGCATGACCGGTTTGGTGGTGGGTTAGTTAAGGGCTGGTTGAGGCATATCCTTGGAAGGTCGCACAGACCTCCATGTCATAGCCAACGGTACCCTGATTGCTGTTAGGTACTAGGATGAAATCTTCAGAGTGATTGTCAGACCTTACACTGGTGCAGTGGGCCCTGGGTTCCTCCTGGTGCAGGACAATGCTCTGCCTCCCTGTATGTAGTATGTATGTAGTATGTAGTTCCTGGATGATGAAAGCATTGATGTCATTGACTGGCCCTCTCACCTCCCTGACCTAAATCCAATTGAGCACCTATGGGATGTTATGTATTGGTGCATCCAACGCTGCCAAATACCACCACAGACTGTCCAGGAGTTCACTGATGCCCTGATCCAGGTCTGGGAGGAGATTGCCCAGGACACCATGTGCCGACTCATCAGGAGCGTGTGTGTCAGGAGTGTAAATTTGTTTGCAATCTTGATTACCCCTTTCCACCATAATTCGTGCATTTATGCACATTTTTTAATGCAGGAAAACCTGCTAAAATAGGTGATAGCCTCTTTTTCCATTGCCAGTAAACCAGAACTGTGTACCCTATTATGTTTTTTTTTTTTTTTTTTGGGTCTGATGTGTCACATCAGACATCACAAACAGGCCAGAAATGGTGGTTGACTTTGAAACTTGGTGCCAGCTAAATTTGGAACGATGTTTGAGGACTGCCTGGACAGAGATGGACTGATTTTGTGGGGGAGCGTCATTGCATCACGCCAGAAATGGGCGAAAAATAGTGCTTCCAACTGGGTGTCATATTTATCATATCAATGCCCACGTTTACTGCAGAGCCATTTGTCCAGTAAATAAATGCTGATTGTAACCTTTCCCATTAAAGACGAAAGCCAGATGGTGGTGGGTGGTAGTGTGTTTTTTGTTTTTTTTTTTTGCCTATGGGGCTCATGATTGTCTTACTTTTCAAGTTCACTAACATTCGAGCAATATGCTGCATCCCAAGATCTCAGACATAAACTGGTGAATAAAATGTTAACCAATAACCAAAACTATAAAGAGATGGAGACCGAAGGAAAAAAAAACTTCATAGTTAACCAAAGATCAGAGAATTTTATTGCAGATACAGGTTCTTTAGCAGGGCACATACAGTCACTGAGTTCATGTACACCAACACAAACCGTGTTGCTGTTACTCTCTTTAACTCTCCCACATTTTTTAACCTACACATACCTATATGCATGAATGCCACCGAGTATAACACCAAGGACTCTCAATTAAACTCGCTGAAAACGTTGGAATTTTCAGTGTTCAATGCTGCTTTTCAGCCATTTTAATACAAGTGTTGTTGTCTAGTCTATCAACCTGTTGTGATTCCCAGGTCATCGAATATCAACGCTTTGTCACGCCCCTCAGCCTCTTTAACATCAATATCACTCATGAGGGGCATGACAAAGTGTTGGTGTTTGATGATGATTATGTAACATGATCACATGGGAAACAAACTGCGGTCTCAAGGGTGAACGTCCCAACACATTCTCACTCCAACCTCTTTATATATTGATGTTCGATCGTGGAGTCTCCACGTCAAGATATGATGTGCAAGGTACCCTGGGTACAGTTTGCATACAGTCTCTTTCAAAATAAACTCACTATGTTGGTACTATACTGCAAATTGATGTTTTTTTTCCCTTCAACTACACATGTTTACTTTCTGCCAACACATGCACATGGTAGGGTTTAAACACCAAAAGGTTGGTTTTAGAAAAAAATAACAGGATTTGGTTTTACAATCTTACGGGAAAAGAATGGCAGCCTTCCAGGTGAAAGCTGATAGTTGTTGAGCCCATCCATCACCCCTCCCACCCACCCGGCGACCAGCCTCGTATCATGCCGATGTGAATGGACAGCTTTTTCATTGGTATCTGACACTAACTGACCAAGCACCAGACCGGGTTAAAAGTCCTGATTTGGCCTTTGGCCTTTGGATTCAGTATCATTTACCGAGGGGCGTATTTGACAACCTGAGAATGAGAACGGGCTGCAAGTCGACCACTTGGCATTTTACCATCATGAAATAAATTTGTGTTTTTTAGGCAACCTTATTTCAATTTAGCTTTGAGCTGAGTGTTTGTGTGTGGGTGTGAGTGTATGTATTAGAGAAAGAGAATCACCCACAGCCAGTCTCCAAGGGGAACAATGTTGTAGGGAATGATTAATGAGAGTCAGAACACATATCACAGCATGATATATACAATCCACTCTGAAAAAGGAGGGCAATATTTTACTGTGACCTCCAATGTATCTTTCTGTAACATTTTGGCATTTCACTTAAGACGTGGTTATCCAAGGCTGTAGCGAGATGTTTGCCCTGTCACACTGTATGATGTGAGATGTGTAATAGCAGATCCCACAGCTCTGGTGCCCTTCTCTTGGGTCTCTTCTGAGAAGAAAGTCAACACAAACAAAAAAGGGAGCCCCATCACCACTACATGCCACAGAAATAGAAAACATGATTATTGATGCTTTTTCATTCTCAGTACAAGGGCTCACAGTACAGATGTAGCCATTACAGAAATCTTATTTTTCTTATAGAGACACTGCTTATAACTGTAGATTGTTGCCGCACTGCTGCTCAGGGGAAAATTCAAATTTTTGCTCTTTTCTTTTCTCAGCTGTCAAAATGCACAAGAGAAAATATGGCAACTAGTTGAATGAGAGACAAGAGATTTGTACTGTGTGTGTTCTCCTTCAGATTTGAGAGCATGCTGGTTAAAGCTGCATGATGGGGCCTGGGTTTGCACTGTAAAACAAAAGAACTTAGGAAAGTATTTTTTTGATGTAGAATATGTTTGTCATCACTGTAGTAGCACTACTTGTTAAACTATTACAACTATTTAAAATGCCCAAAATGCCCCCCCAATATATAACTGAAACTGAAAAACAACAACAGACTTTGTTTACTGCAAACAAAGTGGCAAATATTATCTTGGAGGACATCATTGCACTTGGTTGACTATTTTTCTATGATCTTAGATGTAAATATTGCATGTTTCTTTCAGATAAAACACATTTTTGACTTGTGAATGAGTCAATGGAATTTCTTGCAATAATGAAAAAATACTGGCAATCATGTCCGCCTGGCACAAACCACATGTTTTGAACAGCTGTGAAGTGACAGAATGTCCCACCATCATGGTTCTTATATTGCCAGATTCCAGAGAGTCTCCCCTCTTCATATATGGCAGAATATGTCTTCTTCCAACTTGCTATGGTGAGATGCATGTAAAAATGTAAGAATTTAGTCACACAGATTTGTTTTTTCATTGATATAAAAATTAATATAAAATACAGGCACATAGAAGGACATGTAATGATGGCGAATCTGGTTAGCCCTGATTGACCTGAACAAAACAAAACAAGATATAGCATGTGCATGTAGCCTTTATAATGACTGTGATATGAGCTTAAAAGTAAAGGCAGTAAAAATACCCCAAAAACGCCTAGGGCCCATAGGGTTAAAAGTGGGGTGCACTGGTAGAATGACTGACTGACTGACAGAATGACACACTGACAGTTTCCATGATTATGTACAGCATATACCATACCATGACTTAGTCATACCAAAAAATTTGAAGGAAAAAAAAAATTAAGTGAGAGTTTAACATGTTTTGATAGATTTGCTGTTGTTAAACACAGACAATATTGACTCCAATTCATCAAGAATTCTCTGAATTGTTTGTTCACCAGAGGCATCACAAAAAAAAATGTTTTTGTTACAAATACAAAGTCACATGGGATGAGTTACTGATATACAAACTAGTCCATACCCACTGAGTACAGCATACCATACCATGACTTAGTCATACCAAAAATTAGAAAAAAACCCTAAAACATTGGGCCACAGGGGGAGCCACAGCGATCGGTCGCATTTTAGCCATTTTAAGCATTTTTCTGTTGTTGTAGTGCCACCCAGTTGCCAATTAGAGTTAAATTTCTCCAGTCACGTTGAGGCATCCTGTTCTACATATCTACCAAGTTTAGTAAAAATTGATATGGCGGTTAGGCCTAGATAAGAAATTAGCTCTCTAGCGCCCCCATTTTTTTTGATGGGGTCAATAATGGAGGGGTCCCCTCAGATTATGTGTGGTCATATGCCTACAAAGTTGCGTGGTGATCGGTGAAACCCTTGAGATGTTATACACCTTTATGTGATGAGCCACGCCCTCCGCAATATTCATTGCCTTATAGAAGCTCAGTTTAGTAAGTTTTCCAACTTTTGCCAAGAGGGAACTTTAGATATTGGTCCCTAGATTATATTCACCGACTTTCATGCAGATCGGTCAAACTTCCTAGGAAGAGATCAGTTTTAAGTGTTTTTTAAAAAATTCAAAATGGCGGAAAATCTATATAACTGGAAGTTATGGGTTCTTGAGGCAAATGTGTTCCTCATGAGGAGAGGCATCTCTGTGCAAAGTTTCATGTCTCTACGACATATGGGGCATGAGATATGCCCATTCAAAGATTGCAATTTCAGTCGGTTGCTATAGCGCCCCCCTTTGGCCAACTGATGTAATATTGCTTCATTGGCATCCTCCCATGACCCTCTACCACTGTGCCAAATTTCACATGGATTGACCAAGTCAGTGAGGAGAAAAACGTGGAACAGACACACAGACAGAGTTTTCGTCTTTACAGATAAGAAGATTAGTGAATAGTTTATCACACAACAAAGGCTAAACATTTCTCTTTCGAAAAAAAAGTAAAAGACAAAATTTACTGAATTATCATGTCTAATGTCTGGACTTGGTCGACAAGTCAGGAACAAATCCTCTGATTGGTCAACTGACTCAACTCAACAAGTTAATATAGATAAAAAAACACAGCAGAAGACATTCAGTATCAGATTTACAAAGTCTCCAAAAAGACACCGCAGCTCAAAGCTGGATAACAAAGCTTCTGATAGGAAAACAATCCCACTGAGCCCTCACTGGAATGACAGGATGGCTAATATTAGCATGCAGCGTTCCAGACATAAATAAAGCAGTAAAATTACGTGGCAAATGACATTGTTGACCCCAGATTTAGCTTCTATAGTGTCCAGTATGTTTTGCAATCAGTTCTGTTCAATACTCAGTGGTGAGACAAACTCGCAAGTGCAGCTCAGCTGGAAAGCCACTTCAGTATAACAGTTTATTTTCAATTGATATTACATAACATTTATTTTTCACTTGTCCTATCAGACAATTGCATCAAGGGTTATTGTCAAGCCCTGCCTGTAGATATTGCCTAGATCCAGAATCTTTTTGTTGAGACAAGCTAATGAGTTGGCAGCGCTCTTTCTCTTGGTAAAAGTCATTCTAGCTCACCCAGCAGTCAATTTCTCTCTCTCCCTGCAATTAACGTAAACAAATAATAATCCATCTAGATCAGCCAATAAAGATGATATTTCCTAAAACAGAAATAAAATGTCAGTGTTCTTAATGAAGGGATGTATCAGTCTACAAAATGCAGGGCTAGAAAAAAAGATTGATAGATAGGACAGTGTTTCATTTTCACAGGATATGTCAGATGTGTTGCTTGTAATTGAATAATAAGCTGTGTCTGCACTGAATTTTGTTTAGAAAAAGTTTTTAAAAAGTGTCCCGATTAACCAGACGCACTTGTTGCCTTTCATAGCATATCAGTCATTTCTGTTTTAATGACACTACTAGCTGGAAACCCAACACACTTGTGTAATTTTAAGGCCCAGCCAAAGTTACTTTGGTCATCCAAAATTGAAATCCTGGCACAATGGCTGCCATAGAACGAGCTACATCACATTTTCTTCACGGGATCAGCACCCCAGAGTGCACGTCGTCACGTTTTCTCCTCTAGAAGGGCCCCCTGGGGGGAACTGCGTCATGTTGTCTCCACTGACAGGGCACCCTAGAGGACACTTCAACACATTTTCTCCACTAAAGGGTGCTTTATCATGTTTTCTCTACTAAAGGGGGCACCATTGAGGGCAATATATTATTATTTTTTTCTCTATTCAAGGCAACAGTATAGTGCACTTCATCACATTTTCTCCACTAGAAGGGTAGCCTGGAGGACACTACCACACATTTTCTCCATTGGCAAGGTGCCCCAGAGGGCATTTCATCCCATTTCTCTACTAGTAGGGCACCCCAGAGGGCATTATGTCACATTTATCCACTGGTAGGGCACCTCAGGGGGCACTTCTTCACATTTCTCCACTGGAAGGGCACCCTAGAGGGCACTTTATTAATTTTTTCTCCATTTAAGGCAACAGTAAAGTGCACGTTATTACATTTTCATTTCATTTCATCATGTCCAACAGGGCACTGCATCTTTTTCAAACACGGGCATGGGTACACAAAGGGTGGGTATGTGCAATGGTTTGTATGTACATCAATGTCTTGTTGAATCAGGAACAACAAACCTTCAATAGTAATCCTGTGTGAAGCCTTAGCTGATTTTCTTGCTTGTTTACATCTCCTCTGTAAATGGTTATCTTTTCATTTACCTGAAAGCGTATCATTTGAAATGACTTGAGTCAATTGGCACAACCCTGGAGGTTATTGTCTTTCAAAATTAAATGGCGTCTTAACCTAAACTTTTTAATTGGTGCATCCACCGAGTCTGAGCAGGCTGTGATGCTTTTTGGTTGACCTACTTCTCCATCCTGCCTCAGCCGCTTCAGAGGAGTCTTAATTAGAAGCTAATTGAGAAGTTTAACAACATCCTCAGATCATAAAGTGGGAAGTGCTGTAGATATTTAAGATGTGAGAGCTTTAAACATTTACATGCCGCTCAGCTGGAACGCAGTTAGAAAAGCAGGACTGGATGGGGATGTGTCAAACATTTGGGCACTTTGGTGGACTTGATTGATCTGGGCCTCTGAGAATTTCTGATGTATTTTGGGACTTTTAGTGCAGAGAGGACTGCGACATGAATGCGCAGTCACACAGCATCAACAGATGTTCTTTTAGTGCTCGGATTCCTCTATGCAAGATGATGGAAGCGGCACTCTTATTTTGAAGAGAGGTGCCCCTTTTTTATCTACATTCAATGCTCAGTATGCTCTGGATGGCACACTTAAATATTCAAGAACAGAACATAAATAGAAAAAAAAAAAACATTCAAATACAACATGTCAGGGAAGAGAAATCTGAAGTTCTTGTGTTCTTTTTATTGTTTTTTTTTCTTTTCATAAGAATCACTATGTTGCAGCTAGCACTGTCACGTTTGACAGAGGAGACAAAGCGTCTTTCGTTTCCATTAATGGATAATTTTAAAGCTCTGTACCACCACAGTCCATTAAGTCTTAAAGGCATTTTCAACATCAGAGAGGCCAAAGAAGTGATAAGCAAAAAGGAGGTATGGGGGTGTATTGTTTCACAGTAATTAAAAAGTAACTTCTAGTGCACTTTGGAGCTGTTTGGAGGGTTTTATCACAGCATCACCTGAGCATGTGCTTTTAAAAAGGAAAGTTCTGTTGTTTTGCAGCCTTGGTCTTATATTTGCTATCATTCCAACAGCATGCATCACGATAGCACTTTACTCACCAGATTAATTGCAGAGATGTAGGGCTACAGTGAAACCACTACACAGGGCAGTCATTGACAGTATGTGTATGTGTGGCATTGGAAACGAAAAGCGTTTTCCAAGTGGTTTAATCCAGTTATATAAAACACTTACTTGAAAGTGAAAATGAAGGTGAATGTTCCCAAAACATCAATATTAATCATCCATTGAATTTTAAAATAGCATGCACAACCACAGTGAGTACTGTTCGTTAATTCTGACAGGAAGTGGCTCTGCTGTTACCTTTGTGTTCAATTCAAAATAAGCTTGACTCATTTAAAATCTAACTGATTTGTTTGTGTGCCAATGCCCCATGTAGGGCTGTGGCATCAGTATTACCATGGCCCTGTATGTCTACAGCTAAACAAGTAAATGGAATTCAAATACACGACTCATGAGCATTTTCACCTCTGTGGTTAAGTTCTAAGTAAAGCTGCTCTAATCAATATTTTTTATTAAAAAATGATTAAATGGCAATGTGTGATTTGAGAGGGGCAGTTCACAGTGATGATCCCACAGAGAAAACTCCACAGAGCGTTCAAGTTTCTTTCATCAGTGTTGCATGCTGATGTAAAAGGCAGCTGTTTTCAGTAAAAAGCTCTGATAAACCCCCTGCACTGTACGCTATGTGCCCAGCACCAAACATAATGGAACATTTAGCAGCTAAAGAGCCAGATATATCCCTCAGGAGTTGGTCGAGACAAAAACAGCTAAAAGGAGAGTGAATATTGGACCGAAATCTGCCAGGTGGGCAGAAACATGACTTCAAATTAATGGTAATGTCGCACCTAATCTGCTGGATGAGTGAAGTTTCCATGCTTTTCGTGCAGCCCCAAGCAGTCAAAGAAACAGTTAATGCAGGTGTAAAGGGACAGTTCACCCCAAAATCAAAAATGCATATTGTTCCTCTTAACTGGAGTATTATTTATCAGTCTAGATTGTTGTGGTGTGAGTTGAAGAGTGTTGGAGTGACACATTTTTCACCCCAACTTTGTCATATGTCGATGTTTGGTCATGGACTTTCCATGTCGAGATATGAAGTGCAAAGTACCCTGGGAACAGTTTGCATACAGTCTCTTTAAAAATAAACATACTACGTCGAAACGTCAATCATATGGAAGCAAACACCGGCCTCCTGGGTGAAAGTCGATGGTTGTTTGACCCATCCACTCCCACTCTCACCCGCCCTACTAAGTTTTCCAACCTTAACTTTTGTTGTTGTCCCCCTAATGCCATTAGGTGCCATTAAAAATAACAGTGACCAGCCGCGTATCATGCCAACTTGAAAAGACCACTTTTTTTGTCAGTGTCTCCGGATGTCACTGACCAAGCACTGGTTTTTGAAGACTTTGGAGTGAGACTGGGTTGGTTGGAGATATCGGCCATAAAGATGTGTGCATTCTCTCACATATAATGGAACTAGATGGCACTTGCCTTGTGTTACTCAAAGCATCAAAAAACTACATTTGAAAAGTCAATGAAAAGTCAATCATGACAGGGTTACTCAAGATAATCCACAGACCTTGTTGTAAGTGGTTTTATGCAGGAACTATTTTCTGTCTATCCAACTACAACATGCCAAACATATCTCCATGCATAAGGAAGCTTGCATATACTCATTATAATGTTGACCATGGACTGTGTAATTGTGAGTCACAACTAAAACTCAATTTTTGACATTCAAGTCCTAAGTCAAGAGTGACAAGTCCAAAGTCAAGTCCCAAGTCAAGAGTGACAAGTCAAAGATGACAAGTCCCAAGTCCAGTCTTAAACAAGTCATAATGTACTCTTCACCAAATGTAATGCAATTTTAATAACAGAGCAATATATTTTGTTTTATTTGAATATATCAAATATGTATTTCTTCATGGCTCTTTCCTGCAACTTGATTGGATGCTGTTGGATTGGTTCACGCAAAGGGAATCTGGGGAAGTAAGTGGCCACTTGTTGGGAACGAACAGTGTTAATGTCAGTTGATTCAGGAAATGAGGGAAAATTAATTGATTCATGACACACTTTTCATCATATTTTTCAATCTGTGGGGGAGGGTATCAAGTATTTTCAATTCCAAGGGCTCAAGTCCAACGGAAGTTGTGCATCATCGGTGTTGAAATCTAAGTTGAGTTGAAAGTGTTTTTTTATTTTTTATTTTTTATTTTGTCAAATCAAAAGTCATCAAGTCCGGCTTGAGTCCAAATCAGAGTCCACTCCTCTGATTAACGAGCTAAAGATGTAAACATTAAATGACTTTTCCCAAGCTAAAATGTATCGTTAACTAGCTCAGTGAAACTCTAAGAATCCTCTTTCCTTTAGTGGGTTTTGGAAGACCAGAATGTCGATAGAGTTGGCAGGTGTAGTTTGGTACAAAAAAAAAAAAATCCTACTTGAAACTGCTCAGGGATTTCTAAAAAAGATATTTCTGTATTTGCAGTGTTGAATGAATAATGCTGTAATTTTTCTAGTTGTCAGACTTGTACAACATCTTCAAGTGATTAGAATAATGGACAAACGATAAAAGTAACACTGAGTTTCCCTTTAAGAGCTACATGTAAGACAGCAGTAATTTCACACCGTGTACCATGCCTTCCTTAAGTGTTCACGTAATACTGCTGACATTCATGAAGGAACACCTAATGTGCAAATAATTTCATGTGTTCTGCTGTTGTTCGCAGACACACACATATACACACACACACACACACACACACAAACATCTCAGGTCAAGTATCTGTGAAATATTTCCATATATATTCAGTGCTATATATAAGGTGGCCATATACCAGAGAAATAAATGAACCGCTAACTCAAAGGGACTGTATGTTCAATGGTCTTTTATCACAAGCGATAAAGCTAAAGGAAGAATTGTTTTTTGTTAATGCAGAAAAAGACAGACGATTAATTCTCTGCTCCTATATATATTTATATATATACTTTTACACACATTTCTTGAAGTGCACTGTGGTCTGAGGTAAATCTAAAGTATTCAGCACTTAAGCATTGATACGCAGTATTCAGCACTTAAGCATTCATATGGTGAGTGTTTATGTTTCCACTGCACTGATGTTAACCAGACAGTTTCATTAGTGTTTCAATTTTGTGTACTCCATCTATTTTAATGGCTTTATCATTCAGTGGTTATTATTGCAACGCGTTGAATGAACAGCCACACAACTTCGGTGGCTGAGATATTCAGTATTTTTTTTTTAAAAAATGAGCAATCCAGGAACTTTGCCAGGGGATTTTCTTAATCAGCTTCTACTCTATTGCACCATCTGTTAGAGTTGACAATAATTAGCTCTACAATTACCTGTGAATGTATAAGACCCTCTTTATTCCATGTAGGTATGATCACCGCACTATATTTGTATACTTTAATGTCACCAGTGCACGTCTATAGAGAATGACTGGGAAGAATGTAGGAACCTACACAGAGATCTTCCTTTACATTCAGAACTGACAGCGCCTCATTTACACGCAAAAGTTTTAAGATAAAATATAAGTTACAAGCCTGCTGTTGAGCATGGGTGTTTACCTTGAATAGCCCCCTAAGTCTACAGACATTCATGCCCATGTCTAACAACACAATCTTGAGACCAATCTTTGCCTTAGAAAGCTGCAGATTGAATGTTATTGCAAATATGAACCATGATGTGTTTTCTTCTGCCCTATAAAAGGTATGAAAGGTGCGTTCAGACACAACAAAAATGGAAAATATAAACACTCCATATATAGAGTCAATGGAAGGATGCAATCAAATACACATGAGCAGCACATAAGGTGAAGTTGTGAGGTCGAGTCGTAAAGCTTTAAGCTCATCAGTGTTATTGTTCCAGGTGCCAATAATCATGATAAGATGCCGGACAGGCAAACAATTGTTTTTCCTGAGTCCCTTTCTTAAAAGAATAATTCTAGCTTGTTAGAAGTGTTTTATTTTTGCTGTTCTGGCCATTGGTTTTATTGGATATGATGAGATTGCACTCACAAAAGCATTTGCTGAGATCTGGGAATGGGGTGACATAGCAAAATGTGGATCCAACTGGGCAACAAACACAAGCCATCAAACAGTCAGAAAAGTTATAAATAAAGATCTTGATCAGTCCGCTTTATTATTTTAATTATTCGGAAGAGAAAACTGCCCACTATAAAAATCAATCAGATCATTTTCCTGGTTCAACTTACATCCTCTTGCCACCTTCCAGATAAAAAAAAAAAAAAGAAAAAAAAAGAGTTTTGCCCAGAAATACAGATTTAATTTTCCAAGTTGAGAAAGTGCACTCCCGAGATCTGAATTTTTTCCCACCACCAAACTTTATGCAAAATTTATTAATAACTTCATGACTTAATAACACCTTTTTCAAAATTAGATCATATTTCATAAATCAGCAACCTTGCTGCCTAATGGGAGATTACAATCTCTGTTTCCTTATCAGTCATCTGTAATAAAATGCAATCACAATAAGACAGGTAATTTAGAAACAAATCATTTTTGAAAGACAACTTTGACAGACTAAATATGCCTCACTTATATTGTGTATCGCTTCATTCCTATTAATATTGAAATATTGCGTGGAATTCATTCTGCTTAATGAAATCATTCCACTGTAAAGCACTTTTATCACGGCTGTGAGAAAAATAACTCGAGATCCTTTTGATTTTCAATTTGTAATTTGATTGAAGAACGATAAACATTTATTGAGACAAGACACATGACGGAAATGTCAATCAGTCTGAGGAAATACCATGACATATACTAATTCCATTTAGACTCCACGTTCCTTTGATATCTTCGCCAAAATGATTTAATTTGATGAAACTCTGGTGACATTCTTTCAATATCCTCTCACTGTAGTGCAGCCCGTACTGTAATTTCTCAATCCTGAATCTGCCAGCGGACGGGGCCCTATTTGAGAGTCTGCTGGTGTGCTGTGTGGTGGTGCTGGGTCTTGGCAGATGCATGAGATGGTGGAGGGCTCTCACTGAGGTGATTAATCAAAGCTGACATTCAGATGGAAATAAGCTACAGCAAGTTGGAGGGCTCATCTCTGTAATAACAGAGCGCTGCAGAGCCATTGTCCAATACACGGAGTATAACTTGCATAAAGTATTGCAGCGAAGCCATAATTGCTTTATATCAGACATAATGTATCAGAATCATTAGTCCAAACTGCTCATTGGCAATATGAAAAGTGTACTCAGCAAACCTTTTCAATAGAGTCCAATACGGTTCAGAAATTAACAATCTTTATTGTTAGCTGAGATAATTTATCTGTGATTAATCTCTCCTACTGATGCTGAAATGAAGGAAGCAGCAGGTTTCTTGATCAATTTATGTGCTCCCTTTACCATCCAATGATAAACAAGAAAATTAGAGCCATGATTTAGTTTCAATTTACAACTGATTTACAAAAACAAAAGCATTAAGGCCTTCCAAATAATAGCAAAGCTAAAAGTTTCTTTCTTTTTAAATAGTTTGATGTGTGCTCAAAAGTTTCTAGCTTTCGGTCACGTCTTGTAGCCCACTGATGAGGGCAGGCTGTTCATGCGTACTGTTCATACGTCCACCCACGGAAAGTCAAGCACCACAGTTTGTATGTAAGCCATGTAATCATGAGCCAGTAATTTGTGTATGACCCTGTGATTTCTGTGACCAACACACTGACAGAAGTAAGAATGGATGTAGTATAATGACCGAAAATCTGTGTAAGGAGGCAGGTTGGGGTGGAAACCGAGTAGGCGTTGAGTTATTTTAAGGTACATTGTCACCATGTTTCCTCTACTGATCCTAACCTTCATAACTTTACTTTTCCTATGTCCAATCTCTTATCCTAAACCTACCCAAAGTAATTTACATGCCTATACCGATCCTCTGTAACTTGACATTATGTACATCATTCGTGGGGCACTAATTCATTCAATATCACATGAACCATTGTGATTTTTCATAAGATATCATATGAAGCGTTCCATGACGATACTTCAATTAGGTCAACAAGATGTGAATAAAAGCTCTAGGAAAGGAAACAGTAAGTAAGTAGACCTTGTGTCAAGGATGCTATTTCAGCAAAAGCCAAGCTATGGCACTATGACATGTGATAATGGAGACTTTTATGACAGACACAGCTTTCTCTCACTTTCACAGTCCCTAGTGTTTGCATGTAATTTGCATCTTAGAGCAGTGGAAACATCTGTCATTGTATCTATTGTGGTGTGTGCATATTCCAACACCATGGACAGGGAGTGAAGTCTAATTAACATTAGTCATTTCTTTAAACTGAACAAGAAAGGAAAAAAATGCATTGAATTACATGCTAATTTAACTGAGGGATGTTTAAAACACAGCAAAACACAAAGCAAATTTGGAACAAATTATTGTAAAGAACTAAGACCCAACCACACAGGCTGATTTCAGTCTTGAATTATGTGTTTGAATTCATTCAAAACTGGAAAAGAAAAAAAAAACACCTATAGTCATGGCCGTCAGTTAATGGAGACTGTTACAGGCACTTGAGAAATGAAAAAGTTCCCTTACTGATGCTCATATTCACATATATATTTTATTATTATCATATTTTCTTCTCATGGACAAATACTAGACCTGAATGAATGCATGTTGTGCTTACAGTTGATTGTAATAATGTATGCATGCAATAGCCATATGTGCAGTACTTACACAGCTCACGGGTCCAACAATACCATGTTAACATTATGCATTTCTAATAACACGGTCACAAACACACACATGCAAACACTCGATACACGCAATATCAATAGGCTATGTATCTTTATTCATCCAGGATCCAAGATTTATTGAGCACATGTGATCAATTTAAAGGTAATACAAGGGAAATTAATTAATTATTTTTATTTATTTATTGAACATGCTTACAAGGTATAACAGCTGCCATATCTTGCCACACACATTTAATGCCTGTGCATAGCGCTAATAATCACAAGATGAGACCCCCTCATGTCGTATGTTCCTTGGAATGATTCACCTTAGATTTTACAGTTCCATATATGGTTTCATTTATGTGAAAGAGCAACACAAGGGGATAGATACAGTATAGATCTGTTAGATAAGAATGTAATCTATGAACTATTGTAATACTACTAAACTAATTTAAAATCTAAATATTATTTATTACAGTATGAGGCCTTTTGTATAAATAAATGTTTTGTATATCAGGGTAATCTGATCAGTCTAAAAACTTTTCACTGTGAGAATCACTGCTCTCTCTGGTGTCTTAATTTGGAGTCAAAAATACAAAAATGCAATGTGTCTAAGACATGGTTAATCTCTTTAATTTGACCTATTAAGTGCACTTCGGAGGATTTTGTTAGTTTAGCTATGGCATTAACAAATGCACCATGCTGATTAAAATCATTGTCCTAGGCACCTTTTTAATGCTGCCCACAGCCTCCCAACAGTCATTCTCTGGTGGCCATGCACAGGGATTAGTATCAGAAGCATTGACAAATAGCAATCAAAATACTCAAAATGAGTTTAAGTGCATGGATGCCATGTTAGACAGACAGTGTCTGCACTTTTGGGGAGACTGAATTTGTTCCAAAGGGCCAGGCTGAGGGATGCGATTCATTTCAAACCTACTTCCCACCTTACATAATCACCACTTGCTGAGCTTTTTAGGAAGGCTATTCTGTGGAGTGACAGAGTAAGTGTCAGAGTTACTATGGCTGCAAAGCAAGGACGTTATGGGTTTGCTTTGCATATCAAGCAGAGTTCCACTGAACGCAGCCCCACCCAAACCTTGGTATCAATGGGAGAAGTGATTACAGAACACTGTTTTAATTGCTGAAATAGACACTTGCATGCTAGAGCAGTATACATGGGCAAATATCATGCAGCCTTATTGACAGGCAGAATGCTGATAATGGATCTGCACAACTCTGGATTACTTTTTATGACAGCATTTAGCATGACTAAGCATTTAGTCAGTGATTTGGCAAGGAAAAAGAGGAGAAATATATATATATATATATTTATTTATTTATTTTATTTATTTATTATTTTATATATATATACTGTTCATACTCATACATACAAATGTGATTTAAAAACTAAATTGCTACATTGTTTTACTTCATCACTCAATCTGTTTTAACTGTGTATGTAAGCCATTTCCTCCTTGGTAGGGAATGTTATTTTGGTCCAACAAATGTGGCCCCATTAGATCTGTTTTTCCTGTTGGATGAAGAAATTTCTGTTGCTTTTCACTGGCTCTGGCACAGGAAGCAGTTCTTCTTCCCATTTTTACTTCTACCTACTTTGCTCTAATTGTCTTTGCTACTTTTCAGACTTGAGGAAACAGCCATGAAAGAGCAGAGGCCCAGATTAGATCCACTGAAGAATCTCAGAGATGTGGGCAGCAATTCAAGCGGTCCGAGACCAGGCTACCAGAGATCACACTGAACTCCTTCAAAGTGAGGTGCACTGGGAGCAGCTCTGATCCTGATTACTGAGACACTGAGAGGGTCTTACTCTACCCACCTGTCACTCACTTGTGTGAGGAGCTTGGCCATGGATTTTTCGAATTGGACAGCAAAGAAAAAGCCATGGCAGTGCTATGGTCATGACCACCTAAACCAAGATAAAGTTATGATCAAGATCAGAGTCTACTGAGTCCGATACAAGACTAAGACTTTAAGGGGTTGGGACCAAGTCAAGACCAAGACCAGACCTGGATAATGAAATTCCAAAGAGTTTTGGTACAGAGGAAGACAGCTAACATTAGCTAGCTAGCTTTGCTAGCATCGCTTACAGTTAGCATTCTTTATGCTTGCTTTCTAAGTGTTAAAAGTTTGACATGGTCCCAGCCATCTCAGTTAGTGTTGCATTGCAGAATTAACATACTGCTGTGTGTTTTCTTTTTGGAAGCTTTTTTGCAGATGAACTCTTTGTAGTTTATGTACTGAAATTTTATTTGAAGAAGCTTTGGCTGACACCCCAGAAAGCCACAGCTTCTTCTCTCAACTCCTGCATGCTTCCTGTGGTGCGTGTAAAAAGTGGTGGGGAGCTGTAAACAGTAACAAACATTTCAAATTCGAGATGAGTCAAGTAATTGGTTGCATTCGAAGAAGGACGTATAACATTCAATCACAGGAATGAAGGAAACAAATAAATCAGACAATGCAGAAGCAATTTAATGATATCCCCAGCATTGTCAGGGTGTTTTCATGCACTTCGTACATTTTCCTACGAAAGTAATGCACCAAAATTCGTTCATATCTTACATATTCATGGGCCAGTAAATTGTGTATAACTCATGTGTTTTGGAAGGCTGCGATCATGTGACCAACACACTGACAGGAGCAAGGAAGGAGGCAGTCCCCAGAAGGTTGTAGGGGTCGTTGGTGGGTCACAGAACACAAGACTTTACTGCAGGACTTCCCCGGGAGACTGGTACATGGAACCGTGTAAACTTCAAGTCACTTTAAGGTATGTCATCACCATGTATCTTTACCTTGACCCAAACCTAACCAGAGTAACTTTAAGTATGTAATGTCATCTGCAGGGCGCTTATTTGGAGGTTACCGTAA
Organism: Epinephelus fuscoguttatus; assembly: GCF_011397635.1. Taxonomy (NCBI): domain Eukaryota; kingdom Metazoa; phylum Chordata; class Actinopteri; order Perciformes; family Serranidae; genus Epinephelus; species Epinephelus fuscoguttatus. Next base: position 10,758,759 of record NC_064761.1, on the reverse strand, counting down.
AACTTCAATTAAAAGCCTAGTCCTAATTAAATGCCCAGTCTCTTTTCTTTTGTGGCTATACATCTTGACAAATAAATGCCTGTCTCAAATAGACGCCTGGTCTGTTTGCTAAGCAGTTGATTTTCTTTTTTCTTTAATAGAAGTTCTTCAGATGTATCAAGTTGGGTTGTTGGCTACCTCAAAATAAGTGTCCATTGCTTGATTACCCTGTTATTTATCTATATTTCTTGAATCCATAGGGGTCTTCAGATCAAGGGAATCAAAAGGGTTTTTCATAAAAATGAATCCAATTTGTGAGCACTGTATTAACAGATTGAAGTGGTGTTGTGTCAGTATGCTGGGTGCAGTAATCCTCGAGTGCAGTAAATCCCTCTCTCTGATGAGCTGTCTGTCAGAGCCAGATCAAATGAATGATTCATCATTGATATATTATCTGAAGCCTATTTTTTTACACAAGTAATATTCATACCAGTTTATATAAACAAATAGATTTTATTTTCTCATCTTTGCTGAGCAAGAGCTTTGTGTGAAAGAAATTAAAGGCCTGTCCCATACATTCTCGGAACCCATCGGCTGTATTCGGCGTCTGACTTCCGGCAGACGGCGATACAGCCTCTGGGGGCAGACCTCCGATTTTTTGGCATTCTGGTTTGATTTGGCGAAGGAGGCAAATTTCCATTTCCGACTTCTGTTTATATGTAAGCAGATATGCTGAACCATTGCGATGGATTCAGAGTTTGCAATGACGCCAATTATGTTCCGCCTCGTTAGTTCCCCGCACGGAGCGTTTAACCTGGCAACAACTGCAGCCGGCTCAAACATGATGGGTCAATATCACGCGGACTACAAACAGCCTACAACCGGAAACCAGGGCTCTTCTGCTCTTCTTCACTGAATGTAGAGTCTGTATATAGAGACTAGTCCCATATGAACGCCTGTCCCAAATATAGGCCCACCGATTTCAATGATTTCAGTAAATAAAAGCCCGAGCTATTAATTAAAGTTTTATGGTATCAGACGAACCATTGTGTTTGCGTTTTCATAGAGTATCATCTGAACCGTTGTATGAGGATATGATGTAGTTGTGATTTTGACTGGTCTTAAAGTAAAATCTAGAGTTTGAGACCAAGATAAGACATAGTAGATTCTGAGATTCTGATTAAGATTGAGATCTTCAAAAAGTGGTCTTAACACAGGTCTCAAGATGAATACCGATCACCAGTACAACAACACTGAGCCATGACTTAGATCATTGGTTTCTATGCCCCCATGTTGTTATGCAATACACAAAATGCTTCACACACAATGGATCCAATTACAATAAGGTGCTTTTAACTGCAAAAACATGTCATTACTTCATGCACTTGGTAATTGTTAGAGAAAGACTGTGGTCATCATTTCTTAAAGCCTTACTTTGCTCCTGCCAAGTTACTATGTAATGCACTGAACAGATACCTATACTGACTTTAGCGAAGCGTGGAACAGATAAAGAGAATTCTCAGAGGTGCAATTATATGATTCAAACATAACAGCAAACCTTTGGATTGTTACACCTTAGAGAGAGATGCTGAATCTGTTATGATCTATTTGTGTTAAAGGAATACACAGAAGGTTTCATGTCAATACCATATACTGTTGAATTAATCCTAGTCTCATAATGGCCTTCATCTGACTGAAGCAGTCTGGGATCAGCTTTGTGTTCCTGAATTAAAATGATTTTCTGAGTGTTAAAGCAGCATGAAATTGGTTCTGTTTGCAAGCAATTCCTAGGACACATATTTCTTTAGAAGAGGAGCACCAAGTATTTTTCCAATCAGAAAGCTCTGTATGTTCAGCCTCTGTGGAGCAATGGAGATGCACGACAAAATGGAACTCACTGTTTTTGGTTTGATCTTAAAAATAAATATATAAATAAAGGGCTTTAATTTTGATAGTCATTCAGGAAAATGACTCAAAATTAATTTATTGTATCTTTTGCAATATGCTCCTAATATGCTGTTTTTTAATTGATCCATACTGTATAAATAAAGAAATAAAAACAAGATGAAATTCTAACATTTTATGTCCTCTCGACCTCATGGTGGTTATGAACTTGTAGACCTTTAGTTTGTAAGTTTATAGTTTATTGTATCAGCCACATTCTGCTGCATAATCCTTTGCTGGACATTTATGGCATATTAAATACAATAAAAAGGATATTTTCTTACTGATTTATATCGAAGAGGATACCACAAAGTGCTGTATTATCATCTAGTCTAACTAGATGAAACACACACACTTCCAAGTCACACAATTCAGTATTGCATGATTGAAGATTCCAAGTCACAGGTTCAATACTTGCAAAAAGTGCACGTATAGACCTCAAGGATACAGTGAGTTATGCTGAATGTAAAAAATTACTTTGTTTGTTTACATGACAATTCCACAGGATGCCTGAGAATACTATTTTGAGGTATTTCAAGCAGCTACTCATTACTTACACGTTAAGCAACCTAAAATAATCTAAGGATATAATATAAGGATATATTATATGATAGTACAACACTCACAGTGGCCACATTTCAGCATTGTGTAGTTTTACGTTTTATACCCTTTTATGGCCAGCGTCACAGTGACATTAGTTTGTTAGCTGGAGACGACTTGCCACCACAGGGCTGTAGGCTACACAGGAGTCTTAAAATGTCATCTTGTTGTGTTATTGGGAGCCAGAATAGAAGGAGTCATCGCTCTTCAACTTTATCACATACCAGCCCCCACTGCCCGTCAACAAAAACAAAGACAACCATGGTTAAATGCAATCAGATAAAAGGACTGGACGTGGGCGATCATCAAAAATGCTCACACTTCATATCAGGTTAGGGGAAAAGTATTTACCGTTGTAGGGATGAATAATGTGTGGTTTGAATCAGACACTGGGGAGGTGTTAGGAGGAATATTAGATTTCTATGTAATGCTAACTTTTTAGCGCATGAGCTAATGTTAGCTTCAATAGCAAAATAAACCAGAGAAGCCATACAAGAGTCATCCTCCTTTGTAAGATTGGCATAGTAATCAACCACAAAGCCGGACATCCCACCTTCAGCATTCCTGTTAAATCATCCATCCACTGAGTGAGAGCGTACGGGTCGGCCAGTCTGTGTCTGTTTTTTCAAGTAACAATCGCGGTCCCGTAGAGAAAGTGAGTGACCTGACATGGTGCTTTTGTAAATTCAGTCTGATGCTCTACATTAAAATGAGAGCCCAGTTGGTCGAAGAAACGGAGCATTATATATTATATTTCTATAAGTTAATCACACATTCACTCTGCTCAGCGCTCTGCTGTACCGTCCCCCCCAGACAGAGTGCCTAGATGCGCTGTGCCACTCTGAGAGTGCCATGCTCTGGATAACCAAACGGTACATTCCGACAGTGTTACGAACTTAGGAGCGGTCCAGTTTGTGTCAGAGTGCAATAAGTATTTCTAAATGCACCACTTGCATCATCTTCCTCCATTGTCTAAAACAGGCCAAAAGAACTCACTGGCCAGTGCTGGTTAATGTCTATGGAGAATTGTTTTGCCTCCAGCTAAGCCCCACCCACCAAAGAATGTCATACTGTTTACTAACAGTAAAAGGGTCCGTTGACATCAGTCATTTTGTACTCTTACTTAAAGCTCCAGTAGGCAACATTGTTTTGGTATAATTGAGTAAAAATTTTATAATATCCTCTAAGCATAATGTAAATCAAGTGGTCTGAGACAAACAATAGGTTTCTGCACCTCACCATGGCTCTGTGTTCAGCCTCTAAAGAATCAGTATCGTGCCGATGTGCATCAACCAATCAAAGGTCAGCTCAGACCACTGCGTTCCTATTGGCTGTTCTACTGCATATGTGCGTTCCCATGCCGCCAGCAAGGGGAGAGCAAGCGGCAATGGCGAACAGTGTACCATGTAAAATAGCTATTCCAGCATTGGCTACAACTGTCTACACGGCTAAACCCAAATGAAGGAAGACAGAACTCGGTTCCCAGAGCTCCGGAGGGAGGGGAAGGGTGAGGTGGGGCCGGGCCTGGCCAGAGGGTGCGAGGTTCAGCCGTGGGAGTGGAGCCGAGGGCTCTCCGCGGAGAGCCAGAGCCGAGCCTCGGGAGTATGTGCGGGGCCGCGAGGGAGGGATGGGGAGTGATGGGGAGGGCTGCTGTGTGGTGAGGGAGACCCGAGGCTCCCAGAGAGGGAGAAATAGAATCAAGTACTGTAGGATAAAATACTCGCATGCTCGTCTGGTAGGAGGGGCTCAGGGCGGAGATGAACGAAACCTAACTCAGATGAGACTCAAAAATCAACCGTTTTCTGGCTTTCTACCTACTGCAGCTTTAATAAACATTTTCAGAGCAGGATTTGAAAAACTACTATTATGTGTAGTATTGCTACTTTTAATTAAAGGAATACTTCAACCCCCAAATGGCCATCTTACTATATAATGACAAAAACTTTGTCTGTCTGTGTGTCTGTTCCATGTTTTTCTCCTCACTGACTTGGTCAATTCATGTGAAATTTGGCACAGTGGTAGAGGGTCATGTGAGGATGCGAATGAAGCAATATTACATCAATTGGCCAAAGGGGGGCGCTGTAGCAACCGATTGAAATTGCAAACTTTGAATGGGCATATCTCATGCTCCGTATGTCGTAGAGACATGACACTTTGCACAGAGATGCCTCTCCTCATGAGGAACACATTTGTCTCAAGAAACCATAACTTACAATTGTATGGATTTTCCACCATATTGAATTTTTTTGAAAAATACTTAAAATCGATCTCTTCCTAAGAAGTTTGACCAATCTGCATGAAACTTGGTGAACATAATCTAGGGACCAATATCTAAAGTTCCCTCTTGGCAAAAGTTGGAAAACTTACTAAAACTGAGCTTCTTTAAGGCAATGAATATTGCGGAGGGCCTGGCTCATCACATAAAGGTGTATAACGTCTTAGAGAGCTAATTTCTTATCTAGGCCTAACCGTCATATCGATTTTTACTAAACTTGGTAGATATGTAGAACAGGACGCCTCAAGGTGACTGGAGAAATGTAACTCTAACTGGCAACTGGGTGGTGCTATAACAACAGAAAAATGCTTTAGAATGGCTAAAATGCAACCGATCGCTGTGGCTCCCCCTGTGGCCCAATGTTTTAGGGGTTTTTCTGATTTTTGGTATGACTAAGTCATGGTATGGTATGCTGTACTCAATGGGTATGGACTAGTTTGTATATCAATAACTCATCCCATGTTACATTGTATTTGTAACAAAATCAATTTTTTTGTGATGCATCCGGTGAACAAACAATTCAGAGAATTCTTGATAAATTGGAGTCAATATTGTCTGTGTTTATCAACAGCAAAACTATCAAAACATGTTAAACTCTCACAGACAACTTGTGCAGTATGATCCAAGTCTCATTTTTCCTGTTGCTCAGTACTTCCCAGACAGACAGCTGTTTCAGACAGGGGACTAATAGTGAAACTTGCTCTCTTCAAAGCCAGACTCCATTAACAAAAATAATAATTTTATGTTGCTGAACACAGGAGCTGCTTGTCTGTTGCTGCCTCAGTTGGGAGTTTGTGTGTTATTGGGTGACTTTGGTGAATTCAAACTAATCCTTTAAAACACCCAAATCACACAGTTACACAAACTCACTGACTGAGGCAGTAGACCATACTTTGCCAGCATTTGGAGTTTGTGCAAAAGAAACCATTTGAAGAAGTAAATACATTGATTCCATTTTCAAAGAGGTTTCCCAGTGGAAGTTTACTGTGTAGTCCTCAATCAAAACTGATTTATTTGCCTGACTTTAACTGTAGCTTATAGCACCATGTTTGGGTGACAAGTTTATTTTTTTGGCATACTCATTTTTATGAAAGACAAATGTTTACAGTGTGTGTCCAAAAACAATAATGAGCATTACAGAGTTCATGCTCAGTTCACTTCGAGTTTAAGCTGTCACTTTTATGATGCAAGATTGTTCCCACAGCCAACTTGATGGCAACAAACAAAGTACAGTTTTGAAAAATTATATATACACTCAATACATTCTAGTGGAATTTGTTGTTCGCAATGTACAGACCAATTTTTTTTTGCTTTCGAGTTGTGACTAATTTTGTCAGGGTAGATTATTTTTGCCAGTCACCAGACTACAGCTCTGTGCCGAGGCAAACATGTGGCACTTTCTTGATTGATGGAATACAGCATATGCACAGCCATATTACTGTTGTGACAGCTGGCACAGTTTGAATAATTGCTTGCTTCTGTATCTTCTTTTATGCATAATTGGAGTATTTCTTTGTCAACAGGGTTCACTTTGCTCCCGTTTTGAGTGTTTTTGTGTGTTTGTGTGTGTAGGCTGGATGTGTTTGGACATGTATGTTTTGGAGAAAGATTAGGTGTGTGTTTGTGCACATGTGCAGATTGCATGTGTGGGTTGGTGTTCTGTCAATGCAGAATACATTAAACCAACAGATTGTTGTGAGCTGTAATATCATTATTTAATGAAGCTATCTGCTGGCTGTTCTGTGGTGTTTCACTAATGATGTAATTCCAAAAATAATGCGATATTGAAGCCGGGCAGACATCTGTTTTCTGCATGTGCATGCCATCGCCTTATCTTTAATTTATGCAATACATATGAACGTACAGTATGGGTCTGAATTTAAATGGAGACATAAGAATAATGCAGGTTGTGTCTAGGTTTTGTGATTACTTTAATAGAATTTTGATTCCAGAAACTCCATTAAAATGAGAAAGAACTGCATTCCCACAAATCCCTTGAGTAGTGGATGTCCATTGCACAAATATCAACATATGACCTGAGGCAAACTGAAATATGGAAATACTTCATTGTTCATTCTCACTGAAAATATGTGTGTGTGTGTGTTTGTTTTTATGTGGGAGTAGTTTGGCCACTGAAGGCGAGTGCTAACAGCAGCAGCTATAATGAAACTTCACCTGTTTTGATTTCCTATTTAAGCACCAATAGTGGCAGTGGCAGTGGAGGCTCCCTCTGCCTGATCGCCTCATTAAAGAGCCATAAAGCAGTTTGACACTCACAGGATGCCAATCCATCACAGCTAGGCCACTTCTGATGGGGGGGAAACCTCTAGGGGAGGCAAGCTGCAATGGCTGGGAGGAAGGAAAAAAAAAAAAAAAAAAATCCATGTCAAACTGAGCTGTCGTCTGGTGAGCCGAGATGCCAACACCCCTGAGGCGGCAGAGCTGGATCCAGATCCAGTAGCCGACTAACACGTCCCACAAACTCATGAGCGAGGCAATTAGCAGGAGCCCCTGTGGATAGCACATTCTTCTCCCAGTGATTATTTCTCTCACCCCCCACACCCCCACCCGGTCCTCTCCTTCTCTTTCGCTCTGTCTTTGCTTCTCTTAAAATTCCTCTGCTCGCTTGCCAGTCCAGCGCTTACAATTCAGCCATCAACACGTTTCAGTGCAGCAGCGGTTGTCTGCCCAAGCACAGTTGTGTGGCCTGCTCTTGTTAAACAGCAATGTTCCTCATTACTCTAATTACCTCTGCAGGAAAATAAAAAGAAATAAAATGTCATTTGGGGGGCCAATTAACAAAATTGAAAGTTAATCTATACCGCGGGAAACTCAGAGTGTGTAGTTGTTAAAATGTCAACGCCTCATCATTGTGTGCAATACAGAGTATGTTTTCTTTTACGTTTTTGGTGGACTAGTGGTCAAGTAGAAAAACATGATCTATTTTTATATTTTCAGTTTTCTCTCAATGGGGAAAAAATGTTTCAAAACACACATTACAAACAAAGTAATGTTTGAGAAAAGTTGTTTTGTAAATTTTTTGATGAGGTAAAACACTGTCTGCCGACATATTTGCTGAACCATTAGTACATGAGACTGATAATCTGTAAGACAAAAAAAAAAAAAATCGTGTTCCTCTCCCCTGCCTCCTCCTACTGCTACTAATTACATTTGCAAGAATCCATCCTGCTGCTGAATGAAAGAAACCAATCAGAGCTGAGGAGTGTCAAATGCAGCTGTCAATCATGTCAGTCACTGTTAACTGCAGTCAAACTGCCAAACTAAGCAACACCGATTCAAGATTCTTTTACTGCATTGCCTGTCTCTCACCTTAAATGTGTTCAGGAACATATTTTATTGTACCATTTAGCTGTAAAATGAGAAAGTTTGCTCTAGTGGGTGGGCGGTGCTTGGTTTGGACCCAACTTTTTTCAGTGTGGCGGCCGGGTCACATACTTCCTTACAAATGTTGGAGGCTCCTTGTCACTGATTGGTTGTTTTCATTCAGCTGTGATTGATTCTTGCAAATACCACTAGAAACACTACGAGAAGGCAGAGAAACCTATTTTCTTCACCGATTATCTGACTCATTTACTACAGTTTAAGCAAATATGACAAAAGGTTATTTTTTTTCTAAAAGTAACCAACTACAGCTCTAATAATCATCCTTACTAAAATTCATTTTATAAAAGTAGCATTTTCACAGCATGGTATGTGGTAAGCAAAGAAAAAGTGACACTGTAACATCGGTGTTGGCAGATTTACTGGTCATTTAAAAAGGTCTGTGGAATATATGTTTTTGAGAGGGGGCGGCAGTAGCTCAGTCCATAGGGACTTGGGTTGGGAACCGGATGGTTGCGGGCCAAAGTCCCTGTCTCCCCTTGAGCAAGGCACTGAACTCCCAATGGCTCAGGGTGCCCATCCATGGCTGCCCCCTCGCTCTGACATCTGTCCATTTAATGCATGTATATGTCTTGTTTGTTCATGTGTGTGTATTTTGGGCTCTGTGTATATGACAACAGAGTGAAAAAAACTGAATTTCCCCTTGGGGATTAATAAAGTATTTCTTCTTCTTCTTCTTCTTCTTCTTCTTCTTCTTCTTCTTCTTCTTTTTGTATCTTATTGTGGGAGTTTCTATTGCGTTGGCACAAATATTTAATTTTAAAAAGTCCTGTGGCTTCTCTATAAATGGCAATAAAAGTAAAACTTTATTCTCTAAAAATGTGCAATGAATAGCTCCATCAGAAAGCAGCTGTTACACCTACTTAAAGCAATATTTCTGACATTAGCATTGGAAACATGTTGCTCAGGTTGCTTGTTTACAGGGAATCATTACCTATGTTTGCTGTTTTATGGAGATCATTGCATGTTTAAACTCATTGTTTTGGTTTACTTATATCAACTTTAGGGTATTTCATGGTAAATTGCATATGTTTGGTACACGGTTTAGTCTCAAAACTGAGCAAATAGAAAAAAAAATGCTGGTGAACGTAGGGTGGTTAGAACACAAGAAAACATATGGTGACGGCCAAACTATAAAAAGATATAAAAGATTGTCAGGTGGCCAAAAATCCATTAATGCAGCTTTAAGAAACTTTTTCCTGAATGAAAAAAAAAGCTCAAATATATCTTCTTATCTTATCTTAAGCTACTATATAATGACGAAAACTCTGTGGGTGTGTCTGTTCCACATTTTTCTCCTCACTGACTTGGTCAGTCCATGTGAAATTTGGTACAGTGGTAGAGGGTCATGGGAGGATGCGAATGAAGCAATATTACATCAGTTGGCCAAAGGGGGGCGCTATAGCAACCGACTGAAATTGCAAACTTTGAATGGGCATATCTCATGCCCCGTATGTCATAGAGACATGAAACTTTGCACAGAGATGCCTCTCCTCACAAGGAACAAATTTGCCTCAAAAACCCATAACTTCCAGTTATACAGATTTTCCACTATTTAGAATTTTTTGAAAAACACTTAAAATCAATCTCTTCCTAGGAAGTTTGACCGATCTGCATGAAACTCGGTGAACATAATCTAGGGACCGGTATCTAAAGTTCCCTCTTGGCAAAAGTTGGAAAACTTACTAAAACTAAGCTTGCCACAAGGACCCGATCGAACAAAATGGGGGCGCTAGAGAGCTAATTTCTTATCTAGGCCTAACTGCCTTATCAATTTTTACTAAACTTGGTAGATATGAAGAACAGGACGTCTCAAGGTGACTGGAGAAATGTAACTCTAATTGGCAACTGGGTGGCGCTATAACAACAGAAAAATGCTTAAAAATGGCTAAAATGCGACCGATCGCTGTGGCTCCCCCTGTGGCCCAATGTTGTTGTTTTTTTTAATCTAATTTTTGGTATGACTAAGTCATGGTATGGTATGCTGTACATAATCACGGAAACTGTCAGTGTGTCATTCTGTCAGTCAGTCATTCTGTCTGTCCCACGTTTTTCTACTCACTGACGTGGTCAATCTATGTGAAACTGCACATAGGCATTGAGGATTGGCATAGGTAGAAGGTGACAAAGCTACCAGTGGGTATGGACTAGTATATAATAAAACTCAAGTACAGTATCTAACCTATATACTATTTTCTTCCCATCAAGATATGATTTATGGGTATAGTTTCCATGTCATCAGAACAATGGAAAGAAAATACACACAGACAAACACACACGTCTCTCAGGATAATATTTTCACATCACCTAATGATATTCTGTCATCAGTAACCCCCTAACCAAATAACCCATATTTTATCTGTGCTGCACACACTTACTGTATTGATATCACTCACCTTGCCCTGTAAGCCTCATTCCAACTAAAACCCATATTGGGTTTAACATATGTAATGGGATCAGAGTGAAATGCTCATAATAGTATATTTATAATTATTATCATTATTATACTCAGTGTACTCTGTTGAGAAATAATAAGTGGTTTGTTATATAACACCTGTCCTTTTGTCCAAGGATATTTTCACTTCAGACCAACAACAACAATGAGGGGAAGCAATTAAACGAGACGTCTCTGCTGCAGTTTGAATACAGAAAAAGTTATGGACTGCATTGGAGGAGGGGGTCTACATACAGAGAGTGGGAGGAAGGGTTAAGTTTGGAACAAAAATGTCACAGAACCTGAGGGACAAGTGGTAAATAAGCCTCCCCTTCCTGTCTGCGCTGACACTGTAGGATGGCACACTGCTTGGAAAAACAAAGAGTGCTCCTTTCCCCCCAGGCCTGCACATGCTGTGATATTAATAAGTGTCCTTCATCATTCCCCGCAGTGGGATCTTGTTAACCTATGCACCACATTTAATCAATCCTGAGGAGAACTAACTGTCACCACCCAGGTGCTTTTAGTTAGCCTGTAAGGCTAATAAATAAATAAATAAATAAATATTGAATTAAATAAAAACAAACAATTAACATCTCTTGGACAGAGAAAATCAAACTAATGCACTCAAAGACATTGGATGACACTGTAAACCATCTGAATAAGGCATTTGGCAAAATATAATTTTAAAAGGGGACTGTGTTTATCTTATTTGACTGAATTCAAATCTAATATTTTATTGGCCATACAGACCATAAAAGACAACTTTTACAACATACAATATACAGTTTGCACATTGACACATTAAATCAACAATATAAGATGTAGAATATAGCATGGCATTGCTTGTTTTACTGTTTGTTTCATTTATAGCTGAATGAGAGGCAGAAATTACCAGGTGTGGTAAAAGGAAGCGGTGCCATCACTGACTACACAACATGAGCAACGAGTCATATACAGTATGATTCATTCAAAGAGGAAAAAATGACTCAATCATTGATGGCCGACGGAAATTCACTGTAGTTAACTGCATCGGTCCTGACCTGAATAACATAAAGCTGCAATATCTAAAAAGCAACAATCTCATAAAACATGAATATTATCAGATAATATCAGATAGGCAACTGAGTATGCCATTTTCACAACAACGATAGTTTTATATTTGGTTCACCTGTTTTAAAGCATGCTGACAGTGTGAACAACTAATGGCCCTGACACACCAAGCTGACGGTCGGCTGTCGACCAAAGTCGCGCCGTCGGTGAGCATCTGTCGGCCTAGTTTTTGCGGTGTGTCCCACACCGTCGGCCCTTCGGTGTCAGTGTTGGTGTCGGCGGCTTTTCGGCCAATTGAGCATGTTGAATCGGTGGCGGAGCTAGTCGGTGAAAGAGATCACTCTGATTGGCTGTTCAGGTTTTATTCCCTTGCCCCTGTAGCGAGTGAATCTGCCTGTAGTGAAACCGGGCTAACCGGTGCTTCCACTTCAGGCTCCACTTCACTCAGCTGCTGACAGACCCGCTGCTTCTTCCCTCTTTAACCTGAATAACAAACCGGAGCAAGCTGGGAGCGGCTAGCATGACCGGAGGGAAACACAGCCAGTTAGCCTCTGCTAGTCTCTGAGCCAGCCCCGGCTCTCCGTTTGGATCCAACCAGAGCACCAAGCCCTGGTTTGTTATTCAGGTTAAAGTGGGAGGAAGCAGCGGGTTTATCAGGCAGCTGAGTGAAGTGGAGCCTGTGGAGGAAACACCGGGACCGTCTGGACGTAATGGTCCATGACCCCTTGGCTGTCAGGATGTACCACTCTGTCACTCCGCTCTCTCTCACGCAGGCACAGAATGTTTGTGCCACTTGGCCATCGGATGTAGTCCGTGTAGTGTGTTCAAATGCAACTGACACAGGGCAACGTGAGACGACAACGCAACAGTTGGCTTCCGTTGCCACTAGTTCTTAGATGTCGGTTTGGTGTGTCCGCACCTTAACTTTTCTCTTTCTTTCCCTCACAAGCTAAGTGTGTTGCTGCTTCATGTGCTCCAGCTTTCAAATAAAATATGGAAACTGTACTATGAAATAGTATTACTGAACACCGGCAGCACCAAATCCTTAAACACTTTTCAAGTGCAATCAAATTCAAGTGTCTATCTGAGGTCCTGTGAGTTGCCACTGGAGAGAGTCAGGCAAGGTGCCTATCTGGAGAATTCAAAGGTAGAAGAGAACCTGACCCAGTGGTGTCAGGGCAACAGCCTACTCCTGAATGTCAGCAAAGCTAAGAAGCTGCTAGTGGACTTTGGGAAGAAATTACACGCCCCTTAATACCAACGAGTGCTCGGCTGAAAGGAAAGACAGCTTCAAGTACCTTGGTGTCCACATCCCTGAGAGCCTGAACTGGGTGTTGCATACTGACTCAGTGGTGAGAAAGTAAAGACAGAGGCTGTTTCGCCTTGGACACCTGGGAAATTGTGGTTATCCCCTGAAGTACTGAGGAATTTCTACTCCTGCGCCTTCGAGAGAGCGTCCTGACGGGGAACATCACAGCCTGAGGCGGAAATGGCACCCAACATGACTGTAAGGCCCTGCAAAGAGTGCTTAGTTTGGCTGAACATACTATAGCTCATTGCTGTACCCTGTCTGAAGGATGTATACACCAGGCGCTGCAAGAATAAGGCCAGGATAATTGTTAAAGGTCCCAACCACCCGGATAACAGTCTTTCTCCCTGCTGAGGTCGGGAAGCAGATACACAGAGGCTCAGGAGGAGCTTCTACCCTCAGACCACAAGGATCTTAAATGAGGACACTGCCTAAGACTGCCCAATCACACATTTACTATTACAGTCTTTAATTTAATGCACAAGCTGAAGGAACTGACAGGATTTATACTTTATATACATATATGTGACAAATGAAGTGATTGATTGATTGATTGATTGATTGAATGACCAAAACTTCTTTCTAATGCCCACAGTAAAACTTGCAGTTGATGAAAGCAGCCCATACACAAACTCACCATATAACAGAGCTGTTATGTGTGCAGCTCCTACATCATGTAGTACCCATAATGTGAAGTAAATTAAAGAAAAGGCTATCACTCCAGGTAATTTGTTTACATACCGTACCACACACACTGTATACCACTTGATTACTGAGCTGTAACAGCACTCATGACCTCAAGCAGACTAGACGGAATAAATGCATTTCGGTATTGAGAGCATTTCAATTTAACAGCACACAAATCAGCTTGTGAAAATGCAGCTTACCTTGGGTCATCGCACCCAGCTCCATGGGAAGAGATCTAACCGAATCAGTGATTAAAAAAAAAAAAAGACAGAAAAAAGAAAGGGAGGAGGAGGATTGGTTCCTTCTGACTGAACACACTGTGATATATTCATCAATACAGCTGAAACCATGCAAGCAAGGCCGCAGATAGTTTAGCCGTTCTATTCTTGGCGAGGCAGATAGTGCCCCTCTTGTTAAATTCATCTGTCAATGCTGTTAGAGGAGGAGATAAAAAGTGGAGCGACCCCCGCATGGAATCAGTCGAAGTCATATCGATCACTCTTGCCTTCATTTCAGCGGGATGGTTAAAAATGATTAGAGTTCCGGAACTGAAGTTAATTCTCAGGGATTGGGTCTCTATAACAAGAGTGTGACATAATCAATGCAAATGATCTCGCACTCCTGCGCTATCAAATCCAGCACCCCTCATAGGCAGAAGCTTAATCAAGGACTATCTGTCATTGTTTAAGATTTGCATTATAACTGCCTGCAAAGACCTTACACAGTGTGTCCTGCCAAGCTCTCTGCACTGAGCCTTTCAGTGCTCCCTGTTGGGGGAAAAAGCTAAGCTAATGAGCAGTCTTGAGTCAACTGGCAGGATTTCACATCCTCAGCTCTATGTAATAACTTCTTTCATAGAAAGATACTCATTTTCAAAGCAGTTTAAATCAATATTTTTACATCAACAATGAATCACATGACTAGCTCTACAGAGCTTTATAGATTTATAGTCTTTTAGCTCAATGTTTTGTGTTTTCCAGTCCTAAACCTAACTGTTTTGGTTCACATTCGCTGCTCTCATAGTGCCGTTTTCTGTGAAAAGGCCAACAAAATCTAGCAATCTAAGCTGGTGGAGCATGTAGTAGCCAGATAGTTCCCTTAGGAGTTGGCTATAAGCATAACAGAGCTTATAGGACAGTGAGTATTTGGCAGAAACACGACCTATAATGAAAGCTAATGCTCCATAACTGCTGAAAGTGTGCAGTCGATGAACAACTGCCTGTTATCAAGTATGCTATATCAACTTAAAGGGGAACTATGACCATTTTCGCAATTCAAAGGTTATGGCTATGGTCTAAGACTGTCAAAAAATAACCGTAAACATGAACAACTCCCTTCTAAATCCAAAAACTAGAGTGCTAAAACTCACATTAGTGATGTCGTCATATATAAAACCTGGAGCTTCTCCGCAGACAATAAATTGGGAGCGATGTTACAGATGACAATAAGAGCAGCCAGGGGAAGGTTTTAGGGATATGGGAACATTTTGTGTTTCAGAGCTGAGAACATTGCAATAAAATGAAGCTCATTTGAGTATGAGAAAGAAAGTAAACATTCTGTGGGTCTACAAATTCAGGCCCTCATTTGTTGTCAGTGGAGCAGCTCCACACTTTGTACCCAATGCAATGTATCCTCACAGAACGGTTTGTATGATATCCTATAAAAATGCACACACAACAGTTTGTATATTAGCCTATGAATTAGCACCCTACGAATGAGGTGAAGTCCTAAAGGTAAAGTTACTTAAGACAAGTAAAGTTAAGGAGGTTAGGTGTAGCCAAGTAAAGTTACTCTGGTTAGGTCTGGAGAAAGGGAACATGGTGAGGTTGTTCCTTAAAACAATTTAAAGTTCACTCAGAGTTTAGTGATGAACACCCGTCTCGTACACAAAGTCCCCGGGGGAAAGTCCTGTGTTTTTGACCCATCCACAACCTCAACTGGTCTCCTTAAGTGCTTCATTTGGGACTGCTTCCTTGTTTACTCCTGTCAGTACATTGGTCATGTGGCAGCCTTCCAAAATATGTGAGCAATGCATGAATTACTGGCTCGTGATTACATGGCATATTGTAAGAAAAAACATTTTACGAGAACAGGCTGCCTTATGAGATCGCAAGTTTAAGACTTTCTTCTCATAGACTGTGTAAAATAATTGGCCTAGTTACCTTGTCATCAGCCATTGGTTTACAGACTGCCATTCTAAAGCCTCGAGTTGGTATTTTGGCCATCGCCATCTTGGTTTTTTGGAGCCAGAAGCGACCATATTTGGATGAGACGATGGAGCTGTGGGGAAGTGAGGGGTGGATCTGACTCATAGACTGTAGGGACATCCTCGCAGACAGCCTATCGTTCAAGCAGGCCCAGCCTAAAACATGAATAACATTAAGCCTCAATAAAATGTAAATGGATGAGTTATACAAAAAATGTAGCCCCTGTACAGTTGACATGAATGAGGAAATTAGCTGTAGAGAACAAAACAGTTTTTTGTAACCAGGTTTATTTCTGCTGTAAAATCAGCATTTAAACATGGGGTCTATGGGGATTGACTCACTTTTTGTGCCAGCCTCAAGTGGCCATTCAAGGAATTATAGTTTTATATATATATATATATATGTATATATATATATATATCTATATATATATATATATATATATATATATATATATATATATATATATATGTATATATACACACACAGTACAGGCCAAAAGTTTGGACACACCTTCTCATTCAATGCGTTTTCTTTATTTTCATGACTATTTACATTGTAGATTCTCACTGAAGGCATCAAAACTATGAATGAACACATGTGGAGTTATGTACTTAACAAAAAAAGGTGAAATAACTGAAAACATGTTTTATATTCTAGTTTCTTCAAAATAGCCACCCTTTGCTCTGATTACTGCTTTGCACACTCTTGGCATTCTCTTGATGAGCTTCAAGAGGTAGTCACCTGAAATGGTTTCCACTTCACAGGTGTGCCTTATCAGGGTTAATTAGTGGAATTTCTTGCTTTATCAATGGGGTTGGGACCATCAGTTGTGTTGTGCAGAAGTCAGGTTAATACACAGCCGACAGCCCTATTGGACAACTGTTAAAATTCATATTATGGCAAGAACCGATCAGCTAACTAAAGAAAAACGAGTGGCCATCATTACTTTTAGAAATGAAGGTCAGTCAGTCCGGAAAATTGCAAAAACTTTAAATGTGTCCCCAAGTGGAGTCGCAAAAACCATCAAGCGCTACAACGAAACTGGCACACATGAGGACCGACCCAGGAAAGGAAGACCAAGAGTCACCTCTGCTTCTGAGGATAAGTTCATCCGAGTCACCAGCCTCAGAAATCGCAAGTTAACAGCAGCTCAGATCAGAGACCAGATGAATGCCACACAGAGTTCTAGCAGCAGACCCATCTCTAGAACAGCTGTTAAGAGGAGACTGTGCGAATCAGGCCTTCATGGTCAAATAGCTGCTAGGAAACCACTGCTAAGGAGAGGCAACAAGCAGAAGAGATTTGTTTGGGCCAAGAAACACAAGGAATGGACATTAGACAAGTGGAAATCTGTGCTTTGGTCTGATGAGTCCAAATTTGAGATCTTTGGTTCCAACCGCTGTGTCTTTGTGAGACGCAGAAAAGGTGAACGGATGGATTCCACATGCCTGGTTCCCACTGTGAAGCATGGAGGAGGAGGTGTGATGGTGTGGGGGTGTTTTGCTGGTGACACTGTTGGGGATTTATTCAAAATTGAAGGCACACTGAACCAGCATGGCTACCACAGCATCCTGCAGCGACATGCCATCCCATCCGGTTTGCGTTTAGTTGGACGATCATTTATTTTTCAACAGGACAATGACAATGAGAGAATGCCAAGAGTGTGCAAAGCAGTAATCAGAGCAAAGGGTGGCTATTTTGAAGAAACTAGAATATAAAACATGTTTTCAGTTATTTCACCTTTTTTTGTTAAGTACATAACTCCACGTGTGTTCATTCATAGTTATGATGCCTTCAGTGAGAATCTACAATGTAAATAGTCATGAAAATAAAGAAAATGCATTGAATGAGAAGGTGTGTCCAAACTTTTGGCCTGTACTGTATATATATTTATTTTAGTCCAGGTAGGTGTCTTTTAAATATTGATTGAACTTTTCTAGATCATGGAAATACAGTATTCAAATATTAAGATACTAGACCATACCCATTGGTAGCTAGTCACCTTCTGCCTATGCCAATCCTCAATGCCTATGTGCAGTTTCACATAGATTGACCACGTCAGTGAGTAGAAAAACGTGGGACAGACAGAACGACTGACTGACAGAATGACTCACTGACAGTTTCCATGATTATGTACAGCATACCATAGCATGACTTTGTCATACCAAAAAAAAAAACAAAAAGAAAACAACAAACAAACAGTGATCGGTCGCATTTTAGCCATTTTTAAGGATTTTTCTGTTGTTATAGTGCCACCCAGTTGCCATTTAGAGTTAAATTTTTATTTTTCTAGAGTTACATTTCTCCAGTCACCTTGAGGCGTCCTGTTCTACATATCTACCAAGTTTAGTAAAAATCAATATGGCAGTTAGGCCTAGAAAAGAAATTAGCTCTCTAGCTCCCCCATTTTGTTTGATCGGGTCCTTGTGACAAGCTCAGTTTTAGTAAGTTTTCCAACTTTTGTCAAGAGGGAACTTTAGATATTGGTCCCTAATTTATTTTCACCGAGTTTCATGCAGATCGGTCAAACTTCCAAGGAAAAGATCGATTTTAAGTGTTTTTTAAAAAAACTCAAAATGGCAAATTTTCATGTATCTAAGACATACGGGGCATGAGATATGCCCATTCAAAGTTTGTAATTTCAATCGGTTGCTATAGCGCCTCCCTTTGGCCAGTTGATGCAATATTATGTCATTCACATCCTCCCATGACCCTCTACCACTGTACCAAATTTCACATGGATTGACCAAGTCAGTGAGGAGAAAAACGTGGAACAGACACAGACAGACAGAGTTTTCGTCATTATATAGTAAGATTCAGGTAATTTAGGTGATGCTCCCCTTACAGATGATAATTTGTGTGTTGTGTTTACAGTTTGTTTCCACTGCTCTGAAGTGGCCAAAAATATCTACTCCATTCATCTTGTGTGTATTGGACAGGATACTGGCATGATTGGAATAGTATATGGGATGTGATGTCTTCCTTTGTTTAAAATGACCACAATAAATAAAAATCTTGTTGTTACCATTCCTTATGTCACCACTGATCAACCATGATCTGAATACAAAAAAGTTGTTTATTGGCTGACATCATCCAAAAGTTGTGAATTCAGGCCATTTATCCAGGGAGACACTATCGTGCAATTTTAGATTTTTGAAAATTAAATAAATTATCTAACGTGAAATCTGTGTGTCAAAACACTGATATATTAAGATAAAAATGAGCATGATGAGAAAACAAAATCTAACACTATAAGTATGCACTGAATAATCAGGCATCCATGCAGAACAACTGAAAGTTAAATATTAGTGTCATTTTCATTGCGTTTGCCATTTGTTTTGGCTGCAGGGGAAACCTTGGACAGTAGTTTTTTTTCCACAAAAGATATTTTGACATGTCACAGTCAGAAAGGCACAAGTTTAAAGAATAAAATTCATGATGGATTTGTTGCATTTCGCCTTGGGTATTGTGGAGCTATCATAAATGTTATTAGTAACACCTGTGCTTTTCCTACAATTATATGTCAAAATGTCTGCTATGGAAAATGTCCTTTTTTCCACAGTATTCGCTCTTCATATCATAAAAATTATGCAATGATGTGCAAATTATACTTCCCATTACTCCCCACCTGCTGCTGTAATAACATACACAATTTACCAGCATTTCTGGCACTATGAGCTCAGTTTTCTTGATAGATGGTGTATCAAGGAGAGGTGGAATTTTCACTTGGTGGCCTTGAGTCACTGCGAACATGACTTGCCAAAGTCAGAGGAAAGGCACAGTGAGGGGATGTGTCAGTAACAATCAAACAGCACAGTGCAATTTTGGTGTCTGGAGCTGTGCAGATAGTTTACTTATTATCTGAGTGACAGTGAATGAAAGTCACTGAAAATTAAATCAAGAGATCGCAGCAGCAATCAAATTTCTCTCTTTTTTTTTTTTACCCACCAGTGTATTACTCCTTAGTTTTCCCCTGGGGTCTTGCCATAGCTGCTCTCTCTTGCTCAACACCTGTTGGTCAACACAAAAATTGATCACTGGCAGTTCACCATCTCTTCCACTCGGGCTCTAGTGAGAAGCACAACCAAAAACATTTCCTTTGAAAAATTACTTTCACTGAAATGTCTTTCTTCAGGAAAACAATCTTTGGCTTGCAGCACATATTCTGTACACAACTCGCCATGGCAGGGACTCTGCACAACTTTATAATACTGATGAAAAGCAGGGATGGGTGGGCTACCAACCACATAGCTGGTGAACGGCTGAGTGTTTCAGAAATCATTCAACACGCCCTACTTCACTTCCCTTCAGCACCTGGTAATATGTAGCACTATAAAAGAGTGGTCTCATGCAGAGTGAGGGGGCAGCATTCAAAAGCAGCAGAGGATTAAAAGTGCATCATAGCAGCCATTAAGCAGGTCAAACAAACTGAGGTATGCTGTTCAAATATTTTGCACACTTTTACTGTATATCACATAGTCCATTATGCAGGGAAAAGATATATCAGAAAAGATCATTTGCAGGATGTGGCCCTTGCCTGAACATCGTTGTTCACTCGCTCCCTTGAAGGGTTGAGACTTCATAAAAGTCCACTTGAGTTTGCAGAGTAATGGTAGACACTTAAAATGGCAGCAGGAATTACCCGAAGGAAAGCGACCAAGGGAAACTCAACAAGGGCTTGTTAAACGACTACAGGGATGCTTCACAGATTTGTTGGGCTCTAAGGAACTCTGCAGCTAATACGACCAGGAAACTCAGGTCCTGAGAATAAAAGGGGCACAAGATGTAAGAGGCTTGGCAGCAGAGGCCTCGGGATTCGGAGCAGGACAGGGTGTGGGAGAAGGAAAGCTGAAGCAAAATTGGCAATTGGCCAAGAACAGTTAAAATCTGAGGCATGTGCTAAGCTTGCTGCCCTCTGCAATCCTGCTTTAAAAATCCATGGTCTGTTGTGTGCCAAGGGTATTTTACTGTTGGATAACAGTATCAACTAGATGGTGTGCAGTGTGGTCCTAAATATGCTTTGTTATTGTTTGTTTTTTGTTAGTGAGATAGCAAGCAAAGCAATTTCTCTCTTTAGGTAAGGTTTATGATACTATTAAAGGTTGAATCCTCTTTCCAAAATGACAAGTGGTTCTCAATTGTATTTGCAATGTAATTTGCATTTTCATAAGCATTCAAAGCTATTACTACTGTTTGTTCAGTCGCTCTCAGCATCTGATACTAACACACCTGAGCAGTGTCTGTATGTAACTATTGACTGTATAAAGTAATGGACGTAGCTACCGTGATGTCACCCATTGGTTTGTGGACTATTTTGAAGCCTTGAGTTTGGCATTTAAGCTGTCACCATTTGGATTCTGCAGTCAGAAGTGAACATATTTGTATGGGAGGCTGGTGAAGTGGAGGAGCGAAGGGTGGATCTAGCTCACAGACTGTAGCAATGCGTCACAGCGAGCCAACAACTTCAAAACATGAAAACAGGTGAGTTATATGAAACATAACTCCCTGTACAGTGAATGTTGAAATTACCTAATAAGACCAAAAAAGCTTTTGTACCAGGCTGTAAACATGTTAATTTCTGTTGTAAAGTTGGGCATGGATGTCAGTGGGGATCAATTTGCTTTAGAGCCAGCCTCAAGTGGCCATTCAAGGAACTGCAGTTTTTGGCAGTTAGCTGCATTCTTCAGCCCCGGAGGTTGCTGCGTTTATGTGACGCACTGGGCTTCATCAATACTAGACACCCACTGCAACTGATGTAGTATAAATAGCGAGAAAGTCTATACAGGGAGGTGACTGGGGTGGATGGATGGGTCAGACTCAAGCCTTTCACCAAGGAGACCACTGTATGTGTCCTTTCTGAAACCAAAAGTCAACAGTAAGTTATTTTAACTACCTACAGTAACATGGTATGCCACATGACATACATCGCATTATGTTTCGTTAGTAACAAGCATACATATTTTAACCCAAACAATGATTTTTTTCAAACCTTTTTGCTGCCTGAACCTAACAAAGTGAACCTAAAACTGAGTAAACCTTCATAGTAAGTTTATTCTAAAAAGAGACTGTATGCATGTAATGAGTGAAAACTGTACATCTCCTGTGAACACTGAAGTTTATTTTCAAAGGTACTATGCATGTAACTAACAGAAACTGGCACATCCCTGAGCATCCAAGACTGACGCTACAGGGGGACCTCGAGCCTAACAGTTTACACATAAGGCCATTGACCAAGTGTTGCTATTTGAGAAATTGGGAATGAAAAGTTGTAGATTATTATCGTGCACTTATTCAGTTAAAATGATGTGAACTACTAAAAAAAATCTTTAAAAAAAAAACCTTTCAAAGTTATTTCAATGACCAAATATGTTTTGACCATTTCCTTTGTTTTTGTGCTCATTTTTATTCATTATTCCACTGGCCTGTCACTGTTCCCAGCAGAAGAGACTCAGGCACACAACTGACTGAGGACACAGACTAAATACATTAGGGATAAAAAGGTAGGCCTTAATTAGAGGCAACTGCGACAGGGGAGCACAGGACCACATGTGGGGAAAACACAATGGGATACTCAGGGACTTTTTCTTGGCAGCGTGTTGCATCTCAATTTAAAAAGCTGCATCCTCCTATAGTGCGCATTTCAAAACCCAATGTCGCTCAAGTTGACAAACTTGTCCTCCTCCAAAGGCCTCTTCAAAGGCAGACAAATAAATGCAGCCTTCAGCGGCTGAAATTGGAGGATACAAAGTGCTCTACACTTTGTGGCCCATTATGCAATGGTCAATTGTTAAATGGTGCATTCAGAAGGTCCTTGTCAATGAAGGGAAGTCAGGAATATCGTGTTATCATGTTATATTTAACTGGTGTTTGCATCCAGGCTTTAAACAGTCAGTGCAGTGCTGTAAGTGAGTGATAGAAACAAGGCATTTACACCACGTCTTGTCTAGATTTAAAGGAAGGTAGCAGAGTAGAGGGCACTGGGCAGTCAGAGCAGAGGCGTGTTTAAAACCTGGCTTTTTGGCTATAGCCACAGGTCTCTTTTCATAGCCAAAATACTGAACATGAATATAAATTATGAACTTATACAAACACTGAATCTTGTGCGGCAAACATAGCTATCTCCGCCCTCTAACTCACATGCAGGCACCTGACACATACACATGCACCTCCATCTAGGAACACCCAGTGTTGCCAACTTTTTAGACCCTTTTTCTGACTTGCTGTTCAGAGTAAAATCTGTCATTAGCTACTCTGGCAGCAGCACAGCGTCTCTACCTCCCTCTCCTCTCTCACCATGCACAATGGTAACGGGCATCAGTGTCATTTTGTCAAGGCTCAACCCTGAATGTTTTGAGTACAGGGCCAAATGTCATTCTAATGTAAGCTAATGTCAAGCTCAACAAATAAAAAAACTATATAGTGTGTGTGTGTGTGTGTGTGTGTGTGTGTGCGAATAAGACATAGTCCTTGTAACAGCCTGTCAAAAGGTCTCTAAACTGTGTGTGTGTGTGTGTGTGTGTGTGTGTGTGTGTGTGTGTGTGTGTAGCACAGCCCTGCCCTCCTGTAAACGCACTGATCAAAGTTTAATGCACCAAAGAAATAATAAAAATAATAGTGATAGATTGTTCGAATCTAAGCTCCAAGTAGAGTCTAAAATCTTGAGAACGAGTCTCAGGCAACTCTGTGTGGCTTAACAAAATTCCTATGAATATAAAGGAAGGAGGTGCCAACAGGAGGGAACACTGAAGGTGAAAGTCTAAAGTCCCTGCGTTCAGACTCCATTTCAAACTTGACACAGCAGTCAGAGGAATACAGGTGAACTGAGGCAGGTAGAGTGTTGATACTATAAAGATAATGATTACTGTCATTATTGATTAATCTGCTGATTTTTATTCTGATTCATTGTTTAGTGTGTTATAGGTGAGAGTGGGGCTGTCAGTGCTGCCTATTTAGCACGGTAGAAAGAAACTCTGTCGTCCACCATGCTCAGCCACGCCCTGTTCACCTTCAACCTCAAAATGGGGACCGTCTGACTATTCCTCACAATGTATTCACAGTTTTGAAACCTGCTGCATGTAAGTAAATGTTTTGGCTCTTTTGTCATTTGTCTTCTGCTATACTGATTTTAGTTGTGCCACATACAAAAAACATATAAGTGGAAAGTTTTGAAGCTTTTCAGGCCTATCAGGTTGTGCTAGTTTCAGTTTAACGTTTGTTGGTAGCTAACACGGGAGTCCAAAGTGTTGCGGGGGCACTGGCAGCAATAATTTAGAAAGGGGGCATTAAGGTGTTCTTTGGGGGCGTTTAGGTATGTCTGCTTTTTTTTTTTTTAAAAGATTATTTTTTGGGGCTTTTGCCTTCAATGGACAGGAGAGAGTGAAATGGGGGAGTGAGAGAGAGTGGGGGGATGACATGCAGCAAATGGTTGTCGGTGTACCTGTTACCGCTGTAGCGAGGCATCGCCTCTGTATATAGGGGGTGCTGGCACTATCCACTACCCTACCAACGTCTGCTTTTTAATAGCAGTCTTGTCCTACATGCATATCTCCATAATTTTATCATTAGACTTGCTTTTAGCACCACCATCATCTGATATTGTTAACATTTTTAACATGAGCAGAAATGTTTCTTAAACACATATGAGATAATGTCCAGAGGTTTATACATTAGTTGTAGGTAGTGGGAGCCTCTTGCGACTGCATGCCTTTGCTGACGTCGACCCCAGCTGGATTTGAGCCCTGGACCTTCTAACCTGCATTTATTCTAACCTTGTAAAGCACTTTGTGCTACATTTTTTTGTATGAAAAGTGCTTTATAAATAAAGATTGATTGATTGATTGATTGATTGATTGAAAGAATAAAACACCATAACCTCCTGTTATTAACTCTGGGGTTGGGGTTGTGTGGGGAGCTCTCCGTGGTGCTGAACGGCTCCCGGCGGGCATATTTCTACCTTGATGGCACACCACGACTGGCTCTGGGTCAGCTGGGAAAGGCTTGAGGCGTATGGCAAGTCGTTTTAACATTTAATCGCTAGACTGGATATTCATTACTGATATCTGCAACATAATTTTGCCTAGTCAAAACTCTAATTACAGATATCTGTAATTCAGTTTTGACTAGTAGGATTCAAACTATTTTTGCTATTCATGTGTTTGGGGTTTGTCATTATAGATATCTCCTGTCACAGTCTGCTTTCCCTCTCCCCTGCTCTGCTGCTCAGCCACACCCCTCATCAGCTTCACTGCTTTCACCTGCTGCTGTCACCTGCTCACCATCTCCAATCAAGCCAGCTTATATGCAGCCTCACTCCACTCACTCTTTGCCAGATTGTCTTCGCTCTCATGCCTGACTCTCCAGCGTTTGTTTCCGGACTGCTTCCCTGGTATCGACCCGACTCGCCTCCGACCTTTGCTTCACGTCTCAGCCTCGGTAAATCCACCAGCCTTCTGTCCTCGACTACGAGTATTGCCTGCCTGCTTTCTGTCCGTCGTCAGTCTGTGGCTGGTTGGCACTCAGCCTGTTCCTGCTCTGCCGGTAGATCCACTGCGTCAGCTACACCCCGTCAGCTCCTCACCTCTGGTACCGTCAGCCTACCCGACTTCGTCTCAAGGTCCGGATCCGTTCCCAGCCCTCATCTGTACCAACTGCCAGGAAGACTTCCAACAGCAGTGAGTTTGAGACATTTCCCCTCCAACACACTCGTTGAGCCTGTTGAGAACTGTGGACAATTAACTGCTCACGAGCCTCACTGTGATTCCCGCCTGCCCTGTTGGTCTTGTGGTAACGTCCTTGCCTACCACACGGGAGACCGGGGTTCGAATCCTGCCATACCCACTGACACATCAAGTGATTGTCTGTGTGCTTGCATTTACCTGCTGAATAAAAGCTGTTACACTGCAAACCTGGTTCATTTGTGCTGCAATTGGGTTCATCCTACACCCGTTACAGTGCAATCTGGCCAGCTATGGACCCAGCACACAATCCCACACCACTTAGTCGCCTCGAGACTATTGAGGGCGTCCTGCAGCAACATGAAGCCATGATGACTGCATCTGCTGCTGAAGCCAGACAGTCTGCTGCTGAGGCTCAGGGACAAGCGCTAGCAGCATTAGCTGGACAGATGCAACAGCTAGCAGCTCAACTTTCCCAGCTCTCCTCTTCCACTGGATTTGCCTCCTCTTCTGAAGCATCGGCTCCTGCACCTGTACCAGCCTCTTCTCCGCCCAGAGATGCTCCTGAGCCCCGGGTGGGTACCCCGGAGCGTTACGACGGTGATCGAGAGACTTGTGGGCCCTTCCTCACCAACTGCTCTCTTCTGTTCGCCCTGCAACCCCGCACCTTCGCCACTGAACCAGCGAAGGTTGCTTTTGTCATCAACCACCTGACGGGCAGAGCTCGGCTATGGGGAACAGCTGAGTGGGAGAGGCAGTCTCCAGCCTGTGCTTCCTTTGACCTGTTTGCTGCTGAGCTTCGCAAGGTTTTCGGCTTTGAGAATTGTGGTTCTGAGTCTGCAAGGGGACTGATGGGACTGAGACAAGGCGAAAGAACAGTAGCAGATTACTCCATTGGTTTCCGCACGAGGGCCAGCCATAGCAGTTGGAACAGCTCAGCCCTCTGTGATGCCTTCCTCCATGGCTTGGCTGACTACATCAAAGATGAACTGGTTTCGCATGACACCCCCATCACCTTGGACGGGGTGATTGATTTAGCCATCCGAATCGATCTTCGAATCCAGGCTCGTCGACGAGAGAAGCGTCAAGGGGGAACCCAACGTTCTCTTCCACCCCGCTCCCGTGGGGGTGCTTCTACAAGCAACTCCACCTCAATGGGTCAGCAGCCTGGGGATCCTGAACCCATGCAGCTGGGTCGCACCTCCTCTCCCTGGAAGAGAAGGAGCGCGCCGTAGGTCCAACCTCTGCCTCTATTGTGGGGTAGCGGGACACTATATCTCCAGCTGTCCAGCAAAAGCCAGAGCTCACCAGTAGCCGGGGAGACCCTGGTGAGCTCAACTGCCCTGTCACCTCCCCAAAGCCAGAGACCCGTGTTCCAAGGCCGCCTCCTCCTTCCAGATGGCCCCCACACCTTGGCCATCTTCATTGACTGTGGGGCTGATGCCTGTATTATTGATGAGGAGGTGATCCTTCAGCTGGGGCTCGAGCAGGTTCCTTTGCCTCACCCGGTTCCTGCTAGAGCCTTAGACGGACATATCTTGGGCACCGTCACACATCAGACTTCTCCTGTTCACCTGCTGCTCTCTGGTAATCATCACGAAACAGTCCAGTTCCACATTCTGAGCTCCTCCTGCCTGCCTCTCATCCTGGGATATCCATGGCTCCGTCTTCACAACCCTCACATTGACTGGGCCACTGGGGCCGTTCTGGAATGGAGCTCCTGTCATCAGAGGTGCCTGCAGCAAGCCTCAGCTCCGCTTCACTCCTCCAGCTCCAGCTTTTCACCTGACCTCACCGGGGTGCCACCAGTGTACCATGATTTCCAGGTCTTCAGCAAGGCCAGAGCTACGTCTCTGCCCCCACACCGCCCCTACGACTGCGCCATAGATCTCCTGCCTGGTCGTCACCTCCCAAGGGGCGCCTGTACTCCTGTCGGAGCCCGAGAGAAAAGCCATGGAGACTTACATCTCTCTGGCCGCAGGCATCATTCGTCCGTCTTCATCTCCTGCAGGAGCTGGGTTTTTCTTCGTTGAGAAGAAGGACAAGACATTGAGACCCTGCATAGACTACCGAGGACTGAATGAAATCACTGTAAAAAACCGTTACCCACTGCCACTCATCTCCTCTGCCTTCGAACTGCTCCAGGGGGCCACCATTTTCTCCAAACTCGACCTGCGCAATGCCTACCACCTCGTCCGCATCAGAGAAGGAGATGAGTGGAAGACGGCATTCAACACCCCTACCGGACATTATGAGTACCTCGTAATGCCATTTGGCCTCACCAATGCCCCTGCCGTCTTCCAGGCATTGATAAACGATGTGCTCCGAGACATGCTCAACCGATATGTCTTTGTGTATCTTGATGATATACTCATCTTCTCCCAGTCCAAAGAGCAACACATTCACCATGTACAGTCTGTCCTCCAGCGCCTCCTAGAGAACTCCCTATATGTAAAAGCTGAAAAGTGCGAATTCCATGTCTCTTCAGTATCTTTTCTGGGGAACATTGTGGCACAAGGCAACATCCAGATGGACCCAGCCAAGGTCTCAGCTGTCACCTCCTGGCCTGTTCCTGAAAACCGCAAACAGCTTCAGCGTTTCTTGGGGTTCGCCAACTTTTACCGGTGCTTCATCCGCAACTACAGCTCTGTGGCAGCCCCTCTCACCGCCCTGACCTCCTCCAAGGTGCCTTTCCAGTGGTCACCTCCAGCTGCAGCAACCTTCCAGACCCTCAAAGATCGATTCACCTCGTCACCCATCCTCCAGGTGCCTGACTCTGAACGACAGTTTGTGGTCGAGGTGGACGCCTCAGATGTTGGGGTGGGGGCCGTTTTGTCTCAGCGCTCTGGCACCGACCAAAAGCTCCATCCCTGTGCCTTCTTCTCTCGACGCCTGTCCTCTGCTGAGAAAAATTATGACATTGGTAACAGAGAACTGTTGGCAGTCAAGATGGCCCTAGAAGAGTGGCGCCATTGGTTGGAGGGCACCAAGGAGCCTTTTCTTGTGTGGACTGACCACAAGAATTTGGAGTATATATGCTCCATAAAAGACTGAACTCTCGCCAGGCCCGCTGGTCCCTATTCTTTGCCCGTTTCAACTTTGTCCTCTCTTACCATCCAGGATCCCGCAATGCCAAGCCTGACGCCCTCTCCCGTCAGTTCCTGAGGACAGAGGATTCTGGTGACAGACCTGAGCCCATCCTCCCATCCTGCCTTGTTGCCACGTTGACCTGGGACATAGAGGAGGGTGAGAGCAGCCACAGTAGGACAGCCGGGTCCCAGCTCCTGCCCGTCGAACTGCCTTTTCGTCCCTCCAGCCTTGAGATCGGAGGTGCTACAATGGGCCCACTCCTCCAAGCTCTCCTGCCACCCTGGTGTGCTACGGACACGGCATGCCCTCCTCCAACGTTTCTGGTGGCCCACCTTGCAGGAGGATGTCCAAGAATTCATCAAGGCCTGTCCTACTTGCAGTCAACACAAGACCTCCCGCCGGCCGCCTGCTGGGCTACTTCAACCTCTTCCTGTTCCTCACCGCCCATGGTCTCACATATCCTTGGACTTTGTCTCTGGTCTTCCCACCTCTGACGGCCACTCAGTCATCCTGACCATCGTGGACCACTTTAGTAAGATGGCCCACTTTGTGCCTCTGCCCAAGCTCCCTACTGCTAAAGAGACTGCTCAGTTGGTCCTGCTCCATGTTTTCCACCTGCACGGCCTCCCTGTTGATGTTGTGTCGGACCGTGGGCCCCAGTTTTCTTCTGTGTTCTGGAGGGAGTTCTGCAGTCTGCTGGGTGCCACCGCCAGTCTGTCCTCTGGATTCCACCCCCAGACCAATGGACAAACTGAGCGCATGAATCAAGAACTGGAAACAGCCCTGCGGTGCATGGCCTCCCAAAACCCCTCCTCCTGGTCGTCACAACTATTGTGGGTTGAGTATGCTCACAACTCCCTTGTCTGCTCTGCCACTGGCCTCTTTCCATTCCAGTGCGCATCGGCTATCAACCTCCCCTGTTCCCGCCCAAGAGAAGGAGATTTCCGCCCATCTGTCCAAGCCTTCATCCGTCGCTGCCAGAACATGGCTCCAAGCTCGCTCCACCCTCCTTCGTTCTGTGGGTCGCTATGCTGCCACTGCCAACCGCCGCCGTAGCTGCTGCGCGCTACCTACCAAGCCGGTCAGCAAGTGTGGCTCTCCACCGAGACTTACCTCTCCGAGTGGAGTCAACAAGATGGCACCTAAGTTCATCGGGCCTTTCGCGATCCAGAAGGTCATCAATCCAGTGGCTGTCCGTTTGAAGCTCCCGCGTTCCATGAGAGTTCACCCAACCTTCCATGTGTCCAAGGTTAAGCCGGTCCACAGCAGTCCCTTAGTTCCTGTGGCACCACCACCTCCCCCTCCACAAATGGTCGATGGTGGGCCAGTGTATAGAGTGCGTCGTCTGATTCGCTCCCGTCGGCGGGGTAGAGGTCTCCAGTACCTTGTGGACTGGGAGGGGTATGGTCCTGAAGAGAGGTCCTGGGTTCCTGCTCGCCATATTGTGCACCCCAATCTCGTGGCTGACTTTCATCGGCAACACCCCGACCAGCCAGCCAATGGGTGCTCATGCCTGACTCTCCAGCGTTTGTTTCCGGACTGCTTCCCTGGTATCGACCCGACTCGCCTCCGACCTTTGCTTCACGTCTCAGCCCCGGTAAATCCACCAGCCTTATGTCCTCGACTATGAGTATTGCCTGCCTGCTTTCTGTCCGTCGTCAGTCTGTGGCTGGTTGGCACTCAGCCTGTTCCTGCTCTGCCGGTAGATCCACTGCGTCAGCTACACCCCGTCAGCTCCTCACCTCTGGTACCGTCAGCCTACCCGACTTCGTCTCAAGGTCCGGATCCGTTCCCAGCCCTCATCTGTACCAACTGCCAGGAAGACTTCCAACAGCAGTGAGTTTGAGACATTTCCCCTCCAACACACTCGTTGAGCCTGTTGAGAACTGTGGACAATTAACTGCTCACGAGCCTCACTGTGATTCCTGCCTGCCCTGTTGGTCTTGTGGTAACGTCCTTGCCTACCACACGGGAGACCGGGGTTCGAATCCTGCCATACCCACTGACACATCAAGTGATTGTCTGTGTGCTTGCATTTACCTGCTGAATAAAAGCTGTTACACTGCAAACCTGGTTCATTTGTGCTGCAATTGGGTTCATCCTACACCCGTTACATCTCCAATGTAGTTGCGGATATCTGCAATTGTTATTGTGGATATCTGCAATTGAATTGTGGATATCTGTAATTCCAGTTTGAGATATCTAAAATTTAATTTTGACTAGTCATAATTCAAGTTCAAGATATCTTTAATTATCATAAATTGAAGATATCTACATGGTTCTTTCTAGATATCTTGAATTGAGTTTCAGATAGTCAAAATGACGTTGTAGATATCTACAACTGAATTATGACTAGTCAAAATGACGTTGTACATATCTCAAACTGGAATTATAGATAGTCATAATGTAATTGGAGATATCTATAATGACAAACCCCATACACATGAATGGCAAAAATAGTGTCAGCGTGGGTTCTCTCCAGGCACTCCGGCTTCCTCCCACAGTCCAAAGACATGCACACTGGGGACTAGGTTAATTGGTAACTCTAAATTGTCCATAGGTGTGAATGTGAGTGTGTCTATGTGTCAGCCCTGCGATAGTCTGGCGACCTGTCCAGGGTGTACCCTGCCTCTCGCCCAATGTCAGCTGGGATAGGCTCCAGCCCCCCCCCGCGACCCTCAAGAGGATGAAGCGGTTAGGAGATGAATGAATGAATGAACTAATTAGATTTTGGTGGTCAGAGGTCAAGGTCAATGTGACCTTGTCTCATTCTTGTGAACACAATATCTCAAGAAGGCTTCAAGGGACTTTCCTTGGCACAAACGTTTACTTGGACTCAGTGATGAAGCAATTAAACAATGGTGGTCAAAGGTCAAGGTCAATCTTACAAAACACGTTTTTGGTCATAACTCAAGAATTCATATGCTATTATGATAAAATTTCTCATAAATGTCTAACAGGATAAAATGATGAAGTGAAGACATTTCATAACCAAAGGGTCAAAGATCAACTTCACTGTGACATCATATTTTTCTGTAAAAACACTTTTCTGGCCATTACTCGACACCTTGACTCAGACATTTGGTCAAATACTGAATTTGTGACAATCTTGTAAAACTGTGCTGATTGTATAGATCTTCTGCATATGGAACATCCATGTTTTCACAGACATGGTTGTAAACTGTATGTCCAACTTATTTATATTGAAAGCCTATCCCAGTACACGATGTCCCAACTGTCCTGGGGAGACAGAATTTTGTGAAACTGCACACACATTGTGCATTAAAAAAATAAAAAATGTCTTTCACATTAGAGTTGGGCTCTGAAAAGTCTGATAAATTGTTAGCAGATGCCTCTATCTGTTCAGAGATCAAATTCTTTTCATTACTGTTCAAGTAGTCTGTGAGTAATCGAAAGTCATTTTGTATAATTACAAAAGTGTCCCAGCCGACCCGCTCTCCCATATTGTATGTCATAAAAGTACCCACCCAATATGTCCCATGAATAAGAAGTTACTGACTTTATCTCTTTCTATATGTGTGTTACAGTTCTCTCAGATTTGGGAAGATGGATTATTTGAAGGAAGAGGGGCACAGATCAAAGTCTTCTATGTCTAGCTGTCAGCTGACTTTGAAGAGTAATAAAAAATCTCCAGTCTTCAGTAATAAACCTGGAACCTCAGATGCAAAGTAAGAGAATGTTTCTACTATAAACTGACCTGAAGACTATTCTGTTTTTATTAGTATCTGATAATCTACACCACAACACTGTTTTTACAATTACATGAGGTATTGATTTATTCAGTCATCAAGGATGTCCTGATCAAGTTATTTGCCCTTTAAATTTGAGTATCATCTGAAAACAGAAAATAACAATAAAATATGATTTTAAATAGAACAAAGTATATAGGAGTAGCACTGAAAGAATAAATAAGAAGGAAAAGGAGACATGTAGGAGACATGTAGTTGCTGGTGGGCAAAACACAGGCAGCACCAACGGTGATACTGTTTGAACCTGGTTGGTACATAAGAAACATACACGATAATCACTGTAACCATGGTGCTGTCTTGTGTGGTAATACGTACAAATAGATGGGAGAGGGGTGGCAGAATATCGTGGCACAGATTTCCTCCTGAACATCACTGTGAAAGAAAATACAGGTGGACAACAGCTTCTCACTACCAATCCGTCAAATACTGCCGCTTTGTTAGTGGACCTTGGCGACAGACACCAAGGCACAGAGGCACCCTTTGCTGCAGTATGAGATGCACCAGGCAGCGGCTGTTTCTGACGCTGCAGGCAGCTACCGTAGTATAATGACCAAGAAAGTCCTCGAAGGGAGGGTGGGAGATAAACTCCAGACTTTCAATCAGGGGCCAACTGTTTTGTTCTGTCACTTCAGGGGACTATGATTTCATAATTCTACATTTATTTCCCAACTCTTTTTATATCCATCATGTTTAACTGGTTAATGACATGGTTAACTCACAGCAGAATGGAAAAGCATGGCGAGCAGGAAGAGTTAAACTTAAGAATGCTTTTAAGTGCCAACCCACAGTTCATGACCATAGGTGAAGGTTGGGGCATAGATGGACCAGTAAATTGAGAGCTTTGCCTAAAGGCTCATCTCCCTTCACCACAACAGTCTAGTGCTGCACCTGCATCACTGCACACCACACCAAACCACCTGTCCATCTCACGCTCCATTTTACCCTTGTTGGTGAACAAGACTCAGAAATACTTGAACTCCTTCGCTTGGGGCAGTAACTCTCTCATATGAGTTGTAGGACTTGTTGTAATGTTACCTCTGGTCTTCACGAGGACTAGAAATATGTGTAAAATATTTGTTGTTTCCACAGACAGAGAGCAGAGTCTCCAATATCCAGCTGCCTGTCTATGAAGAGTGACTGGTCAAGACATGAGCCTCTAAAGTTCAGTAATGAACCTGGGCCCTCAAATGCAAGGTAAGAGAATGTTTTGACTGTAAACTGACCTGAAGACTATTCTGTTTTTATTATTTTCTGATAATCTACACCACAACACTGTTTTTACAATTGCATGAGGTATTGATTTAATCAGTCATCAAGGATGTCCTGATCAAGTTATTTGCCCTTTAAATTTGGTTATCAACTGAAAACAGAAAATAACAATAAAATATGATTTTAAATAGAACAAAGTATATAGGAGTAGCACTGAAAGAATAAATAAGAAGGAAAACTAAATTACCTGTATACTTAAAAGGGTGTTCAGATATAGGAGACACGTAGTTGCTGGTGGGTAAAACACAGGCAGCGCCAACGGTGATACTGTTTGAACCTGGTTGGTACATAAGAAACATACACGATAATCACTGTAACCATGGTGCTGTCTTGTGTGGTAATACGTACAAATAGATGGGAGAGGGGTGGCATAATATCATGGCACAGATTTCCTCCTGAACATCACTGTGAAAGAAAATACAGGTGGACAACAGCTTCTCACTACCAATCCGTCAAATACTGCTGCTTTGTTAGTGGACCTTGGCGACAGACACCAAGGCACAGAGGCACCCTTTGCTGCAGTATGAGATGCACCAGGCAGCGGCTGTTTCTGACGCTGCAGGCAGCTACCGTAGTATAATGACCAAGAAAGTCCTCAAAGGGAGGGTGGGAGATAAACTCCAGACTTTCAATCAGGGGCCAACTGTTTTGTTCTGTCACTTCAGGGGACTATGATTTCATAATTCTACATTTATTTCCCAACTCTTTTTATATCCATCATGTTTAACTGGTTAATGACATGGTTAACTCACAGCAGAATGGAAAAGCATGACGAGCAGGAAGAGTTAAACTTAAGAATGCTTTTAAGTGCCAACCCATAGTTCATGACCATAGGTGAAGGTTGGGGCATAGATGGACCAGTAAATTGAGAGCTTTGCCTAAAGGCTCATCTCCCTTCACCACAACAGTCTAGTGCTGCACCTGCATCACTGCACACCACACCAAACCACCTGTCCATCTCACGCTCCATTTTACCCTGTTGGTGAACAAGACTCAGAAATACTTGAACTCCTTCGCTTGGGGCAGTAACTCTCTCATATGAGTTGTAGGACTTGTTGTAATGTTACCTCTGGTCTTCACGAGGACTAGAAATATGTGTAAAATATTTGTTGTTTCCACAGACAGAGAGCAGAGTCTCCAATATCCAGCTGCCTGTCTATGAAGAGTGACTGGTCAAGACATGAGCCTCTAAAGTTCAGTAATGAACCTGGGCCCTCAAATGCAAGGTAAGAGAATGTTTTGACTGTAAACTGACCTGAAGACTATTCTGTTTTTATTATTTTCTGATAATCTACACCACAACACTGTTTTTACAATTGCATGAGGTATTGATTTATTCAGTCATCAAGGATGTCCTGATCAAGTTATTTGCCCTTTAAATTTGGTTATCAACTGAAAACAGAAAATAACAATAAAATATGATTTTAAATAGAACAAAGTATATAGGAGTAGCACTGAAAGAATAAATAAGAAGGAAAACTAAATTACCTGTATACTTAAAAGGGTGTTCAGATATAGGAGACACGTAGTTGCTGGTGGGTAAAACACAGGCAGCGCCAACGGTGATACTGTTTGAACCTGGTTGGTACATAAGAAACATACACGATAATCACTGTAACCATGGTGCTGTCTTGTGTGGTAATACGTACAAATAGATGGGAGAGGGGTGGCATAATATCATGGCACAGATTTCCTCCTGAACATCACTGTGAAAGAAAATACAGGTGGACAACAGCTTCTCACTCCCAATTCGTCAAATACTGCCACTTTGTTAGTGGACCTTGGCGACAGACACAAGGCACAGAGGCACCCTTTGCTGCAGTATGAGATGCACCAGGCAGCGGCTGTCTCTGACGCTGCAGGCAGCTACCGTGGTATAATGACCAAGAAAGTCCTCAAAGGGAGGGTGGGAGATAAACCTCAGACTTTCACTCAGGGGCCAACTGTTCTGTTCTGTTACTTCAGGGGACTATGATTTCATAATTCTACATTTAGTTCCCAACTCTTTTTATATCCATCATGTTTAACTGGTAAATGACATGGTTAACTCACAGCAGAATGAGCAGGAAGAATCTTACTATATAATGACGAAAACTCTGTGTGTGTGTGTGTGTGTGTGTGTGTGTGTGTGTGTGTGTGTCTGTTCCACGTTTTTCTCCTCACTGACTTGGTCAATCCATGTGAAATTTGGCACAGTGGTAGAGGGTCATGGGAGGATGCGAATGAAGCAATATTACATCAATTGGCCAAAGGGGGGCGCTATAGCAACCAATTGAAATTGCAAACTTTGAATGGGCATATCTCATGCCCCGTATGTCTTAGAGACATGAAACTTTGCACAGAGATGTCTCTCCTCATGAGGAACACATTTGCCTCAAGAACCCATAACTTCCAGTTATATAGATTTTCCGCCATTTTGAATTTCTGGAAAACACTTAAAATCGATCTCTTCCTAGGAAGTTTGACCAATCTGCATGAAACTGGGTGAACATAATCTAGGGACCAATATCTAAAGTTCCCTCTTGGCAAAAGTTGGAAAACTTACTAAAACTGAGCTTCTATAAGGCAATGAATATTGCGGAGGGCGTGGCCCATCACATAAAGGTGTATAACATCTCAAAGGTTTCACCAATCACCACACAACTTTGTAAGCATATGACCACACATAATCTGAGGGGACCCCTCCATTATTGACCCCATCAAACAAAATGGGGGTGCTAGAGAGCTAATTTCTTATCTGGGCCTAACTGCCATATCTCTGTTTTACTAAACTTGGTAGATGTGTAGAACAGGACGCCTCAAGGTGACTGGAGAAATTTAACTCTAACTGGCAACTGGGTGGCGCTATAACAACAGAAAAATGCTTCAAAATGGCTAAAATATGACCAATCGCTGTGGCTCCCCGTGTGGCCGAATGTTTTGGGTTTGTTTCTCTAATTTTTGGTATGACTAAGTCATGGTATGGTATGCTGTACTCAATGGGTATGGACTAGTTACACTTAAGAATGCTTTTAAGTGCCAACCCACAGTTCATGACCATAGGTGAGGGTTGGGGCATAGATGGACCAGTAAATTGAGAGCTTTGCCTAAAGGCTCATCTCCCTTCACCACAACAGTCTAGTGCTGCACCTGCATAACTGCACACCACACCAAACCACCTGTCCATCTCATGCTCCATTTTACCCCCGTTGGTGAACAAGACTCAGAAATACTTGAACCCCTTCGCTTGGGGCAGTAACTCTCTCATATGAGTTGTAGGACTTGTTGTAATGTTACCTCTGGTCTTCACAAGGACTAGAAATATGTGTAAAATATTTGTTGTTTCCACAGACAGAGAGCAGAGTCTCCAATATCCAGCTGCCTGTCTATGAAGAGTGACTGGTCAAGACACGAGCCTCTAAAGTTCAGTAATGAACCTGGGCCCTCAAATGCAAGGTAAGAGAATGTTTTGACTGTAAACTGACCTGAAGACTATTCTGTTTTTATTATTTTCTGATAATCTACACCACAACACTGTTTTTACAATTGCATGAGGTATTGATTTATTCAGTCATCAAGGATGTCCTGATCAAGTTATTTGCCCTTTAAATTTGGTTATCAACTGAAAACAGAAAATAACAATAAAATATGATTTTAAATAGAACAAAGTATATAGGAGTAGCACTGAAAGAATAAATAAGAAGGAAAACTAAATTACCTGTATACTTAAAAGGGTGTTCAGATATAGGAGACACGTAGTTGCTGGTGGGTAAAACACAGGCAGCGCCAACGGTGATACTGTTTGAACCTGGTTGGTACATAAGAAACATACACGATAATCACTGTAACCATGGTGCTGTCTTGTGTGGTAATACGTACAAATAGATGGGAGAGGGGTGGCATAATATCATGGCACAGATTTCCTCCTGAACATCACTGTGAAAGAAAATACAGGTGGACAACAGCTTCTCACTCCCAATTCGTCAAATACTGCCACTTTGTTAGTGGACCTTGGCGACAGACACCAAGGCACAGAGGCACCCTTTGCTGCAGTATGAGATGCACCAGGCAGCGGCTGTTTCTGACGCTGCAGGCAGCTACCGTAGTATAATGACCAAGAAAGTCCTCAAAGGGAGGGTGGGAGATAAACTCCAGACTTTCAATCAGGGGCCAACTGTTCTGTTCTGTTACTTCAGGGGACTATGATTTCATAATTCTACATTTATTTCCCAACTCTTTTTATATCCATCATGTTTAACTGGTTAATGACATGGTTAACTCACAGCAGAATGGAAAAGCATGACGAGCAGGAAGAGTTAAACTTAAGAATGCTTTTAAGTGCCAACCCATAGTTCATGACCATAGGTGAAGGTTGGGGCATAGATGGACCAGTAAATTGAGAGCTTTGCCTAAAGGCTCATCTCCCTTCACCACAACAGTCTAGTGCTGCACCTGCATCACTGCACACCACACCAAACCACCTGTCCATCTCACGCTCCATTTTACCCTTGTTGGTGAACAAGACTCAGAAATACTTGAACTCCTTCGCTTGCAGTAACTCTCATATGAGTTGTAGGACTTGTTGTAATGTTACCTCTGGTCTTCACGAGGACTAGAAATATGTGTAAAATATTTGTTGTTTCCACAGACAGAGAGCAGAGTCTCCAATATCCAGCTGCCTGTCTATGAAAAGTGACTGGTCAAGACATGAGCCTCTAAAGTTCAGTAATGAACCTGGGCCCTCAAATGCAAGGTAAGAGAATGTTTTGACTGTAAACTGACCTGAAGACTATTCTGTTTTTATTATTTTCTGATAATCTACACCACAACACTGTTTTTACAATTGCATGAGGTATTGATTTATTCAGTCATCAAGGATGTCCTGATCAAGTTATTTGCCCTTTAAATTTGGTTATCAACTGAAAACAGAAAATAACAATAAAATATGATTTTAAATAGAACAAAGTATATAGGAGTAGCACTGAAAGAATAAATAAGAAGGAAAACTAAATTACCTGTATACTTAAAAGGGTGTTCAGATATAGGAGACACGTAGTTGCTGGTGGGTAAAACACAGGCAGCGCCAACGGTGATACTGTTTGAACCTGGTTGGTACATAAGAAACATACACGATAATCACTGTAACCATGGTGCTGTCTTGTGTGGTAATACGTACAAATAGATGGGAGAGGGGTGGCATAATATCATGGCACAGATTTCCTCCTGAACATCACTGTGAAAGAAAATACAGGTGGACAACAGCTTCTCACTCCCAATTCGTCAAATACTGCCACTTTGTTAGTGGACCTTGGCGACAGACACCAAGGCACAGAGGCACCCTTTGCTGCAGTATGAGATGCACCAGGCAGCGGCTGTTTCTGACGCTGCAGGCAGCTACCGTAGTATAATGACCAAGAAAGTCCTCAAAGGGAGGGTGGGAGATAAACTCCAGACTTTCAATCAGGGGCCAACTGTTCTGTTCTGTTACTTCAGGGGACTATGATTTCATAATTCCACATTTAGTTCCCAACTCTTTTTATATCCATCATGTTTAACTGGTTAATGACATGGTTAACTCACAGCAGAATGAGCAGGAAGAATCTTACTATATAATGACGAAAACTGTGTGTGTGTGTGTGTGTGTGTGTGTGTGTGCGTGTGGGTGTGTGTGTCTGTTCCACGTTTTTCTCCTCACTGACTTGGTCAATCCATGTGAAATTTGGCACAGTGGTAGAGGGTCATGGGAGGATGCGAATGAAGCAATATTACATCAATTGGCTAAAGGGGGGCGCTATAGCAACCGATTGAAATTGCAAACTTTGAATGGGCATATCTCATGCCCCGTATGTCGTAGAGACATGAAACTTTGCACAGAGATGCCTCTCCTCATGCGGAACAAATTTACCTCAAGAACCCATAACTTCCAGTTATATAGATTTTCCGCCATTTTGAATTTCTTGAAAAACACTTAAAATCGATCTCTTTCTGGGAAGTTTGACCGATCTGCATGAAACTGGGTGAACATAATCTAGGGACCAATATCTAAAGTTCCCTCTTGGCAAAAGTTGGAAAACTTACTAAAACTGAGCTTCTATAAGGCAATGAATATTGTGGAGGGCGTGGCTCATCACATAAAGGTGTATAACATCTCAAGGGTTTCACCGATCACCACGCAACTTTGTAAGCATATGACCACACATAATCTGAGGGGACCCCTCCATTAATGACCCCATCAAACAAAATGGGGGTGCTAGAGAGCTAATTTCTTATCTAGGCCTAAGTGCCATATCGATTTTTACTAAACTTGGTAGATATGTAGAACAGGACGCCTCAAGGTGACTGGAGAAATTTAACTCTAACTGGCAACTGGGTGGCGCTATAACAACAGAAAAATGCTTCAAAATGGCTAAAATACGACCAATCGCTGTGGCTCCCCGTGTGGCCAAATGTTTTGGGTTTGTTTTTCTAATTTTTGGTATGACTAAGTCATGGTATGGTATGCTGTACTCAATGGGTATGGACTAGTTACACTTAAGAATGCTTTTAAGTGCCAACCCACAGTTCATGACCATAGGTGAGGGTTGGGGCATAGATGGACCAGTAAATTGAGAGCTTTGCCTAAAGGCTCAGCTCCCTTCACCACAACAGTCTAGTGATGCACCTACATCACTGCACACCACACCAAACCACCTGTCCATCTCACGCTCCATTTTACCCCTGTTGGTGAACAAGACTCAGAAATACTTGAACCCCTTCGCTTGGGGCAGTAACTCTCTCATATGAGTTGTAGGACTTGTTGTAATGTTACCTCTGGTCTTCACGAGGACTAGAAATATGTGTAAAATATTTGTTGTTTCCACAGACAGAGAGCAGAGTCTCCAATATCCAGCTGCCTGTCTATGAAGAGTGACTGGTCAAGACATGAGCCTCTAAAGTTCAGTAATGAACCTGGACCCTCAAATGCAAGGTAAGAGATGGTTTCGACTGTAAACTGACCTGAAGACTATTCTGTTTTTATTATTTTCTGACAATCTACACCACAACACTGTTTTTACAATTACATGAGGTATTGATTTATTCAGTCATCAAGGATGTCCTGATCAAATTATTTGGCCTTTAAATTTGGTTATCAACTGAAAACAGAAAATAACAATAAAATATGCTTTTAAATAGAACAAAATATATAAGAGTAGCACTGAAAGAATAAATAAGAAGGAAAACTAAATTACCTGTATACTTACAAGGGTGTTCAGGTATAGGTGACACATAGTTGCTGGTGGGTAAAACACAGGCAGCGCCAACGGTGATACTGTTTGAACCTGGTCGGTACATAAAGACACAAGATAATCACTGTAACCATGGTGTTGTCTTGTGTGGTAATACATGTACAAATAGATGGGAGAGGGGTGGCATAATATCGTGGCACAGATTTCCTCCTGAACATCACTGTGAAAGAAAATGCAGGTGGACAACAGCTTCTCACTCCCAATTCGTCAAATACTGCCACTTTGTTAGTGGACCTCAGCGGCAGACACCAAGGCACAGAGGCACCCTTTGCTGCAGTATGAGATGCACCAGGTAGCGGCTGTTTCTGACGCTGCAGGCAGCTACCATAGTATAATGACCAAGAAAGTCCTCAAAGGGAGGGTGGGAGATAAACTCTAGACTTTCACCCAACTGTTCTCCATTTTACCCCCATCGGTGAACAAGACTCAGAATTACTTGAACTCCTTCGCTTGGGGCAGTAACTCTCTCATATGAGTTGTAGGACTTGTTGTAATGTTACCTCTGGTCTTCACAAGGACTAGAAATATGTGTAAAACATTTGTTGTTTCCACAGACAGAGAGCAGAGTCTCCAATATCCAGCTGTCTGTCTATGAAGAGTGACTGGTCAAGACACGAGCCTCTAAAGTTCAGTAATCAACCTGGGCCCTCAAATGCAAAGTAAGAGACTGTTAAAAAATGAGGGTGCTTTTTGCCTTTTGAAAGACGTCTCACAGTGGAGCACAGCATTACTCATGAGATTTTCATGACGCTCCACCATGAGATAGTTGAACTGCCTGTGATTGAGTGTGTGAATAAAACAAATCATTTTCAGCCAGACAAGATGTACTGAATGTGTTCATCTCCACAGAGAGAAGAAGAAGAGTCATGTTTTTGTAGAGGAGCAGTTGTCCTGCTGTGCTTTGTGTCAGGACGTCTTGAAGGATACCATCTCTACCAGCTGTGGACACGTGTTCTGCAGACAGTGCATCACCTCATACTGGGACCAGTCTGCTTCATCAGGAGACTCCTCCTGTCCCCAGTGTAGAGAAAGATCCAGAACAAGAGCTGGACTGCAGACAGCTAGTAAGACCAGCACTGTACACAGTAAGACTATACATGTGTCTGCTGATGTCATCATGTTGAAAAACATGATTCTTCTTGGTTTTTTTGTGTTGTTCAGCACAGAGATTGAAGGGGAACTATGCCCATTTTCAAAATGTATTTACTGCCATGGTCTGAAACAACCAAAAATTATTGGTAAAAATAAACTATTTTTCAAATCCAGAAGCTAGAGTGCTTAAACCCTAGTTTGTGATGTCATAGGGTATAAAGTCTGGAGCTGCTCCACAGACAATGAATGGTGAAAGATGTTCTAATTGACACAGAGCACCCTTGGGATTGTTTTCGGTATATCATTTGGGAATAAAAAAAAGACAACAAATATTCTGTGGGTCCATACAATCTGCTTCCCATTAATTGTCTGTGAAGCACCTCCAGAGTTTATACACTATCACAGGTCAGTGGGTCAGACATTTTCAGCAGCGAGCAGCATATTAAAAACTTTTTCTTTTTTCTTTTTTTTTTAGCTTTTCGTAATGACAACTTCTAGGCAAATGCAAATTAATGTAGGTAAAGTAGCAATGTTTATCATTTCACATTTGAAAAAAACCCTATAATTTTAGTCATATAACTGACCAAGGAACATCACATGACACAGAAACAGATTTAAAAAAGCTGTGAATGCGCAGAATCATAACACGTGGCAATAACTGTTAGCAATAACTCACTATCTTACGCAATGAAGTTTCCATTGAGGTCAAGTGTTTAGGAAAATTAAAAGGACGTACTTTTATACAGTCTATGGTGGCAACAGTCAAGTTTACAACAGTAAAAACCTTTAAACTCGTTACGTTACGTCACACTATTAAAGAATGAAGAACACATGCATCAGTCACTATCAGTCATCCCTGATCATCTTGTCCTCTGTGTTCCTCCCTCTGCAGTCAGAGCAGCTTGAAATATCATTGTCTATGTGCTGAACACGTGTATTGATAAAGGATTGGCTTTTTACTGCCAGAAGTTTTATTGCACTTACAGTAACAAGTGTAGTTGTCATCAACTAGATTTATCTTTGCGTTATCTTTACTTCATCTGCACCGCGGTCTGTCTGCTGTTCTCTGACCTCACTGTGTGTGTGTGTGTGTGTGTGTGTGTGTGTGTTTGGAGGAGATAAGTCCCAACATACAGATAGCAGAAGGGCTACAGCATGATGATACATTAAACCAAAACTTTCAAAAGTAACAAAAAAGGATCATGTGATGCGCCGAACAGAGCAGACATAAACATTCAGCTCCCAGCTGGATTACAATGCTTTTCCCCTTTTAATACATTTTCTGCCAGTGGAAAACCACCCCCGCTGTACATTATACCCATAATGTCTTTCAACAACTTTTTGGCACTTTTTTACACATAAAACGGGAGGTAAAAGCAATGCTAATGCTGCCCATGCTAGCCAAGACAATGAGCGTGACCTGGAGGGTGATGCGGTGTATGGGACTAACCCTGCTGACAGCAAAGAGGTGAATAAACACCAAGACAAATTAACTGTTGAGTGTTACTGCTAACATAGAGAAGATGCTGGATGCTAAGTTTGCGTGCAAAATTAGACCAGTTAGTGAAGTCTCGGAGAAACTTGACAGCCTCATCGAGAGGATGAGGACAGTAGAGCAGTGGGTTTCAGACTTAGAGGATCACTCAGCTACAACTACACCCCAGATGGGAGCTCTGAATGCCTCGCTAAAGAAAGCATTAGATCGCCTGAAGAGATTGGAAAACCAAGTTCAAAGGCAGAACATGAGGCTTGTCGGGCTTAAAGAAGGTGTGAAGAGCAAAACACCTGTTGATTTCTTTGAATAGCTGATACTAGATGTCCTGAATATGCAAAAGGTGCGAATTAAGATAGAGAGAGCCCACCACACAGCCCG
The DNA here is from genome assembly GCF_011397635.1 of Epinephelus fuscoguttatus. NCBI lineage: Eukaryota > Metazoa > Chordata > Actinopteri > Perciformes > Serranidae > Epinephelus > Epinephelus fuscoguttatus. Next base: position 10,714,833 of record NC_064761.1, on the reverse strand, counting down.
ATGAGACACACCAGTAAGGAGGGTCCGAAAACTGTTCTGGTGAGGGTGCACAGCTACGCCGACAAAGAGAGAATCATCTACGTGGCAAGAAAAGGAGGCACAATAAATATTGATGGTGCAAACGTGTCTTTTCATCAGGATTTCTCCATGGGGGTTGTGAGAAAGAGAAAGGAGTTGGCAAACGCCCACAAATTACTGAGAGAAGCTGGCATTCCGTACTCTTGCTGTAATCAGAATCTTTCATCCCAATGGTACCAGCTCTTTCTTCTCGACTATGGAAGAAATTAATGACTACATCAATAAACTGCCATGACAAAATAAACCTTGAGGGTAGATAGTCTGGGAATGCATAAGGTATGACTGCTAGATATAGAATAACGTGAAATGAGGGCACAGTGGGGCTCTCCCTATCTCATTTTATTGTCATATAACTGAATATACACTACAGTATTTACATGGCTGCAATTTGTGCTTGTGATTTTGATCCCCTACAGCTGTTGTTTGTTACAAGGAGTACAACTAGGCAAGGTTAGATTTTATTATCTTTTAGGTTTTTCTTCAACATTTTTTTTTCCCTGTGTTTAAGTTTTTAGTGGCTCCAAGCTTTTTGTTCTGTTCTTGCTTGGAACACATTTCTGTGTTCATCAGAGTCAATTTTACATTTGTAGCTACAGACCAGTCCACCGTATGTTTCATGGCTAAATTTATACATTGCACACACTTCATAACACAACTTGTTGTCAATGACCATTAGAATATGTACACTGAATACCCAGGGTTCTAATAATGTGATAAGAGGAAATATGTCCTGAACTGTCATAAAAAAACACAAGATCCATTCAGCTTTTGTACAGGACATACATTCAAATGATGTAGAACACAAAAAAATATTGTGGGGAATGGGTTGGTCAGGTTTTCTTCCCATCACACTCAACAAATAAAAGGGATGTGATTATCCTAATTCGTAAAAACCTTCCATTTACTTTAACAGCTTGCTGTAAAGGCACCGAAGGAAGATAAGTTCTAGTGAAAGGGGTGCTATATGGTGGAAATATTTTGTTAGGAAATGTCTATGCCCCTAATGCCCAAGATGAAGCCTTTTGTGCATCTTTATTAAGTCAATTAGCTGATATCGACTACACCCGCATGATTACTGAGGGCGACTTATATGATTCCAAATGTATTTTGTCATCATTAAAGCAAAGCAAATTAACACATATGTGTTTATGATATGTGTTGCAAAGGGTGTGGGTTAGTACAGAGGATGTTGAGTTGCATGCAAAACTCACAACAATAACTCAATAAACAGCATAAATCACAACTGACTGATTTAAATAGTCTTCCTCAGCCTGTACAACTGCAGTGATGGTATGCCCAGTTGTTACATTACCAATCCTTGAATGAATGGAGGGAAGAGCTGCTTTGTGGTGTGCTGCTTTTGTTAGCCAGCAGTGGAAGGCTGGAAAGAGCTGTGGTTCCAGAAGCAGTCTTTGCTGTGTCCTTGTTCCGAAGGTGCAGATCTGAGGAGGCCAGTCGCTCTGTGTCTTTGCAGAATTAGATGTTGGGTTGCTAACTCAACTTGGTTCTCCTAGTTTCTGGGAAGTTAGTTGCAAACCTTGTGTTTGCCAAACTAACTTCACTGGTCTCCAGGTTCTGCTCCTGCTGTGGGCATGCAGGGGTGTGAAAATGGGGGAAGGGCATAGCAGGTCCACCTGAAAGAGAGCAAGCCGCAAAGCAACTTGAAATTGAAAATATACTAAAACAATTAGAGGAGAGCTACTATACAACAAAATTAGAAGCGACCCTAATTGCACTCAAATCAACAAGAACAGCACTGCATAATTTAATAACTAGGAAAGCAGAAAAGGCATTATTTGCTAAACAAAGAATATTTGAATTGGCCAAAAAAACAAATCATTTTTTAGCATGGCTGGCAAGGAATGCCCCTGTATAGTCCTCATCTTCGATATACAGGATAAGAATAACCAAAGGCAAATAAATAATCGTAAGTTTAGTAAGTGCTTTAAAGGATTCTATGATACTTTATATAGTTCAGAGATTGAACTGGAGAGGCTCGGGAAAGGTTGCTTTTTAAATATCCTAACTTTTCCACAGATGTCAGAGGATCAAGCAAACTTACTAGAGTTCCCTGTTGCCCAGTTAAAAGTGGATAAAGCTCTTTTCTTCGCTTTACTCAGGGAAATGTCCAAGAGAGGGTGGCTTCAAAGTCAAGTTTTATAAAGTGATGAAGGGGAAAATTGATAACCTCTAGTTGAGGGGTTTTAATAAATCATTTCAAGAGTCTGAACTTCTAGAATCCATGTATAGGGCCAATATAACACTAATAGTAAACAAAAATAAGGATCCAGAGCTGTGTTCTTCCTATAGGTCAATTAACCTTCTCGGAGGGGACAATAAAATATTATCTAATGGCTATCTATTATTAGATAATGGCTAGAGTCTGTTATGCCCTCCATTGTGGATGCAGACCAGACTGGTTTTATTAGGGCTCGAACCTCTTATCACAACACAAGACGCCTATTTAGTATTATTTGCTTAATCTTGATCTTATTTTTTGTCAAAAACTGGGTGCAGTTCTTTCTATGGATGCTGATAAGGCATTCGATACAATCAAATGAGAATATATGCTTGAGGTTATAAGGAGATTTGGTTTCGTGTCAAATTTTCTGGGGTGAATTAATCTCTTATATAAAGCACCTACAGCCTCAGTTATAACAAATAGTTTGTTATCTGCTCCCTTTAAACTAACAAGAGGCATGACTCAAGGAAGCCCACAGTCTCCTATGCTATTTGCACTGGCTACAGAACCCTTAGCTATGGCTATTAGAGAAAAAAACCCAAATATTCAGGGCCTAACAATTAGTACAAAACAACATAAGGTTTTATTATACGCTGATGATATCCTTTTGATGTTAAATGAACCCACAAAATCATTACCAGTTTTAACTGAGTGTATCACAGAATTTGGGCTGATATCTGGATGTAAAGTCAATTTATTTTGATAAATCAGAAATACTGACCTTGGACAACAGTGGAAATAATGAACCAGCCTATGTCAAGCATTTTCATTGGGCTCCAGCGGGATTTAAGTATTTCAGAATGAAAGTCACCCCCCATATTAATCAGGTTTACACAGAAAATATTAACCCCTGGACAAAAAAAACATTAAGAAAAAATGTTCAGAAACTCTGAAACACGTAATGTTCTAAAGACATTAACCCCTACCATTCAGCACAAGGACCAGGACCATTTTTTTTACTTTAGGTAAAACTAGAGTGTATGACCTCCTTGAGAAAGATAGATTTAAAATATTTGAGTCTCTGAAAGCTCAGTACAATATATGCAATAAAGATTTCTACAAATACTTGCAGGTCAGGCATTATGCGTATAAGAAAGCCAACTTGCTGGAATTTTCAAATTACTTTGCTAGAGAAGATTTTTTTCTGGATCACAAGGGGCAAAAGTACTTTATATCTAAATTTTATTCTGAAATAATGACACATATTAAACTGTGATTGGTCAACTCTGACCTACTTCCTCTATTTAAGTAAGTCATTTTGACTACTGCTTCATGCTTGATAAAGGTCCAGAGGACCGAAACGTTGCTTCATTAAAAACCATTGCTGTGTAAGTGCAAGTGTAACCATGCTCTACTAACCTGCCTGTAATGGTTGAGGACCAAAAGTAAGCTTAGATTAGTAAGCTGAATAGTGGACCAGAGTGTAGGTTCAGGGAAGTAAATGCTGTGCTGTGTAGTAGTCAGAAAGGAGAGAAACAGACCCAGGGATGACTTACGTTGAACACCTTGAATTTATATACCTTGTAGAGAAAATAAAAAAATAAACAGTTTACAACTTATCTGCCGGCATCTCTATGAAAAGAAAACACAGTCAAGTCCCTCTTATGAACCCAATAACCTGAGTATAACTCAGTCAGTGATAAGTTATATTAAGTAAATATTAAGAGGTAATAAAGTTCAGCTTTCAACTCAGTTCAATTCAGTTTCCTTGTGGCAATCCTTGAAACAGTTTGTTGGCTCTGCGCAGTTTCTTTCAGTCAGGTCACATAGTTTTGTCAGTGGGTCCTTTAAGTTTCAATTGTCTTGTAGTCAAGAGTTTATTCAAGTTCCAACAAGTGTCTTTTGTTCTTCTGGGTGCACCCTATCTGTAACAAGTCAATATCAGGTTGAGGTCATGTCAAATCCTCTCTGATGAATGAAGCAATCAGTTTTCCCAGTGGCTCGCCATCTCCCTCGTCAGGAAGAAAATCCAGTTTCCAGAATCCAAGGAAGTTCCCTGTAGCATGAAAAACCTAGCCTGCATAACAATATAAAACCCTTATTGTTTACAGTCAGAACATTTCAATCACTTATGACCATATCTCAGATTAAATCCAATTTCTCAGGAAACAATAGATACAATCAATCTTTATCTTATTGTTCTGTGATCATATCTTCAAATCACATCATTTTATGGACTGTTTTTAAATCACATTAAATGAAATATGAATTGGTTTTAGCTTTTTAACCATGAAATTATGATTAAACATTTTAAACCATGAATTCTTATATCATGAACTGAAATACAATTCAATATGAAATCGTACATATTAAAACCTGCATAAAGGTTATAGTTTTTATCTTCACATACTTTAACCTTTTTTTGTTACACTCTTAATAAACACTATTTTAACCAACCTTGTTTTACAGAATAACAATGGTATTAACTGTACTCAGAAATACCAAATTAATTGCAAAGTAAACAATAAAGCTTTGGTTCACACTTTTTCCTCATATTAACATTGACATATGCGCCCTTTTATGAAAAATAAAGCTTTTTATATGTCACAGCAGTAGCTATCGTATTTTGCATGTAGCACATTAGCTAGCAAGCAGAAACACATACACGCAGCATGACAAAGCGATACAGGCTACCACCACTAGCTATACAAGTACACAACATGGCAAAGCGATACAGGCTACGGCCATTAGCTACACAAGTACACAGCATGGCGAAGCGATATAAGCTACCGCCATTAGTTACACAAGCTACCACTATTAGCTACACAAGTACACAGCATGGCAAAGTGATACAGGTTTACCGCCATTAGCTACATTAGCTTAGCTGAAAGTGACTCACCATGACGGTTCGTGTACATTTAACCCACATCAACAGGCTTCGGGTCATCTCAATCACCTCCCGATATCACTTATGCACCTTTTAAAAACAGGTATATCCAACTTAATGTGCAACAACTGACAGGGATTTACTTCTCATCCCTCACTCATTCCCATGTGCTCCTCTTGCTGCTCCAGTGTGTGTAATTAACTATACTGCTACCTGTAAGAGGGTGGGGCTTGCTTCCTCCCTCCTATAGCATTGCATTGCTGTGTGATTTGGCCAATAACAATTAAATAATCTTGACAAGCACATAAATCAACCAATTAACTTCAAATAAACATAGTTTGATGAACCAGAAGTAGTAGGGATATAAAAGTATTTATAAATCTTAAATTAAATTCTTTTAAATTAAATAAGGAATTGTTTCTACTGGGTTACACAAGTCAGTGTGCAGGCAATCATTCTTTCCATATTCTGAAATATTAAAATTGAACTTGGACAATCTTGCTTGGTTAAAGACAGTATTAAAGTCTTGAGTCTTGGTGCACCTTGCTCAAATGTGTTAAAGATAATGATGTGTGGGATGAGATCCTATGGTTGCCTTCCAGAATCTCAATCTGCAGTGGATATAAAGAGTTACAATACAATATCCTACATAGTGTATATATATCACACATATATCATATTTATGGTAAGTATAAAACTGTAAGTTCACCAAATTATCCCAAATGTAAAACTCACATAGGCACTAGGTTACACCTGTGGGAATGCAACAAAATTCAGTTGTTCTGGAGAGCAGTATGCGCAAATATAAGTTCAACAACATGTCAACAGGTGTCAGCAAATCCATTTTTATCCATTTTTACATATCCCTGATTCTCCTAAACAACATAAGAAAGTGGTGGGACGGGTACGGCCCTCCTTCTGTTTCTGTGTGGAAATCTTTGGTCTCTGAGGTTGTGACTCTGGAAAAAATAGCACATTGTATTGATGGAAGGACTGATCTTTTTCTGCATAAGTGGAAGGAACTGTTGGAATCACTTGGACTTCAATATAATATGGACTTAAATGGATAAAAATCGGATAAATGTCTGTATTGGGGACAGTGGATATGCATCTGATCGATGCCAGGTGAGCCTCTTCCCCCATTTTCTCACCTCAGTATGCCCACAACAAGAGCTGCAATTTTGCTCTGAATGTGGCCTGCTCCCAGCAGACAGAGAACCTGATGACCAGAGAAGTTAGTGTACCAAACACAAGGTTTGCAACTACTTTTCCAGCTCTGCAAGTGACTGGGCGACTGGTCTCCTCGGATCTGCATCTTCGCAACAAGACTGCACCTGGAATCACAGTTCTTTCCAGCCTTCCATTGCCAACTAAAAAAAGCAGCATACCACAGCATCTCTGTCTTCCACACATTAAAGCATTGGTAATATAACAACTGGGAATAGCATTATTACAGTTGTACAGGTTAAGAAAGACTGTTTAATTCTGTCAATTGTGATTTAATGCTGTTCAGTGAGTTGTTGTGATTTTTGTTGTAGTTAGGTCATTGGCTAGTTGGCTTCACCAAAGCTAAGTGATGTTAGTTTGCTAATGCTTTACACAGAGTCTTGCATACAACTTACCATCGTCTGTACTAACCCAGACCCTTTTGCAACACATACCTCATACTCATACTCATACTCATACACATACATACACAAATTGGCTTTCAACATAACTACACCCAAAGAGGCGACTCAGAGTCCCCACTTCTGTTCCTTTGTCTTTGTCCTGACTGACCACGCTGCCAGGCAAAACCTCCCCCGGACTGAAGCAAACTTTGATTTGGCCATCTTGTAGTTCTGTGTTACCAGCCATTTTATTTTGTAGGCCAAACTGCCTTTGTTTCACATACACCTTTTAGCTCCCTCACTCTCTGGCACACACACACACACACACACACACACACACACACACACACACACACACACACAGATATACAGATCCATGCTTGTATATAGTTTGTAGTTAGTTAGAATTTGTGTGTTTTGTTTACCTTGCTTTCTTTATGAATAAATACCTTTGGAATCAGACCTGCTGCATGTTTAATATTGCACAAGAGTGAATGAATAGTCAACCTCTGCTTTCAAAATCCCTCAGCCTTTACTATTAATATGGTAACTTTGGTTATGGTTATTAATAAAATTATTACTCAGAATTCCAAATTGAAGGTTCAGTGAACTCTATGACACTGATATCATTAACTGGCTGTCATTTTTCCCTTTTCAGGAATGGTGCCCCACAAGGTGATTTAATGTAAATTAAGTCACATTATTTAACATAATTAACAATTATTATTAATAATTATTAATCTTTTTTACGATAACCAATTTTCATACATTAATTGGAGATCTGTTATGAGGTCAAGCCTGTATTAAGGAAACACTTATTTCTTCAGTTTCTGGCTTTGAGAGAGAGGAGCTCATGTTTATAGGTATTGATTGAACCTTTCAGGATGATGGAAATAAGATGATGTAATTCTTAACTTACGTGTTCTGCTTTAAAGATTTGTATAAAAACATCATTACAACATTAAAATTTTTGTTTATTTTTCTTTTTTTGTGTTACTTGTTAATGTTGGTCATAAAAATAATCATCAGACTTTAAATCTATTTCTTTAGTCTCACATTTTTCCTTTTCTTTCAGCAGACAGTGGTCTGCAGGAGGTTTTGGATGGACATAAGGTCAGTCTGAAGAGGAGATGTGAACGTGTGACTGAAGGAACTGATGAAAGAGAAAGTGAAACCCTCCTCAACAGGATCTACACTGAGCTCTACATCACAGAGGGACAGAGTGAAGAGGTCAATACCCAACATGAGGTGAAGCAGCTTGAGAGAGCTTCTAAGATGAAGACCCTCCATGAAACTCCAATCAAGTGTCATGACATCTTTAAAGCCTTACCTGACCAACAGAAACACATCAGAGTCGTTCTGACAAATGGTGTTGCTGGCGTTGGAAAAACCTTCACAGTGCAGAAGTTCACTCTGGACTGGGCAGAGGGTTTGGAAAACCAAGATATCAGTCTGGTGATAATGCTTTCGTTCAGGGAGCTGAACTTGATCAAAGATGAGAGGCACAGTCTTCTCACTCTGCTCCTTGTTTTCCATCCAACATTACAGAAGGTCACAGCAGAGGAGCTCGCTGTCTGTAAAGTTCTGTTCATCTTTGATGGCCTGGATGAAAGCAGACTGTCTCTGGATTTCAAGAGCAAGAATGTTGTGACAGATGTCACAAAGAAGTCATCAGTCAATGTGCTGTTGACAAACCTCATTAAAGGGAATCTGCTTCCCCCGGCTCTCATCTGGATAACATCCCGACCTGCAGCAGCCTATCGGATCCCTCCTGCATACGTTGACAGGGTAACAGAAGTACGAGGCTTCACTGACACCCAGAAGGAGGTGTACTTCAGGAGGAGAGTCAGTGATAAACAGCGGTCCAGCCGAATCCTTTCACACATCAAGACATCCAGGAGCCTCCACATCATGTGTCTAATCCCAGTCTTCTGCTGGATCACTGCTACAGTTCTGGATGACATGTTGACTACAGAGCAGAGAAGAGAGCTTCCCAAGACCCTGACTGACCTGTACTCACACTTTCTGCTGGTTCAGACAAAGAGGATGAAGCAGAAGTATGATGAGGGACATGGCAGGGAAGTTCTTCTGAAGCTGGGGAGGCTGGCGTTTAAACATCTGAACAAAGGAAACATCATGTTCTACCAGGAAGACCTGGAGGAGTGTGGTCTTGATGTCACAGAGGCCTCGGTGTACTCAGGAGTTTGTACAGAGATCTTCAAAAAAGAGAGTGTGCTCTTCCACAAAACAGTCTACTGCTTTGTTCATCTGAGCATTCAGGAGTTTCTGGCTGCAGTCTACCTGTTCCACTGTTTTACCAACAAGAACACAAAGGTACTGGAGGACTTCCTGGGGAGAGACCGGATTAATTACACATCCCTGGATGTCTTCTTAAAGAGAGCCATGGAGAAATCCCTCCAAAGTGAAAATGGTCACCTGGATCTGTTTGTCCGCTTCCTTCATGGCCTCTCTCTGGAGTCCAACCAGAGACTATTAGGAGACCTTTTGGGTCGAACAAACAACAGTTCAGAAATCATTCAGAGAGCCATCAACAACCTGAAGGAGATGAACCTGTATAATATCTCTCCTGACAGAAGCATCAACATCTTCCACTGTCTGCTGGAGATAAACGACCACTCAGTGCATCAGGAGATCCAAGAGTTCCTGAGGTCAGAGAATAGATCAGAGAAGGAACTCTCTGTGATCCACTGCTCAGCTCTGGCCTACATGCTGCAGATGTCAGAGGAGGTTCTGGATGAGTTGGACCTGGAGAAATACAACACGACACAAGAGGGACGACTGAGACTGATTCCAGCTGTGAGGAACTGCAGAAAGGTTCGGTAAGTCCAGATGTGATTAACATCATAAATCTTGTAGATTACCAGTTTAATTTTTCAAATAGACGCACTATGAAATTCTTTTTACTCATAAAATGTTAAAATGTCATATCTGATGTATTTTGTCACAGATGTTCTTGAGCTGTTTCAAATGCTGTGATGCTGTGTAGATGTTTCAGTTGGTTGTGTTTATAGCTGTTGAGTTAATGAACATGTTTTATCTATTTATTTCTAATAATTGTTACAGTTAACAGTTTTTAACCTTTATGATGGAGGCACCATGTGAACCTGATAAAACAAATAATGAACTTCAAAGGTTGTTGTTTATGTTTTATCACAGCAGCATTTCATCACAGTATCATAGTATTTTATGGTTATATATGAAAGCAGTAAAGTTATTACTCCATAAACAGATTCTGCAAGGTGTTTTATATGATTAGACATGCAGATAATGCCTGAGTTTCTTTACGATACCCTTAAGGGTTCTGACACACCAAGTTGATGGTTTGCTGTCGGTCAGTGTTGGGTCATCAGTGAGTGTCCATCACCCAAGTTGGTGCGGTGTGTTCTTTACTGTTGGCCCTCACCAGCACTAGTCAGCTTTTTTCAGCCAATTTAGAGTGTTGAATTGGCGACTGCGGGGCCAGACGGTGAATGACATCACTCTGATTGGCAGTTCAGCTCAGCGCACAAGAAGAGAAATGGAAGTGAGGAAAGTAAACATAGAGCTAAAGTCCAGAGGGAGTGAGACCAAAACAAACCTGTTCCATAAGGTCAGATTATTTTTCTTTATCCATTGAGCTCTTTAGCAGAAACGTTTCTTGATGGTTTGTGCTATTGTTCAGAGACGCACAGTAAATATGCTCTGTTCTTTAAACGTTGGATTGTGTTATTAACATGCTAACTGGCTAACTAGCGTCAAGATGGTCATCTGGTTACCCTTTTTGAATGACGACTGCTGTCTGCTGGTGTGCTGGTTGACCATCTGCTGTAGTCTTTGCGGTGTGTTTATGTGCAACTTTTTGGCCAAGACATGGTGACATCAGATAATGCAGGGGGCCTTCATTGGCACTAATTCTTTGAAGTCAGTTTGGTGTGTCTGGGCCTTAAAAGTTTAAAATATGATCAGCATTATTTTCCAAAGGAGATTTCTGAAGTCCCAAAAAACTGGTAAAGGTAAAGGGTCAAGGTCACTGTGATCTCATCTCATTCTAGTGAATGTGATAAACAAGAAAGCTTTGAGATATTTCTTCGAAATTTGATTAAAATTCTAGTTATATTGGATTTTAATTAGCTTTAATTCTCCATGTTGTTTTTTATACTTAATTATTTTCACTATTAAAACAGAATATGTCAAACTTTTTTTTTATCAAATGCATGAAGTAAATATGAAGTGTCCTCTTTGACAATAACATACTTTGTAATATTTGTGTCATGTCAGATTTACTTCATGTGGAATCTCAGAGACTCACTGTGAAGTCGTGGCCTCAGCTCTGAAGTCCAGCCCCTCCCATCTGAGAGAGCTGGACCTGAGTGACAACAGGCTGCATGATTCAGGAGTGAAGCAGCTGTGTGCTGGACTGGAGAGTCCAAACTGTAAACTGGAGACTCTGAGGTCAGTTGACTTGCTTATAGTGTTTTTTTTGTGTGTTTTTTTGTATTGTATTTTTTTGTATATATTCAATTAAAATCTTTGACTGAAGATATAAAGCGTTCAGTTTTTCTGAAATTTTATCTCTTTCCAAATAGCAGACCAGTTATGAAAGGTAGAGAAATAATGATTTAGAATGATGATACCATCCAAACAGAATTTAAGATTCTTGACGTTCTTGAGTTATGTTGTAGCTCAGAGGTACAGTGGGTCGTCCACCAATCAGAAGATCAGTGGTTTGATCCGTGGCTCCTCCAGTGTGCATGTCGAAGTATCCTTGAGCAAGACACTGAACCCAAATTGTTCCCGATGATGCTTCCATCGGTGTGTGAGTGTGTTAAAAACTGAGTGGCAGGTGGCACATTGTATGGTAGCCTCGGCCACCAGTATATGAATGTGTGTATGAATGGGTGAATGTGACTCGTACTGTAAAAAGCGCTTTGAGTGGTCGGATGAATAGAAAGGCACTATACAAATGCAGGTCGAACTACCATTTACCATTAACATTGACTAATCATCGCAAAGCGCAGGTCCATTTACCATTTACCATTAACAATGACTAATCATTGCAAACCACAGACCTTTACATTGCAACTCATATAAATGGTCTGCGATGGAAACATCTTTGACTTAAAAGACAGGTTCCTATTTTTGGGGGCCTTTGTCATACAAAACTCACACACCCATCTACATTCAAAAAGTTATTATTTTCCCCAGGCATAAGCCTGGAAGTGATCATGTGTTTGGTCGTGAATATGTCTATCTGCTTCTGTCCACAGCTCCTCTCACAAACCACTGGACCAATCAGCCTCATCTTTTATGTGCACATGTATGAACGTATGCTAAAGGACGTCTCGCAGTTGCGGTGATCCACAATTGTGGAAAAACCTGTTTTATTGACTGTTTCATATCATCACTGACTGCTGACTCCTCACTCCACTTAACCAGCCGGGAGGGCAAGTGATTAACGAAATCATAAACCAAAAACAACAAGCCTTACAAATGTGTCCCTCTCCTTTTTATTCCATATACAAGTACAGTATGAAGGTCATGTAAGAAACTAATTAATGAACAGTTTTTTTAGGCCAACATGTCTGATTTGATATTGATCCTCTAAATACATACTTGACTAAGATCAGCAACAATCTGTGTTGACATGAAAAGATGAATGAATGTTGTGGTGATATTTGGATAATGTCTGTAGAACGCTGACATCATGATGATCAACCATAACACAATGACAAAGTCACTCCACTCAGTTTAGGGCTCATTGATCAGGACAAAGTACTGTTGAGCTACACATTTAACACTTGAACTAGGGGTGTGCCAAATCATGTCATTCACAATAATATCAATATATTTTTGTTATCATATAAAAAAATAATATTTTTTGTATTTTTTTTATATTTTGTTAAAGTATTACTGATTCAACGGTGGTTCCAAGAAGAGGAGAAGCTCCAGTAGTATGGAATAAACTGTGACTTTACTAGGCCTGGGAGTCCTTAATGTTTTATGAACCGCCTCAGACCTCTCAGACTCTTGTAGCGTCTTACCGCTCAGAGGGAACTTATTCAGTTGCTCCTCTGGCAGCAACAAAGCATCTCTCCCTTTCCTCTCTCGTTGTGTGTACACAGGAGTCAGTGTCATCAAGTGATTTTGTCATATACCTTTGGTAATGTAAACCTATGTGATGCTCACGGCTCAACAAAAAACGACATATATGTGAATGTGCAATAGTTATTGTGTTACGTGATGATTAGAGGAGAAATGGCGGAGCATAAAGGTCCATGTGACCATGTCATTTAGGATTTTGCTAAAAGAGAAGGAAATCACCCGTTGATTTATAGTGGTAGAGGGTCATGGGAGGATGCAAATGAAGCAATATTACATCAATTGGCTGAAGGGGGGCACTATAGCAACCGACTGAAATTGCGAACTTTGAATAGGCATATCTCATGCCCTGTATGTTGTAGAGACATGAAACTTTGCACAGAGATGCCTCTCCTCATGAGGAACACATTTGCCTCAAGAACCCATAACTTCCGGTTATATAGATTTTCCGCCATTTTGAATTTTTTAAGAAACACTTAAAATCGATCTCTTCCTAGGTAATTTTAACCGATCTGCATGAAACTCGGTGAACATAATCTAGGGACCAATATCTAAAGTTCCCTCTTGGCAAAAGTTGGAAAACTTACTAAAACTGAGCTTCTATAAGGCAATGAATATTGCGGAGGGCGTGGGTCATCATATAAAGGTGTATAACATCTCAAGGGTTTCACCAATCACCACGCAACTTTGTAGGCATATGACCACACATAATCTGAGGGGACCCCTCCATTACTGAGCTGATCAAACAAAATGGTGGCGCTAGAGAGCTAATTTCTTATCTAGGCCTAACCGCCATATCGATTCTTATTAAACTTGGTTGATATGTAGAACAGGATGCCTTAAGGTGACTAAAGAATGTAACTCTAATTGGCAACTGGGTGGCGCTATAACAACAGAAAAATGCTTCAAAATGGCTAAAATGTGACCGATCACATTGGCTCCTCCTGTGGCCGAATGTTTGGGGGGTTTTTCTAATTTTTGGTATGACTAAGTCATGGTATGGTATGCTGTACTCAATGGGTATGGACTAGTTTTTACTAATTTGTCATATCATCAGGAATATAGTTATTGCAAAAATATCCTGAAATACTGTGATATTATTTTAGGGCCATATTGCCCACCCCTAACCTGAACCTGATTGTATTATTAATGGATTCTTATCTACCTGATTTTACTCTTCATTCAGACTGTGGGGCTGCAGGTTTTCAGAGATCAGCTGTGTTCATCTGGCCTCAGCTCTGAAGTCCAACCCTTCCCATCTGAGAGAGCTGGAGCTGAGTGAAAACAAGCTGCAGGATTCAGGAGTGAAGCTGCTGTGTAATTTTCTAAAGAGTTCACGCTGTAAACTGGAGACTCTGAGGTCAGACACCATTTTTTATGCCTGTACTGAGATTATTAAGATGTGAAAGTTGTGGGGACATTCAACTGCAGACATCAGGCTGATATTATAGTGATCCACAATTAAGTCTGTTTTTTTGTTCAGTGGTTTAATCAATTGACTGTGGCAGAGCTATGTGGAGCTAAAACCTTAAAGATAAATTCTGCAGGATTTTCCTTAAAAACAGTGTATAGACTCATACAAAAATAATTCATCTTAATCAGCACTTATGATCTTCTCTCAGTGTGTTGTAGTGTATTAATCTGCAGAGACTCTGCCCTCTGCCTGTGTTTTCTTACTTCTTATTTTCTGCATTTGGGAGGTTTCTGAGCATGTACCCCCACAGCACTCAGGTGAGGTCAGGGCATTATAAAAAGGTAGTGACTAGGTGCCAAACTGTAGCAGCAGGCATCAAAGAGATGCACCACTAGAAAATGCAAATACTGTATAGTTGGCTTTTACTTTCACTTTTGCTGGCGAACGTGTTTACAAACAGTAACCTACAATCCTGCATAGTGTACAGTAAAACTTCCGTTAAAAGCAGAGTATCAATTAAACCCCCAGTACCTCTTACTAGCCCGGTGTGGCTACACATTTTGACAAGTAAACACCTGTCTCAATTAGACTTTAGGTCTGGTTGCCAAGCAGTTCATTTTTTTATAGAAGTTCTTTGGATGTACCTCAAATTATGTGTCCATTCCTGGATTATCCAGTAAATTATTCAAATTATTTTAGTCCATTCTCAGATCAAAAGAATCAAAATGTTTTTTCATAAAAAAAAAAAAATCCAAGTTGTGAGTATTGTTTTAACAGAATAAAGTGGTGTTGTGTCAGTTTACGGGGTCCTGTAATCCTTGAGTTCTGTAACTCACTCTCTAACGCGCTGTCTGTTAGAGCTACATCAAATAAATGATTCATAAATGATATATTATCTGAAGCCTAATTTCTATACAAGTAACATCTATACTAGTTTAAAAAACTATTTAATTGTGTTTCCCTTTTTTGCTGAGCAACAGTTTGATATGAAATAAATTAAATTCCTGTCCCTTATATACGCCTGTCCTAAACACAGACTCGTCAATTTCAGTGATTTAAGAAAATAATAGCCCAGGCTACTAATTAAAGTTTTACAGTAACTTTAATTGATGTAGTAAAGTTGAGTTTAAAATTCATTTATCCTCATGATTCTTTAAATAAATGATTTGTATTTGGTTGCACAACATGAGCTTGTGATGATGGAGCCACTGGTGGAGCTGGCAGGAAGTTTAAGAGGTGAAGTCACTACATCTTTATTGAAGTGGCAGCACATTGTCAATGATATCCATGAGAGTCCTTTTTTGTCACTTTTTGTATTTTACAGTTTTTAACCTGCATCCTGGTGGGATCACCACAATAACATAATGACAATGTCACTCTACTCAATTTAGGCCAACACTTATTGATGAGGACATAGTAATGTTGAACTACACATTTAACACCTGAAACATCTGACATGATTACTAATGATGAATGATCACATATTCTCTATTCAGATTGTGGAACTGCAGTTTGTCAGTGATCAGCTGTGGTTATTTGGTCTCAGCTCTGAAGTCCAACCCCTCCCATCTGAGAGAGCTGGAGCTGAGTGTCAACAACCTGCAGGATTCAGGAGTGAAGCTACTGTGTGATTTTCTAAAGAGTTCACGCTGTAAACTGGAGACTCTGAGGTCAGACACCATTTTTTATGCCTGTACTGAGATTTTTTAAGATGTGAAAGTTGTGGGGACATTAAACTGCAGACATCAGGCTGATATTATACTGATCCACAATTAAGACTCACAGGCCACATCAGGCCCAGAAGCAGCCTCCGAGTGGCCCGGCTAGGCATTGGTATCGAGACCAAGTATTAAACCTGGTGGGACAAAAGCTCCACTGTTACCGGGTCTTTTATCGTTACTTTCTAAAGTTTTGGTTTCATGTAACATCACACTGCAGACTCTCTCCTGCATTCTGAATGCTGACCTCCTACACACACATACAGACACACACACAAACACAACAGAGTAAGGTCAGACAACAGCAGAGAAGCCATGGTGCAGGTGAAGGGAGTATTACTTCAAGATTACTCTAGTTGACAACAACTACGCTTGTTACTATAAGTAAGTAAGTGCAAAAAACCTTTGCCAGTACTTACTGTTAGTTCACGAGTTCATCATGTAGAAAGTGCTCTGTCCCTCATTTACCGCCGTTATGGTTTACAGTCACATTTTGCACAAGCACATCATGCAAGTGGGACCAATACCAAATTCATTCATTCATTCATCTTCTAACTGCTTCATCCTCTTGAGGGTTGCGGGGGGGCTGGAGCCTATCCCAGCTGACATCGGGCGAGAGGCAGGGTACACCCTGGACAGGTCGCCAGACTATCGCAGGGCTGACACATAGAGACAAACAACCATTCACGCTCACATTCACACCTATGGACAATTTAGAGTTACCAATTAACCTAGTCCCCAATCTGCATGTCTTTGGACTGTGGGAGGAAGCCGGAGTGCCCAGAGAGAACCCACGCTGAGACGGGGAGAACATGCAAACTCCGCACAGAAGGGCTCCCACGCCCGGGATCGAACTGGCAACCCTCTTGCTGTGAGGCGAGAGTGCTAACCACCACACCACCGTGCCGCCCCCAATACCAAATTGTTAAAAACAAACTAAAATGCAAGCTGACTGTATGTAGTCTGTTTAACTTAGTTTGCCACGTATCTTTAAATGTACCTGAGACAGCCAACCTGTGGACAGGGTGTGTCCTAAGTAGAGGTGGGCAAGGGAACAGGATGAATGACTGATATTGATATCTGTTCTTCATGTTTACATAAGATAACTCAGTATTGTGATGTCAGTAGTAATATTTATTTTATTATCATGTTTGTTTCCAGTGATAAATTATTGAGCTAATAAAGTGACTTTGCTGTTGTAAATGTGACTGTTGCTGCCATGGACTGTATAAAACTATATCCTGTGTGTTATTAGTTACTGTTAATGTCACTTGTTATGCTTCTGTGTATTGACAGCTCTTTTTTATTGTTTCTGCATTATGTGATGTTCCTCAGTCAGTTATATGACTAAATGGTTTTCTTTTTTGTTTGTTTTTGTTTCAAATGTGACACAAAACATGAGTACTCTAACTAGAGTAATTTGTACCTGTTTAGAAATTTGTCATTACCAATTGCTAAAAAATTTCTAATACGTTGCCTGCTGCTGAAAACGTCTGGCCCATTGACATTTTCTGGTTTAAAGGCTAGCTTGTGAGCTAGCAGCACATTGTCAATGATACTCACAAGAGCTCTTTTTTGTTGTTGTTGTTGTATTTTACAGTTTTATTTGCATCCTGTTGGGATCACCACAATAACACAATGACAATGTCACTCCACTCAGTTCATGGCAATGCTCTTTGATTAGGACATAGTAATATTAATTTACACATTCAACACCTTAACATATCTGATTTTATTATTAATATATTTTTGTCTACATCATTTGTTCTTTACTTAGACTGAGACGCTGCAGTTTCTCAGCAATCAGCTGTGGTTCTCTGATCTCAGCTCTGAAGTCCAACCCCTCCCATCTGAGAGAGCTGGAGCTGAGTGAAAACAAGCTGCAGGATTCAGGAGTGAAGCTGCTGTGTGATTTTCTGGAGACTCCACACTGTAAACTGGAGACTCTGAGGTCAGACACCATTGTATATATTCACGCCACTTATAGCTGTTGCTGGAAGCATTATGTTTTTTGGTTGTCTGTTTACCCCTCTATCCATCCCATTCTTGTGAAAGCAATATCTCAAGTAGGCCTTGAAGGAAATTCCTCAAAATTGGCACAAACGTCCACTTGGACTGAATGATAAAGTGAATAGGTTGTGGTTGTCAAGGGTCAAGATCACTGTGACCTGACAAAACATGTTTTAGGCTATAACTTAAAATTTAATTCACTAATAATGACAAAAAAAAATCACACAAACGTCAAACAGAATAAAACAAAGTGACGTCATTATATATCTAAAAAGTCAACTTCACTGTAACATCATGTTCTGCAAAAACACTTTTCTGACCATTATTCTATGTCATATCTCAGGAATAGAGGAGGAAACATTTGGTCAGGTATTGAATTGATGTGTTTGAAGCATCCATGCTTTCACAGACACGGATGTCAACTGTAACTGCAACTTGACTGGTTTGATAAAGCCATTGATGGAGCTGGCAGAGTTTAGGTGAAGTCACTATGTCTTTATGGAGGTAGCAGCACGTTGTCAATGATATTTATGAGAGCTCTTTTTCACTTTTTGTATGTTGCTGTTTTTAACCTGCATCCTGTTGAGTGTTAAGTTTCTATTCTCTATACTTGTACATTCTAAGTCTTCCTTAGCTCTGAACAGACTTTTAAAATTGAAGGATTTAAAGGATAACTTCAGTATTTTTCAACCTGGGCCCTATTTCCCCATGTGTATGTGTGCATATGATTCATGGGTACAACTCGTTCTAAAATTGGTTCAGTATTGAGGTGCGAAACGAGCTAAAACGGTAACGGGGGCAAATGCGTTCTGTATAAGTTTGCGCATTAAAAGTGCTTTTTTTCGCCACTGACCGGTTTAGATCGCCAGTGTTATCTCTGTAAATAGCATATTGTAGCGTGAGTGTGGTATGAGTGGAGTCAGCTGTCAGTCAGTGTTGGAGCAGAGAGGGGGAGGGCTGCCCCGCTGGGTACTGTAAGTGAGTATGTGTGTATGAAGTGTGTGTGTTACGCTAGAAGAGTCAGAGTTTGGGACGGAGTCTTTTACGTGCTACCCCCTGGAGTGTTACTGGAGTTTTTGGAGAGCTCAAATAAACGAGCCTTTTTCCCGAACGCAAGAACAGGATATCGCGCAACACCCCGTACAGCTTTCATTGCTGGCTGCCTTTGTCAGATGGGGAGATGTTGAAGTTGTGGCTAGTTGTGCTACAAATGGATGCTAACACTCCTGTCCAGACACTGCGCCTTGCAGACCATCGGGTCTGCAGTGCTCACTTCTCCCAAGATGACTACTGCCAGACGAAGAAGAGAAGACATCCAATCCCGAAACACCTCTTCCTCAAGAAAATGGCTGTCCCACGAGTAGAGAGAGCTACAGACACAGTAGAGCAAAGCTCATGACATCACACAGCCCAGAGGTAAGGGAAACGCTTAGTATGCTATTTACAGAGATAACACTGGCGATCTGAACCGGTAAGTGGCGAAAAAAAGCACTTTTAATGCACAAACTTATACGGGCTGCATTTGCCCCCGTTACCGTTTTAGCTCGTTTCATGGCTCCCAACTCCATCCGCCTCCCTCAATACTGAGCCAAATTTAGAACAAGTTGTACCTATGAATCATACACACACATACACATGGGGAAATAGGGCCCAGGTTAAAAAATACTAAAGTTGTCCTTTAAAGCAGGAACATTGTCTTCTAAAGTGACATAATTTATTCTTTATTTCAGATTGAGTGACTTCGGTTTGACAAAGATTAGCTGTGTCTCTCTGGCCTTAGCTCTGAAGTCCAACCCCTACCATCTGAGAGAGCTGGAGCTAAGGTTCAACAACCTGCAGGATTCAGACGTGAAGCTGCTGTCTGATCTTGTGAAGAGTCCACACTGTAGACTGGAGACTCTGGAGTAAGTAGAGGGTTGAAGTCAGTCCATGCTGGTTTCAGCAGTATTACATTTAACACAGTTAGTATCAGAGCAAAGATCCAGTATTTCCTGTAAACCTCAGACCTTCTGAGTGGCTAAAAGAGGGTAACGGGGAAAATCTTCTTGTGAGGATAGAGAGACAGAGAGAACAGTCAGCCAGTTAGATCACTTGTTGTTATCATGAGTTTAAGTTGATCTGAAGATGACTGTTCATGTCTACAGGAAGTGAAGTTGCATTACAACTGACAGCATCACATGTATAGAGACAGCTGTCCTCTTTCATCTAACTGTCATACCATCAAATCTGACCTTGATAATTGGTTATGATATTCTGTTTTTTGTGTGTTTTATTTAGCCTATAATGTTACAATGAAGGACGTTCTTATTAAATGTGGCCAAAGACCCTGTGAACAAAAACCTCGGACTTCAGCATGCTCTGAATACTCTGTGTTCGATGGCTTTTTCTACTCAAGCTAAGATGTCTTTAAATGGTCAACTGCTCCTGGCACATTAAGTGTTAACATTACATGACCTTAACTGCTACATGTAGCTACATGCTAACTTCAGGGAAACATATAATCTTGGTTGGCGATGTTGTAAGTTTCTCCCCAAAGTCAGATCATATTCGTGCTGGAACATAGCCGGTTTTGTTTAGAAGCTATTATTGGTGATTTTTCACAGCAGAAAGTGCTGATATTCTCTGTTATAGTCATTCATTCTCAGACAGAGGGGCGAAAATACAAGCGTTCCAATGCAGACAGTTAACAGGAGGAAATCAAAGCGTTATTATGCCTGCACACCCACGACAGCCATGACAGGAGGCATTGTGTTTTTCTGAGTGTTAGTGTTAGGGCTGAAGATGTTTATGAAGCATCCACATTTTAGAATGTGTAGCTTTGTTACAGCAGCATCCATATTAAAAGAATTGCCAACTGTCAAGGCTACATATGAGTCTTGACAGACATGGATGTAAATTGTTAACTCTAGTTTGAACATTAAAGCATGTAAACAGGTTCTAGTAGAAACCCAGAATGCAAATAAGAACTTGTTAATGAGCATAATATGTCCTCTTTAAAGTGTTTGTTGTCCTTATCTTTGTCACAGCTCTGAGATCAGTCTGACTGAAGCTTACAAATTGCTGACTCTTATTTTATTGAACTATCATTACAGTTGGTAACCATGTGTTCTTCATACAGAGCAGAACTTCTGCTGAAGTCCAGTAATCACAGTTGATGTGTTGCAGTTCAGTCTTTGGATGAACTTGTAGAAAATTTAACATTATATATCTGTTTGTTAGTCAACTGTTATAACAGACTCAGTAAATCCATCATTAAAGTGAATAACTCTGTTTCTGCAGAATTACTGTACTGGATGTGCTGCATTACTGACGGACAGCTGATTTATAACCTCTGTTGTCTTCTTCTCTCATCAGATGGAAGGAAACTGCAGTTTGATAAACAGGATGGTGGATGTGTTGAGGGGATCAGCTGTGTCCTGATGATCCAGAGACACAGAAAGCTGACTGGACCATGTTCACTGTGTGATTCTGTGTGAGTCTATGTGAGTCTGTGTATATACTGTATAATAGTGAGGTAATTCAAATAAATCCCACAAAAGGACTTTTTCCAAAGTGTTGTGTGTGTGTGTGTGTGTTTGTGTGTGTGTGTGTGTTGGGGGGGTCTGATGGTCAGCCCTGAGTGACCCACGTTACAGTAAAGGAGAAATGGCAGAGCATACTTATTTTTTATATCACTATCACTAATTTATCCGGAATGGAAACAACAGTTTTTGAGGTACATATTTGAATGTTTCAATGATCAAGACACATCAGCCTACTTTGAATGTAAATAAAGTGCCAGAGTGCATTAAAAAAGCAGCAAATCCCGAGGGAGGATCCCCCTGGACCTCCCTACCAGGCTAAGCTCCCAGTGTTTATGTCATGTTACTTGTATTGCTCTGCTGGTTCAAAATCACGTCCACATCTTGGCAGAACTCCAGAAAAATAGCTGTGTTCAATTTCCAAGGCTGCAGCCCACAAACCTGCTAAATATATTAACTGTCAATGACTTCAGTGTTGTTTTCATATCAGTGAAAATTCAGCCTACCTGGGCTGTTGCCCAGGAGAAGAAACACAGCCTGTGACTTTGGATGGCATGCATAAGCTACGTATAGATAGGAGAGGATGTGCTTGTAATTGTATGACCAGCCTAATGAATACACTCACATAATGTGTTGCCTATAATGTTTACACTGGGCTTGCTTCTGAAAAAATAAAAGCCTTGCCAATGGATTTATGTCTGCTGCTGGGTCTGTCTTGCATTATAAAAAAAGTTTTTGTGCACAGCTTTGACAGTGAAAGAAACAAAAATGAGTGATTTGAGCAGCCAGGAATTCAAACTCTTAACACATGCTTATTTTTTTTCATTCCCCACCCTCATTTCGATCTGTGCCACAAATTCATGACCAAAAATCAACGTCCACGTTCCATAGTCTTTACTTGCATGCCCCATGACACACTGTTGTACATACAATAAAGATTATTAAATATCAAAACTACAACCAGAGCCATTATAAAGTGGAAGTTGGAAATAAATTGACAAAAATAACAAATCTAATGTGGTCTGAAATTATAGCCATTTAGCATTGGCTAGAAACAGTTTAAAGTAAAATCTCTTTGTGTCAACTAATGGAGAACATGAAAATTAATCTACCACACAACATTGGTAAAAAGTTATCTGAGCGAATCAAATGTCAGTTCAGATCATTTGTCTTTGTGTCCTAACTATATCATCCGCATAATAAAAAACAGAAAAAACGTGACATGTTTGAAATCTTGCAAGATAAAGTTGCCACAGATGGTTGTAGTGTGCCACACTCTAATTTCCACACCTACATGATTCCCAGTCGCTGTCATTGTGAGCAAACAAGGTGACAGAGGAGAAGACGACTTGCTGTGAAGCACCGTGGGCAAGAATTCAGCTCAGTGAGGAAGCTGAACATAATATGATGAGTTGATATTCAGAGAGTGACGATGTAAAGGAAACGTCAACCCACTCTGCCACCACCACCCCCTCAGGCCCTTTCAGACTCCAGCTGACTCCTGCTTGATAGCAGTGTCAGCCAATGATTGACATTTGCTAATTTCCTACTTTTGCATGGGCAGTTTAAGGACAGTTAAAGGCTCGAGGCTCCGAGCTGGAGTCCATGTTAATGATAGCTCCTGCTGGGGCAAAGCCAGCCTTAGAACAGTCCGTGTGAGCTCCATCTTCATAATCACGGATCCATGGCTCCACTGAGTGTAATTGAGGGAGCTGATTGGACTGGCAATGACTGAAAACACCTTTTTAGATGTAATTTCGCTTTTTGCAACTTTGCCACTGAAAATACAGCGGGAGGAAAAATATTCTATATTGCACGGAACATAAAAACTTACAACAGTCTAAGAGGAGTAATATGCCTTGTGATTTGCCTCCAATTTCACTGTTTGTGGTGGTTCCCTTTAATTGCTGTAATCAATTTTGCAACTGTATGCTGGTTAATTGGGATTAATTTGTTTTGATAGCACAAACCTCTTTCAGGCTTTGGAGATCTTAATTGTTATTACCACAACAAACCTGACCCATCAATAATGACACAGCAAAAAATTTAGACAGCCATTTAATAACTTTATCTATGAAATATGAAACAAAAAGTCCTGTGGAATTATAGCAAAAACCTTTCTATGATTTCATACTATGTTTACAGGTCCAGTGTGTAAGATTTAGGCGGTTTAGTGGAATCTAGCAGTGCGGATTGCAGATTGCAGCCAACTGAAACTTCTCCTGGTTAGAATTCCTTCAGTGTTCAGGAAGTTTTTACTGGGAGCCAAACTGGTAAAACCACTAAATAAAGCAGTTTCACATTATAAATCAGTATTTTCTCCTACCATGTTTGGCATGTCGTAATCGGCCTGCTTGCCTGGCATCTGCAAACTTAATGTGTGCTCACCATATGTCTGATCCAGACGTTCAGGAGGTTTCTACCATGAGGTGTATTGTCTGCAGAGGTCTCCTCTTCATCAAAACGAATGCACCAAGTGACTGAAACAGGTCAAAGCACGGAATAAAGCAGTTTCAGGTTACAAATCCATGTTTCTTGGGCGTAGTTTGGCGTGACAGCCACGGGCCACTAACCTAGCACCTGCCACCTGCCTCTAATTGCTTGAGGTTTTTACCAGGAGCCACATTATCTGCAGACGTGTTCTCTTCTCCAAAACAAATAGACCCAGTGTTTAAACAGGTGAAACACTGCATAAAGCAGTTTCATGTTTTTTCGATGCTGCTTGTCATGGAGGGCTGCTAACTGGTCCCCAGTAAGAACGGGAGTGGCCCTATCTAGATCCAGTGTTTGGTTTGTCTGTTCTGTGCTACTATGCAAGCATGGCTGTGCAAAATGGCAATATGTAGATGAGGACCTGCTCCCTACATAGACAGCTCATGTGATTATACACTAAAGAAAACATACTAAGGGCCCGCCCCAAACCCCCCCCTTTGCCCTACCCCACGGCCCTACTCCTAGATTTGCACGTTCCCGCAAGGGGTAGGGGTGTCCCAATTCCTTTTTGTGTGTAGGGGTAGGGGGCATAAGGAGGGGTAGTGGGTATGAAACTAGCCCTTCGGAGCGAGGGATTTCAGATGCTGACTTGCCAGCGAGGGGTAGATGTCACCATGGCTACCACCGAGTAAGAGACGGGGAAAAAAGTTCATACATGTATGTATAATTTCACAAATAAACATGGAACTTTTGTAAAAATGTTTTTGAATAACTGTGTATTTGTGTAGAGAACGGTATAACAATTTTTTATTGCTATTCACGATATCTAGATTGGAGTTGCCAGAAAGCTACCCAGAAAGCTAGCCAGCTAGCTAATGTTACCGTCGTCAGGTTGCTTGTTAGCTTGTGTCCAGCGTCTGTCATCTGTCCTGTTCTGCAAAATTGTCGAATTTTTCACATTATGATAACATGCCAGCTAGTATAACTATGCTGCCTCGTAATGTTAGCTGGTAAGCTAGTTAGCTAGCTAGCAGAAGTCC